>NC_057792.1:15753529-16388685 GCF_014905175.1 Aphidius gifuensis
AAAAATCATCATGTAAATTTAATTTTCATGTCAAAAAACACTTTGCAATGATTTTCTTTTTTTTTTTACTGCAAATTTTTCATTAATTAAATTTATTTTCTTTTTTTTCTTCTTTTTTTTAATCATAATTGTTATGTTTTATATTAGATATTTGCATTTTATATATTTACCATTGTATTAATAATTTTTTTTTTGTTATCAGACTTGTTTTAATACATTTGGCGTGTTACATTAAAGCTCATGTGAGTTAACACTACTATATAATTTATAATTGAAATAAAAAATAAATAATATATATTATAAAACAATTTTTATATTTTAAATTATTAAATTTTTTATATATCCACGTACACCCGGCTTGTTTCGGAGCAGTTCTTCTGCGGTAGAGTCAGCTCGACTTACAGCTGACCGGCCGGTTCGCGATGTTCGGATAATAGTCCAGTTCGTGCCGCGAATCAACGAACGAATTAACTCACCGTATTCCACCGAACATATAACATCGTGGAAAATTCGTATATTCTCGGTTGAAATCGTGGCCTTTTACGTACAGTAACGTGATGGGCTTGGTTGGTGCCCCGGGAAAAACGAAGCCCAGCTGGCAACCATATCGATTGTTTGAAATCACGAGATTCTAAAGTCTTTTTCTCACTTTTTTACTCCTCTTTCTCTTTCTCTCGCTCTCTCAAGCTCTCTCTTGTAATTTTTTTTTGCTTTTTTTGCACTTCAACATGCACTACTCGTGAATTCTTCGTTGGAAGTTTCCATCGAGACATCACTCGATCTTATACACTCCCTAGGGCTCAACATATACATTTTTCTTTTTTCAAAATTATTTTTTTTTTTTCTATTTTTACTCTTATATATTTCTTTCCTGAGGATTACGATAATCTACTGTGACCTTGTTCATAGAAAAATCAAGCTCTTTTGATAATGTCAAAATTCATTTTTTTTCTAAAATTTTATTCAGACCTTTTGTATTTTTAATTCACGAAATTTATTATTATTATTTTTTTTTTTAAATAACAACTTTTTTTTTCTCTTCAAATCACCCTCAGGGAGGATTTTAGTATTTGCTTTATTTTACCTACTTTTATTTACTATGATTAAATGTACTTAAGAGACTAACTATAAAAAAAGAAATTTATAAAAACTAATTGAAAATAATTATAATAAAATTCTATATTAATAATTTAATTTTCTCTTATTTATATATAATAATATTATTTTTAAAATATAATAAAATTAATTATATTTTTTTTCATTTCATATGTACTGGACAGTTGAATTTGACAGAGCAGAACTTCAAAGTGTCGACAAGCATATGCATGTGAAAGATAAATTTATATATCTTTCCATTAAATTATTATTTTTTTTTGTTTAAAAAAAAAATTTAAAAAACATTATCATCATATTTTCCGCTCTGATTGTTTTCAACTACTGTATATTACATGCTAAATTTATCACATTTAAAAATAAATAAAAAATCATGTGATGATTGTTGTAACGTTTTGGTAATTTGCAAAAGGTATAACGATATCGAAATAGAATAAAAAAAAAAAAGAGTAATAATAAAAAATAAGTGAAACGTGTTGAGGGCATGAAAGTGAAAAGCAACTTTCCAGGGGGTCACGGCTGAAGATGTTGGAATGGGTTGTATGGTTGCTCCTTGTTTGAGAGATGATCAAACACAAAATGCGCATGCGTTTCACCAAATATTTATATATATTACAATCAAGGTCGAAATATCATAGTTGGATAGGGTCGTTTTATTATTATTTCATATAATTTTTTATATATATTTTATTTATTAAAATAATAAAGCTTTAAAAAATATATATAAATACATCATAAAATTTAATAGATTTAAGAATCACGTACAGAAGCAAAATGATGTCTCTTTTTTTATATTTTTTATAATCCATTTGTTTTCTTTTTCATTGGGTATAGATATAAATTTTATTTGTCTCTTTTGTTCTTAAGATGGCAATGCTATATTTTCTTATCGACAAACAACTAAAACGATCATCAATAAATTCTAAACCACAAAATTTTGTGAAAATAAAAATAGTCAATTTTGTTGATTGAATAAAATGAAAAAATAAATAATACCAAACTAGTATACTCAAATGAACAAAGAAAATAAAAAGTATATAAAAATAAAAAAAATAGAGTCAATAAAAAATATGAGAATATAGATATGTATATTGTAATGTAGTTGGGTTGAGTATTGGATCGATTCTAGTGAGATCTTTTCGATGAGACCGCACCACCATTACCACCATCACCACCACCAGCAATATTACCAGCACCATCATCACCAGTAGCAACATGCAAGTACGAATTTTACTCGAATATCATTCGGATATTTCCGTTTTTATAATATAACTTGCGCACAAACAATTTTCAATCACACACCGTTTATGGTTTTTTAAAAATCTTTTTACATTATTTTTTTGTTTTTTTTTGTTTTCATACGTGATATATTGTGTGTTAATTTATACTTTGTGTTTTTTTGTTTGTTTTTAAAATGTGATGGAGAGCTTGCATGAGCTTGCAATAATCAAAACAATAATTTCTTCATATTCATAATAAACAACATCTGCGTCAATTGAAAATTGCACATCAATTGCCTCATCTGATTTTTCATTTATTTAAAAATAAATTATTATCAATTTTATTTTTAAATATTAAATTAAGCATAAAGAATTTTTATTTTCATATTTTCATCTTATCATATTTGTAGTCAAAACAAATTTGATTTTCAAATAAAAATATATTGTTTTTTAAATTATTAAAAAAATAAATTAAATATAAATAAAATTTTTTTATAAATAAAAAAAGATTAACGAGTTATCGAGAGATGCGACTCGGATCTATGTAGATATCAGTGTTATTGGAAAAATGTTATGATATGAAATATATCACGTTCAACCAATGTATAAAAACCAATGAAAAAAAAAATATATATTTTTTTCTCGCGTGTTGTTGTTGTCTATACCGAAATTGGAATATTACAAAAATTTATTAAACTGCATACAGGCTACCTGCAAAATAGATATATAAAATAAAATTTAAAAAAATAAAAAAAAATTCAAAACTAAAATTGGAATTAACCGAAAAATACTAAAAAGAAAAATTTTAAAAGTAAAAAAATATTTTCAAGTCAATAAATAAATGGGCAGTTTTGATTTACAACAAAGAAATTTTTAATATAATTATTATTTCTTTCTTCCCCTCACCCTTGTGTGTGTATCCTGGCTTATTTCCTATTTTTTTTTTTCCCCCGAGTACTTTATCGAGAGTGTGTATTTTCTTTTATTGTGAACAATCGTAAATTACGAATTAAATTCAAGCTGGGTATATATATAAAAAAAAAAAAAATAAGGGAGACGTATTAACAGAGTCAAAAAATCGGGTTTTTGTTGGTTTATACAGGCCAACTGATTATAGCCATATCCGATAAGCATTGAATTCAAAATTTGATGAGTGATATGGTTCACCCTTGATAATAAATATGTTACATTTAATATACCATGATGATGATTCACACTGTAATCCTTCAATTTATACAATTACCATATATTTAAATCGCAATTTATCTATCAAGCATTATAAATGAAAAATGAATACTAAATTTGAAAAAAAATCAAATATATATTTTATTAATTAGCAAAATACTAATTAAATAAATTAAAAATTAATTTTATTCCTTATTCTCATTAAAACAATATAATTAATTTTAAAAGCTTTTAATTAACTAATAAAATTATAATTTATTAAATTAAAAATAAACGTTCATTCATTTTATTAATATTAATAAAATATACCGTACTTTTTTAATACTATTTTTTGACAATAATAGAAAATAAAATATCAAAAAAAATATATATGGATTTAGATAAAAACAATAAATAATTTGAGACATTTGTATGTGACATGATCATATGATTGAGTATATACCGTTGCAGCCCCGGGAATAGGTGAGTTCGCGAAAACGCACCCGGGGGCTAATTACTATGGCGACGAGCCCGGCGAGACATCAGAATGGAACGAGTAGAATATCTCTGTTGCTCACATAGACAAGCAGTTCCAGTCGATCGATACTTAACTTGGTACGAGTTGTACCTAAGCCGCCACTGATTCTCTCTATCTCTCTCTCTTTTTCTCTCTCACACTTTATCTCTTTATCTATGTGGCTCTCTTGCTCTCTACTTCCTATATATATAAATATCGACAGATATAGACCCTCTTCTCTCACAATGTTTATTAAACATATATACGATTTAATCCAGCAACATCGATCACTAGATCCACACGCAACAAAATAAGACACAAATGGATTTTAATTCAATGCGGGTATATCACTGTACGTATTACGTAATTTAATGTGAAATTCATATAACATATATCTAATACCTAATCAGCATTTAATTAATATCATATACATTATTATTTTATTTTTCATTATTTTTATTATTTGAAAAGTAATTAAAAAAAGATAAAAAAAAAAATATATAAAATATATTTAGACATGTATATAGAGTCTATGTACATTTACATAATAGATGTGCTTATGTTAATGTATAAAAAAAAATACATAGCTCTGTATAAGTCTATGTATAGAACTATGCACTCTTATGTATGTAATTAATAGTACATAGGTCTATATTTTTGTCTGTACGAGTACATGGAATTATATATAACATAATAATATACACATCCTATTGTTAATAAAGAAAATAATAATGAGGAATGTACATAGCACTGTACAAGTCTTTATATAGGCCTATGTACCTCTATGTACATTATTAAGAGTACATAAGGCTATATCTTTGTGTTTAGGTACATAGGCCTAAATATATCCCATAATTAATAAACAAATTTTGTATAATAAAATTAGAATGATTAGGTAATATACTAATACTATAAAAATTTACACTAAAAAAAGCTCAGTTATTTTTTCAAATGTCTCGTACAATATTATTTATCATTAAAAAAATAAATATATTATCAATATATTTATTTTTTTTTATGTTTAATATTAAATGTAATAATAAAATTTTTATTATTTTTTAAAAAATATGAATTTCAAAAGCTTAAAATTCGTGTGATGATTGAGACAATGGAATATTTTTAAGGGTATGTAGAGAAAAGGGAAAAAAAAAATTCAAGAGAATGTCATACCAGTTGAGTGCAGTCAAGTACAATTCCCGTTGTAAACTAGGGTGATAATCAAAGTCAGTAATAAATATAAGATATGATATGGAAAAAAAAAAAAGATAAAACATGTTTGCAAAGTAAAAAAAAAAAAAAAATTGTATTATGTTTAAATTATAAATTAATTTATATATTTCATTAATGTTATTTGTGTGTATATATGTGCGGGGTATTAAACGTGCGACCGAATTACGCGTTATGCCTGTTAAACTTTGCTACAGGCATATAAATACGAATTAATTAAGATTTAGTACAATATTTATGCTGGATTTTATTTTAAATTTATATATAGAGAGACACACAAAAGTCAAATACCAAAGTATATATTGTTCACAAATAAAAGCCATGTTATTGCTCAGATCACGACCCGACTTAATGCAGCAACAAATTTTCTCAAAATGTTTTATGATTAATACAAGTGAATTATTGCACCAGTTCTCATGTTATATATTTATAATACTCTTGTACTTATTTAGCACTTGTTTTACCCTTGCTTTTTTCATTATTTATTTATTATTTTTTTTTTTTTTGACACGCACAATACCGCGCACAATATGGATTACATCTTGATGCACTGGTGCTGATTAACAAAAAAATAATCACATATTTTTTCCCTCTGGTTTTATTATTATTATTTTGTTCTTTTAAAATTTTTTTTCTTTCTCGCTTTTTTGTTCTCGACGACATATTATTCTAGATGGCATATTCAGCATAAAACACTGAGAAAATATAATGCGAGACAATTAACACCAGTGGAGCGTTGATGATAACCACTCGACTTATCATCTTTTTTAAAAATACTAATAATAATGTAATTGAAAACGCAAAAAAATATATTCAAAATGAAAAAAAAAACACACTTCACATCCCCATATTTTAATACACTATTATTATTATTTAAAAATATATTTTTCTTTTGTTCTTCGATACAATAAATTCCCAGGGCATGAGACAACAATTTTTTTTTTATTTATTTATAGTTTACGAGCACATTGGAATTTACAATTATCAACTTGTTCAAATAGAAATAAAATAAAAAAAAATAATAATTTTTATTTTTTTTTTATGTAAAATAAAATGAGCAAAAAAAAAAAAATAATAATATTCTGAGTCATCGCCAAGTTTGTGAATTCAAATTTAAATTTGAATGATTGATGAGTGTGTGTTAAGAAAAGATGAAAGCAAAAAAAAAAAAAAAATGAAAAAAATATATTAAATTAATAAGAAAAAAAAATTTATATATGAAACTAGTTTTTCCATCATCATGATCATCATGATCAGCGGGATTAATATGTATTTATTTATTCTGATTTTTTTTCTAATTATTATAATGATTATTATGATAATTTTGAATATTATTAATTGGCGGCAGTCACAAGGATAGAAACATTAAAGTAATGACGATGTATGTATATGATGAAGTTGCGTATGAGATGTAATGATAAGACTATATACTCTACTGATGGGTAAAGTAATGTCTACGCAATCAAGGTCATCATCATTGTGCTATATAAAATTTTATTATATATTTTAAAGCTAATATCAGTGCCGACATGTACAGACACCCGAGTACAAACTTAATTAACAAATTCTTTTTTTTTATTTTGTTATTTAACCACTCCTTATTTATATTTTTCATTTAATTTTTCTAGAATTTAAATATAACCACGTAAAATTTTGGTCAAATTTTAATTTCATTTTTATGATTATGCAACTTTTTTTTCATTACTTTCATTTCCTTTTGACCCCTTCTCTCTCTGTACAACGTCTTTCGCCCTCTTTTCCTCTTTTTTTTTTTATTTTTCATTTTTTTTTAACATTCATTTATTCGCATTTATTTCCGGCAAATGTAATTTTCTTATTTCTTTTGGTTTGTACAAGTTGAAAAACATGAAATGATTTTTTTTTTTATTTAGATATAGATTAGTTTTTTTATTTTTCAAATTTAATTTCAAGTTTTAATTAAAACGGTGATTTGATTTTTTATTTATTTATTTATTTATTTATTTATATAATAATGTATCAAGTGACTTTCTTGATAGATTTGTATATCATTATTATTAAATTCTAATTAATCGATATTTAATTGTAGTATAATACAACGAGATAAGTTATAATGATACTGCAGTTCAAGTTCATCCTTGAAAAATAAATATATAAATCAATGGTCTGACTTAATTGAGAGCATGTTAAATATAATGGTGATTTTATTTTATTAATTAAAATAATTTTTCACAACCAGTGACATCTTGCACATTAAATGCACAGTGTTTAATTAAAAATCAACATAATAGTATATGTATTTACAAAAGCAGAATTTATTTATAAAAAAAAAAAATAATGACTCAATATTATTACGTCGTAAAAAAAAACACAACTGACATATGATAAAAAAAAAAAAGGAAAAATTAATTATATTTTTATATACAAGAATAATTTGAATAGCAAATTTTGATATTGAGATATCAATATTGATAGAAAATACATGTGAATTTCATTGAAAAAAAATAAATAATAATAATAATTAATTTAATAAAATAAGTTTTCAATTATATAATAATTTTCATATAAAAAAAAATTAATATATTGAATAATTTCAAGTTATTTTTATATTGTATAATTTTTTTTTTAATTTGCATATAATTTTTTAATTAAGCATAGATTTGAATGATAGTGATGAATAAAAAATAATATTTATAAAAAGAGTTGTTATATTATATTTAATTGGTATTTATTATTTATTTATAATTTTATTATTTTATAAATAAATTATAAAATGATATTCAAGTAAAAATTAAAAATTAAAATAACGTAACTCATCGCGATATGTTTAAATGACGTTTGTCTACATCTCATTCAAATTTGACACAATATATATCAGACTGCTAGACACATGATAAATACACGCTCATTATTCTCAATGGTGCGCATGACCTTGACCTTGAATAATGATTCCAGCATGACGATTAAAGGATGCAATGTAGAGTCCTCGGTCGAAGACAAAAAAAATATACAAAATATAAAATGCGCATACTCAAATTTATTTACTAAATGCAATTTAAAAAAAAAAATTAATATTTTCAAGTGCTATTAATTAACAACCAGTGTAAAATAAAAAAACTATTTTTATTTATCATCGAGAAATGACGTGGAAAATTGATGGATTCAATTTTTTTTTTTTGTTTTAATTTAAATATAATTACGATTTGATTTTAAAATTTTTAAATAATATCAGTGTCAATTAAACAAAGTAAAAATGACAGGAGATATTGAATATATGAATTAATAAATTGTCACCATTTTATTTATAATTAATTCACAACACGAAATATAAACAGACATTGATGCCTACTTAAAAATTCAAGCAGTGTTTCTGGCATTGCATATTACGTGTGCCTTGGCAGTGAAATGTGAATTTTTTTATTTATTTTTTTTTTCTTGTCAATGTGTTTAATAATTTTACGTTTATATATTTATGTATTATACACCTGTCAAAGAATTTTTAATCATCAACTTTTATCACATATTAAAAAAATTTTATGTTGATTTGTTGGGTTTCAATTGAGATTAGTTTTATATATAAAAAAAAAAAAACAATTTTTATTTTTTAATTTTGTGTATTATATCGTGGTTTTTTCTCTTTTAGTTTATTTTTTTTTATGAGGATTTGGAAGGACTCTGACGGTGAGATAAAATGATAATATTTTCTCGCCTCTGGATGCTTCCAGCCTTCCAGGAAATAAGGGGCGAGATTGAATCTCAGGCGTTGACAGTCGTGATATGAATTTTTTAAATGTCTGATTTTATGATAGTCGCAATATATATATATTTTTTTTTAATTTACTTTCTTTTAATCGTTAAAATTTTTTTAAATAAAGATTTAGTCAAATTGTTAACGTGACTAGACATCATTAAAATAAAACTGCCAATTATTTTTAGATAGTTATAGAAAAAAATTGTTTAACGATAAAAAAATTTATTTCTTTTAAATACTTAAAAAATAGATTTTATAGTTTTTTTGAAGAACAAAAATTGATTCTTTTTTTTTTTGAAGGCTTAATAAATACCTATTGTATTTTTTTTAGAATAGAATTTTTTTTTTTTAGTACCGTGTTTATTGAAAGGTATTCGATTGAAAAAATTATTTGATAGGTATGTTAAAATTGATTTTCAATATATAAAAAAAAAAACACCTGGATTATTTTAGAGGTTTTAAAATCTGCAGGGGGTGTGGATCAAATATATTCAATTGAACAATAAAATTATTTAAAAAAAGAAACAGATGGCATAATTTTTAAACGGATTTTGATAATTTAAAAGTTATTCAAAATTTTCAACCGGAAATATAAATTTTTCAAGGACAATAATAAATCAATAATATTTCTATTTTTTTTTTCTTTTTACTTTTAAAATATGAAAAATTTAATTTTACAAAGAATGATGTGCATATATATAAAACCGATGAGGAATGTTTTTTTATTTTTTGTATAAATTTATATTTTTTTGGCAATAGTGATTTTTGAATTGGCAGCTGTGGAATTCATCATATTTGGAAATACTCCAACTACTGATTGAAAAAGCAAACAGTTTTTAAATTAACTTTTTTTATTTTAAATAACATCTTAAAAAATTTAATTATTATTAAAAAAAAAAATTGTATTAATTTTTTCATTTGAAATTTGTTAAATACTTTTATCACGTTTTTTAAAAAAAAATTTTACACAATTAAAAATAAAAATTCAATAAACTCATCATCATAATCATCTTTGAAATATAAAAAACTTGTTTGACAGTAAAAAAAAAAAATTATGATTTCACTTAATTTCTCGGTTGTTTTCAACTATACAAGTGCCCCTGTAAAATGAAAACAAAAAGAGTAAGAAATGTTTTTTTTTTTCTTTTTGTGAGCACATGTCTCGCCGTAATAAAAATTGAAACTACACCAACATGTTTTCAAGCTTCTTCCCACCAAAAAAACAGTAACAATAAAATACAAAAAACAAAAAAACAATAATAATAATAAAATGTGTATACAACTAAAGTAAATACACCCACTAAAATAAAATAAATTCCGATTAACATTGTAATGAAGGGACGCAAAGTGTTTTTTCATAGCTCATAAAATGCAAGTACAATTGTCAGTGAATTAAAAAAATAAAAGTAAAAAAAAAGCCATGTCCTGATTTGATCGAGAGTATATCTCAAAGTGCCTCCGCTTGTCCTCGATCATATAAAACTCGTATCTTTTTAGCAAAATAAAAAGAAGTAAAAGAAGATCTAAAAAAAAGGGATATATAAAAGACATCACAAGATAATAAAAAAAAAATAAATAAATAAAAAATCATTTCAAGTTGAATTAAAAAGTAGAAAAAAAAAAATGTTAAATTCTGTCAGCAAAGAAGGGAAACGACGCTATAGCAAAAGAGACCGTAAGAGACCGTAAGAGAATATATGAGACCCGAAGCGACCGAGTGATACCGTAAAATACCGAAACAGATTGCGAAAGATAAATATATTATAAGATGCAGATGATAAAGAATATAGAATATAAGAAAGTTACAAAAGATATACATCCAGAAGAAGATGGTCACCTATCTTCTTGGATACATAAAATAACATTGAGCTCATGTATATATACTAAAGCTTAACACAAACAAACAACAATACATACATTAAAATATATGTACACTTGAGGCAGTATAAATGCGGGGGAGGCAGGCAAACGTTTTCTCGAGGTCGATGGATTTAATTCGATCGATTAAGGTTAAAAGTTACGAGCCCCGGGTTCATACAAACATATATATGTGTATATGAGAATACACACACTCGTATACAACACATCTGGATTATCAACATATATTTATTTATGTATATTTATATGCATAATATAAGTGCGCCCATATGTAAGGCTATATCGACACAAGAGATCGAGCCATCGATGAGCATAGACGACGATACTTTTTATATTTATTTATTTTATTTTTATTTTATACTATCTACAAGAAAAAAGATCCGTACGAATAATCGACCTCATTTTGATTAGGTCCAAGTGCGTCACGGTCCAGTATAAAAATGGAAAAAATAAATTATTTAATTTTCTTGATTAATAAAAAATAATACACACCCTATTGCTTCTTTTTTCATTTAAAAAACAAAAACAATTAATATTAATTTTAAAAATATCAATCATTCATTTGTTGTAAAAAAAAATATAAATATCTTTTCCTGTCAATCTCAAAGTTAAAAAAAAAAAAAATAATAAATTATTATTTTTAAATTTCCAAAAAAAAAAAAAAAAAATGAATATAATCATAAAATATGATCCTCGATAAAATTCGACAACTCAGCAAATTTAACCCTCGGATAATATAATAAAAAAAATCATCCCTAAAATATTATCAATAATTTAAATAATGCCATGTTGCAAAAAAAAAAAAGAAAAAAAATAGTATTAATAATAAAAATATATGTATATAGTAAAAAAATATGAAATAAAAAAAAAAAATTATTGTGTGCATATATGTGCCCAACAAAGAAACAGCTGGTGATGTATAGTTTGGTGTTTGCAAGTTGAGAATTTAACGTATGAACCAGGTATGTAATTCCAGGCGTGTGGTATACATACAACGTCATCGTGCAGACTCTAAAAAAGGAATATATGTATGTAAAAAAAAAAAAAAAGGGGTGGCGGGAGACGGGTTTGGGGCGAGTTGAACAAGAGGCCAAGGGGGAGAAGGCATGATGCCATCGTGACACGGTAATTGCCACGAGCGCGGCAGACACGAAAGTCCACGACGACACGACAATAAGATAGAAAAAGAAATATTAAATGTACATGTATATATTCGTTTCTCACTCTCTATCTTCTGTTGAAGACAAAAACGTTGAAAAAAAAAAAATTAAAGAACTGTGTAAAAAAAAAAAAAAAATATTTGACAAAAAAAATGATAAAAAACATCAAAAAGAATGAAACAAACCGCGGAAGGGGAACACGCCTCACGATGAGACGATCCCCAACGACTCTAAATATTCGCTTCCTATCTTCATCGTCATTCTCTCTTGTCTACCTTTACAATTTTTTCAAGTCTGTGAATTTTTTACTTTTTTTTTTATACTCTTTTCATTTCTTAGCAAAAAAAAAAAAAACGTCACGTGTCCACTCATATACACTGCCTTTATAAAAATGAAAATATATATATGGATATCAAAAAGCTCCGACACATTTACAAATACACATACAAAATATTCATGTAGAAAAAGACATTCAAGTTATTTTATATGAATGTGGGTATATTACACAAGAATGCATACATATCTAACATTAAAACTTTCTTTCTTTTTTTTAAAAAAAAAAAATCACAATTTTAAATGCATATTAAAAAAGCAGGTATGATTATTTTAAAAATGAAAAGCTATTTTATAATTTTTTTCAAAATTTCATAGAAATATTAGTTCGTCATTTAAAAATTTTAGGTGTTAGTTAAATTTTGTTTTTTGTGCTTATCGATCTGACGAATGAATTTAAGAGTTTTTAAGGTAAAAAAATAACTAGATATATATTTGAGTAGAATAAAGTGAGAAAAAGAATGAAACAGTAAATATACCGGTAAACGGAAATGGAATAGCAAATCGAAAAGATTGTCGAGAAAGATCACTGTGTAGAGATATATATACGAGAATAGAGATGGATCCTTGTCGGACGAAATACGAATTGAGAGAAAGAGAGTCAGAAAGAAAAGAAAAAAAAAACCCAAAGAATATGGAGTTTAAGAAACACGGGGGTAAAAAAAAAAAAAAGAATAAATAAATAAAAATAGTAAAAAAGTAAAAGAGGGATTTGATGGAAAAACGGAAGTGGTATAATTTCCTGAGATCATAGGAAGGATGGAGTGTAGTCCATTTTGAAAATGAGGTTTTTTGGTGAATAAGAGAGGGAATAAGAGGGATTTCAAGTCGACAGAATGACGAACAAGGCTTACTATATACAAGAGGCTAAAATGAGGAAGAGAAAAATAATAATAATAATAATATATAATCATAAAAAATAAAGGATAAAGTGGTAGAGTCATGAGGGGTGGTTTAAGGGTAGTGAGGGGTTTTTGACGATGTTCACCCCCGAGACAGCTCTCCTGGGTTTCACGTAGCAACAAGAGGGGACTTTCGACCCTGTTCGATTGTTTCTCATTGCACCCTCTCTCTACTATGTTTTACCAACCCCCCACCCCCCTACATCTCCCCCTTCACCTCTTGTCCCACTACTCTTCTTTCTTCTCTTTTAACCACCCTTTTTATCTTTCTCTCTTTTCCACCCCTTTACAATTCTCTTTTGTGCTGTATCACACCAAATATCCGGGGAACTTTGTCTCAATAGTAAATCTGCGCAAGCGTATATGAAAATAATATTGAGACAAAGAAAATTCAACATGACAAAAGATAAAAAAAAGTTTTTTTTTTTATTTTTAAATAATGATATCATAATAAATGATTGATAAAATAAAAAAAAAGGCATAATAATAATTTTGATTAATGATATTATTTGAACTGTTTTTTTATTTTTTGATTTTAGATTGATGTTAAGGGATATAAAAAAATTTACAATGATAGTTAAATTTTTTAATGGTTTTTTAGATATATTAATTATTTAGCTTTTAATACGAAAATCAAGTTGATGATATTTTTTGTTTTATTTGTGATTAATTTAAAATTAATAAATATTGATTTTTTGTTTTTTTTTTTTTTTTGATAATTTTTAGATTTTATAATTTTAGTTTTAGTTATTCAAAAGATAAATTGATTATTCATAATTATCCATGTAAAACTGCATTTTTCAATTCGAAAAAAAAAAAAAAAATGATATTTAACGTGGAAATTGCCAGACTGCGTTCAATTATTTATGCTAATAAATTATGAACTCATCACGCGACAATTTCAACTTTTGTCATTTGCCAGTAGAAATAATAATAATAATTTTAAAGATTCAATAATCGTGGTTTATTGTCAGAAAGTAATATTGAAAAAAATAGTAAAAATGACATTTTAAATAGCCAATAGTTTAAAAAGTATTCAAAAAATAATATTGCAATCATAAAATTTTAATCAAGATAATTTTAATTTTACAATAAAATCATATCGCAAATTGTCTCAAGAGATTTTTGCGTTAATTTTAATACTTAAATATAATTTTAAATCTCCATCAAGACTCAAGAGAAAGCTCAGTGAGTTGAAAATTAAATCGTTCTCTTTAAACTTGACACAAATTGTATTTTCATAAGTTAAATTTTCAGGTGTGTCATTTTTCACAATGACGATACTTTTCTACTCATAATAATAATATTTTAATCGTATTTAAATAATTATCTTGATGAAATTTAATTTACTCCTTTTTCTCTCTTGTTAAAAATGAAAGAAGAGAAAAAAAAAAAAAACTTCCAACAAACAAACAAACAAAAGAAAAATCTTTAAAATGAAAAATAAAAAAAAATCAGTGAAAAAGCACTGATGAAAAATACGTAAGAATAAAAAAAAAAAAAAAAAGAAAATAAAAAAGATGTATGAGAGAGGAAAAGTATAAGACTTGGGTAGGAATTCGGTCGCCTTGAGGAGAAGAGTATACCGCCACGGAACAAGATTAACGAGATACGATGTCAGGACGCCTCCCGTGGCAATAACTTAACGAAAGATTGTCCCAAGAGAGCGCAAGTTCAGTAGCAAATTTTTTAACATTTTGTGTGTGATGACGTTAGCGACAATCTGGCGCCCTCGATTGGACAATTCAACATGAAAAATACATATAAAAAAATATTATATGAATTGAAATACTCAAATATATATATAAAAACATATTTACATATTTTACATCAATGTATGATATAAATAAAAAAATAATAATAAAACAAAAAACAATATGTAAATGGCATTGTGAAAATAAAATTGTAAATATACAAGAATTTTTCATCGAGGATAACCAGCCAATTCATATCTATGTATTTTTTAATTTTTAATAACTTTTTTTCCTTTTTTTTTCTTCAATTTAATATAATAAATAAATAAATAAAATAATATATATTTTTAATTGACATTCAATTTTTACTGTGCTGATTTTAAAAAGGTGGAAAATTTTACAATTTATTTATGGTATTTTTATGTTACTTGGAGAGACATTTGAAGCTTTCGAAATCGAAATTTAGAGACACGATGGTTGTCTGACCATATACGGTGGTAACCCCTAGTTTCCTGATTTTTAAAAAGCGGAAAATTTTAAATGTATTTATGGATGTATTTCTATTCTACTTGAAGATGTATTTTTTTTTTTTTTTTATTTTAATAAAAATTTAGTTGTCTGACCATATACGAGCGTAACCCCTATTTTACTGATTTTTTGCAAGAACCAAAATTATTATTTAAAGTATGTTTGTATCCCTCAAAAAAAAATTAATTAAAATTTAATTTAGCCATTATTATCACTGTGCTAATTAATAAAATGCCAATTAATATTAGCTATTAAAAAATTTATTAAATCTTTTAATCAATTGAACAAATTAAGCTAAATTTTTAAGTCAATTTTCCTTCTGTTTTTTCTATCAATAGCAATTATTGTACACTAATTTTTAGCTAGTAATTTTTTTTTAATAAAACAATATAATCTAAATTTTAAATACCAAGCAAAAAAATTTGATACTCATAAACTCGTATGCCATTAATAAACACACTAAAAGATGATTTTAAAAATAATTCATTTTCATAATTAAACGATAAATCATTCGATAATTAATTACAACAAATTAATCATTTTAAAAATGTATATAATAAAAAATTTTAAAGAAACTTGCATATAACGTTATTGAAAGGACAAAACTACCTCAAAATTGCTACTATTATTTTTTTTTTTCAGAAAACTATATGCATATTTATTTGAGTGACAATATCAATGCCACAAGATTGCACATATTGTCATTAATCAAGCAACTAATATATGCATTCTTTTGAATTGTTAAAAACCTTGTCTCATGCAATAAACATAAAATATAATTTTAAAAAAAATATATATTTTTTTTTTTGTGAAATTCTCTTGGTTTGTCCTTGATTTTATTACATCGTGGGCGTAAGTTACACATGCACAATGAGTGTCGAAATATTTTAAATATAATTTTTACTATTTATTTGCTTTATTATTATTATTATTATTATTATCTTGTAATTTAATTTTATCATTTTAGTGATTTTTCCATGACATGACAAATCGACCTTGAGTCACCTCTCAGTGACCTATTAATAAAACAAATTATAACCAGGAAGCAATCTTGCCCACGCAGTGTGACAAGATCAACCCGATTATTGCAGTAATTCACATCTCATCAGTGAAAAAAAAATAAATAATAAAAAAAATGAAAAGCCTATAAATAATAAATATATACTATATTTACAGCTACTGTAATACCCGTAAATTTTAATTAATACACAACTTTTGATGAAGCAATACACACCATCATCATCATCATACAACAAACACATATTTTATTATTTTTAATTTCTTTCTTTTTATATTATTTTCAATGTATAATCTTGGCGAAATCACAGCAAGGCCGACAAGCCTCACAAAACGCAAGTATACATAGGCATCTTGAAATTTCCTTCTTTGAAAATTAATGACCCATCAACGTTGTAAAAAAAAAAAAAAAGATGAAAGAAAAAAAATATATATCTATATAGAAAAATAGAAAGAGTATTTTAAAAAAGTTTCAGTAAAGAAAAAATAATAAAAAAAAAAAAAAAAAGAAGATGAAGCAAGTGAATTTCTTTCTATTAGAATGGAGCAAAAAAAAAAAAAAAAAAAAAATGAAGAGATAAAAAAAAAAGAAGAAGAAGAAAATAAACATTAGTTGGTTGATGGTTGGGCACTTGGCTTTTTGAAATTGCATTCGACCGCTGTGGTGACCCGAGGCGTTTCTGGATCGTACGATGACGGTGGGGCCAAGGCGTTAAGCACTGAGGGTGATGAGGAGAAAGAGGAAAATAAAAATAAAAGAGGGAGTGGGCAAACGAGAACAGGGAGGAAAGTGGGAGTTGTTGGGAGGTGGGGAATTTATAAGTGTTGAGAGAATGATAGTAGAAGGAGTTGAAAAAAATAAAAAGAGGGTATTACGAGGGTTGCTAAGAGTTGAAAGAAACTGGTGGTCTAGGCACGAATTAAAAAAAAGCTAGATAATGAGAAGAAGAAATATATATTTTAAAAAAGTAATAACAATGTTATAATAATAATAAATAAATATGTAATAAAAAATAAAATATTAACAGACATAAAATTGTAATACACCACAAAAGTACTTTTGGTTCATTGTCTGACTATTCGCGAATATTTTCCCTTTTTTTTTTTGGTTTATTATATGGTTTATTTTTTATGATGATGCTTGATGATGATGATGATGATTTGTCTTGGGTTACCATGCTACAGTGTCGCCACCCACACGGACAACTGCATAACCCAGTGCAACCTGGTTTTACTTTTTTTTTTTCTTTGATATTTTAAAATATATATGCAAAACCATCCATCAAGCGTCAATGGCATGAAAAAAATCATAATTTTTAATTCAAAAATATGCTTCAACAAAGAAAAACCATAAAGTTTTTTTAAAAAATTTAACTTTTTTAATTTAATTTACTTTTTAGCTAGTTTTTTCTTTTTTTTTTTTGTTACTTTTTCTTCGTGTAGACTTATGTTACTGGGGTTTTTGCATTTTTTTTTTTACTTTTTTTGTTCTCAAAAATTACCCTGCTATTTTTGACGGTTTTAAAAAATATATATTTGTGTGTGTGTGTGTGGTGTAAAATAAGTGTGATTTGTATTTTTTTTTTTACATAATTTTTACTTTTTTTTTTTTGCATACACATTTTACGCAGACGACGAAAATAACCCGTTTTTTGGCAGCCAAATGACGGGGTTGAAAAGACGTAAAATATATTTAAAAAAAAAAAAAATAATATATATGTATTTGTATGTATGTGTATTATGAAATACCATACCTATTTTACGACTTTTTAAAATAAAAACTTATCTCTGATTTTATGTTTTTTTAGAATATTAAAAAAAAATTCTTAAAATTTACTTGAGAAATTTAAAAAAATATTTTTTTCAAGTTAAAAAAAAAATAAAAAACACGATCTTTTTTTTTTTTTACGTATTGCCAAGTTTTTTAATTTTTAAAACTATGAAATAATTTAAAATATTGGCAATTTGACAAATACACCAGTTGAGTATATTAACTTGAATGACGAGAATTACTTTGAAGCATATACAACTGGTTACGTGATTAATGTCAAGTTAATCCATGAGAAAATAAAGAAAAACTAAATACAGTTTCGAAAAAAAAAAAAAAAAAAAAGACTACAGTGAATACATACAACATCTTATTTAAATTTGTTCCCAACTCTATTTAAAATAAAAAGAAAAATTAAGAAAATGAAAAAAGCAAAAAGAAAAAAAAAAAAACCAACAAAGAAAAATAAAAATATATATTCAAATAGCAGTTAGAAAACTCGATGAATAATCATTTGTAAAACTGGTCATGATGTTGCGTTAAAAAATTGGATTAAATATTGTCTAAGCCAATGAACACATGACATATTTATTTGACTTGCAAAACCATTGAAATTTCGTTTCTTATTTTTCTATTTTTATGATTGATAAAAAAAATATAAAAAAATATATCTAGACATCCTAAAAAAAAAATAATAACTATTGCAGAAAAAGAAAAAAAAAAGGCAATGAAAAAAAATAATTAAAAGTCAAGAATAAAAAAAAATACGACAGGGTAGATAAACGTACAAGTCAAAAATGACTCTCGACATCTGGCACGAATGAGATACACGTGTCAAGATATACAGCTTTTTGAGCGTGTCTCCGGTAATATCTTTAGTCATTACACACAAAGGAAGCCAAGAATGCAACGAAATATAATGTCCAAGGACAAGATGTTGTAATTAAATACAACCACTACTATATATAACATTTTAATAATGACAACAAATTTGTTAATTGTATAAGTACTATTTAAATACATTAACAAATTTATCACTGTTTATTAAGTGTCTTCATTCAGCTTAATAACTATTTATTAAGCAAAAAAAAAATATACTTAGTCCAAAAAAAATTAGACAAAATAAGCAAAACAGTTTGAGTTATGTTAGAAAATAATTTGTGTTATATAAGTTGACACTTATTTTGGCATACAATTGCATATGTCAATTTACAGCCACATTGTAATAATTTAAATGTCTTAAAACATATCCAAAAATATTAATGAACAATTAACACGAGTGTTCATTGGTTTAATTTTGTTGAAAATTAAATTTGTATAATTTTATTTAACGGACAATTGCAATAGTTGATTGTGTGATGTTATTTTGAGATTAAATTTAATCAAATACATATTAATCAAATGAAAAAAAAAATGAATATTGTTATTTGTCTTATTGTATTTTAAAATATTATCTGATTATAATGTTAATGTTAATTAACGTCTGTGAATGAGACAATGAAATCCCAAGAGATCACTGAACCAGTGTCCTTCTCGAAATATTATTTTTATTTTTACTTTATCGATTGAGACATACAACTTGTTGAATTTAATCAATATGTATTTGATTAGATTATTTATATATTTAATTATTTTTATTATTTATAACTCACCGGTACATGTTACGCCAACATTGCCAGTACCCCATATATAATCATCACCTGTAATCGAAAATTATTATTCATTAAATTTGTTCATTTATTAACGTGTTTTTTAATTTTACTTACAATGTAAACAAATTAATGGTGTTACAAAATATACATTGAAGAGATTGTGATGATATTCTTTGGATATTTTGTTGTTTTCCTCATGAACTGTTAAAAAAAAATTTAAAATTAATCAAAATTATTGTTAAGACATGATTGTTTTTTGTGGAAATTTTATCTCTTTTTTTTTCCTTCATTTTTTTGTGATTATTGTAATTAAAAATAAAAAAATAAACATTTACCAAATGGTCCATTTGTGATAGTGACATATGATGATTCATCTTTTTTGTTTCCGTCAGGATGCGATGATATGTTTCCTTTTTGCATGAGGAATTTCTCAAATGTACCGCTCAAAACTGCTGTAATTATTTCAATAAAAAATTACAAATTTAATATTTTTTTATGTTAAAATATATAAACAAAAAAACTCACCAGGTACAAAATATTATGTATGAGTACTATCGACTCCAGATTAATTATATTGACAATGATTTTTGTATAATTCAAGTTAAAAGTATAAACTAAAAATGAAATGATTAATTGCACATCTTGATTTAAATAAACCTGAGTTAATTATTAATAATATACTTGATTTGTATTTTAAAAAATCACCGGGCAAGCATATTTGTTTGCTTTTTTTTTTTATATTATTATTTAAAAAATATATACTATCAGTCAGATCTCTGTTTATGATTTTGCTTTTTATTTTTGATTAATCAATTTGTCATTTTTTGATCGTCACAAAATTTCATAATCCATTGTATGTTTTATTTTTTGGATATATTATTCAAGTATTATAAATACTTAATCATCGAAAAGTTTAATGACCTCTGGAAGTACTCCAACATATTTTTCATTCACTATGTATATTTTCAAATATGTTATTCATTTAATTGCATGTTTATTCGCAATAATTGACCTGAACAAATTCCTGCCAAGATTTATTTATAAAAATTTTTTAAAAAGAAATTTGTCATTTGTTAAATGCATTTACAGTTTATCGTATAAACTGTTTTAATATTATGTTTTTCTTTTTTTTATTTCAGACTTTAAGTAATTGTCAGTGCTTGATTTTATTTTTAAAACTTTTTTTTTTTTTCACTGGTTTTTTGTTAATCTTCAATTGTCACTGTTTTTTATTGTTGTGATTTTTTTTTTTCGTTTTCTAATCATCACAAGGATTGAGCATCTTTCTTTTTTTGAAATCTGAAAATAATTGAAACACTGTAATTAGTTTTTTAGCTAAAAAAAAAATTGAGTATTTATTTTTCTTTCTGTCAAATTAATAAAAACACAAAGAGAATTTACACTGATTTTAAAATAAAATTATAAATAATACTATTATTATTTTATATTATTTTTTTTTTTGTAAATTTTATACTGTAATTTATTTGCAAATTTATTACAAGCATGATCAAATTGATGCTACAGCATCACACAAAAATCAAGCCAACAATAAAAAAAATAAAAAAACTAACCTCAAACAATAATCACAAGAAAAAAAAAATACAGGTATAAAAAAAGAAAATGCTATTGAAACAAAGCCAAAGTAAAATGGAAGATAAATTTATTTATTTAAAAAAAAAAAAATCAAACTGGATATTAACAACTGAATGATAATAATGAAGAAAAAAAAAAAATCATGGAATAAAAAAAGAGTAATATCAAGAGAGAACACAGAGAAGATAATAAAAAATAAAAAAAAAAAATCTTGAAACGCTTGGGATAGCAAAAAAAATATTATTTTACTTACTATTATTAAAATAATTTGTTGAATAATGAAGAAAATTAATAAAAAGGCACAGTTTTTCCTGAATTTATTATAGCACTATATAATTATTATACTAGTATATAAACGACAGTAATTATTGTTTATTTTTAATCTTTTTTGACTTTTGTAATCACAACAAGAGTACGGGGGAGATAGACACACACACAGAAATAAATATATTACAGATTGTCGGCCATTGTGTGACGACACAGAAAAAAAAAAAATTAAATGACGCTATTTTGCCGGCAAAGTAATGTCATCTACCGGTTATTTTATGAAACTATACATGTAGAGTCTCCTTAAAATAGCAGAACACCGCAAAACGTGAGGTCATTTAAAAACAGCGACAAATTGAATAATAAAAATCTCTTTTTAATAACTTTTTATGTTTATTTTATTTATCTATTTAATTATTTACTTTTTTATACATAACAAGTGTTTATTTATTATTAATATTTTCTTCTATTTATTCATTTATAAACTGAAGGATTTTTATAGATAATTTTTTTTTTTCAATATATTGAAAAATTGATTAATTTTCAGTTTTTTTAGAATAAAAAAAAACATTATTTGATTCCACCGATGATTTGAAAATAATCAATCAACATTGTCAATATTTTCAATTACACATAATGACTTTTCACGATGTTCTGTTAATTTCTGTACTTTTTTGACAGTTCTTGGAGTTACCTTTGTATTTTCAATATGTAAACAATTTAAATTTGGTAAATTTTCAACAAGTTCAATTACCCCTTTATCAGTGATTTTAATGCAATTTGATATATCCAAGGAGATCAATTTTTGATTGAATAAACATTGAATTGATTCATCAGTGATAAATTCGTTTTTTTTCGATCTTGGATCACGATCATGTAAACCAAGATCCAAAACTTCTAATTCTTGTAAATTATCAATTGCACTCATACCAATATCAGTTATATATGTACCAATTATATGTAAATGCCTTAATTTTTTAGCATTATTACAAAGATTAATCAAAAATTCATCTCTAACACCATAATCACAAAGAATATATAACTTCTCGAGATTTTTTAAATTCCCAATTGGATACATATTGATTCCTGTATCAAACGTTGACTGATTTTTTGGCTGATATAATCTTAGATCATCCAAGTTTTTTATTTCACCTATCGACTGGAGTAATAGTTGACTTAGTCCAAAAGTACATATACTTAAACTATTCAAAGCGATTAGTCGAGGAAATACCTGAAAAATAAGTAAATAATTTATTATAAACTAAATAATATTTTTTATTGTAATATATAGATTTATTAAAAATTTAAACTTACCGAAGCCAATGAGTCTGGTAAGAACATATCATTTTGTGGGGAGATACTATATGAAAGATTTAAACATTTCAAGGTTCCACCAATTTCTTCTAATGACTTGGCTAAAGTCATTGGTAGAGTTGAATTTTTACATTGCCATTCAATCGACAGTGTTGTAAGGTGAGACATATTACAAAAAACACTTTCAAAATCTTGACTCATTATTTCATTAAATCCTAAATAAAGCTCCTCAAGATTTGGACAATTAGAATTGATTATTGGCATTATTTGAGAAAAAGGATAATCTGCGACATCTAGATAGGTTAAATTAGTTCCACAGAGATTAATTAGGTACTCTAGATCATTTGCTTTTTCGTGGAATTCATTTGTTGAATCATTTCGATTAACAATAAAATAATATGTTTTAAAGCATGAACGAAGAAAACCGTTCTTCAAATCTTTGCATACTGAAAAATTAATTAAATATTTTCATTAATATATTTAGAGTAATACCTAATTTTGTTTTTATCATTAAGAATTATAGTGTTGTTATTTTCTTACTTTTTTCAAGTCGTGGTTGACAAGCTAATAGAGGAGCCATGCGAATCATACGTAAATCACATTGTGCTTTCAGCTTTTTTCTATTTTCATCAACATTAATATAATTATCATCATCATCATCATCATCAATATAATTATCATCATCATCATCATCATTTGCTATAGATACTATTTTTCTATCATCTGAGGATTCTTTTGATAACTGAAACTGTATAAAAAAAAATTAGTTTATTATTTAATTTAATTAAAAATACATAAACAGCTGTAGCTACAAAAATATATGATATATATAATTTAAAACTTACTTCTTTCGAAATTTTCATGAATTCCTCAAGCCATTCGGTAGTAGGACTTAAATCTGCAGTCTTCATATCCATCTTACTTGGATTAGTCTCCATATTTTATTTTCAGTTAACTTTGAATAACAAAAAAAAAAAATCAATGAGTTATTATACCGTCAACTACTGAATTCAGAAATTTAATGGAAACAACTTGATAAATTGATTGCACTTTATACCTTTTTTCTGATCCACGTAAATGAAATAGTATTCAACTTCAACAACTCGTTAATATATAGAAATGTCTAATGAAGTTGTTGTGTAAATATCGTTTTAAAAAAAGCTAGCCCAGAGATGAAGTTGATTGCCACGTGGTGTGTAACCTTACTTTTTTAAAACCGTATTTCGCTATCCAACTGAATAAAATAAATTTATGACTATGTATGTGTGTATGGGGCTGGTAAGTGGTAACGGTGGAAACGGTGGTAACACTACTTAACAGCTATCGAGTGCTATTCGCTATACCAATGGAGGAATCAGAATGATCAATGGAAAGAATCCTTAGTAGCTAGCTTACGAGTGGAATTAATAAATAAATAATCATTTTATAAGCCCTTTTGTAATGAATTTCAATTTCTTTTACAACAAAAAATAAATAAATCAAAATAAAAATTAATAAATTTTTTCATCGTCTGAATATATACTGCAAAAATAATGATTTTCTTACCATCAAAAATTCATGCTAGCTATTATAATAACATATAAACAAATAATGATAATTATTTTACTAAAGCCTTTATGTCAATTAAAAGTTTAATTAAATTTTTATTCTTATTTCACTGGCTGTTAAACAAGTTTACGATTTATATAATATATATTTTTTTTTAGGGGTGTGCGAATAGTCTTCGAATCGAATCGAATCGAATAGTACTATTCGACTGTAATTCGAATCGAATTATTCGACATTTCGAATAGTCGAATTATTCGAATTTTCGAATATTCGTGTAAAAACGAATAATCGAATAGTAACGAATTATTCACTATTGAGTTTTTCGAATATTCGTATAAAGACGAATGGTCGAATAGTAACGAATAATTCATTATTTG
The DNA here is from genome assembly GCF_014905175.1 of Aphidius gifuensis. NCBI lineage: Eukaryota > Metazoa > Arthropoda > Insecta > Hymenoptera > Braconidae > Aphidius > Aphidius gifuensis. The sequence continues at coordinate 15,778,532 of NC_057792.1, forward strand.
ACTATTAACGACTTTATATTTTAATTTTCGAATTGAAATGATTTAATGCATTCAAAAATTGTTCCAAATAGAATAATTGTAGAATTTGAACTCAACATGAGATAATTTTTATTTATATTATTTCAATGAATTTATTGAATACTTATTAATAGAATACAAATTATAGTATTAATCTTACACGGTTCCATTTATTAACAAATACAGCCATATTTTACATTTATTTATATTTATTGATTGCACTCTTTCATCACCTTATCAATCTTGGAATAATCAAAAAGATTTCGTTTAATTTATTGAAAAGAAAAATAATTACAAAACAAAATCCTTAATTTTTTGGATATAGAAAAGATTCGGTTTCAGGTTGTGAACTTACCCCAAGTTTGAATAAAAAATTTATAATTTTTTTTTTTGATTCTTTTATGATAGTAATTGATATAAGTGAATTATTTTTTGATAGTAGTTCAACCATTAACTGATATTTTTTTTTTTTTTTAAATGCCATTCTCGGATCAAAATTTTTTGAATTTTTATTATTTTTCTAGTTTAATATCTTTAGTATTTATAGTAATTAGTACTTCAAAAATAAAAAGTCTGGTAAAAATATTCATTTTTTTATTTTTTAATATATGAAAGAATTAAAATTTCTCTTTTAAAACTAGCTAATATTGGCTAAAGTAATTTCTTTTTAATAGTAATTTCATAAACTCGTTTGAATATATAATCGAAAAAACTAAATTTTCAAAAAATATATTCTCATATTTCATGTCAGAATAACCTGTAGAAGGTTAGCACACCATTTGGACACAAACTAATATATAGTTAGAATGAAAAATTTTTATGTTATATATTTTCTATTCTTATATTTTTTTTTATACAATGTTGTGTTAGCTTAATATTAAGTTAACAGAACTTCTTTAATAATTATTTTATTCTAATAAACTTTCGATCAAATTATGTGCTTTTATATTGTTTTATTCTACGTTTGATTAATTTTTTTAAATTACTTTTTATTCAAATATTTTTTTTTCCTAAAAATGTTGTGCTAAAAAATTATTTCAATAATCATCATAGAAATAAATAAATTGATTCATACTGAGGACACTGTACTTTATAACTGATCGATTTTATAATTAAATAATTATTAAGACTGTTAACTTAATATTAAACTATCACAACATTATAAAATATATAATTTAAAAATCTCGATTTTCCTACACGAAAATTTCACAAAAAAGCATAAAATTTTAATTCTAACTTTACATTTGTGGTGTGCTAACTTTTTAGATGTCGGAATAGTAGTTGAATAGTATTAATAGTCATTTAATATATTTTTTATCATTGAATGATATATGTCAAAGAGAAGTGTAAAAAAATAGAAAAATTAACTTGAAAATTTATTATTTTGATTATTTTTTTTTATCCAAATAAATTTACTCCTAAAACCACTAATATGAAATAAATAATGATTTTGTTTTGTAATTATTTCTTTCTTTTAATTAATTGAACTTGATTCTTATTTATTCATGATTGATAAGGTGAAAAATGTAATCAATAAATATTAATATAAATGTAAATATGACTTTGTTGTTGTTATTAAATGGAACCAAGTATAAGATTAATACTATATTGTGTATTCTATTAATAAGTATTCAATAAATTGATTAAAATAATATAAATAAAAAATTATCTCATGCTTGGGTTAATCATTCACAATTATCTTCCATTTAGAACAATTGTTAAATGCATTAAATCATTTTAATTCGAAAAATTAAAAACATACAGTCGAATAGCCGAATGATTCGTTACCTTTCTACTCTTCGTCTTTATACGAATATTCAATAAATCAAATGATAAATAATTCGTTACTATTCGACTATTCGTCTTTACTCTGAATATTAAATAATAATTTTAATAATGACAATAGTAAATTATTATAATATTCAACTATTGAAAATTTTAATAATTCAATTCAATTTTAATTAAATTTTTATTCTTATTTCACTGGCTGTTAAACAAGTTTACGATTTATATAATATATATTTTTTTTTTCTTTAAAATAAATTTTGCTACTTACCATTTGATAAATTATTCAAATTTTCCATTATTGTTATTTTACTTCGAATATTTTATTTATTTATTTGTATAGAATTTTTCTTCAACTTGTTTTATAAGTATTTTTTTCATCTTATTAAATTATTTAAATTTATAAATTAATAAAAAACAAAATTATAATCGATAAAGAAAATATAATAGAACTCATAATTATTTGTAGAAATAATTATTTAAAATTTGCGTAATAAAACATGAGATGTTTTTTATTTTTTTTTTTCTTAATTATAATTTAATTCAGTGCACGACAACTATTTCATTTTCTACGTACGTATTTCTTTATTTCTGACACATCAATTATTTTCTTAAATAAAAATATATACCCTATACAACATATAAACAGACTTACAAAATCCTATATACAAAAATATAAAAAACATTTAAAAATATTAATACTAGTGATATAAAAAAATGTCACAATATTTACAATAATTATTACAATAGTTAATTCATTTTACAATTATAATCCAAGCTTATGGATATTAATACTATTGACTTGAACAATTATAAATAATTGTAACGATTGAAACTAAAAATCAAGATTAAATTTTTAACCTTAGTGTATATCACAATACAAAACAAAAAATATATTTTTAAATGAAATAAATTAAACCTCACATATTTAACAATAAAAACTATAAACAAATCAAGTCCATAAAATTGCAAGTTGATATATCTCAACGTTGAGCTAATTATCTGCATTTAATAATTGATGTGATCTCAAATAAGTCCATACCCGTGGATCAGTTTTCCGGAACCTTGAAATAAAAAAAAAATATAAATTATAAGAATATAATTACAAAATTTAATTAGAAATAAAAAAATATTTAATTGAATAAAAAAATTACCTTCCACTGAAGATTATTTCCAACTTGATAAAGTTCTATTAATGCCTTATCCAGTGTATCATTTTTTTGCAGTTCTAAATATTTATGATAAAGTTCAAGTGCTGCCCGAGCATCTTCAGCTGAATCATGTGTTTCAGATTGTATTTTTTTACCAAAAAAATGCCATGTTAAAAAACGTAATGATACCATACGACGATTTGGTAAATGGAATAATATTACAGTATCAATAATTTGTTCTGCTGGTACAACTAAATTAATAACTTTAAAATCATTTTCAAGACCATGACCAACAAACACTACTCCATTATCAACTAAATATCTTAATTTTTGATAAGTTGATTTTAATGTTGTTAAATGTTTACTACTAAAATTTGCATCAAGATCACCAGGTAATATACCACTAAATTTTGTTAAATAATCAGCAACTGGTTCTTGCGTATGAATATAATCATCAATAAATGGAGTGCCTTTAAGTGGTCCCTGACCACGTATACATGTTATTCTAGCAGCAGCCATATGACTTGGTTTTATTGTTGTCATTTTACCATCATCTCCTAATTTTGTTTCTTTTTCTGTTAATGCTACAAATTCAGAATCAAGACCAACGAGTTCACCTTTTTTTAGCATTTCATCACTTGTCAATTTTGTAAATGTTACATCACGTGTTGGATTACGTGCTACACATTTATCATTACTAAATACATCATGTGTTAATGGACTTACAAATGGTTCTTCTGCTGTTTTTTGTGATGATAAAGCAGTATAATATAATACACATGGTATCTTCCAATTTAAATCAAACCATACAGCTTCTTGTGGTTCTACTGCTGTTATATTATTATCATTAAATATATACCATTGTGCAACAGCACTACCATTTGAACGTTCATGATAATTTGGACCAACTCTTATTGATGAAATAAGATGGTTTTTTTCCACATTCTTTTGATCTTCAATTGAACAAATAACTGCTGTCAATGTATACTGTAGTTTATCTATTTTTTTTTCATTTTTCAATAAACTATCATTATCCATTTTAATGTTATTTCCATCGAGTTTTTCAATTGATAATTCACCATAATCGTCCAATGATATTTCAATAGAATGTGGAACCCAAGAATGTGAAGAATACAAATTTTTCAGTGACTGTTGACTTACTGGATCTTGATTTTTTCCAGTATGACCAAATTTGCAATCCGTTCTCTGACAATTTTTACCATATCGACACATTTCAATCGATGTTGGCTGAAGTCGACTGGGATTTTTACTGCTCATAACTTTTTGTGCAGCTATATCCATCTGAGCTTGCCAAAAATCTCTTCCTTGCGATGACTCAAGACCACAATTTAGAGAAAGGACTTGAGGAAGTTTGGTCGTGCTCCGTTTTTCCAATGTCGGATTGAATTTTTGGCAATGATCACACCACGAATGCTTTTTTTTTTCCAAGTTTAATGATCTTGCCAATATTGTGGTAAATTCAATTTCCTCATCTGTAACAAAAATATAATTTTATAGAAGTTATAAAAAAAACATTCAATTCATTATATAATTATTGTTTTTTAATTAAAGAACTTACTTTTTAGCTCTGGATATATCAAATCGCTGAGCAGTACAGTTGACTCCCTGGAAATTTGTCGAGCGCACTTGAGACAGCGATAAATAGCCACTTGTTCAGCACCAAACAAACGACTAATTTCCGTCTCGTCTTCTTCCTCCAGTTGGCATTCTTTACTCTCCAGTATTTCATAGTGCATTTTGTGTAGGATAAATCTGTTCCAGGTCTGTTCAAAGAAATAAAATAGATTAATTTTTTTCAAGACAATTAAAATACACTCAGTTATAGAAAAATATATGAATTAAATAAAAAAAATATGGATAATAAAATTTACCTGAATAAGCGTAAGGAGACTGGTTTTCCTACTTGCACCTGCTTGAAAATCATTCTGGAGAAGACCAAGTGTCGCAGCCTCTGGTACACTTTTGAATGCTCGAAGAAGATTGGCAGTCTGACATGGAGAACCTCTGGATTCATCAAGATTCCGAAACAAAAATCCCACTTACAATATTATTAGTTACTAAATAATCAACAAAAATATCATTTTTTTTTTTTTATTGAAAATTATTTATCTTCTGGCGAAAATTATTTCTCCGATTTTTGTCTGATTTTACAAAATCGGAGAAAAATTTTCACCAGGGTTATACAATAAAATAATGTTTGATAAACTCACCTGTAGCATTGGGTTGCAATAACTATTCGGCAAATTTGCGTCAAGTCCAGAAAAATTAGTAAAATTGTGTTCTTTTTTTACATATTTATCTGGAATTTCACTAATATTGCCGGACTCTGTTTTTAATATTGTTTCACCGGGGAACTTGGGCACTACTCCACGACGTTGATCCAAATTATAAGGTATCTATGAAAAAAAAAAAAACAATTGATTTTTATAAAGCTGAAATTTTAAAAATTTAAATAAAATAAAAGAAGGATTCTTATAAAAGAGAATATTTTCCTTACTTGGTTTTGTCGAAATGCCGGTCGATTGAATCCAGAGCCAATTGTTTCCAGGTTCTTTCCCGTCTTTGAAATCATTGAATTCATTTTCAGACGTTTGCTGTATAAATTAAAAAAAGTTTTTACATTAGGTTTTTTCAAATTAATATATGTGGGTGGCGCAAATTTATAAAAATTTATTTTTAAATTTATCAGGCAATTAGTTACAGGTTCCAACTACTCTCAAAAAAATTCCTAACCTGAGCCAAGTATTAGTTATTGGAAAAAAAAAATAATCTTAATGGCTACACTATTTACTACATTTCAACTATATTTTTTAAGTTTTTTATTAAGTTTGAGAATATTTCTGGAGAAATTCAAAGTCATCGCGAAAAAAGTCGGAAAAATATTTTTACAAAAGTTGTAGTGAAAAAAGTGGAAATACTATACATAATTAAACGTGACTACACCAATGAATAGCCCCTCAGCTCTTCGCTTGTCTCTTATTTAATAAAAAAAAATATCATTTACCCTTGCCTTTTTGATTAAAAAAAAAAAAAAAAAAGAAAAATTCATTTTTTAAATAATTATTTATGAACAAATTAAATTTTTAAATAATAATGCTCAGCTGCATTTAAATAGGTGTAAGTAAAAATGAAAATAAAAAACTATATCAAAGTTAAAATCAGCTGAAATTATAATAATAATAAATAAGTAAATAATTGCTTTAATAAAAAAATTTATCATTTGTTTCTATCAGAAAACTCTACGCTTATTATTAATTACTATAGGAATCATGGCCGTTTTTATTTTCATAAATCAGAATATACTATTATGTTACTAGGGACAGTGGTAATAATGTGTGAATTTCCAAAAAACGCACTACTCCTCCGACGCTTTGGAAATTCACACATTATTCCCACTGCCCTTGTGACATAAAGAATATTACATGCACCCCAAGAGAATCCACTTATGTGAAAAATAAAAATTGATAAAATATATAGTATTAAAAAATTAAATGTACCTTGAGAAGGTGTCGAACTGTGGATTATCTGCAATTGATGTCAAATGTAATAAGCCAGCTACATCAGTAAAAGCCAGATTCTTTGATGTTGGTGATACATCAAAAGATGTAACCGTAGCACCACCTGTTGCAACCTGATAAAATAAATCAAATAAATATTTTTATAATTTTTAATATTGCTTTGTGACAATAAATATATATCTTCATATAATATTTGTATATTTACCTGATAAAGACAAGCCACAGGTGATTGTACCTCAGCATGAATTGTATCAAGTAATTGCATTTGTCCAAGAGGTGAAACAACAGCAAGACGACTTGAATAGCTTGGCATAAATTTTAGTAAATATGGGGCAACCATTGTTGGCACTGGTATAAGAGCTCTCATTTGTCTCAAATCATAAACAATTATATAAGGATGAGCCAAAAGCCCCCGTGGACTAAAAGAAAAAAAAAATACATTATGTTAATTAAATATTAATAAAATAATAATATAAAAAATTAATTATTAAAAAATACCTGTTGTTAAAGCCACATGTTACAAGATAATTTCCCTGTACATCAAAATCATTCAATGAGCGACCATATGGTTTAATTGTATGTTCAATTGATAATGTACTTTGATCACGTAAATCAATTTTTCCAAAAACATTACCAGCACATATTAATTTATGATGTTTTTTCATAATTGTACAACCATTTACATCAAAATACATTGAACCAACTTCTTCACTCCTTGTTAAATCAAAATCAACAATTTTTTCTTGATAACCACCCATTAATAATCGCTGGTCATACTGAAGCATACATTGCATGTCAATAATATTTTTTGATTTATGAGTAAATAATGGTATGTCATGATCACGTATTTGATATCTCAAAGTTTTTCGGGTTAAACATAATATTCCGTCGTTAACTGGATTAATTTGTCGTATTTCTTGTGTTGGATGAACACGAAAAGATCCAGTACATGTTTGTAAATCAAAGCCATCGTATGATGTCACATATCCACGCTGATTTCCTGTCCACATTAAGTCTTCAACAGTGTCAAATGTAACTGTTGATACTCCAAAATGATGACCACCATTACCAAGTACTGAAGGCCTTGTAGTTGCTGGCATATATCTATTAACAATTCGTTTTTTTTTCCCTGAAAAATAAAAAGATAAAAAATTATTTAAACATGAAAACTAATTAAAAAATTGAAATGATAATTTTTGAAAAATTTAAAAAAAAAAATGATAATATTGATGGACCACGTGGCACTTGGTAATAATTATTTTTTGTCTCACTCACACAACAAGTTTTGCTCATTACCAGCATTAGCATAAACGGCACCATTATAATGTCCCATGTTTGAATTTGAATAAACCATATTTCTGAAATATATAATAATAAATTAGATTGTTTTTTTTTTTATTGCAATTTTATATTAAATCATATTCACAATATACACTTCTGAATACAATTGTTGAAAAACTATGTTTTTAATATTTAGTTGAGAAGTACAAGAAAGTGGTATTAAAGTTAACAATGTAAATCATTTTTTAAATAATAAAAAAAATATTTTATTAAATTAAATTAACACTAGCACTTTTATATAGCTAATTTATGGAAGGGTAAAAAAAAATTTTTTCAGAAAATATGCGCGTTCACATGTTAATATTGTACCTTTTCATTTTGATAATTTTAACGTTTAAAAATTAAAAATTATAATTTTATTGAAGTATATATATTTTTATATTTTAATAATAATGATAATAATAATTATTATTATTAATTAACTTTTTTTTTTTTTTTGCAAAAAAATTTGAGTAGTACGGAGGAGCACCTGACTAGTCAAGGTTTGCAGTACGAATGAGGGTAGTGTTGCAGGGCAGAGGGCTGCTGTAAATTCAGCGGAAAAGATAAACTAAATTTTAGGGCGTAGTCAAAAAAGGCCCGCTCCAATAGTGAAAAAGAATTTTTTTTTTTTGACAATCGCTAAAACTTGATAGTCCAATACAATCCAAGATATACTTCGTCAGTTAACTTCAATTGGATGCTTGAAATTAACAAAAATATTATCATTTAAATCATCAATCTAGTTATCGAAAAAATATAAAAAATAATATTAAATTTTGATAAAATAAATCACGTGGTTTTTTCGAGTTCACAAATGAGTTTTTAAATAGTATATTTTTTAGCATATTATACAATAGCGTATATCAAGTCAAGTCAACTTATATGTATCATAGTTCAATAATTTTAAATTTTAAAATAAATTGATATAAAGGTTAAGGAATTTTTTTTTTTTTCATATCATTTTTGTCTTTGAAGAAAAAACATGAAAAATCACATACATCCATTGCAATCTATTGTGCTTTTCTTTATCTCTATTCAAAGAGAGCCGATGGTCGGACTCTTTTAATTTGATTGTACTGACGAAGTAAAATATAAATTTCCAGCCTCATATTTTTTTCAACAGGCTCCTGGGGCCCTTTGAAGAAAATTTATTTACCGATTTCCATATATTGCATGTTATTTTGCATTTTGTAAAAAGTCATTTATCTGCTTCTGTGTAGCTTCTTCGTTTATTATATTTACATTTATTAATTTTCAAAAAAATTTTAATAATAACAGTATGATATTGAACCAACTTTTATGAATAATAATTTATAATCTTTTTAAAAAAACGCAATAAATTAATTTTTTATTTATTTCAAAAATTCGATAGTTTTCATTATTAATTATTTTGTCTCTGCTAAAAATATTATCAGCTATGTATTAAAAATAAATAATCAATAAAATATTATTGATATAATAAATATTTTGGCGGTTTAAAACTAAAGAAAAAAATAGACAAAAGAACCTTCAATAAGAAGATATTGAAGGCAATATGTCAGCAAGAACTTTTCAGTATAAGAGGGCTGGTCTTTAATCTCCGAACAAGTATATTGTTTTGGAATAAATTTGTCACATTGAACACTTGTTTGTATACATATTTGTTGGATAGATGGACTTCGAAAGAGACGATAATCTGCAATTTTTGGAAAAAAAACTCGTTGCTTGTATTCAAAAAAATATGGGAGGGGCACTTTTCCTTAATCTGCAGTCCAACCGCCACAGGGCAAAAATTAATATTTGAGGCACCATTGTTACAAACTATAGGTAAAAGTAAAAAAAAGAAAAAATTACGAAATTTCTATTTTTTTTGGCATATATAAATTAAAATGTATGGCATGAGATTATTGCTGGATTTTTGTCTTCTTCATTGATCCCATGCCGAAATAATTTTGCCGGTACTAATTTCATACTGACGAAATTATTCCGGCATCAGTCTTATGCCGGAGTAATATTTCCATCAGGGGAAACTCCAATTTATTTGAAGATTAATTTATTTATTTATTATTGTAAGAAAAATTAAATTTCGAAAAAAAAAATAAATTATATTCTAAATAAAAAAAATAAATAAATTTAACAACTTGAATTGATGTTATTTACGCCAACGTAATTAATGGGTGTTACTATAATTTATACGTTAATATTTATTATCCTTTTTTTATCCTTTTACCCTATTTATAATTTATTATTCTATTTTTATTCTATTTCATAATGAGAAAAAAAAAAAAATAATAAAGTTGGAATTTACAGTCACTACATTGCTGTCGGCAATGTAGTAATGTGAATATGTGATCCACCATCAAATATTTTATTATTATTATATTATTTCATAACATAACCTTAAAAATTTATCTATTTACTTTTTTTATAAATAACAAGTGATTTTTTAATTCACATGATAATTAATAGTCATTTAATAATCATTGTTTATATTTAATTAAATTAAAATGATTGGTAACCCAAAAGTTGAATGTTCAATAACATCATGGTATTCGAAATTTGAAAAAGATTCATTAGAATCAACAATATTATGTTTGCCAAATGATGTTATAAATTACATTGAGAATGACACTACAATTGTTTTGCCGGTTGAAGCAATAAATCCATCAGAAAATAACACAGAATGGGTTGATGGATCAGCTGTTGATGATGATGAATCAGAGGTAACATAAATCAAAACATTAATAAAATTTAAATAATAAACTAAAGTATATTTAATATTATTTTTCAGGATGAAAAGACACGTCCAACATTTCCAGAGTTTAGCAAAAAAATTCAAGAAGCTATTGATTTTTATGATGCTGTTTTTATCAAAACAAATTGGAGAACACCATCTGTAAATTAAATTTAAAAAACAAGCTACTTGTTAATGTTGATTTATTAATTTATATTTATTAATAATTTTTTTTTAGGATGCAATTTGGGTTGCACCAACAAAAACTCTTAAATGTACAACACTAGAAGAAGTATATCTTTTTTTAAAAAGTTCAGACAGAGTGTCTGATGACATAAGTGCCATTAGAAATTTAAATGATGATGATAATGATGTACCACTTGAATCATGTTTAGTTATTAAACAATGGAGAGACATTAATCCAGGAAATGAATTTCGTTGTTTGGTCATCAACAAGCAGCTTATTGGTAAAATAAATAAATTTTTTAATAATTTAAAACTTGCATTGTAAAAATTGGAGTAATTGTTTCTTTTTTTTATCAGGAATTTCTCAAAGAGATCTTTCACAATATCACAAATACATGGAAACTGAAAAATATAATATTCAAACAGACATAACAAGTTTTTTTAATGAAAAAATAAAAAATAAATTTGACTTAAATACTTGTAAGTAATATTTTTATTTTTATTAATTATAAACATCAACAATTTTTTTATAAATAATTTTTTTTAGATACATTTGATGTAATAAGATATAAAAAAGATAAAGTTAAAATAATTGACTTTGGTTTAATTGATGAAGGAACTGTTAAAAAAACATTATTTACCTTTGATGAACTTGACAAGATTGAAAATCCACCTGAGCTACGTTTTATTGGTGAAGAAATGGGAATACAACCAAATACAAGTAATCATTTTTGTGCACCACAAGAAGTAAGAGAATACCTCACTGCATCTGCTAATGATTCAGTCATTGATTTTCTAAGAACGGTAATAAATTATACTTTATAAATAAACAATAATCAAAAATAAAAATAATAATATTGTCAATTTTTATTCCAGGAAGTTCAAAATCAACGTATCGATGACTAAAAAATAATAATGAAATATTTTGTACATATATAATGATAATTTTTATTCAATTTATAAATCATTTTGTAATAAATTCCAATTTTTTTACAACAAAAAAATAAAATAAATCGAAATAAAAATTTGTGAGTTTTTTCGTTGTCGAAATAAGTATATACTGCTAAAATAATAATTTTTTTTCCATCGAAAATTTAAAAAATTATTAAACAATTAATTCACATGAAACTTAATATTTTTACAAAAAATGCAGTACTTAAAAAAAGATTCACTATTCATTACAAATTTAAAACCGAAAAGTATCGTAAATTTGTATAAATGTGAATTGTAAAATTGTGTATTTTATTTGAAAAAAAGAAATAAATAATCGATTGATTGATTAAAAAAAAAAATGATAGAAATTAAAATAAAAAGTTTATAGTATTAATAAAAAATGATTGAATGATTTGGCCTCTGGACGAAGCTTCTTTTCTGCGATGGTTTTAGTCATATACAAAATTAATAATGATAATTATTGTAATAAAAATAATAATAATAATAACAATTATTGATAATAATGGTATATATTAATGATCTATTTATTTAAAAATATTTCAACGGGGTTTTAAATGTAATTATATATGACGAAAAAAAAAAAAAAAAACAAATCCGATGTAAATATTAATCTTTTACTTTTTTTGTAAGACACTTGATAGCATTGTAGATGCTCGAATTTTTTGTTTAATTTTATCATCAAGAAGAGCTCTCAATTATTCCAATGTGTATTCATTCGATGATTCATAAGATTATTATGTTAAAAATTGATATTAAAAACGTCTAACTTTTTATAATTTGAATGAATCATGTAAATGATTTTATAATGATTGACCCTACATTTGGTCCTGCCAGTTGGGTAATTACTAATACATATTCTATGCTAATTGTCGTCATATATATTGATTAAAAATACATATATTGATTATATATGTTGATTGATTTTCAGTTTTTTTTTAGACTAAAAAAAAACATTTTTTGATTACACCGATGGTTTGAAAATTGATACTTTAGTATTTTCATATACCAATAATTGTTTTTTACGATGTTCTGTTAATTTAGATATTTTTTTGGCAGCTTCACGAGTTACAGTTATATTTCTAATGAATAAACGATCTAAATTTGGTAAATTTTCAACAAGTTTAATTAACGCTTTATCAGTGATTTTAATGCAATTTGATATATTAAAGGAGTACAATTTTTGATTGAATAAACATTGAATTGATTCATCAGTGATAAATTCATTGATTTCTGATCGAGGACCAAAATCGTTTAAACCAATATTAAAAATTTCTAATTCTTGTAAGTTATCAATTGCACTCATACCAATATCAGTTATATTTGTGCCAATTATTTTTAAATTCCTCAATTTTTTAGCATTATTACAAAGATTAATCAAAAATTCATCTCTAACGCCATAATCACAATCAATCCATAACAACTCGAGATTTTTCAAATTCCCAATTGGATACATATTGATTCGGGTATCAAACGTTGACTGATTTTTTGGCTGATAAGAGTATAATTTTAAATTAGCCAAATTTTTCATTTCACCTATCGACTGGACTAATAGTTGACTTATCTTAAAAGTATTTATACTTAAATGATTCAAAGCGATTAGTCGAGGAAATACCTGAAAAATAAATAAATAATTTATTGAAAATTAAATATTATTTTTTATTGTAATACATATATAATGTTCATTAAAAATTTAAACTTACCAAAGCCAATGAATCTGGTAAGAACATATCATTTTGTTGTAAGCGAAATGAATGTGTTAATCTTTTCAAGGTTCCACCAATTTGCTCTAATGACTTGGCTAAAGTCATTGGTAGAGTTGATGTTTCACATTGCCATTTAATCGACAGTTTTGTAAGGTGAGACATATTAGAAAAAACATTTTCAAAATCTTGACTCATTATTTCTTTGAATTCTAAATCAAGTTCCTCGAGATTTGGACAATTAGCATTGGTTATTGGCATTATTTGAGAAGTAGGATAACCGTGTACATCGAGATGAGTTAAATTACTTCCACAGAGATTAAGTAGGTACTCTAGATCATTTGGTTTTTCGTGGAATTCATTAACTGAATCTTCATCATTGCTAATAAAGGAATATTTTGTAAAGCATGAAGAAAGAAACTCGTTATGCCAATCTTTGCATACTGAAAAATTAATTAAATATTTTTATTAGTATATTTAGAGTAATACAAAGTTTTTTTTTTTTTACGTTTTTTTATATCAAAAAGTTTTTCGAAATTTTTACAAAACGAAAATTTATTTAAATGAAAAAAAATACTGGCGATGAAACCACAGAGGAATAAATAAAAAAAAAACAATATAATTTATATAAATAATAATCAGTCTATTTTTAAAAATTACAAAAAAAAAATAAATAACCAAACATTATTTAATTCCACCGATGATTTGAAAATAATCAATCGACATTTTCAATATTTTCCAATACGCGTAATGGTTTTAGACGATGTTCTGTTAATTTGTACATTTTGTTGACAGCTTCACGAGTTACCTTTGTATTTCTAATGTATAAATATTCTAAATTTGGTAAATTGTCAACAAGTTTAATTACCGCTTTATCAGTGATTTTAATGCAATTTGATATATTAAAGGAGTACAATTTTTGATTGAATAAACATTGAATTGATTCATCAGTGATAAATTCATTGTGCCTTAATCCTGGACGAGTACCATTCAAACCAATATCGAAATTTTTTAATTCTTGTAAATTATCAATTGCACTCATACCAATATCAGTAATATTTGTGCCAATTATATGTAAATCCTCCAATTTTTTAGCATTATTACAAAGATTAATCAAAAATTCATCTGTAACACCATAATCACAAAGAATATGTAACGTCTCGAGATTTTTCAAATTCCCAATTGGATACATATTGATTCGGGTATCAAGCATTGGATGTTTTTTCGGCCAATAAGAGAATAAACTTAGTTCAGCCAAATTTTTCATATCACCTATCGACTGGACTAATAGTTGACTTAGTCCAAAACCAGATATTGCTAAATATTTCAAAGCAATTAGTCGAGGAAATACCTGAAAAATAAATAAATAATTTATTGAAAATTAAATAATATTTTTTATTGTAATACATATATAATGTTCATTAAAAATTTAAACTTACCGAAGCCAATGAATCTGGTAAGAACATATTTTTTCGTTCATATGAAAGTTCTAAAGTTTTCCAGGTTCCAATAACTTGAAAGTCATAAGAAAGTTTTAAACTTTTCAAGGTTCCACCAATTTGTTCTAATGACTTGGCTAAAGTCATTGGTAGAGTTGATGTTTCACATTTATATTCAATCGTCAGCTCTCTAAGGTGGGACATATTAGAAAAAACATTTTCAAAATCTTGACTCATTATTTCTTTGAATGCTGAATTAAGTTTCTCAAGATTTGGACAATTAGCATTGATTATTGGCATTATTTGAGAAGTAGGATATTGCATAACATCTAGACGAGTTAAATTACTCCCACAGAGATTAATTAGATACTCGAGATCATTTGCTTTTTCATGTAATTCATTAACTGAATCTTCATCATTGCTAATAAAGGAATATTTTGTAAAGCATGAAGAAAGAAACTCGTTATTCCAATCTTTGCATACTGAAAAATTAATTAAATATTTTCATTAGTATATTTAGAGTAATACAAAGTTTTTTTTTTTATCATTAAAAATTATAGTGTTGTTATTTTCTTACTTTTTTCGAGTCGTGGTTGACTAGCAAATAGAGAAGCCATACGAATCATACGCGAATCATACTGCAGTGCTAATAGTTTTTTTCTATTTTCATCAACATTAATATAATTATCATCATCATCATTATCATCATCATCACCATCATCAGCATCATCATCATTAATATAATTATCATCATCATCATCATCATCATCATAATAACTATCATTATTATATACAACAGGCCCATAATGAGATACCATTATTAGTCTATCATCTGAGGATTTTTTTGATAACTCAAGCTGTATAGAAAAAAAATTAGTTTATTATTTAATTTAATTAAAAATAAACATTAACAGTAGCTACAAAAATATAATATATATAATTTAAAACTTACTTCTTCTTTCGAAATTTTAATGAATTCCTCAAGCCATTCGGTAGGACTTAAATCTGCAGTCTCCATATCCATCTTACTTGGATTAGTCTTCATATTTTATTTTCGATTAACTTTAAAAAACAAAAAAAAAATCAATGAATTATTATACCATCAAATACTAAATTCAAAAATTTAATGTAAACAATTTGATAAATTGATTGCACTTTATACCTTTTTTCCGATTCACGTGAATAAAATAGTATTCAACCTCAACAACTCGTTAATATATAGAAATGTCTAATAAAGCTGTTGTGTAATTAACGTTTTAAAAAAGTTAGTTCAGGGATGAAGTCAATTGCCACGTGGTGTGTAACCTTAATTCTTTAAAATCGTATTTTGCTATCCAACTGAACTGTAACGCTGTTACAACTAGTAATATGAACGTGTATATACGTGTATGGGGCTGGTAACTGCTGGTAACACTACTTAACAGCTATTGAGTGCTACATATTCACCACCTACCAATGAAAGAATCAGAATAAAATGGAAAGAATCCTTAGTAGCTTACGAGTGGTACTGCTTGTCCTTCACCTCAGCTTTATCTCTACCAAGAAGAAGAGACCTATCTTGCTGCATCTGCTAATGATTCAGTCATTGAATTTCCAGAACGATAATAAATTATATTTTATAAATAAATAATAATCCAAAATAAAAATAACATTTCAACTCTTTTTACAACAAAAAATACATAAATCGAAATAAAAATTTATAAATTATTTCGTTGTCGAAATATATGTATACTGCAAAAATAATAATTTTTTTTCCATCGAAAATTCATGCTAGCTATTAATAACATATAAACAAATAATGATAATTAATTAATGGATAGGAATTAATAATTAAATTTAAACATAAAAAATTATTTAAATACACAATTGTTTTTTTTTTTTTTTTCATTTATATTCTGTTGGATCCTCTTCTATTGATACGTTTACATAAACTGATGAAACACTATCCTACAGTCTTGAAAGAATTACCATAATATTGCATTACGTTTTTAATTATAATAATTATTATTTAAATTTTTTTTTTTTTTTTTTTTTCGAGACCGTTAATCTTAGTGAACAACGTGTCTTATTATAGAAAATATGTCTCATTTATTTACAATATGCAACCCTTAATACTTCCATTTGAAAAAAAGGATATATATGATATCAGACATGTATTTTTTTTTTTTAAATTTCATCCTTTTTTTTGTTTAGCATTCTGTACAGTCATTTTTTTAAATTTCGAGTATTTTTTTTATTTCACTAACGTCTTTATGTCAATTAAAAATTTAATTGAATTTTTATTATTTTTTTTTACTGGCTGTTAAACAAGTTTACGATTTATATATTTTTTTTTTTCTTTTAAATCAATTTTGGTACCATTTGATAAATTATTTAAATTTTTCATTATTATTATTTTACTACGAATATTTTATTTATTTGTATATAATAAATATTTATATTATATACACATTGGTATTTCAAAATGTTAAATTTTTTATGATTATTTAGTTTTTAAATAAATAAATAAGATAAACATTGTGTCTTGTTGATTATGTCCTATGACATTGTTAATAAATCAATCATTAATAATAATTTTTTTTTTTTTAAATCAATACATCATTGCTACCCTTTTTTTTTCATATATAATATATAATTTTTTTTTTTTGTTTTTTTACAATTAGTATTTAAAATTGTCGTCTAATTATTCAAATAATATTTCATATTTATTTTTTTTTTTCATCAACATTTTATTCATCTTCAATTACAAAGCATCATACCGCAATTTTGTGCTCATTTATTATTTTTTTCTTAATCATATTCAAGAAGAAAAAAAATTGAAATAAAAAAAAAAAATTATTTCATCTGCAAAAGTTCATACCCACTTTCACCTGGTTTCGCTTACTCATTTGTGCTAATTAATTATTAACCTATTTAAATACAGACGTACATATTAATTATCTAATATTATTATTATTTATTTGTATTAATTTATTATTATTATTATCATAGCTTGATTATTGTATTGTCCATCGTGACTTATTCAGAAGCGTTTTAATGTTTTTTTTTTTTTCTTTAGTTTTTATAATTAATTATTTATTAAATTCTTTTTGTCGTTTAGTTTGACAATTTATTTATTGTCACGATGACAAATACAAACACTTGAAATACTGTTGTTTTCGTGCTAAAAAAATGCACAATATTATTATTAATATTTATTTATCAATATATTTCATCAACTTTTATAAATTACATTACAAAAAATTTCTTAATATTATTGGCCTTAAAGCAGTTTAAGTATCTGGAGTTAGCCTTGGAAAACTCTGTTTTTATTTATTTATTTTTTAATAAATAAATTATATATACCTTGTTTTTTATTTTATTTTAAATTATTTAATATTCAAATTTTTTTATTTTTTTTATTTTTTATTAAATGCATTTGGTACAACTAAACAAATAGATTTCGAAAAATTTTTTTTACTTTTCTTTTTCATCGACTGAAATCAAATTGTTTTTTTTTTTTTTTTCTCTCTTTTATCATTCACCACTTTTTTCAATTAATATTATTTTATTTATTATTATTCATTTTCAATATTTGTGCATTACGTTTTTTTTTTTTTTTTCTCATTCATCACGTCGTTGAAAAATATGAATCTATAACTGCAAATATAATTACATTCAAAATTATGATTTTTTTAAATTTGTTTTTTTTATTTTTATACACTCAGAGATGTTGCTAACTATTTTTTTTAATGTACAGGAAGATAGAAGATTTGTTTTTTTTTTTTTAATTTAATATATATACTTTTTATTTTTATGATAAAAAGTTTTTCCAATTTTTAAATTAAATTTCTACAAAACGAAAAACTTACTGGCGATGAAACCACAGAGAAATAAATGAAAAAAACAATAATAATTTATATAAGTAAATAATAATCAGTCTATTTTTAAAAATTAAAAAAGAAAAAATAAATAACCAAATGCAAGAAATAATATTATTTTTATAAATTGCACAAAGAAATAATTAAATCAAAAAAAAAGAAAAAGAAAAAACAAGGTCATGGATAAATAGAAAGTTTATTGAATTAATATTTTTCATATGATGAAAATATTGATTAAAAAATAAAAATGAATAATAAAAGTACACAAAATAGTAATTAAAATTAATTAAATATGTTTTTTCAATTATAAATAATAGGAAATAATAAAAAATAAAAAATATGTTAACACAAAATCGCGTATCTACATTTGCACGTTATTATCAATATTATTAATCTTTATTATTAAATTTATATTACAAATAATTTTTTTATTTTGACAATAATAATCAAACTAAGTAACAAAAGTAATTTTTTTTATTTAAATATTATTTTCAATGACTGATAATTTGGAACAGGTTTCACCGCTCCTTTCCTTCTCGTCACCAAAATTATTTTAAAAAAAAAAAAGTAAATAAATTATTATTAATTAAAAAATAAATTAAATAAAAAAAACTTATTATTAGATTGTTTTCTTTTTTTTTCATATTGAATTAAACAATTAATTCACATGAAGTCAATATTTTTACAAAAAATGCAGTATTTAGAAAAAAAATTTACTATTCATGACAAATTAATTTTTTTCTTTTAAATTTTTTTCCTCGATGAAAATTGATAAAAAAAAAAAAAAACAAAATATTTTTGTACTAAAGTGCAGCGATATATGATTGATATACATTTACATAACATCTTATGAATTTTATATATTTTTTTAAATTATCATTTTACCTACTGAATGTACACAATGAATTTTTACAAAATATGACGTAAAACTGCTCTCAACAATTTAGCCACTTGTCGAAAAAAAAAGAAAAAAAAAAAACAAGCAAACAATATATAAATAAATAAATAAATATGAATTTAAAAAAAAAAAAAAGAAAAAAAGTATTTTTATGGCTGCAAAATAAAATTGAATAATAAAAGGATAAATAATAATTATTAACGAATTTTATTTATTTAAAAATTGTATTTTAATTATTTTAAAAAAAAATATAAATCAGTGAATGATAATCACATTGATAAATTGCAAAGGCGAGAGCAAGGGAGGAACGGTTTTTTAAAAAAATTTAATTTTCATCATTTAACACTAAAATGGTATTAAAAAACAAAAAAAAAAAAAAGAAAAGTCTCTGGTTGGCCCGAGGGAAAATACATTTTAATCTATGATGATAATAATTAATTTGATTTTCTTTCAATAACTTAATTAATTCTCTTTAATTTTTTTTTTTTTTAAATCAACCCGAGCCTCACCGCCTGACTAGATTGCATTTTTTTTTTTTTTCTTCTAACGGTTCTCAAACGTGATTTTGTCTTTTTTTAATTAATCATTTAAAAATTAAATTAAAATTATTAATTTTCCATTCATTAATCAAAATTAAATCTAAAAAATAATTCACAATGTTTTTTTTTTTTTATTGTTGTTTTTTTTTTTTTTTGTTTTTACGATTTTTTTTATTTAAACTTTTTTTATTCAATCATTTATTATTATTTTTCAATAACACCTAAACGTAAAACGATTAACTACGCATTATGAAGAACATCTAATAAATCTTCATGCTATTAAATTATTGAATAAATTTAAATATCAAGAAGAACATTAGTTAAATTTATATTGTTTTATTTTTTTTTTTGTTGTTTTTATTTATTTTTTATTCTTTTCTCTCTCCGTTGCGCATTGAGTTAATCATAATTATTTATTGTAAATATTTCTTTGCGCCTTTGATGGCAAAGTCTGATATACACTGATCAAGCTTACTAATTATTTACAATTTTTATCCATTGGATTTAAATTAATCAAGCTATAAATTTTAATTAAACTTAATTTTTTTTCAATTAACATTAAATTATCAATATCTTAAAATTAAAAATCTGTAATTTGTTGTTTTACTCAACACCTAATTATTTATTTTTCAACACAAAATATAAATGACATAAATTCAAGGAAAAAAAAAAAAAAAAAAAAACAATTATTTATCATCATTTACACAATAATAAAAAAAAAAAAAAAAATTAAAATTAATAGAATACATTGTTATATAATAAGACTATCTTTTTTTATTTCCAATAATTTGTTTTTTTTTAAATTTACTATTTTCACTTGTATGATTATTTTTTTTTTTATCTGGTAAACCATTACAACATGTACAACCTTTTTTAACATGTCCACGTAAACTTGATCTTCTAGCAAGACAATCACCACTGTCATTCATTGTTGTATGACAATTTTTTTCATCATCTGAATTATCAGAATCTTTATTATCACTTGATAAAATACTAGATTCATTTAATTCACTATTATTAACACAATTTATTAATTTATTATTTTTATTATCAGTATCATTTAATGTTTCATTTGTATTATTCAAATTTATATAATTACATGTTGATGATGATTCAATGCCATTTGTAATAATATTATCATCAAGTTGACTACTTGAAGATTCATTTAAACTTGAATCAACATTATCATTGTCTTCACCTTCAGCTTCCTCTTCATCTTCATCATTATTTCCATCAACATTATCAGTAATATCAGTAAGACCATCACCACCATCACCACCACCAACAACAACATCATCATCTTCATTATCATCATCATCGCTGTCATTCATTGGACATTCCCATGCTAAATATTCTTCTGATCTAAGTAAATCTTTTTGTTGTGATAGCTTTTTATTTGAATATGTATATTTATGATTTGATAATAATGGTCCAGCAATTGGTGATAATGATGATGACATTGTTACAATATTATTATCATCTGTTGTATTTGTCGTGTCCATAAATTCTGTATCATCATCAATATAACTACCAGATGATTGATTATTAATACTTGTATCAAGTGGTAAACTTTCACAATCTAAATCCATATCATCAAGTTTCATTGTTGATGGTATACTTGATAAGGAACATGGTGAGCCAATTTTTGAATCATTTGATCTTGATATTTTTAAATGATTTGTATCATCTTTCGAAAAATCATTATCAAGTAATGGTAAACGTGATGGTGATAATCTATATGTTTCTGAACTTGTTGCATCATCGTCATCCTGATTATTATCATCCTCATCTTCATCTTCATCATTATTATCTTGTTGTTGTTGTTGTATTTCATATTCTTCTTCATTTTCTAATACTTGTTCATTTTCTTCTTCTTCTTCTTCATCATTTTCATCATCATCTTGACTCATATTATCATCAATACTTGAACATATATTTTCATTTGTTAATATAGAATCATTATAGTCATCAATTTTATTACAATTTAATAAATTTTTCTTATTTTTTTTATTTATTTTATTGGCATTGTTTATGCGTTTGTCATGATTTTTGACATCAGCAATTGGACTCGTATCTCTGCTGCCACTAGAGGAATCCACCGACCGAAAATACGAACCGCTATATGCTTTAATTGATTGACTACATGATGCATCTTGTGATAAATGATCATAAGGTGAATTATTTGCATCAAAAAATAAATCAGCTTCTGGAAATAAATCACTTGTACTTGGTATACCAACACCTAAATCTTCACACTCTTCAGATAAACTTTTTTGTAATGTTATTTCACGTTCCATTGCTAATCTTTGTTGTTCATTTTTAATATTATTTTGTTGTTGCTGTTGTTGATGTTGATGTTGTTGCTGTTGTTGTTGTTGATTTTTATTATTAATAATATTTGTTTTAATAGTATATTGTTGAAATGTATCCATTGGTGTATTATTGATGAAAAACTTTTTACTATTTGCTTGATATATTTGTCCACTTGTTGTTAATTCAATATTATTATCATTTTTATTTGTTTGTATATCATTTGTTTGATTTGTTTCAACATCACGTGTATATACTTTATGTGGCTCAATAGTCATTTGATTTTGTGTTGATGTACTATAACGCCATGGTTGATCTGGTGATGATTTATCTTGCCATGCTTCTTGTAATCTAGCATTACCACATATAACACTAACATTACCATTTTCAATTTTACCACCATCACCACCACCACTACTACTATTATTATCATCACAATTTGTTTGTTTTAATGATGTATCTTGATTATCTGATTGATTTTGTTCATTATAAACAATATAATTACTTGGCGTTGTATCCATACTTGATGATAATGATGTATCAATTTTTTTAACAATTGTTGTTTGTATTTTATTTGTCATATTATTTTGTAATGATGTTACAAGAATATTACTTGTTGGTATTATTTTATTATTTGCTATTTTTATTTGTTCATCAATACCTGTATCATCATGTTTTCTTTTAACACCTTTTGGTGTTATTATTTTATCACTATTTGTTAACTCAGCTATTGTTGTTTCTTTTAATTTTTTATTTTGTCCATTTGTTTGTGTTTCAGATTGAGTTGAAAATGACAGTGTTAATCCACCTTGCAATGATAATTTTTTATTATCATCATTTTGTAATTCTTGTTTTGCATTAACTGATGATGATGGTGGTGTTGTTGGTGTTGTTGATGATGCTTTCGTTGTAGTAGTTTCATTTGCTATCGTTGTTGTTGTTAGTGTTGTTGTTGCTGATGCTGCTGATGATGATGATGAATTAATAGTTTCATTTTTTATACAACTTGTTAATTTTCCAACAGTTGTATTAAATAAACGTGTATTTTGTAGTGTTAAATTTTGTGAACTTGTTATAACACCACATATTTGTTGATTATTATCACTAATATCATTAATATTACGTTGAATTAAATTTATTGTTGGTGTTTTATTAACTAATATTGTATTTGTTTGTTTATTTATTAATTTACCATCATGTCCATCTTTTGTATCATTTTTTATTTCACGTTTAACACCATCATTTGCTGTTGATGCTGTTGTCGTTGTTGTTGTTGTAAATTGTGTATTTGTATTTGTACTTATTTGTGGTACAATTGTTGTTATTGTATTTTGTGATTGTTGTATAATTTGTGTTGTTTGATTTGTTGTTAATGATTGTAAATTTGGAATTTTAACTTGTTTAATTTGTCCAGGTTGTGTTATTATTTTATTAGCTTGATTTAAAAATGATTGTAATACAAGTGCATTTGATACACCACTATTATTTGTTGTTCTAACACCTGGTACTGTTGCTAATAATTTTGATCCAGATACAATGGTAAATTGTTGTGTACCTTTTACTAAATTCATTGGTAATATATAATTTGTACCAGGTACAAGTACAGCAGTACTTGTTAATTTACCAGTTACAGATGCAATTGCTTCACTAACTGATACACCAGATGTTTGTACACCATCTTGTAAAATAACAGCACGTGTTTGTCCACTTCCTTGTTCAGTTAATATTAAATTTCTTCTTTTAATTGGTAATTCAATATCATCATTTGAATCATTTGTTATATTTCTTGTATCATTTGATGAATCAATTGTACCAGATGGTGTTGCTGGTTCATCTTGTGGTGAATAACCAGATGGACTATCTTGTATTTGTACAATTCCACTTGATGAATCTTCACTACCCATTGTTCTACCATGATCATCAGCACTTGGACTCATGTCTAATTGTTGTTGTCCAGATTTTGATTTACCAGAACTTGATTTTTTACGTTTTGATGATGTTTGACTTGGATTTGTTGGTGGATTTGATCGTCTTCTTGGTGCTGGTTTATTATTTAAATCTGGTGAATTTCTTAATTGTTCAGCATACTCAGCAAGTATTGTATATATTCTTTGTGCTGTTTGTTCATCTTCTTGTGGTTTTTGTTGTGGTTTTGGTATTGGTGATGATTTTGATGCACTTGTTGTTGTTGTTGTTGTTGTAGCTGTTGTTGTTCCTGCTGCTGCTGCTGCTGCAGCTGCAACTGCAGCAGCTGCCGCGACTACACCGGCTGCTGTTATTGTTGCTGCACTTGTTGCTGTTGATGTTGATGATGTAACTGTTGTTGGAGTTGTTGTTGTTGTTGTGGTTGTAGCTGTTGCTGTTGTGATTGCTGTTGTTGACAATGTTAATGTTTTAATATTTTTTTGAATTGTTTTTTTACCTGTTTTAGGTGATTGTGTTTTACCAATTGATAATATTGGTGTTGGTGCTGGTGTTACACATGGACTTGATGAACTTTGTGATGTAACTGATAATGCTGGTGATGCTGCTGGTTGACAATAACTTGTAACAACAACAACTGGTGTTGTATTACCAATTTTTTGTCCTGTATTTTGATTGATATATGCCAGTGCAACTTTTTGAGGAAAAACATCTTGTTGTTGAAATGATACGGTATTTCCTCCATTACTTGTAAATTCATTTGACGATGATGATGATGATGACTGTGTTGATAATAACAATTGCTGAGCAAGTGCTGATGTACCATCAAGTATTTTTGGTTGTTGTTGTGTTGGTGTTTGTGTTTGTACTGTTGTTGATGTTGATAAATTATTTGGTGTTGTTTGATGTTGTGGTTGTATTGTACTTCTTTCTTTAACTTGTTCAAGTACACTTTCAAATTCACGTAATTGTTCAAGTGTAGTTGAACTAACAGTAGTATTTGGTGATTCAATTGTTGAATTTAAAATATTTTGTCTAACTGAATTTGATTGTGATGGAGTTTGTTGTTGTTGTGCTTGTACTTGTACCTGTCTTTGTTGTTGCTGTTGCTGTTGTTGTTGTTGTTGTTGTTGTAAACGTGGTGTCAATACAGCTTGTAATGTTTCACCAATATTTGTTCTCAATGTATTACCACCACCAGCTGTTCTAATAATATTTAATTTAACAACTGGTGTTCTACTACCAGTTATTGTATTTGTATGTGGTATTAAATTTAACTGACTAGCATTTGATATTGTAACTGGTATTTTATGTGTATATATTACACCAGATGATGCATTCTGTACAAGTTGAGCCAATGTTTGACTAGCATTTTGATTTGTAATATTAGAATTATTTGCTGTACTTGGTACAATATTTAATATTTGACGACCACCAGGTAATTGTAAATTTGGAATGCTTGTTATTGTTTGTACATTAATACCACTATTTGTTTGTGTACTTGATACTGATGTTTGTACTGCTTTTGATAAATTTGTTGTTTTTTGTTGTGTTATTGTATCATTTGTGGTTGCTGTTGTTGTTGTTGCTGCTGTTGTTGTCGTAGATGCTGATGATGAAGGAGTTGTTGTTGCTGTATCTGTTGACAATGTATATATTGTTTTACCAAATGCTTGTTGAAATTTTGGCAAACCCGAACTTTGGCTTGTCTGTTGTTGTTGTTGCTGTTGCTGCTGCTGTTGTTGCTGTTGTTGTTGTGCAACTTTAGCAGCTGTTATTCTTTCTAATACATTTCTAACACTATTACTATTCTGATGAATTTGTTGTCTTGTAAAACCAATAGTACCATCTTCAAGATTTTGTAATGTCAATGTATTAGCTCTATTTGTAATTGAATTTTGATTAATTGATGCAAGTTGATATGATCCATCTGGATTACAAACAATTTGTAATTGTTCATTTGCCAATGGTATTGTAGTTGTCGTTGTTACTGCTGTTGTTGTTGTTGATGATGACAGTGATGGTGTAGTTGTTGTTGTTGCTGTCGACAATGACAATGATGATGACGATGATGATGAAGATGATGATGGTGATTTATTTGGTGAATTATTTCTTATTAATCGTTGATTTATAACAATTTGTCGTGGACTATTATTATCTGTTTCATTTAGTGGTGATGTATCAGGTGGTTGATTTGCTTCATCACCAACATCATGTAATCTCGATGATGATGATGATGATAATGGTGGTGTATGACCAGCTGGACTCAAACCAACACCACTGTCATGTCCACCAGACATTGGTGTACCAGGTAATTGTATATTACCAATAATACTTGTTGTACGATTAATATTATTATTATTATTTCTTGGTGGTGTATTACCACTATTTATTATACCAGTATTTGGACTTTGTGGAATGTTACGTGATAATTGTACTACATTAACAGTTGATTGAACTCTTGGTGGTATAATCATTTCAAGTGTAGTTAAACCAGGAACATTTTTAGCTAATATATCTGAATCTCTAACAGCTTTTATAATATCATTGTAATTTTGTTTATTTCCAATATTTGTTTTTATTAATTTTCTATTACCAATTTTTAATTTATTTATATTATTGCTATTAATTTTAAGTTTTTTAATATTATTTTTTATCAATTTTTTATCATTATTAGGTTGTTGTTGTTGTTGTTGTTGATGTTGTTGTTGCTGTTGTTGTTGTTGCTTATTATGATTAATAATATTATGAATATTAATAGTATTGATATTATTATTATTATTATTAAATGTACCAATTGAATTTTTATTATTTGTTGTTGTAAATGATAATGTTTTTCGTATATTTATTAATTCATTTGATAAATCACCAGTACTTAATTTTTTTTTCTTAATTTTTATTATTTTTTTTTTATCAATTTGATCAGCTCGAGTTAATAAAATTGTTGGATTTAAATTTAATGTACTTAACATTGGTGCAAATTTTGCATTATTACCCGTATTGTTATTATTATTATTATTATTGGTATTATTATTGTTGCTCTTATTGTTATTGTTATTATTATTATTTATTGTTGTTATTGTTGTTGTAGTTGTTGTTGTTGTTGGTGGTGGTGTTGGTGGTGGTGGTGCCGTTGTATTATTATCATTTTTAGATTTATCATTTAATATATTTTTTTGTAATATTTCACCAATTCTTGTTGGTTTACGACATTCACGTAAACGTTTTATAACATTTGGATCACTTTTTTTTTCACCAATAAGTAATGGTGCAACAGCTGTAAATGCTGATGCTTTTATTGTTTCTCTTTTATTTTCATCTAAATCTGCTGAAAATAATGTTATAATATCATTACTAATATCAGAATTTGTAACATCATTATTACGTAATAAATTATCATCAACAATCATATGAAATCTTGATACTCTTTCAATGCCAATTTTTTTTTTATTATTTATTAATTGTTTTTTATTATTGCACAATTTATTATTTAATTTTTTATTGTTATCTTGACGACAACCATCACTTCCTAAACTATCTGTTTGACTATCTTGTGTATTTGTATCTTCTGTATCATCTGATATTAAACTATTACTATTATTATTTTTATTATTATTAATATTAATATTATTATTACGATTTTTATTTGTTGTTAATGATAGTGTTGTTGTTGCTGTTGTTGTTGATGATGATGATGATGATGAATTTGGTACTGTTGTTGCTGTTATTAATTTATTATTTTTACTTTTATTATTTATTTTACAATCATCACTATCATAATCACTCTCTGATGATATAACTAATCTTGATAATTTTTTATGTTTTGTTCTTCTAACTTGTCGTAAACTACCATCTGAATCACTACTATCATCAATAATACGTCTTGCTGATGTTGTTCTTTTATTACCACTTGTTTGACTAATATTATTATCAAATTTTTGTGAATGATCAGATGGTATATCAGCCCATTGTTCATAACCTTTTTCAATACCATAAAATATATCCTTATCTTCTTCAGATGGCCAATCTTTAAATTGTGAATAATCAATATTTAAAAATTTTAATTCTTTATTTGTATTACGCATTTCTTCAGCATTATCAAGATAACCCTCACAACGTAGCTTTAATTCATTCCAATCAAGTACCCAATTTAACATATGATAACGTGGACTACTCAATACAACAGATAAATCATCACATAATTGTGGTGATAAACCAAGTTTATCAGCATCAAGAGATTGATTTGGCACAAATTTTTCATCATAATTTGATGAATAATTTATATCATCATTTTTAATCATAATTAATTCATCAAGACTTCTTTCAATTAATTTTTTTTTATCATTATTATATATTGGTTTATTTTCTATTTCAGTATCAACATTATTTGTATTATTATTTTTACCATTATCATCAACATCACTACAATTATTAAAACATAAATCATCAATTTTTTGATAATTTTTTTGTATTATCTTTGGATAAATATTAATATCATTTTTTGGTGGACTTGTTAATAAACTTTTTAATAATACATTTTTTTTATTATCATATGAATTTGATACTGTTGTTGTTGTAGTTGTTGTTGTTGCTGTTGATGATGTTGTTTCAATTTTTACATTTTTTATTTGTTCAATTTTGATATTTGGATCAGTATTTATTTTCTGTTGTTGTTGTTCATCATTTGGTTTAACTTTACCACATTCAATAGCAATTTCACATATTCTATCATAACATGAACGTGTTGGATTTAATGAAAATGATGTTAATACACATTCTCTTGATATGCCAATATTACCACTAACAATATCAGCTAATTTTAAAAATTGTAAACTCAAACGTACTGCTGTTTCACGTACATTATCTTTATCTGATTTAGCTTTTTGAATTTCCAATTCATTCATATCAGTTGTCAATGCTTTTATATAAAGTTCAATTGTCAATGGTTTAATATAATCACCAAACTGTAAATTAAATTTATTACATTATATTACATTACATATTAAATTTGTTAGATTTTATTTTTCTATTTTTGTAAAACTTACGTGTTTTAAAAGTACACCACAAAATATATAAATATGTTGTGCACTTTCAGCTGGTTCAATTAATTTTTTAATCATACCAGGTAAATCTGGATCATTTTCTTTAATTTTAACATGTAACTGTGCCCATGAATTAAATATTTCTTCTAATATATTTATACCAGTTTCAGCAACAAGTCTTACCATACCAGCTGTAACTAAATATTGTGCTACTAATTCAGCAGCTTTTAATGAATTTTTCCAAACACGTGCAGTACCATATTTTGTTGGTTTTTCACCACTTAATCTTTGAACTAATTCAAGACCATCGCTTAAATCCATTAATTTTAACTATAACAAGAAGAACAAAATGTAAAATAAATAAACAAATAAACGATTTATTTATTTATTTAAAACAACTTACTTGAGCGAATATATCATGAGTGCGTTTTAATTTGTACAAAAGAACAATGTAAATATCAATAATAAATGTAACATCATGAGGATCAGATAATGATCTTAAACGATCATTTCTTTGTAATGTTCTAACACATGCTGCAGCAATGTTAACAGCAATATCCTCACATTTATCTTCACATAATATTTTAAGTCTCATCATCAATAATTCACCTTTTTCCATACAACAAAATTCTTCTTCATTATCTAAATCTGGTTTTTGTTCAATAATATTTACAAGTACTGGATTTGCCCATGGATTTTGTACAAGTGTCAATAATTTTGTACAACGTGATACTGCTGGATGACCACCCAAATGATTTATACATCTTTGTAATGTTACAGTTAGATGAGTTTTTGAAACTGGTTTTATCTGCGGCCACTCCCCACGCAGTATCAACGTAAGGGTGTGTCTAAAAAAAAAAAAACATAAACAAAATTAAAATATACATTAATGTATTTTCATTAAAAAACAATAATATTTATATTAAATTAATCTAAAATTATTCATCATTATTTATATCATCATCATATTATTTTTAACTAAAAAAATTTTTGTTTTTTCGTTAATGTTTGAATTATAAATAAAATTCACAACAACAATTCCAAGGGGAAATTAAAATTTATCATTTGCTCAAGAGTAATACCAGTAAATCAAAGGTAAATTATTTTTATAAAAATAAAAAAAAAAAATCATATATAACAATAAAGATAGTTATGAAAATATGAAAAAAATAAAAAAACAAAAAATATATTTAGCTGTGTAGTTATAAGAGGATATTCTCTCTCGAGTTGAATATTAAAAATAGCAAACAAGGAAAAAGTTATGTCGCAACTTATTTTAGTCAAGATTCTCAGCACGCTGTGTATTGCTGAATTGGAGTACTGAATGTGGCTCCTTTTTTGCATAATTTAATTGGATTCAAAAAAAATTTGCATATCAAATGGAACGATAATTTACCTCTTTTTATTTTTTTTGTTTACAGTGATATATATTTTTGTTTTTGCTATTTTATTATTATTATTTTAATGTGTTTATGATGATTAATAAAAATGGTTATTTATAAATAATTATGAGTACTTACTTGTAGACGCATTCTATGAGTTCATCTATTTCATTGGAGTCTGCTGCAGGTATGTGATTGGTGACATGCTCCCAGGCTGACAGAAGTATATTCACCTTGTCGCCGTATTTTTTTCTGCTGTCACTCAATGTCGCATCAAACCCCTGAAACAATATTACATTAATTATTAAAATTAAATAAAATTTACATAATTTATTAAGCAAGCCATGATAAAATCATAAAAATAATTTTTATTTTTTTTAATTGAAATTTTATTCAGTTAATTTACACAAACATCTGGAAATGATTTTCCATAAGATTGTGTATATAACTTGAATTGACAACAAAGTAAAATCACTTGGTTGAATTTAAATTGATAAATAATAATAGACAAAAATAAAAATAATATTTATAAATAAAAAGAGAAAAAAAAAAGAGGCGAATTTTTTTTTTTTTGTAAGTTTCAAGTGCCAATGTCAACTCTGTCACTAAAAATAATAAAAATAAACTTATTGGACAATTGCCAAGCCTAGTTTTAGTCTGATAATGTACATATATATGTACTTTTTTTATTTTTAAATTGACTTGAGTGAAAATGATTTTGAAAATTAAATAGGAAAGCTGTTTATTTGATGGAAAATTACTTTTTTTATTTAATGGATATGCGCGAATTTTGTAGTAGCATCTTAATGATAATAATAAAGTTTATTATTTCATGTCTATTGTAACAAGTGTCGGTTTACAAATACTGTCATTTCCAGAATAATATTACTGACAAGCACAAAATTATATCCTGACCTAAGATACAAACATCACTTGATGCAAATAATATTATGTGTTTAACCAAGCATTTTCATCTCCAATACAGACTTTGAAAATTATAACCAGCCAAAATGTCAATTATAAACATCGACAACAATTCATTACAAAATTAAACTTTTCAAACTAAAATATATTTTTTATTTTTTTTTAAATCTAAAAATAATCTTGACGCAATAAATCACGCAACAACACAATTTCAATTTTTTTTTTTTTTCTTTTCATCAACTTGAATAAAATAAGAAAAGTTGAAAAATCATTTTAAATAATCCATAAATAAAATAATACAAAAAATAAAAGAAAAAAAAAAAAAAGATATTATCCTGAATTACCATAAATGACTTTCACTTTCAAAAGCCAGATACTAAACTCCAAATAATTAAAAAACTTTTTACGATAAAAATAAAACTTTTTTAAAAATGTAAAATAATATTAATAATAAAAAGAAATTTTTTTTTTTATAATTCTAATAATTATGATGATTTAATTGAAATATCTAACTATAAATTTGATATAATTTTTTAAATTTATTTAAATTATTTACAATTTTAGATAAAAAAATTAAATATGAGTTAAATAAATAATTTTCAAATTTTAATATTAACAATTTATGTGTAAAAATAAAATAAATAGTATATCTCGTAATAGATTCTATTAGATAATAAATTTAATTTTCATATTTTCCAACAAAAAGAAATAAAAATGTCGAATAGAAATATTTAATCTGATATGTTTTGGTACATCTCTGTACAATTTATACAATTTTGAAACATGCTATTTAACTATTAACAATTTCCCTAGTGTACTGTAAATTAAACCTCACTCATGAAATTTCAAAACTTCATTGTGAGAATACAGTTATTTGACAAGTTTGATAAAACATTAATTCGACATAAACAAACATCTCAGTTGCATTGTTCTAAAATAAAAATTCATAGTAAAATAAAATAGAAAAAAAAAAACATTCAAAATTGAACAATAAATTAATTATAAGATAAAAATCTCTCCTTCAAATAATAAAAGATAATTAAATTAATAGAAATAACAATAATAGAAAAAAAAAAAAAATAACGAGGAAAAAAAGAATGGTAATTTAAAAACCAATATTTAAAAAATATTTTAATAATTGTTGTAAAAAAAATACTGTTTATATTTTTTAAATGAGAAAAAAACAAGTTGAGAAAAAAAAAAAATACAAATGCCTACCACGAGTATAAAGACCATTATAATGTTGATTGTATTGTGTACGTAGAAATAATCCGTCGATGTAAATGCAGCCTTGTAAATTTACAATGATAATCCATCGTATGGGTGATCCAATCCGCCCGCGAGTTTACGCTAAAAAAAACATAGACGATATATTTTTTTTTTTTTACTTCATGAAGTATCATTATCAGCAATGATGATTAAGGCACAAAAAAAAACTTGAAAAAACAAGGTGTAATTGAAGAATGTGACTTGTGGAAAAAAAAAAAACCGAGAGTGTTGCTCCAACGTGCTGGCACACTGCCACTTTTTTTTTTTTTTTTTTTTTTGAATTTAAATTATTTTAAATATTGTCATCCTGTAGTATTCTTAATAATTTATTTTGTTTAAATTATAAAATAAAGTCAAGATAATTGATAGAATTTTTTCATAAATATTATGTAAATTAATTATGATACTACATAAGTAAAAAGAAATAATTATTTTTTGTGTAATAATGTATTTTTAATGAATGAAAAAAATTTATATAAAGGATAATATTTTTATATTTCCTTTGTTGAAAAAAAGAAATACTATTGTTGTTATTTTTTTAGCAAAAAGTGAGAATAATAAATTCAAAAAATATCTGGGGCACTTGAAGAGAGAGACACAACGTTTTGCCTTTATCGAGATGAAAAATAAAACGAAAAAGAAAAGTTGCCAAAGATGATGTGTACTATTTTTTTTTATGAATTTAATTTATTTTTTATTTCTTGAATTTTAAAGAGCTTGTATTTTCAAAGATCATTAAACTGACGAATGAAAATTAAATGTTGCTTTTTGTGTCAATGAGTGAAAAGTTTTTTAAAAATAAAAAACTTTTTTTTTTAAATCGTGTAAAACAGTTAGTGGATAAATTGTTTAAAATAAATAAATAATAAATGTGGTGAATGATGATGGTACTGGGATGTTTGAAACCAAGTTAAAGTTTAAAAAAAATATATAAAAATAAAATCTTGGTTTTCTATTGGACATACGTGAGATGATCCAACTGGCTACATTTAACATAACTTTTCCAATTCAATTCAAAGTTTCATCTCTACTTTTTTTTTTTTTTTCGACAGTTTGATATTATTTATCATAAAAAATATTTACAACATTTATCAAATATATTAATTTAAATAAAAAAAAAATGTTACAATAATTATTATTTTAAGTAAAGAGTTTAATTTAGTTTTTAAAATTTTTTTATCAAAACAAATTTTAAGTTTAAAAAAAGATATAAAATTAAATTAAACAAAATAAAATATTTATTATATTTAAATAGGATAATACTTAAACTAAATAATAAAAAATATTTAATATATTTACCGAGCACACTTTTTTGATGTGCGAAGACATTCAGAGTTGTGTCTTACGATGCTGTTTGTTAAGCTTGATAATTTATATTGTTTATAATTTTTATTCAATAATAATTTATATTTGTTTATGAAAAATTTATTATTATTGATATAACTGTGATATTTACACAGTTTTTTTGGTTGTTTTGGCAGGTTAGTTAATTTAATTTCAACAATATCAGGACGTGCCGTTTCTCGTGGCCACGAGCAACGTCCAGGTGATGATAGGGCAAGACTCGTGGCGGACATCAGCAACTATCCACTAATGTCGACGCCGACAATTTACACTGGAAACAAAAACAAAAAATACAATTAATTAGTATAAAATATATTTTATATTATTTAATTATTATTAATTACATTTACATAACATTTATCGTCAAAATACGTAACTGGTTTTTTTTTATTTTTTTTTTTTTTTTATATTTTTTATTTTAATATTGTTAGCTTTTTTTTTGTTATTAAAATTTATTAGGTAAATAAGTCCGTATTGTAAGCAACGCTTTGCAAAAAAAATCAAATGAAAAAGTATATTTTTAAAGGTTGGAACGAAATTTAAATTTATAAATGAGGAGTCAGCTTACATATCGCAGCAGACCACGGTAGCAAAAAAAAAAATTAAAATTAAAAATTCATTTCTGCATTAACAAATAGACTTTTTTGATTGATTTTTTTTTCAGTGGATCAGTTAAAAAGCTAACTTTATTTATCCAATAATTTTTTATAGCTGGCCTTGAAAAATAATAACAAAAAATTAACAATTTTAAAATAAAAAAAAATCTATTTTTGCTGTATACGATTGCAGATACAGACATTTTTTATTTTAATTGTTAATTTTTTATCGTTATTATTCTTTAAGATTAATTATCAAAATTTATCACACAAATAAGTCCATATTCTAACCAACTTTTTGCAAAAAAAAAAAGTCAAAAATATTTATCCGTAAATACGGAATTGAATTATCAACTTGATATAAAATAAAATTTTTAATTATCTTTTTTTTTGTTTGTTTGAAATTTATATATTTTTTTATCAATATAAATTTTAGTTTATTTGTACCAATGAAATTGGCAAAATGAAGAACAATATTTCTCAATTCATGTTAAATTTATTGGTGTATTTATTTATCCAATTTTCTTTAAACTTTTTTTATTTTCATTTTCATTTATTATATTTTAACATTGAGACTTTTCTATTTTGTACTTTTCAACAAATGATAACCAAGCACAATTATTATTATTTTCTTTTCTAAGCAATTTATAAGTGAACCTTCAAGTATAAAATACCCGGAGGGTTTATTTTTTTTTTATTTTTTTTTCCCCTAGAATATTCCAGCGTTCTTTTCAAAGCCTCACGTCATATCTTTTTCGTTCACCCAACTTTTACCACTACCAAACTCATGACTTTTCTCAACGTTTGCAATTTTTTTTTTTTTCTTTTCATTTTTCTTCTTTAATTGGCTATGTAGAAGATCCTTTCTTGGAGACAATATTTTTTTTTTTCCAATAAAAACATAAAAATTACCAACAAGATCAGCCTGCCTTAAACTATCTTCAAAGTAAAAATAAAAAATTTATACAATAAACCACCGCCCTTAAGTTAAATCAACCCTCTGACTTTGTCATACTTTATTTTTCATTTAATCACTTAATACAAACTGTTTTATTTTATTCTTTTTAAAAAAAAGCTACTTTGTTAATTGTATAATTAAAAAATGAAATAGAAAAAAACTTTATCAACTTTACAAATTTTATTTAAATAAAATTTCTATAAAAGTAAATATTATTATTAATTAGCTTGTTAATTACCCAAGCTGTACAACAATTGTAGATAAATAAAAAAAAAAAATATATGTAAATTGAATAAAAATATTGAATAAATTAATTGTTTGAATAATTATAATTTATATATATGAAATTTAATTAAATTCATTTGGGTGGTTTCAATCGATCCAGGGGAATGAACATTTAAAAAATTTTTAAAGCCAATATATATATTATCATAGTTGAAAAAGCAGCTTTCATTGTTCATTCATTCACTATTTTAAGATATGAAATTTCGTACGAGAGAAAATAAAAATATTGCACTAATTAATGTTACGTCCGGGTGAATGTTCGAGGTCTAATGTATATATCATCTGTCTCTCTTACTTTTGCAACTGACTTGTCTAATCACCCTCTAGCCTCATCTCTCTCTCTTTTTCTTTCTCTCTTTCTTTCTCTCTCTCAACAACCACCCCAACTTTAAATCCTAGAGAATTAACAAATTTTCTCATATGCTCGTGACGGGAATGAATCATGTGATCCAGCACGCTATGAAATAATTAAAAAAATAGAAAAAAAAAAATAAATAACACAATTTCCATCTTAATTTATCATTATTTGATTTTTTTTTTTTTTTAAATTTATTTAGCTTTTTTTTCTATACTACTAATAATGTAATTAGAAAAAAAAAATGTAAAGAGAAAAATCTTGAAATTAAGAAAAAAAAATTTTAACAAATTTATTTATAACTTGTTTATTTATTTATAAATAAACAATATTAAAATAGTAATAAATAATAAAATAAATATTGTACACTATTTTAAAATTATAATTTATAAATATTTTTTTTTAACAAATAATTAAAAACACAATTAATCATTTATTAAAGAAAAAAAAAAAAACAAATTTTTTTTTGTGGTTTTAATTTTTATAATTGCATGTAATTTTTTTTTAACATGCAATGATGCTGGTAAATTTTTTTTGTCTGGGAAATCTTGAGTGACGACAACGACAAACAAGTAAACTTTTTTTTTTTTTTATATTAAAGAAATAAATAAATAAAAGTTTTTCGAGTAACGCAAGCATGAAAAAAAAGTTGTATATGTACTCAAACTTTCATCTTGAATTTACAAAGTTTCTTATTTATTTTATAATATATAAAAATATATATATATACTTTTGTCTTTTATATTTCAGGGAAAAATATATGCAACTGCATTTCAGGTCTAGTGCAATATAAATAATAATAATAATATCATCAAAGTAACTATACACTCTGAAGACTGAATTATACAAGTCTTGAGGTGTCACACTTTGAATTTTATTTCAATACGTTGAAATTTTATTATTATCATTATCATAATAAGTATTTTCATCTTAGTTTGCTTATTTCGTCTGGGTAAGCACTAACGTTAAATAAAATTGAACTGAAATAAAGTGAAAAGACATTTTTTCCAATAATTGAACGTCGAAAATTTTACATTTTTAAAATACCTATTGCCTGTCATTATTATTAATTTTTTTTTTAAATATTTTTTACTTTCAATAATAATTATTATTCTTGTCTATATTTAATATCGTCATTCATCATGTTGAGCTTTTTTTTTTTACTCTCGTAGTAATAATGAAAAGAAAAAAAACGATGTAATATTGAGAAAAAAAACCATCAAGATTGATTGATCTTGGAAAATAAAATATTAAAAATTTTTTTAAATTTAAATTTAATAATAAAATTAATAATTTATATTTGAATTATAAAATTTAAATAATTATACAAGTTGTTGGTATTTTATGAATTTAAAAAAATTTAATAAATTCAATTGAACAATTTTATTTTTAATTTTATGAAAAATAAATCATAATAAACTATTGAATTTTTTTTTTTTAAATAAAAATTAATTATACAAACTGTGGGTATTTTATGTAAAGTAAATAAATTTAATTGTCAAAATTAAATTAAATTACTTAATAAATTAAATTTTAAAAATAAAAAAATTACTTTTAAATATTATTAAAAAATAATTTTAAATATTTTTTTTTTCATTGAATTGAATATCAAATTTAATTATTTTTTTTTGTACATATAAAAGCATTTATTTGATATAAAAAATATGTTTAATAATTTGATATATTATTATTGTAACTATTGAAGTTACGCAACTTCAATAAATTCAATATTTCAAATATTGAATTTACCAAATCATGTACATGTTATAATATTACATAAATATATACATTATGTATTGCAAATGGATAATTAAAATTTTCTCAATGTTAGATTACTCATTAAACTTGGCAACGTTTGCAATTTGTAAAATGTAAACATATATATGTTAAATCAGCAACAACAGCAGCACCAAGTTCCAATAGATGGAGAAATGAAAATGTCGAGGGGTGAGAAGAGCACGCCCTTTAACTGTATGCAACACCCACACATATTTCATTCAAGTATTGTATATGTATATATTATTTTACACAAATGCATTTCTGTACCATGCACATCATGTTATCAAAAAAAATTAAATAAAAAATTTACTCGTCTTCTACGAATAACCAACTCAAGTGCATCAATGCACTGAATTTTTTTCTTTTTAGTTTTTTACTGGTATTTAGTCATTTTTTTTACGAAAGAGAATCATTGAATTCGTCATGATTCTACGAAATTATATACATCAAAATTTTGTGATAAATATAAAATTAATTTTTTAATATTAACAGTTGAATTGAATATTCTAGGAATATTCTTTTTTCTTTGATAAAGTTAATTTGAATTTTTCATTGTATTTTTTATTTGGGGAAAATGTTTCTCTTTTGAAATACAATATCTTGGAAAATCTTGTTCTAGTTATTTTTAGTATTTTATATTGTTGAACAAGTAGATATTTCTTTTATTAAAGATTATTTTATTTATTTTTAACTTTTATAAATTTTTTTTACAAGGACATTTCTTTGATGTTTTTTAAACGATTCTAGAGAATATATTTTTAAAAAAATACTATTTAAAATGGTATTTAATAAATATTTAAAATACAAATCTTTCAAAGAAATTAATTTAAAAACTTTATTTTTAATTATTAAAGTTTTTCAAGTGTAATTTAATTTACAAAATATACAAGAAATATTAAACACATGATGAATTAAATGTCGTTATTTCAAGTAACACTTTGTAATTGCCAATTATTATTTTTCATGTACATGTAAAATTTACACAATTTCAAATAAATTTTCTCCATCTCAATTAGCTCTAAAAATTAATAAAAAAATACCCTCATTATACCGTCTGTTTTTTCATAAACAAAAATAATTTAATTTTCGTATTTTTAAAATTATTCTTGTATGTAATTTCATCTAAAAAAAATAGATTAAAAGAGAAAAAAA
Organism: Aphidius gifuensis; assembly: GCF_014905175.1. Taxonomy (NCBI): domain Eukaryota; kingdom Metazoa; phylum Arthropoda; class Insecta; order Hymenoptera; family Braconidae; genus Aphidius; species Aphidius gifuensis. Next base: position 15,817,956 of record NC_057792.1, read on the forward strand.
AAAATCTAGCGGTCGAAAAAAAAAAAGCAATAATTTATTTTGTTTATGAAAACAAACGAATGAATTAATACTTTTTTAATATTTTCATTGTCTCAAATTTAAATAAACAATTTCACCTGTTCATTTATATAAAAATATATATTTTTTAAATTTTTTTTTCAATTTAAATCATGCCCTTTAACATTCGACCCTCATACAACATCGCAACTCTCTACTGCGGATATCCGTCTTTCTTGCTTTTTCCACCTCACTGAGTCAGTGTATTTTATATATGTGTGTGTTACATTTAAGGGTGGAAAGAGAGAGATGTAATACCAGAACAATAGCAAGTTGAAAAAAAAAAAAAATAAAATAGAGAGGAAAAAAAAATTACGAGAGCTTGCGCACCAGACGAGTTTCGTGCTTTTTGATGAGGGCACGAGGCCACTCAAGATGATACTAACGCCATCTATAATAATACATGTATTAAAATAGACAAAGTTTTTTCAACCCTCAAAATTTCAATGTAATTTCATTCCTTCTATATTTTATATTTCACCCAAAACTAATGTCTAAGAAAAACATGAAAAAACTAAAAAACTTTTTTATGTTTTTTTTTTTTTTACTTTATGACTTTATTTATATTTATTTTTTATATGAAAAAATATTTTTAAATAAACAAATAAATAATAATAAAAACCTTTTAATTTAAAAAATTTTTATGTAAATTAGTTTATTAGTATAATTACAAATTTTATATTATAAAATTAATTTAAAAAAAAAAAAATTACTCTAATTTTTTTAATTTTGTCATTACGTGCTTTTTTTAAAAAAAATTTCTATTCATATAATTATACATATAATGACGGCATTGCAGTATAAATGAAGAAGAAATGAAGAGGGAAAAAAAAATAAAAAAAAAAATAATATTCAGCATTATCGACATTTTTTAATCCAGATTCCACAAAGACGAGAATTTTCTGTTAAAAAGAATGGAGAATAAAAAAAATAAATAAAAGAGCTTTTTATATTTTTTAAATTTATTATTATTATTTATATATTAAAGTAGATCTGTCGGCATTTTTGAGGTGGAAAAAAAAAAAGGGTGACCCGATTTTTCATCATCAACATGTAAAATCACGAAATATAAATGTTTCATTGTAAATAGGTTTTTTAAAAAAATATGTGTGTATATTTATAAATAAAATAAAATTAATGAAAATGCGTGCAGAAAAGTACATAATATGCGTTGCAGTAAAAACCTAGTAACCGTACACACGGTACAAAACGACACGATAACGAGAGAGAAAAGAAAAAAAAAATAAAAAAAAAAAAGGGTGTTTGTGACTTTCACTAGTTTGAGTTTGCGTGTGACACGCGAGGGTCAGACCATTTTTATATTTTTTTATTTATTTTTAATATTGTTCAAAATGATTGAGTATAAAATTATACATTTATTTTATATTTTATCTGACTTTATTTACTGCTTTATTGTCAATTTTTCAGATTTACAAAAATAACAAAAAAAACAGCACTAAATTTTTGTAATTTTGTCGAGAAAATTTTAATAAATAAATTATAAAATTTTAAATACAGCTAAGGTATGTTATATATTTTTGATTATTTATTTAAGTTTGTAAAAATGAAAAAATTTATTTCGTGCAATTTATTGTTGAACATGTTTCGTTGACTTTGTCGAAAGAGAAGTGAATCATGCAGAAACAACTCGGAATTGTTGAAAATTTATCGCTTCAAAAAATCAGAAGTAAAATTCGCTTAAGCATACATATACACAATCAAAAAAAATATATTTTATATATATTTGTTGGAAAATCGGGGGCATGCGATTAACCCTGAATGCGATTGTGGTATATATTTCGAAAAAATAACTATAAAACGATACGAACCACGAGGGATGTTAACGAGTTTCCTGAGATGTAACTTTTCAACAAAAACTTTTTTAAAAAAATATATAAAACAAATTTTACATATATAATATGTGTATATATAAAATTTCATAAAATCGAACATGAATAAATTTTTTTTTTTTTCTATAAACAAGTGTTGAAATAAAAACAATGAAAAAAAAAAAAACTCAGTTATTTAATTAATATAAAAAAAGCAATTTTTTTGAGTAAAAAAAATAAAAAAATCATTTTATTAATTGAAAAATACTGATTGTATAAATTTTCAATTAACATCCTTTCTATTTTTATACCACAGCAATAATATCAAATAAAAATTTAAACAAAAAAAATTATCAGAAAATAAAATAAAATTTCTGATTGTTTAATAAAAATAAATATATAATTTGTAATGTTTGTAAAAATAAATTACAACGTTTATATAATTCACATATATAAATTTGATAATAAAAATAAATAATAGAGTGCTTTTGCATCGAAAAACGTTTGGAATTTTCGTGTCCAATTTTGAATGCATGAAACGCCCGACAGCGAGTCTACGCTTCACAAATTCACCCTCTTCACATTTTTTTTTTTTTTCCCTTCTATGTCCCTTACCAGTACTACTTCTTTTTACAGTATATATATATACATACTACCCTATACTACCCTCAATTTTTATTCTATTTTTTTTTTATTTTTATTTCTCTCTATCCGTCCCTCGAGCAACTTCCCCTGGTTGCTTTTTCGTTCAATTCAGCGTCATAGCATCAACATGTCTTGTGTACATGTACCAGCGAATTTCCCATTACCACCCTATCTCACTCACTCGCATTACTTATTTTTCACACAGAAAGCTTCTTCAGTTCTTTACTCGTTTTATTCTTTTATTCTATTTCATTTTTTTTTTTATTTCTCTATCTCTTTTTTACTATTTTTTATATTTTTCTTTTTTTACTTTTCCGGCATTTTTCCAACTCTTGTGAATTTTTCTGCTACTATACTTTTATCATTCTCAAACTCATTCCCATTTACAAAGTCGTAACCAGGGCGAGTAACACTGTCTTGTATATATTTTTATTTATATTTTTCTTTTATATTTTATTAATTTTTTATGATTGTTTGTACTGGATCATTCTTGTCGATCATCGATGCATATGCATGTGCATATATTAAATAGGGGATGAAGATGTATGACAGAGAAAATATTTATATACAAAAAGTCAAGAAGATAAATAAGTTTTTAGAAACTTTTCTATACCAAAGACTGGGCCACTTGTTTATTTGTCAAAAAAAAAAAAATAGACAATGTAAAAAAATACAAACAACAAAGTACTGTATATTACAAATTTTCACACACACGCATTTGCAATGTGTCATGAGTGTTGTAAAGTTTGTTGTTAAATCTAAAAGATATACAATAACATGTAAAACTTTGTAACATTGCTGGTTGCATTTCTTGTGTGACATTAATACATGGAAAAAGTTTTTTTTTTTTTTTTTTTCTTTCACTGAATAACAAGTAGTTTTTTATTTCAAATTTTTTAATTATAAAAGTATTTTTTTTTTGTTATAATTTTATAAATTTATATCATCTAAAATACATCGTCAAAAACAAATTTATTTTTTGTTTAATATCAAATAAAAAATAATAGAAAAAAAAAATGGGAATAAATAATTTTCTATCACAAAAAAAAGCTCATATCAAAATATTATATTTCCGTTTTTGTGTTATATATTTTTTTTTTATGATAAAAAAAATATAAATGCAGTTGAATACGTGAAAATGGTCGATTGACAGATTTATGAATTTTATTTTTATTTGTCGAAATAAAAATAGGGAAAATAACACAAAAAAAAATATATATTTAAAAAAAAAAGAGCAGCATACAAAAGTTAAAATAAAAAAAAAAATTAGATACATATCAAAGTAAATTCTAGTTGAAAAAAAAAAAAAAAATCATAATGCATGAAAAATTTTTTTAATAAATTTAAAAAAATAGTTGAAAAAATTAAGGTTAAAAATTTTTTTACATATGAGAAAAAGTGCATATATGAGTTGTCATAAATTTATGTTAATATCAAATAGGGGATATCATGGAAATAAAATGAAAAAAAAAAAAAAAAAATACTGTTCATATGTTATAATATTAAGGGAGAGATAAAATTGACATCTATCTGCTTTAAATTTTACCTCCCCTTGGCATTGCTGTCGTTAAATATCACCACCTAGAAACGGTTTCATCAAGGACTTTAAAAACAATGAAAAAACCTCGGACGAGATGAATATGCCAACAACTATAACAACTACAAGATGGATTATATAAAGACACTCAAGGGTTAAAAAAAGAAAAACTCAACTGAGGGTCAGACTAAAAAAAAATACAAATAAAAAATAAACCGTACATGTTACAATGTATACAACTATTTTTATCTTCAAGTTATTGCATAAAATTTACATTGATATTGATAAACGAAAATTTAAAATACTAGATACAAATTCAAATAAATCTTTTATCGATTTTTCATAAATTTATTACTTTAAATCCCAAATAAATATATATTTTTTTATATCAAAAAAATCCTACAATTCATGAAAAAAAAAAATAAAATAAAACCAAGTTAATAAAAATGAAATAAAAAATATAATAAACAAACAAATTATAAACATAGATTAAAAATATATTTAAATTTTATCATTAAAAAAATTATTTTTCATGTATAATGGCACATCAATGTCACGAAAAAAAATTTTAGTGTGAGTGTGTGTACGAGGGGTTGACCAAAGAAAAATAAAAAAAAGATGTGATAACAAAATAAAATATATAAAATAGAGGAAAATAAAATTCCAGACATTGAAGCACGTGGGGGATATGTCCCCTTTAAGGTCACACCAAGGTAGGATTATTATAAGCCCAGCAGTATGATCAAATGCTTATGGACAGTATCAAGAGAAAAACAGAGAGATGTTTTTAAAAAAAAACCAACAAAATATGAGATGTGAAATAAGAGAGTAGATGGTTTATCCACATTTCAAAATAACTGAGTTAAGTAAGAAGACAAAAAATATATATATATAAAATGTATCAGTACGAAGCTTTGGTGGTGTTACAGGTATACTATGAGACAAACCAACCAAACCACCCAACAAACCACCCACTCACTCTCAATTTTATATGTATGTATACAAAACACTGACATAGACACGTTTTGAACATGCACCGTTGCGGTATTTTACCAGGCTGACGTTTGCAAAATTCTAAAACCCTAGAATATGGTATTTTGTGTGTGCGGTCTGCTTGGCACTAAACCGACAAAAATGATTCAACATTTTTCTAAAAAAAATAACATTAAAAATAAATTTAAATCCATCTCAAATGTTTTATACATCTTGAAATATATTATTATTATAATTTTATTTTTTAAAAAAAACAATAAAATATTCAAATTTAATTTGTTTTAAGATAAAATTTTAATTTATATTTTCATTTTTATATATTTGTTGTTCACTTTCAACAACAATGAACAAGTATATTTAACTAATCAAAAAAAATTTGTCCAATTTTAAATTCTTCAGTGAATGTTACGAAAAAGTTTTTCTTTTTTTCAAATTTATAAGCCCTCGATAAGATTTTGCCTTGTCGCACCCTTTAGCTTTTTAAACAGACAGCTAAAATAAAGAGGAAAAATAAGTTTTGAACAAGAGAGAGAGTGAAGACATATATATATAAATTTTGTCTTTTCATCCCCCCGGAACTTGGCTAGTTTTGATATAAAATCCCCTACTGTCCAGCTGGAAACACATGGCGTCATCGAGCAAGCAAACCATACGAAGCGTCACAAGAGGGAACATTTTAACCACTGCTGTACAAAACAGATATACATCCAAAATATAAAAAAAAAAAAAAAAAAAAGGATCATTGCCTTCAGGCAATAATATACCAAAACGTATCGAATCAAGAATAAAAGATTTAGAAAAAGGGGATTTAAATTTCCAAACCATTCATTTGTTGTTATTATTATTCAAAATTTACAATCAACTGTTTAACCAGGAGGTCTAAATATTTATTAAAAAACCCATCAACAAATAGTTTAAAAAAATATTCAACTCTTTTTTTTGTAGTCTATTACTCCAAAAATATATATAAAAATTATTTCTTCAAATTTGCAATCAACTTGGCTCTTTAAATTTCTACAAAAAATTTCTAAAATAATTTCTTGATTATTTTTTGTAATTTTTCTAACTAAAATTAGTTGTAATTAAAAAATTATTATTTCAAGTATAGATTATCATTGAGCAATTAAAATAATTGAACAATAAATTTAATCTTTTCTACAGACAACAATAAAAATTAAAGAATAATATTTCTTTGAATAATTATTTGAATTTTGTCTGTTGAAATTTAAAATATAAAAATTTAAATATCACTTATTTATAGTAAGTTTAATATATTTAAATAAAATGAATGGGTTTATGTGCAAAAGTATAAGAGAGAATAAGAGATTATAAGATGCAAAATAGTGAGTGAAAATTGTCTGAATAACGTCCGTTATTTTATTTGCCTCAACAATGCACACATTCATCTTGACAAGGCCATAGAACAAAAAGACCCCCATGACAATACGTGTATGTATTATTTACACAAATATATATATATTTATCTCAATACATATTATTCTTTATATACACATCTACTTCATCATTCCATCCACGATTCATCTTCGATTTTTATATTTTTTATTTCTCTCATTTTCTATCTCTTTCGAAAAATAAAAATATATTTCTATCCTTTAACGTATTCTCTTTTTATAAATTTTCATTTTTTTTTTTTTTACTTTATTTTTGTGTGTGTCGTTGCTTCTCATCGGTGCATTATTTATAACCAAAGCGTGCAGAACGAAGAAGAAGAAACAAGTACCAAGTCAACCAAGAGAAAAATAATTTAAAATTACAAAAAAAAAAAAAAAAATTATATATGTATTCAGGCGTAACGGGACACACAATTTCCAAATAAAATTTTGTATAAATGTTTAATAAAAATCTATATTATTAGCATTGATTTTTGAAGAAAATATGGGGACATTTAAAAAAAAAAATAATAATGATGATGATAATAATTTAATTACCACATGCCAGGACAATGGTGCATATGGATGTGAACTAACGCGGTGGCAAATACTATGTCAGGAATTTCAAACCCCAATATTAGGGTATGTACATTTGAACACATGTATGTGGATGAGAGAAAATAATAATTTTATATCCAACATATTGTCTGATTAATTATAAAACGGATTATGCTGACCCGCGATGTGTGTCTGTGTGCTGACGTTAATGCATAAGCTTAAAAATATATTTTTAAAATAATAATAAGTTGAATATTATAAATATAATTATATAAAATAAATTGCATATACAATTATAAATTTTATAAAAATAAAAATTTGTAATTTAATTAGGTATTTTTTTTTGTTAAATGAAAAATTAGTTTAAAAAAAATTTTAAATATTAGAGGCAAGTTAAAAATTCATTGTGAATAGAGGAAAAAAAATTTTTTTATGAGGATATTAAAATATAATATACGTCTATTGAATTGTAGACCAGCCCAAAGAGACTATTCGTCTTAAAGATAAATTCATGAGGGTACTTATTACCCGGAAAATAATCTTGCAAAATGAGAAAAGTTATGTATGTGAATTTAACAAATCTTGGGATATAATAAAATATTTAAAAAATGTATTTTTTTAATTTTTTTAAATAGATTAAATTTGTTATTAAAAAAAAAAAAGATAAACAATTAATTTTAATAAATTAAAAATAAACAAAAATTGATTATTTTATCTACTGCAATATTGTAAATTTTTTTTTTAATTTTATATTTTTGTATATGAATAATCCTTGGCTGACCCGTTGTGAAATATAAATGAATAGAAGAGAGGGACCAAATAATTCTATATTCTATAGACAGATAGATGATGGGATGAAAAAAGACAGTGAATACCAAGATGACTGTAATCCTTGTGATTGGATCGGAGCACGTAATCCAAGCTCTTCAGTATTATATTTTTATTTTTTTTTTTTACTATCCTTTTACATTGCAATATTCATTTTTTTATAATAAAAAAAAATTTTAAATTTCAATTGAAATGTATCAATGATGATAATAACAACAAAGTGCCGATAGATAAAAATAATAATTTGTTGTTTTTAGATATTATAATCAAATGTTTTGTGTATACAATTTTTTTTTTTTCATAAAACTTTTTTCAACTTTTTTCAAATTAAAGTTGATAATGTTGACAAAGAAAAGTATTAAATATTTCATTTATTTATATAAAATAAACAATATTTTAAATATATATTTTTTTTAATATTTATATTTTTGTTGGATATTAATTAATCAATTAATTGACGATATTACTTTTTCGTAATTGCGGGAGGGAGAGAGAATGTTGATTGACGTTTATAACAGAGAATAAAAATAACAAAAAAAAAAATATACAAAATAGGCAAATGAGAAATGCAAAATATGGGTGAACACAATGTACATACTATATATTATTATTTTTAATTTTCCTCTGACGAAAAATAAAATAAAAAAAAAAAGTATAAATTTTTGTTAGTCATTTAAAATGTATACGTTAGAATAATAAAATGTAATTGTTATTATGATGACTCAAGACCTGTCCAACATGTTAAAAAATATCCAAGAGCATAAACTTGAAATGATATTTTTTATTTTTTAAATCCTAATATCAACATATACACACGAAAACACACAAACAACTGAGTTTTGGTAGTAAAAGTATTATACATCTTACATAAGATGGCCATAACTCAAATTATCTTTTGGTCGTAATGTGTTTTACCCAAAATTAAAGATAAAAAAATTGCACAAAAATATAAAAGCACAAATTAAAGTTAGATAAACTCATTAAAAATATAATTTCTTATTAAATTAAAAAATTTATAAACAATCTTTCAACGATATTAGAACGTTAATGATAAGATAAATTTAACGATTGGCTGCATTCTCAAGACATCTGGGAAATTAAAGAAAATACGTTTATTTTTTAATAAAAAAAAAAACATATAACAGGTAACAGGAAACACGCTCGAGTGATAATAAAATGTAATTTAAAATAAAAAATGAATTTTTGATAGTACAGGAAAACCAGAAAAAGGGGCCTCAGAAAAAAAAAATATATAAAAAATTTTAAAACCATCATAATAATTCAAACAAGAATAATAAAAATTTATCTTTCATAATTCATTACGTAGAAAATATATTTATTACTCACGAGGTCCATTTAAATGTCCATCAATTGCACAATTAAATAATTAAAAAAATAGAAACAATCACTTGATCAAACGACAAAAAAAAAAACAACAACAAAAAATAAACAAAAATAATATAAACACTTTTTTTACTAGTGCATAATTAATTTGTTGTAAAAAAAAATTATTAAAAATATAATTATTTAATGTTCACTTGATGTAGATTATTATATATTTTTTTTTAACACGCACTGGCATCCTCCCGCAACGTCATCTGTAGGAGTCGTTGGTAGCCGTCGAAAAAATAAAATAAAAAACTCCAAAATAAATAATAAAAATAATATTAAAAATAGATATAATTGCCAAATTAAATTTTCCTCTACATTAACAATAACAAATAATGTCAATAAAAAAAAAAAAAATTCAATTAACAAAATAAATAAATAATTAAAAAAAATAAATAAAAAAAAAGGAGAAAGCGGCAGGGGGAACCTTGCCCTTTTGCCCCCAGATTAATCACCAAGATAAAATGAATAAAAAAATATAATATTTTTTTAAAAGCATTAATTAAGTCTTGTATATCACCAAGTATATTTAAATATTAAAAAATAACAATTGTAACAATTGACTCGTTATTAAAGTCCCTCAATAACACACGAAAAAATAAAAAATAATAAATAATATATAATGATAATAATAATGATAATATATAAACTTCAATGACGGCGGGGTTCCAGATTAATATGGCCGTCCATTGACACGAAGTTTCATGAAACCCAAAACTTGTGTACAACAACTAATCTTAAATGTATTTTAATTGTTTATAATATTACGAAAATATATAAAAATAATAATAAATACTCTCTCTTTCTATCTTTATAATTTATGAACACACACACACTCACCTAGCTGTCGTGCTTTCCTTCACCTTCACGTTATAACACACAAAAATAATAAAATAAAAAAAAAGATAAAAAAAAAAAAAAAAAAAAACTGTATTTTGTGTGTGTTGATTTATTCCCTGTTAATATCTTGTTATTATCACAATTAATCCACATGTAGTATCAACACGATAACAATTCACATGTATTCACAAAATTTATTAATAAACAAATTGTTTTTTTTTTTTTCTTATAAAAAATTTATATCACGATGACACACAGTGGACGCGGGTATTTGGCGAACGACGTCAACATCACCATCGTACACTCTCGTGGCAGCCATTTTTTTTTTCATTATTATAACCGAGTATTACCGAAGTGGCACGATTGTTTTTCTCTGTTTTTCTATGTTTTTCTCACTTTTTTAAAGGTAGATTCACATTGCGTTAGAACAGCTCGACGACAGTGAGTGTGAATCTACCTTTATTATAAGGTGTCTTTTTCAAATTTCCATTCTCGAGTCTTGAACTGGTATCTGAATTGGTCTTGATTGTTGTCTCATGCCTTTAGCTGCAAACAGTTGCAAAAAAAATATTTCTGCATAAAAAAACATAGTCCATAGATGATCTGTGAGTTTAGGTGATTAAAGAACAATTAGTGAATGTGAATTTGTGGCCAATGCTAGTTTTTTTGGTTATCTTTGGAAAAAAACATAAATAGCTTAATAAAATCTTAATCTCTTTCATTATAATAAACATATATTGAGATAAAAAAATATCCAACTAAAAGTTGTATTTATAGTGATTATAATGAAAGGTGGAATTGTTGTTATTCGCCAGTTGACTGACGTCACAGAAAAACGTGCGCTTATCCCGTACAATCTAATCTTATCGGAAAAATATAAAGATGCAATGAACGCTTCAACAACACGATTTGAAATAATGAAGGTCAGTCTAAAATATAATTGCAGTCAAAACATGCTCATATCCAGATTGAATATTATAAATATAAATATATTTTATTCATTTTTTTTAGATGATTAAAATTCATTCCGATCCCAAAGATGAAATAGTGGAGCCAGTTGTGCCAGTTAATGATAATTACCTAGCTAAAATATTCACGTATGTGCCAAAATGTGAAAGACCAAAACTTGCATTGGGTATGATATTATAAATTCAATATCAATTTTATTTGATTTAAAAATTATTTGGTAATAGTAATATATTTGTGTGTATTTTATTTTTTAGTATGCAAACAATGGAAAAAAACCTTTGATGATTCTTGGTTTAAAGTCAAAAAAATTGAAATAATTTATTGGCGATATGATGAGTATCCAAATTGTTTAGATAAATATCCAACAAGCGATGGAGGATTCTGTCTTATAAAGTCACTGCTTATTAAATATGGTTGTTATTTAACAACATTAGACTTGACAGCTTATGGGAATTGTAACATAGTGCCAGTTATCAATGAATTGTGTCCAAACCTCGTAACACTTCGCTTGAGATTCACCAACATGGACAAACTAATACTAGCCAATTCATTCACACGTCTATCCAAACTAAAATCATTAACAATTATATTTCAAAATATAAAGACTTTTCTGGTGCTTCCCACTGTTGCTTTATTCAATTCATTGAGAAACGTTGCTAATACATTGACTAATCTAAATTTGTTAAATTGGCTTGATGAATTAGTAGACATCCCTAATTTAACAAGAGCAATCAATGATGTAAGTTACAACTTTATATTTATTGCAAAAAAAAATAAATAAAATCAAAAGTATTCTTTTTATTTTTCACATATAATACATATATATATAATTTCTTTTGCAGGTGATTCGTGACTTAAAGGCTCTGAAAAAGTTGGAACTTGCTGGTATAGGAATTTCTGTTGATATATTCAATTATCTGACAGAAAATGGAATTGTATATTCTAACCATACTATATTCCTTAAAAAGACTCTTTTTGTATCAGATCCATTCATAAATATCAAGGTATTGAATATGATGGGATGTCGAATAACAGATGATACATTGTATACTATTGCCAATACTTTCAAGCACTTGACATTATTAAAGATAATAAGTCACCTGGTAACCGATGATGGTGTAGTAGCACTTTCAAAGATGATTAATTTACAATATTTAATTTTTGGTGGCAATACTAACATCACTGATTCTTCAGTCAAACTGCTGAAAAACCTGATAAGATTATGCTTACCAACCAGCGATAAAGTTACTGATGATTCAGTCTTAACAGTTATTGAAAATTCACCAAAGATAGACGTGCTCTCTGTTTACGGCACCAAGGTGACTGCTGAGTTAGTAAAAAAAGCAGCAGCAATATCAAATAAGCGAGAAAGACGTCTTATCTTGTGTGTTGCATCGATGCCAGATATACAACAATATGAATCACCATATTTTGAATTGCGTATGATTCGTAAAATAATGGAAAAAAAAATGGTACATGTCGGTACAAGTGCTCATGGAGATAATGGGCTCACAACGAGTGCAAGAGGGCAAGCACAAATCTCATAATCGCGAGTTTTCTCATTTGGCACTGGTTTCGAAATTTACTATTTACATTTTGAAATATAACACGAAATACCATTCATTAAATATAATAATCATAGATTAAGAAAAAAAAAATCAATTGCATAACTCTATGGTTCTATAATTTTATAATAAGCCTTATCAATTTTCAAAAATTTATATTATATATAATATATAATATCCATATGATATATATATATATATATAAACTTTGAAAATGACTTAAAAAAAAAAAGAAGTTGAATAACAACTGTTGGCAATTGAAATAATAGACCTAGAAATTATATATTGTACTTGATAAAATTTGAATTAAAAATAAAAGTAAATAAACAATAATAAAAAAGTTAACCCTTGGTTTAGTACTGAATTTATTTTTATTTAAAAAAAAAAATAAAAACTATAGATTCACCTTTATATCTTTCAAATTATCTTTTATATAAATTTCAAGTATTAATTATTTTTATTGAATCATTTCAATTGTTTCAACTTTTAGCCAGGCACGTGTTAATGTACTCATAACAATATTAGCTTTATTTAATGCATCAACTGGTGAAAATATTCTCAATCCAGCCAAAAGATATTTATTTAATAATGAACTTAATGCTAATTTTTTAAGCTGATAACCACCAAGTAAACCTTGCCAGCTTAATAAATTTAAAATCTATAATTACTTAACTAGCAAAACAAACATCAAATACAATTAGATAGAAACAAATGTGGTAAAAATAGAGTGGAAATTTAAAACAGTTGCCACAATATAAATTTTGTTTATCAGCACAATGAATCCTCCAGGTTAAAATTATTCAAATTTATTAATATAAAATTAATTAATCATCTTTGCTAATAATCATTTTAAATTTATATTTATTTTAGATATTATAAAATCAACAATAATCAATTGAGAATTTTATTTGTAACAATTAATTATTTTTTTTTTAATAGTTAAAATCATTAAAAACATTTGTTAATAATGGAAAAATCGATGAGACATCAGGAGAGATGAATGTTGATGAAGAAGAAGCTGCTGTTAACTTGGAAAACCATTTGATGTTATTTATAAAAAATGGATTATTTATTAATTTCAATGTTGAAATTAATAGCTCAATTTGGACTATCAATATTAAAAGAAATATTGCTGGAATTTGATTCTAAAAAATATTTGTTTTTTTTTTTTCAAGCGATTATTCTACAGGAAAAAATGTCAATGATACACCTAATTAAATAACAGAGGCTGTGCTGTATTTGATCAGGAACAATCAGGAAAATAAAATTAGCATTGCACCAAAATTTTATCTAAACCAAGAATACAAAAATTTTCATATATTCATGAAGTGGAATTGTCAGCTAGGCTACGTTGACAGAGTATTTGTAAATCTCGTTGGCTAGGTCTCTACTCTCTAGTCTTTTTGGTTGATTTATAACCGAGTATTACCGAAGTGGCACGATTGTTTTTCTCTGTTTTTCTCTGTTTTTCTCACTTTTTTAAAGGTAGATTCACATTGCCTTAGAACAGCTCGACGACAGTGAGTGTGAATCTACCTTTATTATAAGGTGTCTTTTTCAAATTTCCATTCTCGAGTCTTGAATTGGTATCTTAATTGGTCTTGATTGTTGCCTCTTGCCTTTAGTTGCAAACAGTTTGGTTCAGTTTGGTTGCAAAAAAAATATTTCTGCATAAAAAAACATAGTCCACAGATGATCTGTGAGTTTAGGTGATTAAAGAACAATTAGTGAATGAGAATTTGTGGCCAATGCTAGTTTTTTTGGTTATCTTTGGAAAAAAACATAAAGCTTAAAAATCTTAATCTCTTTCATTATAATAAACATATATTGAGATAAAAAAATATCCAACTAAAAGTGTTGGACGGCGGAATTCCTGTTATTTACCAAATGGATAAGGTCACAGAAAACCATGCGGTTTTCCCGTTCAACGGGTTAAACTTTTGGGAAAAATATGCAGATGAAATGAAAGCTTTAATATCACGATTTGAAGTACCGAAGGTCAGTCTAAAATATAATTGCAGTCAAAACATGCTCGTAGATCAAATATTATAAATAAATATATTATTCATTTTTTTCAGATGATTAAAATTGAAGATGAAATGTCAGTTAATGATAATTGCCTGGATGAAACATTGTCACATGTGTCAATATGTGAAAGACCAAAACTTGCATTCAGTATGATATTATAAATTCAATATCAATTTTATTTGATTTAAAAATTATTTCGTAATAGTAATATATATTTGTATTTATTTTATTTTTTAGTATGCAAACAATGGAATGGAGGCTTTGATGATTCTGATTATCAACTTCAAAAACTTGAACTAATTTATTGGCGATATGATGAGTATCCAAATTGTTTGGCTAAATATCCAGCAAGCGATGGAGGATTCTGTCTTATAATATCGCTGCTTTATAAATACGGTTGTTATTTAACAACATTAGACTTGACAGCTTATAGTAATTGTAACATAGTGCCAGTTATCAATGCATCGTGTCCAAACCTCGTAACACTTCGCTTGAGATTCACCAACATGGACAAAGTATTACTAGCCAATGCATTCACACGTCTATCTAAACTGAAATCATTAACAATTATATTTCAAAATATAAAGACTTTTAAGGAGTATCCCACTGTTGCTTTATTCAATTCATTGAAAAACGTTGCTAATACATTGACTTATCTAAATCTGTTAAATTGGCTTGATGAATTAGAAAATATCCCTGATTTTTCAGAAGTAATCAATGATGTAAGTTACAACTTTATATTTATTGCAAAAAAATAAAATAAAATCAAAAGTATTCTTTTTATTTTTCACATATTTATAATATACTTATATAATTTTTTTTGCAGGTGATTCGTGACTTAAAGGCTCTGAAAAAGTTGGAACTTTCTGGTATAGGAATTTCTCTTGATGTATTCGATTATCTGTCAGACAATAAAATTGTATATTCTAACCATACTATATACCTTAGAAGGACTCTTACTGTATCAATTCCATTCATAAATATCAAGGTATTGAATATGATGGGATGTCGAGTAACAGATGATACATTGTATACTATTGCCAATACTTTCAAGCACTTAACATTATTAAAGATGATAAGTCCCGTGGTAACTGATAATGGTGTAGTAGCACTTTCAAAGATGGATAATTTACAATATTTAATTTTTTACGGCAATACTAAAATCACTGATTCTTCAGTCAAACTGCTGAAAAACATGGTAAAATTATTCTTACCAACCAGCGATGAAGTTACTGATGATTCAGTCTTAACAGTTCTTGAAAATTCACCAAAGATAGACGTGCTTTCTGTTTACGGCGTAAATGTGACTGCTGAGTTAGTAAAAAAAGCAGTAGCAATATCAAATAAGCGAGAAAGACGTCTTATCTTGTGTGTTGCACCTATAGTTGTTGCAGCTATGCCAGATATACAACAATATAAATCACCATATTTTGAATTGCGTATGGTTCGTAAGATAATGAAAAAAAAAATGGTACAAGTCGGTACAAGTGCTCACGCTGCAGATAGTGGGCTCACAGCGAGTTCAAAAGGGCAAGCACAATAAAATCTCATAATCGCGGGTTTTCTCATTTGGCACTGGTTCCGAAATTTACTATTTACATTTTGAAATATAACACGAAATACCATTCATTAAATAGATTAAGAAAAAAAAATCAATTGCATAACTCTATGGTTCTATAATTTTATGATATGCCTTATCAATTTTCAAAAATTTATATTATATATAATATATATAATATACATATGATATATATATATATATATATTTTTTGAAAATGACTTAAAAAAAAAGAAAATTAAATAACAACTGTTTGCAATTTAAATAATAGACCTAGAAATTATATTGTACTTGATAAAATTTGAATTAAAAATAAAAGTAAATAAACAATAATAAAAAAGTCAACCCTTGGTTTAGTACTGAATTTATTTTTATTTAAAAAAAAAAACTATAGATTCACTTTTATATCTTTTAAATTATATTTTATATAAATTTCAAGTTTCAATTATTTTTAATGAATCATTTCAATTGTTTCACCTCGTAGCCAGGAACGTGTTAATAATGAATCTAATGCTAATTTTTTAAGCTGATAACTAGCAATAAACAAACATTAGATAGAAACAAATGTAGTAAAAATAGAGTCGACATTAAAAGCAGTTATTGCCACAATACAAATTTTGTTTATCAGCTTAATGAATCCTCCAGGTTAAAATTATTCAAATTTATTAATATAAAATTAATTAATCATCTTTGCTAATAATCATTCTCAAATTTATATTTTAGATATTGAGAACTAGGCTATGTTGACGGAGTATTTGTAAATCTCGTTGACTAAATCCACGGATGACACTTGTGAGTTGTTGTTTTGAGATAAAAAACAACTTGTAAATATTATCATCATTTATCAACTTGTTGTGATTATATTTTGATAGTTTTTTTTTGCATAGATTTATAATTATCACCTGTCAATTTTAAATTAAATAAAATTAAAAAAATGAATATTATTGCCAAGTCATTGAAGGTGCTTCAACAATCATCCAAGTGTAACTAGACAATTAAAATTAAACAAATTATTAATTGTTAAATGTAAATTCATTATTTATATGATTGTATTTAATTTTTTTTTATATAAATTTATTTTACAGACGCAAATACGTATCAGTCATTATCCAGTATGTCAACAATGAAATTTGAAACAATATCAATAACAAAACCTAAAGAGTTTGTTTATCAAGTTGAATTGAATAGGCCAAAAAAATTGAATGCTCTTAACAATACAATGTGGCTGTAAGTACATGGAAAATTAATTCAATAATTGTTTTAATAATTTGAAGAAAATAAATACAAAAAAATATGTTGTTATCAATTTTTTTGTTTTATAGAGAAATTGGAGCATGTTTTAAAGAACTTGAAGATTCATCAGATTGTCGTGTTGTTATTTTGACAGGTGCTGGTAAAGCATTTTCAGCTGGTATTGATCTTCAAGATGCCATGAGTCTTGGACAAAATTTAGTTGATGAAGATGATGTTGCAAGAAGATGTAGAATGATTGAAAAAAAAATTAAAATATATCAAGATGCATTTTTATCAATTGAAAAGGTATTTTAAAAAATATTAAAAATAGTTTTTTAGCATTAAAATAAAATTACAATAATGAAATTAAACTTTCAGTGTAGAAAGCCAGTAATAGCAGCAGTAAATGGACTTTGTATCGGTGGTGCATTTAACATGATTTGTGCAGCAGATATTCGTTATGCATCAAAAGATGCTTGGTTTTCATTGAAAGAAGTTGACATTGGAATGGCTGCTGATGTTGGTGCTTTACAGTGGTTACCAAAAATCATTGGATCAGAAAGTCTCGTCAGGGAATTGGCATTTACTGCAAGAAAAATGACACCAGAAGAAGCACTATCATGTGGTCTCATCAGTAGATTATTCAATGACAATCAAACGTAAATATAAATATTAATAAAAATTTATATTTTCATTTATTGATAATATGGTATTTTATTTTGACAGATTGTTAACTGAAACATTGTCAATTGCTGAAGAAATATCACTTAAAAGTCCAGTTGCTGTTCAGGGAACTAAAAGAACTTTGATTCATGCCAGAGATCATTCTGTTGAAGATGGTCTAGAGTATATTGTAAGTCACATAAATTAATTATTGTTAATGGATAAATAATAATTGTTTATTATTTATTATTTATTACAGAGAAATATTAATCAAACAATGATACAGAGTGATGATTTTGTTAATGCTGCTGTTGCACAAGCAACCAAAGGTGATGCTCCTGTTTTTTCTAAACTGTAAAAAATTTATATCTTTTAAAAGATAAAAATGTAATTTGTTATTTATTCACATGTTTATTTATCCACTAAATTAGAACTATATTAAATTTTGAAAAAATTTTTTTATACATATTTTAAATAAATTAATTTTTTCTTATTATTAAAATATTTTTGTTAATTATTTCCTGCAATTTTTTAATCAACCTGAAATTAAAAAAATAATTCAACTAATTAATTATTAATTATTAAATAAATAATAATTATTTAAATATAAATAAAATAATTTACTTTAATTTTGTGATAAATGTCTAAAAATTGAGGATTTATTTGAAAATGGATTACTGGATTTTCGTGCTTCAATGTTTTCAGATATTTTATAAACATTTTCATCATCAGGAATTTTATTCTAACATGGAAAGGAGTAGGAATAATTTTCTAATTTTGGTATTAAAAAAGCAACAAAATATGATACTTACAATTAAAGAATTAATATAGTGTTCATAATTAATTTTATTAGATGATGGATCACTTGCAAATGCCATCATTTCTTTAATTTCTTCTTCGCTAAATGGTTCACCAATTTCTATCATTGCTTTTTCTAATTCTGATCGCATAATGTATCCTCGATTTTCAGGATCAAATACTTGAAAAGCTCGAAGAAGATCCTCTGGTTCAGCTGGTTTAAATCTTTAAATAATAAAATTTCATAAATCAAAGGATATTAATTAATTTATATCTTTTAAATACTTTTGTTCACGAATAGCTTTAGACATGTATTCAACAAATCTTTCCTGAGTAACACAATTATTTTCTACATCTTCAACTTCAACTTGAATTTCCTGAAGCTCAGCTTCACTTATTACACATCCTGTAATTTATCAGTAATATTTTTCTTAGTACTTAATACATTTTTGTATTTTAAAAAACCCACCAAGTGATCTTATGATCGTTCCAAGTTCACGAACATCAACTTCATGACTTCGAGCATTATCAAACACGTCAAATGCATCAGCAATTCTTTTTTCCAGTAAAGTAGGCTCTAGAGATGACACTTTAAACAAAAATAATTTTATTATTTATTTATACATCAATTATAATTATATTTAATTTTTATTAATATGTTAAATACAAACTTTAGGCTGATTACAAAAAAATATTACAAATAACATGGACTTTGTTTAATCAATACTCACATCGTCGAATTGAACTTCTTCTAGATTTTCTGCTTGCTCTTGGTGATGACGTTAAATTCATTTAACTCTTTCTTTACAAAAAGCGCCAGTTAATATTTAAAAAAACATAGATTACTATTAAAATTTTTAATTTATATTTAAATTAATTTAATAATTAATATTATGTCAAAATAAATCACAACATAACTTTAAATTGTTTTAATTTTGACACTTTTGACAAGCATCAATAGATTGCTCGTGTCTCTTACTTAAAAAAATTAATAAAATTAATTAAAATAATAATTACCACAAAGTAAATATGATGATTAATGTTAAATAAATTTTTCGATTCGTACCTGGCTTGTTTGTTAAATATTTACTATTTTTTTTCTATAACCAAAAATTATTATTTTTTAAAAGAACAAAAAAAATAATGGAAATATTATTAATAATAATAATAATTTTAAAAAAAGTACAACAATTTAATTTTTATTTTTTTTTAAATTTAATATTTAAAAAATATACCTATATACATTTTAAAAAAATTTCAATTGGTTTTTAATTTTAAAATTTTTTAGTTTAAAAAAAAAATTAAAAATGTGCTGTTTGTCTATCAATTTCTATAATATCCTCAACAATTTCTTGTACTTTTGTGCCAATTTTTTTGGCTACTTCAGTTTTCTCAATATTGGGTAATTGAATATATTTCCACACCAAATCTCCATCGATAATTCCACGTGCTGGATTTCCCTGAAGTCGAATATGGCTTTTGTGTGTTCTTAAAAAAAAGAAAACAATAATTAAATAATTAAAAAAAATATTATTATCATCAAGTTAACATATAATAATTAAATGAAGCTTACCTAAATGCTTTTGGATTTAATCCAGCAGTATGTGATAAATGTGTAACAAGAACATTTTGTAACATTAAAAGACGTCGATAAGTTTTTTCTGGAACTGGTAAAACATATCCAAGACTTCCATCCAACGTAGCTAAACAAAATAAATAAATAAAAACAAAATTAAAAATCACAATTTATAAATAAAAATAAAATAAATTTACCAAACATAGTAGCATGTCTTCTATCAGCACCAGTAAATTGTTTTCTAAAATCAGATGGATCAGCAGTTCGACATTTAATTCTAAAAAAACTATTGACTTTTTGTCCAAGATGAAAATCAGCTTTACGAATAAGTTTTTGTCCACCAAGACTTTCTCTTGATTCTGGTTGATACATAAATAATGCTAAATTACTTTCTCCATCAGCAACAAGAAATCCCATATTAGTATTATCAATTAAATATTCAATAGTATAAACTTCAGATGCTCTAAAATCTCTACTAACTAATGACAATGTTCTATATTCTTCTTGAAATCTTAGTAAACTAATTGATTTATAAACATCAGCAACAAGTATCAAACTTTTAATACTCAACATTTGATGTATATAAATTTGTGTATCAATAAATGCAACACCAATTAAATCATTATCTTTTAATTGCCAAATATATATTTTTTGTCCAACAGCTGATACTAAAAATCCAGATACTTGTGTTATTGCTGTTATTGGTCCTTTTTGTTCTTTAGCATAAATTTGTTTAAATCTATTTTTAGTTAATGGCTGTCCTGGTTCTGGTACAACTTCAATAATATCAAATATCATAATTCTACCACGACTTGTTATATCTTCACCATAATTATAATTTGTTCCAATAACAATGTAACCTTTTAAGCCAGATCTTGTTCCTTCATATGCTAATGATACATTTTTTAAACATGTTACATGTTCCCAATCATCTAATTCAATTTTAGTATTTGGTATTGTTTGCCATGATACTGGTGAAAATAAACATATACTAAATTGTTCTTGTATTGGATAAATAAATCTTTCTGATTTATCTTCTTCAGTAAATTCTTTATCTTCACCATTAAATCTATAATATGATTTAAATGGTTCAGATGTACTTGTTACAACACAATATGTTTTACTCTCAACATGATAAGTTACAAAATGTGGTGTACAACGTAATGGTACTTTTCTAACTGGCCATGGTGCATCATATGATAAATGTGTTGGTAATATACAAATTCTTAATTCATTTTTATTATTAAAATATAAAAAACCTTGTGAACAATTAATATTATTAAATGATGCAAATGATTTAATTGGTCCATCAATAGCCATTGGATGTGTACGTAATTCACCACGTCCAGTTAAAAATATCCAATGTGGATAATCACCACAAATAAATACACCATTATAACCAGCAATATTACTAAAATAACGCATTAATAATACATTTTTATTATTATCATTTGGTGTATCTTCTTGTTTTGTTATTGTTTTTAATTGTCCAGGTATTATATTATGTTCTAATTTTTTAAAACGTAGCTTAATATTACCTTTTGGATATTTATATGCTTGATATATTTGTAATTCATTATCCATACGTACAAGTAACATTGGACGATTACCATGATGACCAAGTGCAACCATTAATAATTCACGTACTTGTAATTCAGAATTTGGTATTTCATTTATTTGATTAATATTAACATTTGTTGATTCCATACTGTCATGTAATACTTGTTGTCCATAACCAAAATTACGTATTAAATATGATAAATGTAAATCGGGTATTGAATAAATTTCTAATGTACCAGATTCACGATATATTAAAAGCCAAAATGTTGGCTTTATTTCAAGTGTATATTTATGCCACCATGTTGAATTTTTTTTTGGTAAATCATCATGTATTTTAATTGGTTTTGGTAATGGCATTTGAAAATTTGTACCATCACCATATAATAAATCATCTTCATTATCAATATCATTAACAACTGATGGTTCATCAAATATTTTAGCTTCTTCTTGTTTATCAATATCTGATTCTTCATATAATGTTGTTGTAAATAAACCACTAACATCTCGATATAAACATAATCTATCAATTTGTGGTCTTGGTAATAAATCTAATATTTGTAAATTAAGATTTGGTGTACCACGTACTTCACGTAGTGTTAATAATATAACTTGTCCATCTTTACTTAATAATACAATATGTGGATCAGCAACACTTGCATGTATTATTGGACAATCAATATCAATTAATAAATTTTGTATTTCTTCTTTTCCATTAAGTAGTATTACTGAATTTTCAGTTATTTGTATGATGTATTTATTTTTACCAATATTACCAGCATATACTGTTTTACTTTGTGTACTAAAACCACTATGATCAACTTCATTTATTTCTTTACCAGTTTGTAATATCATTGTTGAATCTTGTTCACATAATATTAAAAAACCATGTGTACCATCAGTATCTTTATTGTTACTATTACTATTACTATTACTTTGTTGTTGTTGTTGATTTATATTTGGTGGACCAATAACAGTCCACATATCTTGACAACCAGGTAATTCAAATGTCGTTATTATTTGTGGACGTATTGTACGTTGTAATACACATAATGCACCATTTTTACCAAAACCAGATGTTGTTACAAGCTCAATATCTGGATCAATTTCATGTGAAAATTCTTCAGATAAAAATGCTGGTTCACCCATTGATATTTGTCCACATGGTCCAATATTTAATAAACTATCACATACTTCAAATTTATATGATGTTATTTGCATTGATGTTTGTGTTTCATTACCATATACTTCAAGTTCTTCTGGATCTTTAATATCTAATACATCTGATGCCATCCAATCACCAAGATAATCTTTTTTTATTTTTTTAGCTGGTTTTTCACCATTATCATTATCATCATCATCATTATCCATATCAATTATTTCAATATCATTATCATGTTTTTCTTTATTAATTTTTTTTTGTTTAATTTGTAATAAATCTTCTTGTTCTTCTTTTTCTGTAAAACGTAATAACAATGAATTACCAAGACGTGAACCAAGAAATAAAAAATTATCTTCACATAAACATACACATGATGTTAATACACTTGCTGCTGCTTTATCAAAATGAAAACCACGTACTGATCTCATACTATCAGCAAATAATGATAATACATATAATTCACCAGTTTTTAATGATACAACAAGTCTATCTGATGATATAAATGCAACTTGTGCACCTTCAAGACTCATTTTAACACCATCTTGTGGTTTCAATGGAAATACAGTACTTGTATCAGTTAAACTATTTAATGATACACCATATGGTGGTATACTTTGATTAAGATAAATCAAAGAATTAATTGACATAATTAATGTACCACCAAGTGGTTTTTTAACTGGTACAGCTTGATAACAATCAAATGGTAAATTTGATACAGACCAAATTATTGGATGTACTTTTTGTTGTATATTAAGTGATATTGCAACCATTGCTGATGTATCTTGACGTACAGCAATTCTACCAGGAAATGTTCTAACTGGTTCATATAATATTAATAATGTTGGCTCATAATAACCATATAAAAATTGTAAATCAATAATATTATCCATTTTTTCTTCTAATGTTTTTAATACAATCATGTATGATGATAATATTGGTGTTTTATTTGTTGTTGTTGGTTTAATATCAATGTCACCATCATCAAGTGTTGGATCTTTTCTAAATGGTAATACAACTAATTTTTTACCATAAATAAGCATAACAGCACAACGTCCTTCTGGATCAACTCTAACAATTGGTATATGATGATGATTTGTCCAACCATCACGCATTTCTTCTTCTTCAAAATAATGTAATGATACTGTACGTAAATCATGAGTATCTTGATCATATTCAACAACTGACAGTTTTGCATCACGAAAACTTAGTAGTAATGAATCTCTTTGTGAACCAACTAGACTTACTGATTGCATTGACATAACATTACCATGAAGACTATATTGACCTAGACATTCTAATTTCATTCTTGTTGTACGTGGATCAATAAATTTTTCTTTTTTTGTCAGGTCTATGTTTGGTATCAAACGAAATACACGAAGTACATTTGCACCAGCTACAACTAAACATTTTTCACCTCTATTAAAAAAACAACATGTTATTGCATGTTCAACACCAGTTGCTGGATGTGTTGTTTTACAAATTGAATACATTTTTTATTTTTTTATAATTTA
Organism: Aphidius gifuensis; assembly: GCF_014905175.1. Classification (NCBI taxonomy): domain Eukaryota; kingdom Metazoa; phylum Arthropoda; class Insecta; order Hymenoptera; family Braconidae; genus Aphidius; species Aphidius gifuensis. Next base: position 15,842,643 of record NC_057792.1, read on the forward strand.
TTTTAATTAATAATATTGTAAATTACTTTTTTGTATAAACAAACTTGATGGTTTTTATTTTGAGGTTAAACACAAACAATTAATATTTTTTTTTTTTTTTTTAATTACATATTAAAATTGTGGAGTTTTGTAGTTTTTTATATTTATTTTGGTAACTTTATTGAGCAATTATTTATTTATAAATAAAACCATACACTGTTTTATTTATGTTGTTGTTATTTGGTTGTTGAATTAAAAAAAAAAAATCCAAGCCGGACTGTTTTTTTTTTTTTTTATTTATTGGGCGACCATTTTATTTGAGGAATTCTATTTTATTAACACACATTTTATAAAGTTGGTGATAGAGGCGCTATTTAACAGATATTTTTTTTCATCATCATAATCATCATCATCAAAGGTCACTGTGTTTTGTGTTCACTGTTCAGTTGGCGTGGATCATACAATTTTGCCTGATTTAGCCGGTCATTTATTTGTAATCTAATTGTTTATCAATTATCACTTTAATTATTAACAATTGATATATATTTTTGTTAATAAAAAAATTAATAAACATGGCAAACTATCACAAACCCGAAGCCAAGACAATTCAAGAACTTAAGGATATTGCCAACAAGTTGAGAATTGATTCAGTCACCGCTACTGATGCCAGTAAATCTGGGTAAGTGTTTCATTTATCTGGAATTAAAAAAAACTAGATCAACAATTTGTCTAACAACTTGCAATTTTTATTTATTAAATACTTGAATTATTCATCTAAATATCCAGCATTTTGTTGATTAATTTTTATCTTTTATTTCAATTAATTTGCTCCAAAAATAAATTACAAAAGATTAAATAATTAATTTAATTTTAAAATAAATTCAACGATGATTGTCTTTTTTTTAAATAATATAAATAAATAATATTTTGAATATTTTCTTTTATTCTATTTTAGATAAATAAAAGTGATTGTAAATTTGCTGACTCAATATTTAATGACAATGTCCTTGGTGTCAAAGAAAAAAGCCTATTTATCTAGAAAAAAAAAAAATCATAAAACCCCATAATTTTACAAATAATAAATACTAAAAATATATATTTAAAAAATTGTTAATTACATAATTAGTATTATTTTTTAATTCATGAAATTTTATTATAGTTAGAAATTATCATGAAAGCCTCACAAATGGTTGATGATTTCCACAAATTCGATTGGCTGTCTAGATCATCCGACATCACCAGTTTTTTTTTTTTTTTTTTTTTCTTTTTCTACTTCCACTCTTTTCTTATCAACTATCTAAACTAATTTCAATCTCATCATGATTTTTTTTTTAACTAGAAAATTTATTTTTAAACAACGATAATTATTTCATAAATAAATAATAATTTTATTTTTTATTGTTGTATTAAATAAGTGCTTGTTATTTCAAAAATAATATCTACATTATCAGTTTTTATTTTTTCTAATTAATCTTGACCTAGTGACTTGATAAATATTATTATTAATAATTTTTTTATAATCTAGGTTTTGTTGAGAAGAGCTTTAGACAGTTTAGTTTCTCGTTTGACAATTAACATTATTCTCAGCTTTGTTGTCAACCAGTTACTGTGATTAAAAATTTTTTTTATTTACAAATTTAATTAAACTTTTAAAATTTATTAATTAAATCATCAACATGGTAGATTATAGAGTCCAAAAATTACAAGACATGGCACATAATCTTCGTACTTTAAGTATAAGAGCCACTGAGTTTTCGAAAAGCGGGTAAATTGTAAAAATAAAATTAAAAAATTCATTGTAATTAAAAATTTTAAACTCAATGTTTTTTAGTGATAAATTTATGCTGAATTGTAATTTTTATATTTTATTTTCATACACTTGACCTTTTGATATTGGCATGATATCGCGTGAGCATGATATCGTCACTAAGGCACTTTTTTCTTTTTAAATAATCAAATTGCAAATGACATTTTAAAAAATCAATTTAAATTACCAAAAATAATGACAAATAATTTATGTTAATTAATTTATTTTAATTACAGTCATCCAACATCATGTTCATCAATGGCAGAAATTGTTTCTGTTTTATTTTTCAATACCATGAGATACAAATTGTCTGAGCCACGTGATGCAAGCAGTGATCGTTTTATTCTCAGCAAGGGTCATGCTGCTCCAATTCTTTATTCCGGTAATTGTCAAATTAATTATCATCATCATCATTATCATCTTGTAACAAAATAATAATTTATTAAATCAATTGTAATTTATTTTTTGTAGCTTGGGCAGAGGCTGGCCTATTTCCAGTATCTGATTTACAAAATTTGAGAAAATTTGATAGTGATTTAGAGGGTCATCCAACTCCAAGATTGAATTTTATTGATGTTGGAACTGGTTCATTGGGACAAGGTCTATCAGTAGCAGCTGGTATGGCTTATGTTGGAAAATATTTCGACAAAGCAAGCTACCGGTTAGTACATAAAGCTACAAAATAAATAAATATTCAACTAATTAAAATAATTAATTTATCATAATTTTTTTAGAACTTATTGTTTGATTGGAGATGGTGAATCTGCTGAAGGTTCAATTTGGGAAGCTCTTTCCTTTGCATCACACTATAAACTTGATAATCTTTGTGCAATTTTTGATATTAATCGACTTGGTCAAAGTGAGCCAACAGCAATTCAACATAATATGGAAGTTTATCGTAAACGTCTTGATGCATTTGGCTTTAATGCAATTGTTGTTGATGGACATGATGTTGAAGAACTTGTTAAAGCATTCCATGAAGCACAATCAACAAAAGATCGTCCAACAGCAATTATTGCAAAAACATTTAAGGGTAAAAATTTTCCAAATATTGAAGATCTTGAAAATTGGCATGGTAAAGCACTTGGTGGTAAATCAGATGAAGTTATAAAACATTTAACATCACTTATTAAAAATCATGGACCACTTGGTCTTCGTCCACAAAAACCAATTGTTGATGATGCACCAATTGTTGATATAACAAATGTTAAACTTGATACACCACCAAATTATAAAGATGGTGATTCAATTGCAACACGTTTAGCATATGGTACTGCACTTGCTAAAATTGCTAAAAATAATTCACGTGTTGTTGCATTTGATGGTGATACTAAAAATTCAACATTTGCTGATAAAATAAAGACAATTGATTCAAATCGTTTTGTTGAATGTTTTATTGCTGAACAAAATTTAGTTGGTGTTGCAACTGGTGCTGCATGTCGTGATAGAACAATTGCATTTGTATCAGCATTTGCAACATTCTTTACACGCGCATTTGATCAAATACGTATGGGAGCAATATCACAATCAAATGTTAATTTTGTTGGTTCACATTGTGGTGTATCAATTGGTGAAGATGGTCCATCACAAATGGGTCTTGAAGATATTGCATTATTCCGTTCAATACCTGGATCAACTGTATTTTATCCAAGTGATGCTGTATCAACTGAACGTGCTGTTGAACTTGCTGCAAACACAAAAGGCATTTGCTTTATTCGTACATCAAGACCAAATACATCAATATTATATAAAAATGATGAAAAAATTATGATTGGTAAAGCTAAAGTTATCAAATCATCAAGTGATGATAAAGTGCTAGTGATTGGTGCTGGTATAACACTTCATGAAGGAATAAAAGCTGCTGAAGAACTTGAAAAAAGTGGTATTAATGTTAGAGTACTTGATCCATTTACAATTAAACCAATTGATGCTGAAAGTATTATTAGTAATGCCAAAGAATGTGGTGGAAGAATTGTTACTGTTGAAGATCATTATCCAGAGGGTGGTCTTGGTGAAGCTGTTGCATCTGCTGTTGCACTTGAACGTAATATTATTATTAAAAAACTTGCTGTACCAAAAGTACCACGTTCTGGACCACCAAGTGTTCTTGTTGATGCCTTTGGTATCGGTTCACGTTCTATTATTGCAGCTGTTCAAGAAATTTTGAAATACTAATTTATCTATAATATTGTTAAAACAGTTTAAACACTTTTTCTATTCAACTGCCCATTTATTCAACTTTTCTTTTTGTAATTAAATATTTTTCATATGAAAATTTATAAATATCATTATTAAATTTTCGGAAATACAACATTCCAGAAAAATTTTATTACAATATTTTTATATAATACAAAATTATTTTCATTAACAGTAATAATAAATAAAGCTCTTGTAATTTAAATAAAATTATTTTTTATTTATAAATTATATAATCCAGCTATTAACCTACAGATTAAAATTAATTTTATATTTTTTTTATTGATAGGAAATTAATGTCAAGAAAAAAAAAAGAAATTTTATAATTTTTTAAGTTTAAAAAATTAGAAAATTATACAAATTTTCTTATAATATATTTAAAAAAAAACAAGCTTGATACTGCTTATTTTTATTTTGTTAATAATGATAAATTATCATCCATTTATTAACAAATGAAAAATATATTTTTCAACATTAATGTAAGTATTATTCTCACAGTAATTTTTGTGTTTTTTTTTTTTTTATACATATCTTAAAGTACCGACGCTCTCAGGATCGGTACTCTCATCCCAATTAATTCCTCAGTAAGGGTCGCGTAGGTCATGGCCTTCCCTTTTCTGCTCGGGTCATGGCCGAATTCTTCTCGCGGTATAACTCGCGAGAATCAACCCCACACAGTAATTGGGTGATTAAAAAAAAAATAAAAATAAACTTGTATTTTTACCATATGATTATCGAAAAGTAAATAATTTTTTTTTCAACAATTATTTGATATATTAAATGATTAATTTAAATCAACAAAAATAATTATATTATTTATAAATTTGCTAATTTATTATATCATTTAAATAATGAAAAAAAAAAAAAGAAACTTTTTTTTTGATCTCTTTGATGCGCTTTGAAATTTGAATCGAAATAATCTATGCTTAATTGTATACAGAAGCGACTTTGATCTTTTCCTATGTTGAATTAATGATTTACATTAGTTAATTAAGCACGCGCTTTCTTGTTAATATATTTTTTTTATTATAAAATTCTCGGTGCTTATACAACATATATGCAAATCAATATAACCAAGATACACATAGACGCGCAATTTAGATTAGATCTCACTCATTTTCTCTCGTCTGTAATTTTAAATACACCATTTGTATAATTTCAATTTTTTAATTATGCTAATATCAGTTTATCTTACATGAAAATAATTTATAAATAATTTTTTTAAATACACTCCAAACGTTGAAAAAAAAATAAACAAACTATAGGTATATATATATATATTTTTTTATATTAAATCAATTTATGAATAGAAAAAAAATTATGCAAATTGTGAAAAAAGTAGCCAAAGAATATTGGTGAGTTCTTCTGACAATTATAAATAATAAATTAATTAATCTTGCAAATTTCAAATTTATATCTATAAATTTCGAGGGGCTATATGTATTGGTGTAGTCATAGTGTCATTCTGAGTGTAGTCATGGTGCAGTAGCATGTAGTCAAAGTGTAGTCACGTTTAGCTATACGGTATTTTTACTTTTTTTACTACAACTTTTGTGAAAATATTTTACCGAATTTCTTCGCGATTACTTTGAATTTCTCCGTGATTACTCCGATTTTTTCTCATGTTGACCCATGCGGAGAAATTAGGAGAAAAATTTTTTTCTCCGAAAAATACTAACGTGGAGAAATGTGAAAATAAAATATTGTTAAACTTAATAAAAAACTTAAATAATATAGTTGAAATTTAGTAAATAGTGTAGTCATCATATTTTGTTGGTGTATAGTCATTGTAAATATGTATAAGGTGTAGGAAGTGTAGTACTTGTGTTTTTGACTACATTTCGTAGTCGTGGTGTCACTTATTCTGGCGTTGAATAGCCCCTCGCTAAATTTCGCTATTTGCGATAACATTCGTTGAAAGGAACTTGTCTTTATGGTTATTAATAATTTAAAGAATATCGCTTAGTTTGGTATTTCCTCAACTGCCCAATCCTGTGGAAACCATCATAATTTTTGCGAAATAAATAAAGGGAAAATGACCAAAATTCCTGATGGTGAAAAATTCTTGAAGACGATTTTAATAGTATTACAAGAAATATCGCTCAATTCAATATCTCTTGTAATACTATTAAAATCATCTTCAAGAATTTTATTTTTGTTTGAGTTTCGTGCGTTTTCTGAGAACCTGCGGATTTTGCATATAGGCCCCTGTATACGTCTTTGAATAGAAAAAAAATTATTATATAATAATAGTAATATTAATATTGTCATCATCAAAAAAAAGTAATAAAAAAAAAATAAATATTGGATGGCCAATTTTTTGTTTTTTTAAATTTATTAAATTATTTTTAACAAAACTTTTATATTATTTTTTTTTTAACATTATTATTACCTATATTAATATATAAATAAATAGACAAGATTTTTTGTGGTCCATTGAAATTATAAAATAATTTAATTAACGCAGAAACTCAATTTCATGAAATTTGCTGGTTTTTAAACTTTTTTTTATAATTAAAAAAACAAAAAATTATTTGATAATATTTATACTATATATTTTTTCAAATTTTGAAATAGTTGACATTTAAATTCTAAAAATTAATCAGAATGCCTAATTTTAATTTTTAAAATTAAAAGCATAAAGTGTAGATTTTTCAATAAACACTCGTGACCATATTGTTTAATGTATGACAAATATATAAATTTTTTTTCTACTTAATAGGTTAATAATAAAAACAATGCAATTGTTAGGATAATTTTGTTATTATAATTTTTACAAAACAGTTATGTCCAAACAAGAATGAGAATGAGAATGAAAAAAAAAAAATATTACAATTGCAAAAGTATTTAGATAATTTTCAGTAGTTTGTCTGTGTGTGGAAGTTTAAAGTATCATTGTAACATTGCTTTGAAAATGGTCTTTTTTTTATATAATAATCTTATGGGTAAATATATGAACAACGGGTCGGTTGAGACTCGGGAGAGACACACCGTTGTTTCGATTGCGGTGTATAACGTTTTAGCGTAAAGGCGCGTGTTTATTTATATATATATTGTTTTGTATATAATACTGTGTAATATCTTACGGTATATACATAATATATATGAAATTTAAAAGCACACACGGGGGTCGGAGAGAAAGCCGATTTAATCACAGCAAACTGCCAAGGGGTCAACCCTGGCACAGTAGTCAGGCACGCGCGCGTATATTTAAAAAAAAAAAAAAAACTAAAATAACAAGAAATTGATTTACAAGAGTTTTGTAAGTCATTATTGTAAATAATTAATAATAAATGTCATTTTATCATATTATTTATTAATTTTTTTTATAAAGAGTTTAAAAAGAGTTGGAGGTATTTTTTTTTTTTTGTCATGAGGCTAAGTTGTTTTTTTTTTCTTTCAAAGGGTTGAAAATTAAGATGTAAATTTATTTTTTAAATATATATTGTTTTATTTTATTTCTTGGGGTATTATCTTCCCACGATTACCGGAAGAATTTTAAAATGAAGAGGATAAAGTATTTTTTTTATTTTTTTAAAACAAAAGTACAACATAACAATGTAAGATGGTTTTTAAAAAAAAGGAAAAAAAAAACTTTCGGTTTTTGGTCACGCGAACTTTAAGCGCGTGGCGTGATGTGAAGGGACGTTTGAAGATTGCAAGCACGAGAAGATATATATATTTACTTGATTATCTTAAATGTTTTTATTTATTTATTGGCAGGACCAAGTAGTTGAATGAGTTTAACGTAGTCTATTTCACATGTTTATGTTTTTTAAATTTTTGTATCTTAAAGTTTTATAAAATATATGGATAAACTAGTTTGAGGTTGATCAGTTCTTCTATCTATTTAATCTTGATTCGTCTTGATATCTTTTCTATGCAACACAGTGATGTTTGAAAGAAAAAAAAAATATAAATTTATATATCTCTACCTTCGAACGAGTTCTCTCCTCTAACCAGCCACATTTTGTTGATAAAAATCAAGTTGTGAGGAATGTTGAAAAAAAAAAATAGAAAAAAAGCTTCTAAATTTTATTGAAATGATACATAAATTTTTAGAATTATCTATTTTTTATTTTTATTTACTATCTGGGGTATGTGTCATTACGCGATGACTTCCTTCATTTTACAGATTATCATTGCAAAAATAATTCAATAATTCTATGTTAAAAAATTGACTTTTTCATTTAATTTTTTTTGCATTTTGTTAATTAAAATATCAACTTATTTATACGGAAAATTTTAATAATTAAAATTTAAAAATAACAATGCAAAATTAACAATAATCATTAAAAAAATTTATACTTGTATTTTGGGTTTATAACCATTACACAATAACACCAAAGAAAATAAATAGAATAAAATAAAAAAATTGATAATTAAATTGTTAAAAATATAAATTTCATATTTTAATATAAAATTATAATTGCTATTGATAATATTTTCATGATATATATATTTTTTTCAAATTTATAAAATACAGAAGTTGTATAACATATATGTTTTATATATTTATAAAATTTCTCTATCGTAGGTGATGAAAAAAATAAAAAAAAAACAACAATTTTAAAGCAATTTGTTAATTTTCAATGAGACCTATGTTCATAGTTGGGTGTCTATGATATAATCACGTTTATTGCATACCAACAGCAATATGGGCGGAGTCGACCCGAACACCCATCGGTCATAGATCTCGCGCGCGGCGTCTTATTCACCCCGTGTTTTAAATAAAATTAAAAATTATAAAAATCGAGTAGTATACTTGGACACATATACTCATGAATTGATAACTTCCGGATTGGCAATTTAAAACTACAAAAACGAAATACAATTTTTCTTTTTTTGGTAAAATGAAAAATAAATAAAAAAAAAATTATTTTGCTGATCGACACGCGATCCATCTGTAGATTTCACGAGATGTGTTAGGTGTCTAATCAGTGTATACTTTCTCTTCTGATCATCAACGCCTGATCTTTTTACTATCTATATTTTTCAATCGATTTAACGTGCAACGGTATATTTCTTAAGAAAAAAAATAACAAAAATAAAACAAGTGTTGCTTGAAAGATCGGCTAAAAAAATATTGTATATATAAAAAACAATAAAAATAGAAAATAAAAGTGGAAGCAGAAAATAAAATACAATGTGTTTGTATTGTAACAACATGCACCGGTAAAATGAATTTTACTATGAGCTTGATTTCACGTAATCGTCTTCAATTTTCGATCACTCAACAATTCTCGAAGAAAAAAAGAAAAATAATGTTTTATCATGCTATTTTGCAATAGCTCTGGAATTTTTTAAATTTTATAATAAAAAAAAAAATCATCGAAACACGTTATTGTAATATTTATTTTTATTTAAAAATTAATTTTTCAAATTTTTTTTTTTAGTAAATTCAATTATCGGAGTAAAAAAAAAGTCAAAAAATAATAACAGAATAATTAAAAAACCAAAAATAAGATAAATGAATTAATTAAAAATAAATAATAATTATTCCAGCAGAAAAATATTGTGGTATTAATGCAAAATGTTGTACTGTCTTTTATGTCATGTACTTAACACTTAACATTGTGCGTATCGGTCCATGTTACTTACAGTATATACACTCGACTATACAATTTACGACACGAACAAAATAAAAATAAAAAAACAATATATTGCCCAAGATGGCATTGGCAAAGTTCCCCTTGACAAAATAAAAATAAAAATCCTACAGAAAGTGGTGTACCTTTGTCTACAAACTGGATCTGTGTAAAAAAAAAATTAAAAAAAAAAAAGGTTAACTCAGTAAGAATTTCTGGTATCGAAAAATAAAAACCAACAATATAAAATATAAAAATAGAAAAATAAAAAAACATTAGTAATTTGAGATTGTTTTGGAAATTTTATAAAGCAAGTGTCTTAATATTATACGCACGTGCATGATGAATAAATTGTGCTGAAAGCACAAAGCACATTATTACTAAAAAAATATGCAACTATCGACGTATAAAATAACACGACAGTTGGGATGCCTCCTTGAAATCCCTAGCTATTTAAAAACAAAAAAAAAAAATAATATAATTTACATAAATTATTTAAAGATTTAAAAAATAATTTAAAAAACAATAGTCAATATATGTTTTAAATATAAAATCAAACAAAATTAAAAAAAAATTAATTTATAAATAAATTAATAACATCAAGTCAGTTATAATAATCGTTTATATTTGAAGCTACAAGTAAAGAGTAAAGACCTACCACACGGTATAATATTATATTTTGTTTTAAAATATAAATGTGAGTGTAATGAAATCCACGCTTCAGAAACGTACATCATGTTGCATTAAAGGTACCATCGTGTTCATCAGCGTCATGATGAATCTCATGCTGCTTCTTGTCCTTTTAAACCACGTAAAAATACAGTTTTTTAAAATTTTTTCTTTTTATAAATATTAACATTGTTGGATGATGCTAATGAACTTAATATTTATTTATTTATTTATTTGAATATTAATTATTTAAATGTATTTTTTGTTTAAATATTCTGACAATGTTTTAATGTAAATGAAAAAACAAGTCCATGATTGGAAGGAATCGTGAGGGATTAGCAAATTAACATAATCCAGCTAAACGAGGCATTGTTTCGTTATTTACTCTGGGATATATGGTTTTTTTATATTTTTTTTTCTTTGCCATTCCAAATATGGTTTCTAACGGTTACTTTTATCCTGAAATATGTCCTTTAACACCGCGAAATAATACATTCTTTAAGACTAACTATATTTATTGTTAAAATTAGAAAAAAAAAAAAATAGTATAATCATTTTTTATTTATTTATTTATCTACTTAAATTTGCTTTGAAAAATAATTTTTTTTTTTACTTTCTAAACCTATAATTATTTAAATTTAAATACTTGGAAGGAAAAAATTTAATCATTGATTTTAATGATCAATGTTTGGTCAAAAAAAATTAGCAAAGAATATTGATGTTTTTTTCATGTGTTTTATGCAAAGAGTGTATAATTTTTTTTTTTTTTTTCTTGTAATTAATATTACTTGATAACTAGATTGTAAATCAAGTTGAAAATTTAACTGAAAATATTCTCAGTAATTTGTACAAACTATAAATATACTTATATGAGAAAAAAATGTTGAAAAAAAAACAAAATGAAAATTAGTTGAAGACAAGAGTCATTAATTCTTGAGGCTTAAAATTTTTTATTTCAAAATGAAAATTAGTATGAATAATTTATGATTTTGTTTTGTCAAAATTTTTGTTTAAGAATGTGATGACAATTTGAATCTCTTTTTCTTAGCTACATAATCTTGGCAAATGATGAATTTTAAAATTTTTATTTTCCCGCCATTTGATTAATAGAGAGAGAAACAAGTTTTGGAAAATTATTGGTGACACAAAGAGTCATGATAATTGATTGTCGCCAAGCATGACTCAATGTCTGACTCTCAATTGATTATAATCACTTGTTTTGTGTCTTACTTTGTATTTTATCTTCAAAAACTTGGGCATCAACGGACCTAGGTTCAAATAATGCCGCGGGTGATTTTTTACTTACAATTTCATATATCGAGAAAATTAAAAAATACATATAATCAATTGAAAGGAAAATAAAAGTTGTGCCAATAAATTCCAACATGTCGAACACACGTGCAACACACAATCGTGACGTTATTTTGAAATTTCCGCGTGCATCAAACATTTCCAAAAAAATAAAAAAAACAAACAACATTAAAAGGTCAACGAATTTCCAAATCATTCAAAAATAAAATTTGATCTTAATTATCATCTAATGTAATTGTTAAACAAAATAATGAGAAAAATAACAAAAAAATACCTCAAAAAAATTTATCAACAGTGTCACGAGAAAGTAAACTTTCTCGCAACGAAAAATTCCTAAAACTCATGTTCAATTAAAATTTTATATTTATACAGTGAAAAACTTTTACTTTATTAATATAGGTGTCTGCAAAGTATGCAAAATTGCTCAATTAATATATCGAGTAATTAAAGTGTTTTAAACTAAAAATCATTATAAAAAAATTGTTATTTGTGCGGTTAAAGAAAAAAAACAAGAAAAATAATTTATTAATTTGAAATTTTTTATTACCACAATGATTAAAATTAGACAAAGTAAATAATTTAAAAATTAATTGTTTAAAATACAAATAAATAAAATTGTAGTTAAATGTGTTCTAAATAACTTGGCTTGAAAATGCTTGGATTAGTTTTTGTGCAAGTATTAGTTTATGTCGACAAGCGTAACAAATGCGTAGGCGACAAATATTTTTGGAATTGACGAGTGAAAAATTACCAAAATTAAACAGATAAAATTTAAATATATTTTTTATTACTCAAAAGTAATATTATCATAATTATATTTTGTACATCGTGTGTCTTCATAATGTCACGTGAAATTGAGCCTAAATTTTCCCACGGAATTTGTAAATTATTTCAATCTTTTTATATGCACAAATTCCTTCATTTATTTTCTTTTTTTTGTCCTAATTATTCGCTTAATATACATATATCCCAATAAAATTTTTATTACAAATTCAAACGATTTTTTTTTGTCCTAATTAAATTATTTGCTGCTCACATTAATAAATGAAATTAATTGATAAATTAAAAATGAATCATTCCATATTAATTTTATTAAATTTCATTAGTTTTTTTTTTTAAATATCTTAATTGATTTTTCTCAATTGAATTAATTCTTACAAGTCAAATTGATGATTCATCATTTGATTTATTTTATAATTGCACCAAATACTAAATATAAAAATGTTTCGTGAATTATTCGAGTTTTATTATTATTATTTTTGTATTTTTTTAATGTTGAAAATTGTCGTGGTGAAAGGTAACGAAGCATCACGACAGATTTAACGTATTTACTGAACTAATTGGCTATTTTTTATATCAAAATAAATCAAAAGGGTGTGCATATATTTTTTTAGATTCTAAATTTAAATATTAAAAATATATTTGTACATTTTACTGTTATTTTTTTGTGATAGAATATTATTCTGGGGATCGATGTATATTATTGTTTACGGGGATGATCTAGTTTAATTTATTTAAAAGTAAAAAAATGGGCCAAGTGTCTTCACAGCATTATGACCATCATCAGCAACTAACTGGTCACTCAGCTTGAATTAAAAAATACATAAAAAACAATTTGATATAATAAAAATAAAATAAAACAGACAAATGATACTTGAATTAAAATTTCAATGTAATTTTTTTTCGGTGCTCAAGTGGTGTATATATATAAAATAAGTATTACGGAACTATTCAATGTATTTCAGTGGCATTTATGGTTCCACGCTGTCGCGCCTTTTCTATTTATAATTACGTTCATTTAAAAATTTTCGCGCAAATATTTTATTATTTAAATTCAAATCAAAGTCATTGTGTAAATATATTTTATGATAAATACATAAAAAAAAAAATTAATTAATATATTATTTTATTTATTTAAATATTTATTCATATAATCTTGTAATTTTTTTATTTTTATAATTTTTTAAAATACATTTTTAATATTTATATGTATATGAGTGAAAGGTTATTATTTTTTTTTTCTCCTTTCACTTAAAATCTTTTGTCTCTGTAAAAGATTCATCATTGTTGATGATGTGTTCATAATGTATTGTTGATACTTGACGCAGTAAAAAAATTTTAGATACAAAATATAAATATACTTTGTTTGCATAATATGAAAGTATTTTTAAAAAATTAATATCAGGGATTGTTATTAAATTAAAAATTCAATATTTTACTTGACGCAAAGTTGAGAATAATTATCTGATTATAATATTAATTTATCTCTTGATTATTAACCTGAAAATCTATTTTTATTTTCTTCTGCAAGGTGTTGGTTGTGCTACACTGAAAGATGTGTAAAATTGTTGATGATAAACATCAATTTAACAACAAACTTCTACCTTGCCACTCCCTTCACAACATTCTGTATTTCTTATAAAAAAAAAATAGCAATCGTGACTTGGTAATGCTACCGATTACGTATATCAATTTTACTCTTGAATTCCCAAAGAAATAAAAAAAAAAAAAAAGTAAATAATTTTCTCACTGTCCCTCTTGTTATATTGAATAATATTTTTTATACATTATTACACCTCAATTGGCAGATTAAATGAAAATCGAGCAATCTCGTAATTTAAACCACAAATTTTTTTTTTATGTCTTATTGTTTTGTTGCAAATATATTACTATAAATTGCATATAAAAAAAATGATATATAATAGAATTAAATGATTGCGTAATATGAACAAACCACAATGGACTGTTAACAATTTAAATTTGTTTTTTTTTTTTTTCTATTTTATTTCTGTTATTAGGTACCTTGACATTTGTGCGAGGGGTGAAAGTTAACAATATATTGTTGTTGGTTGTTCATCGTATACACACATGGGCGTAATTTATACATTCTTAAATATTTTAAAAATTTTATTTATAATAATTTTATAGTGTATTAGGAGAGTACTTATTTTTTATGTCTAAATTTTTTATTTTATTACATGTATATATATTTATGAAATTTTATTTAGTCGTGTACATATTTATATGATTGTAATAACAACTAAATAGGGAGTACTCTATTATGCATATATATTTATTTATTTATTTTATTATTTTTTATTATTTTATATTTTATGTATATTAGTTTTTTTTTTTTTGAATTTAATCCGTGGGCTTAGGGATATATTTGACTTCAAGTCATTCTTGACGTCGTAAAAATAAAAAAAAAAATTTCTTTTTCAATTGCCCTTTGAATGATGTCATGAATATAAATTATAAAATTATTTTAAAAATATGTTGGCAATTGATTTTGACCTTATGTGTATGTTAAAAATTTTAATTTAAATAATTAAAATATATTTATCAGTGCGTAACTGATGAATTTTTGATGCCAAAAAAAAAATAAAAATAATCGTTAAAAATTCTTCATGATTAAATCAAACCTTTTATCAAGAAAATACCTAAAAATATACAAAAATGTTTGTTGTCTATTTTAAAATAAAAGCTCTTTAAATTAGGTATTTACCTAATTTAATTTACAAATAATTAAAAAAAACTTGAAATATTTTTAAAAATAAAAAAATACAATTCTATAATTTTATTTATTTTAAGCAAATATATATATATTTTTTTAAGACCTTATATGTATTTTTTCATGATCTATAAAATTATATTTCTATGCTTGATATAGCACAAGTAAAATCTAAAGTGAACATCATGATTTCATCGATTGATTAGGATGTCTATTGAGCTACCGATGTAATCAATACAATAAAAATACTTCCGTCTTTTATTTCATATACATGAACAATAAAGTATCAAACGATATATATAATAAATCAAATAATATAATCAAAGAACTATCCTTCCGGTTGATCATGTCGTCCTTCAAAGACGCGTGTATTCCATTACTGTCTCATAACGGTTATTCATTGTGGTTAGTCGCGCGTGCCCGATCCGTCGATTAAATATTTTCTCCTCTCTTTATTTATTTTTTTTAATAATAATAAGCTCAATAAATATATCCAACCCTACAACAAACTGGTAGATGACCGAGTCAAATGTGATCAAGCCTCATATATATCGATCATTTATTTTTTTTTGTTCCATTTTTTTCAGCGTGATTGTGACACCATCAAGAGAAATTGCGTGGGATCAACTTATATATATCCTTTTAAAAAATAATTTTTAAATCAACACTTTTATTTATATACAACCAACATAAAAATATATATAAATTTATCACTTTGTGTGTATGTATATGTAATTTTTTTTATATCAAAGAAGGCGGATCTAACGGAATAGTATTTTGCAAAGATATGATAGATGAGGACCTCTTTGATCGCAATTCATATACGTGTAAGTTGTAACCACATATCACACATCATATATAAATTTATTTTAATAAAAAAAAAATATATACATTTGTTGAATTATATTAATGAAATTTTTAACATCAAAGTGTGTGGGTATATTAGCTTTCAAGCATGATATCTTTTGGTTATTGATGAATGAAATGCAATTCATAAATTTAATAGAAATAAGTGATGGAGTATAAAAATTCAAATACTTAATGTATCTAGAAATATATTGAAGAAGCCAAATGATTGAGAAGAGGATATCAGATATTAATGGAGCCACTGTAAACGTGTAGAATTTTTCATCTTATTGAAAAGCTGTATATAAATATTTTTATTTTATTTATTTTTGATGGTTGTGTTGCAGCTGGACTTGAAAAAGATTAGCCTCAAATGGATTGCCGCATAAAAGAGGTCACATTTATTCACCCACGCATTTATTTTTTTTTTTTTTAAAAAGAGTTGTTCGTCTTATTACTCTTATTCATTTATTTATATATATTATGCAGCTCTTATCGATTGTAGTACGCTTGGGTGGGTGGGTGGTTAGACCGGTACATGCAATTGTTGTTTCATCCAAAATATAAAAATTGACACAAGAAAAATACATAAGTAGTCCAATGAAAAATAAATATATTCAAATAAATATTTTCTATATTTTTTTAAGGCTGTATAGAAATAAAAATTAGAAAAATTATTTTTATATATTGTCTTGTTTTGAAGATGTAAAAAAAATTGATAAATTATATTAGATGAATTTATAAAACATGAATATAAAATAATAAATAGATTAAAAATTTTTTAAAGCATTTTTGTAAATGTATATAAATTCCAAGGATAAGTTACTATTAATGCTGTTAAAGTGAATTATCAGCAATAAATCTACAAAATGTCAAAACGTGTCGACGAATATTAGAATTTATTAATAATGTTGTGGTTATTTTAAATAAATTCTTAAACTATATAAAATTATTATTATTATTGTTTAAAAAATAACGTGAAAGTAAAATTATTATAATTTGACTGCTGAAGATGAAATAGTATTTTTATTTTCATTTTTTTTTTTTTGCCATAATTATTGTATTTTTATAAACCATTAAATCTCAACATGGAACAATGATTTTTTTTGAAGGACAATATTTTCTCACATAAATCTGAGATTTTATAATTATATATATAAAAAATCATCATACAGCTATACAAATTAACTTGAATTATAGAAAAATAAAGAAAAAAAAAAATTGTCGTTACGTTTAAAAGAAAAACGTGAGAGTCAATTAAGCCAATGATAAATGAAAATAAATTGAAAATAAATTATTTCCTGATTAAAAAATAAAGCAAAGTATCTTTTTGTATTTGATGTATATTTTACAAATGAAATAAAATTTAACCTCAAGCAATTTATACAGTTTATATCGTTTGGCTATTTTATTTTTTTTTATTTTTGTTTATTTTATAAATATTACTTTATATTATTTTTGTATTGTTGCGCAATATCAATCTTGTTTAATAGAAAACAAGAGAGAAATAATCGATTGTAATCGACAATTGGAGAAAGTGATTTTTTTTTTGTTTGAAGGGAAGTTGTTGTTGCTTTGCTTGAGTGAATTATTTAAAATAAAAAAATATTGCATATTGTCCGAGTGTTGATAGATTGTATAAATAAATAAATTATAATTGAATAAAAAGAATATTCAACAATTTGGTCATTAACGCCAACAATTGGTACAGCCGATATAGAACAAACGCATATTTTTTTTGTTTCTAATTAATTCATTTGACAATAAACGCAAAGCTGGAAAATCATAAAAATTTGTGGGTATATATATATAAAGCACAAAAAGCCCCTGAATATTATCCGCTATATGAATTTCCAACTGTAACGTTTGTTGTTGAAAAATTAAATACAATAATTAAATCATCTCAATCCTCAAAATAAATTTGTTGATGAATTTTCACGTTGAAAAAAAATATTATCTAATTTTAGAATAATAATAATAAAAATAATTGATTAATTTATGAGACAAGTAAGTCATTGTTAACAAGTGAAAATATAATTTAAAAAAAAAAAAAACAATTATATTTAAATATATAAATAAGTTGTTGAATTGAGATGATTTAAATGAATTTTCTATTGTCAACATATTCAACTCACACACTTGTAATTAATTGTAATTATAAAGAAGATTAAGAGTCATTGTTTTGTGTGTATTTTATTGTCTTGCTATGTATTAATGTATTTTTTATTTAATTTTAAATTCTGACACAGTTGATGGTGATAGGCAATTGTGTGGCTCGTTTTAAATTTTAATGTCTAAACACACATAGACTCTTATTGATATATACCTCGAGATAGACCTCGTTCACATTACTTTCACACTGATAATTATATTACACTCGGCTCATTCAGACTTATATATACATTGTTTATAATATAAATATGTTTTTTTATTTTTGTTTGTATTATTGAAAACAAACATTGTATCGATTCAATGGCCATTACAACTTGAAAAATAATTCAGGAAGTAATCATGAGCTATTTACATTTACTATGTTTAATTCAATTATAATAAAAAATAAAAATAAATAAACAATATTATTATTTATTTGAGTATTTAATTTAATTTATTATTTTGATAAATTTAATATTTTAAATTGATTAAAATTATTAGAATAAATCAATTGTTATAATAATTTTATTAAATTTTTTTTTAATCGTTTTCTTTAATTTAATTTATATTTGCTATTGTTTAAATAATATTTTATATTATTATATTTTATTTATTTGGTTATTTAATTCAGTAGATATAATTTTTTCAGTTATTTTTTTTTTTTAATAATATAATTATAATTATTTAATATTTTTTTTTAATCACGATTCAAAGAAAATACCTTTATTTGAGTTTTTTATGTTTAAAATCAAACTAATACGTTTATTTAATTTAAATAATTCAATTTTATTTATAATTTTTGTTTGTTTATTTTATAGATATATTTTTAGTAAATATATATTTTTATTTTATTTTAATATCGAAGTACAAAGCTCAAGTTGAAAAAAAAAAAAACAAAAAATTCATGTTTATAATTTTACACAAGGGAAAGTATATATTATGAAAAAAAAAAAAAAATTAATCGAAAGTATGTATAAATTTTTCTACACGTTGTTGTAGAATAGATACATTTTTAAATTTTATTATTTATTTATAAACTTAATACGGAGAAATTTAAAAAAAATGCAAATTCTTTTGAAAATAAAAAAATGAAAATATTGTAACGGGTTTGAAATCAAGTTTGAAAGGACATTTTTAGTATATGACTCAATTCACATAAAAGATATGAGTATTATTTTTCATATTTTCATGTTATTATTTTTTTTTATTTTCAAGTAAATTTTAAATGGAGCAAAAGGGGACAGTAGATAAGGCCCATCAGAGTCAGACAGGAGTTGTGTTACTCTGCTGTGTCTCAGTTACATCTCGAAACAATTTGATTTATTAAACTGCATTCCAGTTTTATTTTTTAAATATAAATACATATAAATACATATTTAAAAAATGAATAAATATATGTTTTTTGTTTATTTAAATATTTAAATATTGAAAGTGTCATATATATTTAAATAAATAAGTTGTCAGTGAGTGGAAAAATCAAATTGATATATATTTTCATTCATTTAGCAAACAGATATATTTTTTCCAGGAAGTAAATAAATAAATCTGGGTTACACAGTCAATTTCATCATATTTAAAAACAATATGATTTATGACAATGAAAAAATTTCTAGTTATACTTTTGAGTAAATTAAAGAAACAAGTATTTAAAAAAAAAAAAACAAAAATTATTTGTATATGAGAAAATTCATTGTGAAATTATCATTTTTTTTTTGCTATTTTAATAAAAAATAACTGATTTTTTTTTTCATATTTAAATGAGAGTATATATAGTTACTTCAAATAATTTTTAGAAAGTCAACATATATATTTTTTTTTTTTGTACAATACGTTGTTTGGTATTTTAAGAAAAAGAAAATTTTTTAATTTTTTCTAACTATTAAGATAATAATTTTTTTTTATACAATTATTTTTAAATTGTTGTAGTTATTTTTTTGTTTTCAAGTACAATTTAATATATAAATTGGATAATTATATTTTTAAAAAAATATATATGTTAATGGTTTACGTGAAAATATTTTTTTAGAATAAATTTTGGAAAATTTTAAACAATTTTTCAATTGAGATATTGTCAATTGTCATTAAAAAATATTTAAAGGAATTACAAAATAAATGTAAATTATTAAAACAAATAAACCAAATTGCTTCTGTAAAAAAAAAAATCATTTATCATATTTAAATTATTTTTAAAAAATGCTAATTACATATTTCTTTCATAAATTTTTGTAACACATTTGTGATGACACTTGAAATTGAAAAAAATAAAAGAAAAAATGATAATAATTCTTTGTTTGAAAAATATATATTTAAAAAATTTGAATTTCAATAGAATCAGTTATTATTTTCAAGTAGGATGTTAGACAAAAAATAATAAGAAAAAAAAAGTATATTTAATTTAAAAAATGAAGTTTCACCAACATATGGATTTTGTATGAAGCCCTTGGCACAAGCCCGTAGTTAAAAAACATAAAAAAAAATAAAAAAAAAACTATTTTGGCGTGCTTTTGAATATATATTTATTTCTTTTTTTTTTCACTCAGTAACTCCCCTCAGGGATGGTAAATTCTTGGCAAACGTATGGCAAGTTGGAAGCCCTCTTTCAAACACCGGCGTTATTTTAGTTAACGATTGTAAAATTTTCTACAACAATTTATTAAATAAATTTCAAAAAAAAATAAACAATTTAATTATTTATAAATATAAAATTTAAATTTACCCAATTTCATTTAACATTAACATAAAAAAACTAAAATAAAACTAAAATTTCAAGATATTTTAAATTTAAAAATATTTTATAATATGAAAATTATAATTTTCATAATATGCAAATATTTATAATGTATATTTGTTTGTTATTTAAAATAATAGTCAAGTTGCAGTTTAAATGTATACAATGAATTCGTTGATAAATTTTCAGCTTATGCAATATATATATAGCAACTGTTGTGTGGCATTTAAGTATTTTTATATATAAAAAGAGGTGAAATAAATTATTTTGGGCGTCATTTTATGCTATGAGCATCTAAGCAGACCGAATACCGAGACGCATTTAACACGCAGTGATTTGCCACGCACTGGAGAGAGATAAAATAAGAGTCTCATTGGTCATCAACATCATCATCATCATCATCAACATCATCATCAACATCAACAGTATTGCGCAATAACCAATGTCTCTATGTACATTTTTATAAAAATATTCTTCAGCACGTCATGTTAATGATTTGTGTGTTGTATCACTATATAGCTACTGGTTTATATGTATATAGGTATATGATAAATTTTATTTATTTTTTTATCATCAAGTATGTGTATTTTTGTGTACACATGTGCAATCAAACTTGACTGATTGACCTAGCTATGGTCTTGTGTTGATGATGATTATGATGATGCAGTCCAGATCTCGCGAGATGAGCTGAGGCGCCGTGAGGATTTACCTCGAGGGAAGTGGGTCGATGTATTTCCCACTTTGAAATATATATATAGCTTGCTAATTTTTTTTTCAATATTTATAAATGCGTAAGTTGAACGGACATTCCTAACATTCGTTGTGACGCTTTTTGAATTTTCACCAAGTTGCGCAATAAATATCAATTTTTTATTTTCTTTTTCAACTAGATTTTTGGAATAATAACGTGATGGAAATTTGATAATTGAGATTTTTTTTAACAGAATTTTTAACAGTTTTTAAATAATTTATTTTTCATTGTTTATGGAAAAATTTAAAACGAAAATTAATTGATTTAAAATGTGGCAATAATGTTCATCTAATTTTATGCTGTAGAAATTTTTTTGACCCATAATTTATTTGTAAATCATCTTGCTATATTTAAGGCCACAGAAATCAATTTATTATAATATCCATCAAATTACATTTCTCAATAATATAATTACTTTGATATTTCAAACACAAAAAAATTTTTTTATTTCATTTTTTTTCGATATAGAAACAAGTCATTATTTTCCAAAAAATTTTTGAAAAATTCTCAATTAATAATTAATCAACAAAAAAGAGCTAAAATAATTTTATAAAAATTTAGATTTTCAATAAACAAAAAAGTAAGTGTATATTTTTTTATATTTTTTTTTGCGCAAATTTATTATAGCGTGCTCAAAAGTGAGCACATGACATTCGTCATCTTCGAGTATCACAAAAATATTATTACACATAAAATGTTGACGATGACGAAGATGACTATGTTTATATAAAAATTTTTTTACCAGTGACGAAATATAAAGATAGATGAATGTTAAAAAAAAAAGGATATAAAGATATGCGTGTTTTCATCTCGAGACTAAATTAGTAAATTTATTACCAAGCTCACATCGTTACGAATTACATATCGTTTAATCCACGGCTCATCAGTGAGTTCTGCAATCTAACGTACTTATTTAAAATCATTATAAATAACAAATTGCCAAATAAAAATAAAAACATCAATTAAATAAATAAATTAAGCAAAAATAAATATAATTAATTGACAAATTCTTAATTATGGCAAAATAATTTATACAAAATTTCTAAACTTTCAAATTTTTTAAAAATTAATTTTAAAAATATTTTTATTTATCAGTTGACATTGTGTTAGCAGTTGATTTAAAAAAATAAATTTATATAAATAGGATAGAATTGATAGTAAAATAATAATCATAGATGAAAAAAAAATAAAAAAAATAATACCTGATTGTAGATGAGAGGGTCACCAGAGCTGACAAGTGTTTAGATCAATAAAACCAGGAAGTTTGTTGGAGCATTCTGTGGTCTTGTGGATTATCCAAGCTATCCAATGTCCTGGACTGCCTTCATCATCATCATCACTATCAGGATAAATATATTCATGTGGTCAAACATCACCACAACCATCACCATCATCATCATCATCATCGACAGCCAACATATACAACCCTGAGGATTTTTATTTTTTTGTTTTATCATCATGACACGTTCCTCGCGCATCACAACCACCATTATCAACATTTTATTTATTTATACATATACAAATAAATTCTCAACATGGCGTGACGATATTTTCTCGTCTCTTTTGCTAGACCAAGAGGCCCCAACACGAGGTACACGCCTGCCGCCGGCCCGATTGGGACATGTCGATAAGAAAATTGCTCTTAACACGCCAACTACCACACTCTGTTTTATTTTGAATTTAAAAAAATTTATATTTATTTATAAATAAAAATGTAAATAAATATCAAGCTGAAAACGTGTTTACAGAATGCTACTATGTGAGTTTACATTAAATATATAAAATTTACTTTTTTATTAATATAAAAATACGTGTTTATGCGATTAATAATCATTTTTTTTTTTTTGTTAAATTTTAAATTGAGTGGAAAAAAGGATTTAAGGTATAATAATGTGCTTTTTTAAAAAAAAATTTAAAAAATTTGATATTCAAAGTAATTTTATAAATGGGATCAATAAATTAGGTTTTTTTTTTTTTGTTTTGCTGTGTGTGTATATTTGAATAAAGGAAAAAATTTTTTAAAAAAATTTCAAACCGGGAGGCAGATTCCTGGACATTTTGCAAATATAGACCCTGTGGAATTTTTTTTTTTTGTTTATAAAATCAGTAGTTTAAAAGGTAGTCAAAAATTTAAAAAATTCAAGGACAAATTACTGGAGTTTATTTTTATATAGAAATAATAGTTTTGTTTTATTTTTTGACAATATATAGGTCATTTGATTGTTTTGCAAAAACAATTTATAGATCTATGGTTTTGCTTCCAAGAAGATAATAGTTTAGGTCAATGATCTTTTATAGCAAAAAGGGATAAAAAAAATAAAAAAATAAAAAATTGTATATCTAGGCCAGACGGGTCCTCGAGGTATCCCAAAATTAATTATCCACCCGTTCAAGCATGTGTAGTCGCAGACACTTTTGTTTCCATTTAAACGTCACGAAGAATCACTACCTACATGAGTGCATATATGTATATTGTGGGTGTGTTTGGTCCAAGCAAACTTAAAATTTATAACGGTATATTTTAGACTGTTAAAAAAAAATAAATAAACTTTTTTTTTTCTTATATTTTTATTTTTTATATATATACTTACTTGGTGAAAAATAAAAATCTTTGTTTTATTAATTTGCATATATTATTTATTCAAAATTGTTTAAATTTTAAAAACAATAATAATAATAATAATATTTATCATTAATTTAAAATTTATTTTTATTTAAAAAAAATTTTTTTTTTTTATAATTAAATTTTTCTCTATTGAAAATTAATTTTTAGTCTTTTAATAATTTTAAATTTAAAAATTATTAAAAGACTTTTTTTTTAAATTATTTTTTCATACTATTTTTACAATTTTGTTATTATTATTATTATTGATGATTTATTAATTTATTTATATTTTTTTATTTTTATTACTAGACACTTTGTTGTGTTTAGTTGACTTGAGGCTATCAATTTTTGACTAATGATAGACCGCTGGTCTAAACTTGATGTGCCATCATTTAAAAATATTAACCTTTATACCACTAAAGAAGGAGAAAAAAATATATATATAAATAAATAAATAAAATTAAACTAAAACAGTAAAGAATTAACAGTTATTTTTTTATCCCTCATGGTATATATATGTGAATATTTTACGATGTTAAAGTTGTATGTATATGTATAAAATTGGCAAACACTTTAAAGTGCCTGAACAAACGACTATTACATTGGGGAAAATTATTATTATATAATTACTGTACGATTATATTTTGTATATTAAAAAATATATTTAAAATTTATATATATTTTTGTTTTTTTTTTTTTTTTTAATTTTTAATATACAACGATATATGCGATGTTTAAATTTATTGTTCAAGAGGTTTATATTTGTGATTTTTTTTATTATTTATTATTTTGTTTCGAAAATATTTTTTATTTGGGCGTGCTTGATGTATGTCGAGGGAGTATGTACTTGTGGATGTAATGCATGTAGAGGGATATAATAAAGGTGAGGCAAATTTTTGTGAGGGACAATGCTTGGTATGCCATATGGTTTTGTGTGGTATTTATGCTCGTGAACTCTACTGAACTCCCAATGTACCAATGTCAACTACAATAATAATATTTACAATAACGTGCAATTATTTACTCTTTATTTACACGTTTATGATTGATAATTTTTTTTTTTTTTATCTTGACTTATCTGGCTTTTTATGAATAATTTAAAAAATTTTTATTTCATTTTTTTTTTTTCAATTTCAATTCATTGGATTTTTTTTTCATTGTTATTTTAATATTAATTTGTTTTTTTTTTCTTTTGTCATATTGTTTCATTTGACATTGGATTTATTTGGTAGTTATTAATAAATAAATTATCATTTAAAAAAAATATTAAATTTTATTTTTATTTTCTAAAAATACTGGCCTAGATAATTTAAATTAATTTGATAAAATTTTACGAGTATTAAAATTGTTATTTAATTTATAATACAGGGATTATTAAAAAATAAAAAAAAAATTAATTATATTTTTAGCAGAGCATGGTTTCGATCCACGGACCTCTGGGTTATGGGCCCAGCACGCTTCCACTGCGCCACTCTGCTATTGTTGGAAAATAGGCAAATTTTGTCTATTATAAAATAGACGAATAATTTTCAAACATAATAGTCCTAATTATCCCACATACAATTAAATTTAAACATTAAAAATTTATCATTTTTACATGCTTGCTTTGCCTGTTATCTAAAACAACAAGTTTCACTTTAAAAATAATTATTTGTTTTTTTTTTTGTTAAAATTCAAATATACGTGAAATATAAAATTACTTTCGTTATATTGAATGCATAAGTCGAATATTAAATTGTATTGTCAACAATTTTCATTACAAACACGTGATGTTATACAATTTTATATATTTTAAAAAAAAAAAAACTTTCTTTTGGCAAGTGTTCTGGATAAATAATTTTTTCACTTTTATAATTTTTTTTTTTTATTATCTACTGCTACTGTAGAAAGTTGAATGACAGAATTGTTGATTATTCACGTATTCATATATCCAGATTATTTAATATTCTAGTTTACGTTTCATTTATTATTTTAATTTTAAAATGAAAATTTAATTATCAATTATTATAAACTTGACAATAAACTCGACGATGATGTCTGTATCATGTAAATAATTGTACATATATTTCCGGAAAATTATAACTACTGTAATATAAATTTATGAGAGAAATCTCACGACCCTTTATATGACAATTATTTTTCTTGACTGAATTTTTACTAGAATGCAACATACTTTTTTTTTGAAATTATAAACACTGACCTCTCAATCATCCAAGTCAGTAACTACAAAGAAAAAAAACACAAGATAATTTTCGTCAAACACGATGTTTAGTAGTCTTTCTATTTTAATAAATTTATTGTTAATCTGCATACCAAAATTCCATAAATATTAATTATTAAATTGTGTTTTAAATGATGCATTTCAGCAGCTCTATGATTAAAATACACAAAAGTGAAACGCGTGCTTTCAACTGCAGGCAATATATATAACCATCTCTAAATCGTCATGAATTTATTAATAAACCTTAAAGTATGAATAAACTTGAACAAGACAACTATCATTATTATATATATTGTTTAAAATTTAAATACTCCCATCAGAAAATTCTAGCCAAGAAAAATTGCCTAAAATGAATCATGACCTACAACTTACAAGTGTCGATTGAAGAAAACATTTGATTCAACTTTATATAATAATAATAATATGTTATTGTAAAATTTATAAATTTCAATCGGAAATGATGTACATCCTGCAGATGATCGACAGCAATTAATTGGAGAGGAAATAATATCAAGAGAACAAAGAACCTATAAATAAAAAAAAATTTAAAATTATGAAAAATATATTACGAATAAAATCCTTAGGGTAATTTGTGTATAAAAAAATAACATTGCGGATTTGCGGATAAAGTAATTTTAAATTTTGAATATATATTTAAATTGTTTCCAATCATCATTTGTCTATTTTTTTTTTATTATTATTGCCATTAAATAACAACAACAATAGAGTAAATTATCCCGATGAAATATTTTTGGAATAAATACGAAAAGACATAGAAAATTAACAAAAAACTATATGAAAAATAAAAGTTTATAATTTTAATTAATTGCTACTTATTTATCAAAAAATAATAAAAATAAAATATTTAAAAAAAAAAAACAACCAACAATAAAAAATAGATAAATAATAATTTAAATTTTCTTTCGGTCTTCTCTCTTTGCATCTCAATTAATTTAATTTAAATTTATTACCTCATTTATAAACAAAAATAAAAAATAAATAACAAATGTAATTGAGCATTTAATATTTAGGGAAACTAGAACTATCTTGACTAGAATAAAAAATTCGAAAAGAAAAAAAAAAAATCATAATTACCAAAATTACTGTTTCGTTTTAGTGCTTTATTTTTTCTAGTCATGTTATGATTATTATTATATTGAAAAAAGAGAGAGCATATAATTTCCCCTACTTTATCCAATAGTAAATCGTATTCTACCGAAAATAGCCGAGTGTAGTCGGAATAAATTCCCCCGTACAATTTCATCTGCAGTCAGCAACATCAAGCCGGTTCGTTCGGTCACGTTAATTTAATGTCTGTTGCGCGTCTCTCCCAACATTTATTATTATTTATTATTTATTAAATTAAAATATACAAACAAATAATTAATTAAATTCTTATCATAAATATATATCTATCCTAAAAATATTCATAAATTAATTACAAAATTCGCCTCCGAAATAACAAAAAACAACAAACTTCTTTTGTTTTTTTTTTTTTTCGTCGTAATTTTTTATTCACACTTTGAAATGACAAAGTGAAATAGTTTTTTGTACTTTTTATTTAAGTGTTAATATATACTTTAATATTGTTTGTGAGTTTTGTTGTTAATTAATTAATCAAGGAAATTTAATCCTTGATATTTAAGTTTGTTTTAATCGTTGAAAAATATTTATAATTAAAAAAAAAAATATTTATACAGTCCTTGGATATTACGGAGTCTGGAGGATATTATTTGAAGGTAATATATTTATTTCCGTAATTTATTATTATTATTAATTTATGTCTATGATTAAGAGTGGGATGTAAATTTCTAGATGTTAAAATTGGAATGGAGTCGGATTAAAATCATGGAGGATGCTTTGCGCATTCGCACGACTTTTATTCATTTGTCAACCATTTTTTTTTTTTTTTTTTTGAATTCTTTACTCATTTTTTTCTTTATTGAGTAAGGTCTTGTTGTATTTTTTATTATCGTGAATACGTACCGTACTGATATCTATTTGTGCAATTTATTGTGGATATAGATTTTTTATTGGAAAAATTATTCATAACAAAAAGTGAGTTATGTCACGATTGTTTGTTTAATTTATCTATTTTTTTTTCTACGTCAAAATTATTTTTTGATAGCTATAACGATATAAAAATAATATTAGCTAGAATAAATTAATAGAATCCAAGATTGGGATAAAAAAAAGTTAAAATATATCTAGTGTTTTATTTATTTATAAAAAAATATTTTTTTTATTTTTTCAATTTTAAAATACAGTTCATCGACCTTCTTGAAGTTTGTGGTTTTTCTCTTCCTCTTTTTTTTTCATCTGAATAAAAAAATATTTAACTTTTTTTTTTTATTTAAAACTGGCCTAGATTATTGTAAAATTAAATTTAAAAAAAAAAATGGAGAAATTTGAGCTTTATCTGTTTTTATAGCGAAATACAAAAATATTTTTTCTTTTTTTTTTTTCGAAAAATTTAGGATTATTGTGAGATTTGGCCTTGCCGAAAAAAAAAAAAAAAAGATAAAAATATTTACGACTAGACATTTCAACTGGCGCCATTTGAACAAATGAATATTTTTTTACCCTCGGGAAATTTGGATGGTTTTTCTCTTTAAATTTAGCAATTTTGCACAGATGAAAAATCCCAATCTCACTTTAAACCCCTGCAGTTTAATTTCCTATTCTTCTTTATTCTCAGAATTTTTTTTTTTTCCAACTCAATTGGGAAAAAGAAAATAAAATACAATATTATCTTCATCTTTTTGTTTACACTGGTAATTAATTAATGAAATTTAACTATTTTAAATCAAGGGAAAACATTGATGCTTATAAAACTTTCCTTTTTTTTTTTTTATTTTTTTTATTTATACAAAACAACTCTCAAAGGCGTTATCGTAATAAAAAATTTTCTGCCTCCAAGCTATTTTGAACGTGTCATTTTCTTTTTTATTACAAATGTTTTTTTGTTTTATATAAAAAAAAAATTTATTTATACTATTTTTTTAGAGCAGTGTCTAACGATCTCGCTCGGTCATAATACCGTTTAGTCACAATAAATTGGTGCAACATATTTTCCATCAGACACTTTAAGCATTGTTTTATCATTTTTTTTTTGTATATTTTTTTTTCAAATAATAAACACAGTTGTACACACGATTCAATGCTAATTCAATCCTACTTATTCTCACCAGTTAATAAATAAATAAAAAAAGAAAAGTTGAGTAAAAAAAAAAAAATAATTTAAACTCCATAATGTCTCTAATTGGGTCTCGATTCAACGAAAATACCGGTAGCATTTTGTACCGTTCGATCAGATGAAATTTGTTGTACCTTATTAAAAATTAAATTACCACAAACGACAAAAATCTATGATAGAAAAAATGATAACAAAAATCTATGACAAAAAAATCAATCATCATTATTTAAAAATAAATATTTATCAATAATTTAAATTTATAAAAAAAAAAAAGAAAAGCATTAAGACAATAATTTGTGCGACCCAGATGTTGCTTATTATCATTTACATCTCAGGGTGTAACAATTGTTAACCCCCTTTATTTTGGCAGTAATAAAATACCCAACAAAGTGTTAATTTTAAAAAACATTGTGGTAATAAAAATAATAAATAAACCGGTCTCTCATTGAAACCAATTGAATGCCCAGGAAGCACGTGTATATATTTACGATAAAATTGGACACCAAAATAAAAAAATCCTGCCAATTGGCTTATTTTATTTTTAAATAAAAATGTAATAAATACTCTGTGGTATTTTGACCGAAAGTTCCTGTTATTTTAATTATTTAAAATCCAAAGAAAAATTGTACTTTTTTTTCGCTTTTTTAAAGTTCAATTAAATATATAAATTAATAACAAACAAAGTAACAAATTTTACCGAGTAAATGAAAATTAACGTAGTGACATACAAAGCAATGATGAAAAAAAAAAAAAATTAAATTAAAGGGTGATACCGTTGTGTGCAGTTCTCGTAGAAAATATTGCAAAAGTTTATATATTTTTTTCTAGTTGACCGGTTGTGAATTTCCAGGGACACATAAAGCCCCTTTGCACACACAGAAATGGTTAGAATGATTAGAAATACTAGTATAAAAATACCAATGCGTGTTTGTAGATATTTATGTTGTTTTTTTTTGTCAACATTTTGTTGACGACGATCGAGTTGCGTGAGCACCAGTTATTTCACAAATGTACTGAGTGTGTACACACTGATGAGACAAGAAGACAAAAAAATAAAAAAAATAAAATGAGTAGAGTATGTTTAAGAGGGACAGAATGTACATAGGTATTATGAGAGAAGAATAAAATAAAAGTCGATGGATATATAAGAGTTCCGTTATTGAGTTCTTGGTTAGACACAGAGTGCGGTTGGTAGAGAGCTCGATATAAACTTGAAATGTTGGAGCAATTTGCAAGTCATACATACAATAAATATAATATACCTACAATTTTATAAAATTTTTTTTTTAATATAAAACACAGGATAAATAATAATATAGGTAAATGTTTATTAAAAAAAAAAATATGATGGTTAATAAGAGGGTCGATTTGACGACTTGAAATATATGACGAGTTTTAACATTTTTTTTTTTTTTTTTTTCAAATATTATTATGTATATTTATATAATTTTGTTTGATGATTAGCCGATGTGGTTTATTTAAATATATTTAACGTAACTGTATGAAATTATAGTTTAATGAAATATAAATGTTATAATTTAATTTTAATGGGAATGTAATAGTTATTGAATAATATTTGTCGTTTGGTGACGAAATAAAAAAAAAAATTACAAATTCACCATTAGATCGTACGTTTATGGATGAATATTTTTCACTGATTTTTTTTTGCAATGGGTTGGTTGAGATGTCAACTTAATTGGGTGATTAATTTTGGTGATTGATCTTGATGATTAACAACAGAAAAAAATTAATTGTATTTGAAATTTTAGTAGCTGATTGTTTTCATTTTGCAGATGATTTTTATAGTTTATTTTAATTTTTTGTTGTTGATTTTTAAGATTAGTTATATGAAAATTAATTGTAAAAATAAGCTGACATTTAAACTGGCTAGATGGAAAAAAAATTAATTGAAAAATATTCATTTGTAAATGTGTTTCGATGACGAAATGAACTTGAAAAATATGCACAGTTTAATGATACGTCAACTGGACTATGTTCTTCTGACTTTAAACCGAATTTTTAATGTATTTTTATGAATTTTTAAATACCCAATTGTCAGCTAATCAATTCGCCCATAATTTAGATTAAAATAAAAGCTATTTATTAGTAAATTCAAAGTTGGAATCGAGCTTGATATAAATATATTAAAAAAAAAAATTCCATAGATTTTAAAAAACCATAAAATGATTATTATCATTTAAATAAATTCTCATTTGTTATTTATTATTTATTTATCTTGTTTGGAGTATTTAAAGTCAAGGAAAACAATTTTAAAAAATAAAAATAAAAAAAAAGATTTTTAGTATTGATATAAAATATTTTAACGAGTCACGTTTGATCATGAAGGGCGATCTAGATAATCCATGAAAGATTTTTATTGTTGATTATATATTTTATCTATTTTTATTATTCAATATATCTCTCAATGATTTTATTCTTTATTTTATTTTTATAAATTTTACTTGTTAGTATATTACAAAATCACTAGTACGCGTTTTAAATTTACTATAGTAAATTGAGATTTAAAAAAAGTAAAATTTATATCGATTTTATCATTGGGTGAAAGTGAAGCTTCTCTTGAATATATCGATATACTATTTTAGAAAGCCTTATATTTCATCTGCAGATATCGAGCAATTTTCCAAGTAAATATTTCTTTTTTTTTTGTACAATGCAACTCGTTTGTATATACTTTCAATCTTCCTTTAAATTTCAATTCAACATCATCATTTTTTTATTTTTTCATCACATTCAAAATAATGATACCACAGTCTGATTATTATTTTTAAAACTTGCGGTTATTTGTTTTTTTTTTCTTTAACCTTCTTTTATATATCCAAAAAATTATTATTTCCTTTCACCTACATTTTTTTTCTTTTTTATCATTCTGAAGTTTTGTACCAAAAAGAGACAATTCTCGAGGTTATTTTACATTTTTTTTTTCTCTTATTTTTTGCGCAATTTTACGAGCCGAGAAAACCGCAAAGATGGAAAAATAATCCTGGGATAAAAGTGTAATTGTACAGTAGAAAAAGAAAAAAAAAAAAAACAGGGTTGTACAATTTTTTATTATTCAGTTTCTCATTCAAGATGAAAGAGAAAAAAAAATTAAACATCAAATCTAGCTTTTGTGTATGCGAATATACATTTAAAATAAAAATGAGAAAAAATTTTTACAAGTGAATTTTATATTCATGAAGAAGAAAACACCGTGAACTATTCAGTGAAAATGGCTCTCGTCAGGCTCGTCAGAAAAAGCACCGTATGGTAACACAAAAGCTGGCAGTGCTGATGGTCTACCTGTTTTTTTTTTTTCTCTTTCAAATATTCACATTAATCAAGTGATTTTTTCTTTACAATCGTACCTTTTTTTTTTTTCTTTATTCACGCTTGTCGTTGACATTAAAAAAAAAATAAAATAACAAATTAAATGTCGTTCGTGTTTTGTAAGAATGATCATGTCGATGATAATATATTGCGTGAAAAAATATCACTCGTTTTTGTGCGTTGGTTATATTTTTTTTTTATAAAAAATACATCACTACTTTCACCAGTTTAATTTTTTTTTTTACTCAATAATATTATTCAAGGTCATGTATTTTTACATATATATTATTTTTTTTCATATTTAAAATCCACCTGTACACGCATTGATAAGATCAACGATAGTAAAATAATAATTTTTCTTATTGAAAAGCTAACTAAAAATAGCTTTATTAATTAAATATTATTTCAATTTTTATTTATGAAAAATTGACATTTATTTGTCAATAGTTTAAAAGGCTATTTCGTAATATTTTAAATTTAATACAGCTCAATTTAAATCAATTTAAAAATTATTATAAATCATATTGCACAATTTATTAGAAAAAAAAAAAAATCTCATTTTTTAAAAAACATTTAGTAATCAAAAATAGAGTGTTATTAATATTTCAAAAAATAAAAATATAATTACGAGAATATTCTCAGATAATTATAGTAAAATTTTATATATTTTTTTGAATAATAAATTTCACCTTTTTAATCACACGTTCTAATTATTTTTTTTCGAGTTAATTAAATTGTTTTTTTGTCCTTGATATGAAATAATTAACAATGCAATGTTAATATATGTTTTAAAGTTGATGTAAATAGAAGGGTTATATGTAGTTGAAAAAAAAAAAAAAATGTGTAAATCGATAAGCATGACGACAAAGACGACGATGTGAGATTTAAAGTCACAGACTGAATCGCAAATGTGAGAGGAGAGTATCAAATATCTAGCCCATCATGCCTTCACAACAAGCTTCTCGTATTATACCTTGTATTTATTATTTTCATCCCTTTTTTTTATTTTATTTTTCACGTATAAATTTTATATTTTTATTACATTTTTTTTTATATACTATACCGTTTGTATTGTCAAAGAGTGAGGACAACAGTTGGCCACCCGGATTCAAATACTGTGTTTTTATTCGTGTGCACACGCGATACCGGAAGTCGTCGACATGGATGACTAAAGTTCCCTCTTGAACAACACGTTTCTACCTTCGATTAAATGCCCTTTTTATTTTATAAAAAAAATGGGAAAAAATACATTTTTTTTGCCCTTTTTTTCAAGCCATTGTTCAGTTTTTTTTTTTTTAATTCTATGTACTTTATTGTCATTTATATATTAAATATAAATTTTATTTCATTTCCGTATATTATTTAGACATAATGGCAAAAAAAATATTTAATAGTGAAAAAAAAATTACAAAAGCACATTTATCTGTAGTTTTTTTTCTGCTGTGTAATAAACTAGACGAAGAAATTCTCTTTTTTTTTTTCTCATCTGTATCAAGACAGTCGACAACGAGACACGCGGATTTTATTTGTTAATTTGTTTAAATCATTGTAATTTGATGTACTTATTCGCTTTTTATTTTTGTTGCGTTGCTCGTTTAGTAAATTACTAGCAGGAAAAATCAGTGACGATTTCTTTGTACATTTGTTAAATGTTTTAGAAGTTAAATAAAATTATTGTCGATCATAAAAACTCGTAATCTAAATTTATATATATTTTTATTTTTTTTTATTATGATTTTCGAGGAGAGATATTAAATTCAAGTTTTATTAAATGGTAATAAATTTTTTTTATACTTTTATTGACTAGAGAAAGTGATTTTATTATTTAAAATATTATTCAAATTATTATTATGAATATTTTTAAATACTTCCGGAATTTAATTTAAAAAAATATATTTAGTAAATTTTTATTTTAAAAATCTGGGGGTTGAAGTGTTTTTTTTTTTTCTTCTCCTTTTACTTTTAAAAGAAAATGAGGTTCGGATCAGGGAATGCACTTTGGCAGCTGTTCTATGCCTGGGAAAATATCCCAAACTATTTCAAACTGACCTGTTTTTTTCTTATTTATTTCTTTGAGTTCTTTTAAAATTTTTTGGCGGACACCTGCAATTTTCTACGGCAAACACACGAATTCTTGGGTTTATTGTTTTCTTTATATACTCCTACATACATGTTCGATAGATTTCTCTCATATATGTTTTTCAATTCTAAAAATATATTTAAAAAAAAATAGTTGTATACCTGAGATTGCTCAAGAGCCATTTCTATTCATCAAAAAAATAAATCTCAACGCTTTTTTTTTTGTATAGTCTGTCTTTGAATTTTCAATTGCACTTAGTTTAATTCTAATTTCACGAAATGCAAGTGCATGTTGACTGGTCATTGACCCTGGTTCCTCATCATATAATATTATATTTGAAGAAAAAATGCACGCGATATCGTTGGCACGAGTCTCGTAAGCACCTGTGTGTATTATTCATTTTTTTTTTTCTTTTTTTGCCGCTGTGCATTTGAATAATTCCAAAAATTTCCATACTATTTTTTATATAATTTTTAATATATCTTATTTTATTTATTCCATCCATCAGTACTTCAAAGTAACAAATAATTGACATAAGAATATTTTGAAATAAAAAAATAAATAAAAAAAATTCTCAAAAAGATCTCATACAAACCCTGTAATTTTCGGCGTAATTATACTCCTTCTCAATGTTGTTGTTTTATATTCATTTTATTTTTTTTAAATTTGTAATTTTGTAATATTTCTCAACA
Source organism: Aphidius gifuensis (assembly GCF_014905175.1). Classification (NCBI taxonomy): domain Eukaryota; kingdom Metazoa; phylum Arthropoda; class Insecta; order Hymenoptera; family Braconidae; genus Aphidius; species Aphidius gifuensis. Next base: position 15,878,301 of record NC_057792.1, read on the forward strand.
TTAAAATTAAAGCTTTATATAAAAATAAATTTTATTATTATATATAAATTTGTAATTTAAAATTACAATAAATGAATGTATTTAATTTTTTAAAAATTATACTTTTTAAAATTACATTATACATTTACTAACTAAAAAAAAAAGCAAAAAAATATTATTACAAACAAATTGAGATTGTGTGTAAATTAAATAAACAAATATTTAATTCACCTAATCAAAATTATTATTTTTAAAATATCTTTATTAATATATTACAAAAAAAAAAATATTTATAAACATCCACAATTTGAGTAATGAAATTACATAAGAGTGTAAAAAAATTTTGCCACTTTCTTGTGAATTTACTTGCAAAGTAACTGTGTAATTTAAAATATAATAATAATAAAATCCAACATTTATTGGTGAATGTATTTGTGTATTAAGTCCGCGCCCCCTTTGTAATGTCCCCCCTCTTGCCCTTTTAAATTATGTAATCAACACCATGACTATATAAATTTTTATAATTTACACACCTAGTGTAAAACATGCTCGTACAACAAAACTTGTACAATTTGTTTCTATCAATTTTGTTGTTTTTTTCTTTTCAAAATTTATATTCGCATCCTACCTTTATGCTTACTTTTTTATTTAAATAATTTAAAAAAAAAATTATTTAATATTCTCATGTCAATCGACAACAATATATTTATAAATAAATATTTTTTTTCTTTATAATTTATTAATATTAATTTTATTATTTATTTATTTATTTATAATATTTTTAGATTTTTTTTTTTGCTTTTTTTTCCAACTATTTTTGCTTTTATATTCATATTAATATTAAAGTTGAGGATGCGTGAGGATAGTCATCATGAAAATTATGTCTTTTACGCATGTAAAAAAAAAATCATTCCACCGAGACGTTTAAAGTACTTGTGTGTATGTCGGTATGTACTTTTGAGGGGCGCTCAACCGTTATGCAATTTTTCAACGGCATTGAGAGACAAAGTATTAAAACACACACACACATAGATTTAATAAAAAAATAAATTTAAAAACTATAAAATTGTAATGAAAAATACAAAAATATTATATGAAAATTGATAAATTTTAAAATTGATCAATCAATTTACTTTTTTCTATATAGTAAGTTGTATTTTATTTATTTTTTTCTAACAAAATTAATATTTTTTGAATAATAGTTTTGTATTTTAATTTAAATTTTTTATTTTACTTAATTATATATTTATTGCAAAATATTATGAAATTATTTTATAAATTATTTATCATATTTATTGCCACGTCAGTTTTATTTTAATACCTTGATTATAATTATCTAGATTTTTTTAAAATTCATTATTAATTTTACATTTTCTTATTTCATAATTATTATATTTTACTTTACATATATATATTTGTAACAGGGCAATCAGTCACAAAACAATGTAAAACAACATTGCTGTATTTAATTATTTTTTTTGTATTAAAACAAATCAACAAGTTATTTATTTATAATATTTAAAGTTATTATAAATTTTCTGTTGAAATGTATAATTAGTTTTTTCCTTCTTTCGACTATTTATATATATTATTTTAAATATAGTTTATCTGCGGAGATAATCAAGTTATAGATTAGACAAAATAAATAAACACGTTTTAAAATAATTATTTATTACAATCGAAATATGTAAAAGTGAATCTTGCAAGTTACAAATTGAATTTATTTTTGATGCAATATATTATCTAACAGGTTCAACTTTCCCACGACATAAAAATCCACATGTGTGCTCTTCCACATGTCAAACTAATACTCAAAAAAATAAAAATAAATAACATATACACAAACTGAATATAAAAACTTGCAAAAAAAAAAAATAAATACAATTTTTTAAATTAAAAAAAGAACAATTTAAAATACAGCTACTTGAATTGTATTATTCTTTTTTATTTTTTTAAAAATTCTCCATGACTCATGAGTATTGTGTTAAATTAAAAAAAGCCATGTTTATCAAAACAATGAGCATGAATGTAACAACATTGTATAACAAAAATAATAATAATACCAACAGTCACAATGATAAATAAAATATTTCTGATGAAAGAAGAATAAGAACAGCTAGAAATCAGTCAAGTGGAAGATTGCCAGTAGATAAAATCTGGCTTCCCCACTAGCTTCATGATATATATATTTTTTTAAAACTATGTTTAGTATGTGTGTAGTGGTTTGTGACACTATATTTAACAACAGAATGACCTATGAAATATGCAATCGATGAGTGCCAAGTGCCATTGTGAAGCCATCAAATTAAATCTTGATCTAATAACTAATCCAATCAAAATTATATATTTATTTAGTGCCACAATGTTTGTCAATAATACAATTTACAATTTCAATTCTTATTTTATACACTATTAATCTTAAAATAGTCGATAATAATTTACTCCAATTATAACAATACTCCAATTATAAAATCAAACAAAAAAATTATCCAACAAAGAGAAAAAAAAATTAAATTTATTTAATTTAATTATTACATAATAATTTATACAAATTATTACATTATTAATTAAAAATTATAATAATAGAATTCACTTATTTTCATAATAAAACAATAAATATAAAAAAAAAATTATAAAATTTATTAAACAATCAAAAATTAATTTGTAAGAAAAATTTTTTAAAATTAATTTTTTCTTAATTTAATTTTTTACAAGTAATTATATAAAATACAATTATTATTATTATTATTTTTCAATGTTTAATAATAGTAATTTTAAATCAAGTAAATTTGACCTCACACAGTTTTTTTTAATTTTTTTAAAATCATTCACTTTGTTGTTTGCAAAAATAAAAATAAAAAAATATATAAAACACATACAAGTATGATAAATACACATACACGTTTACGTAAATTTTGTAAATGGAATCTGCTAGGTGAAAGGTGCACACAATAAAAAATTCACGTAAATAATAAAAAAAGAAAAAAAAAATACTTTTGTATGTCATAATAACATGTAAGTTTGATGATGACGCGTACAACATTGGAATTTATAAAATGGATTAATGTTGTGGCATTGATAATGCACTCTAATTTTCACATAATAATAAAAAAAAATATATATTATTGTCAAGTAATATATACTAACATTCCAACAATTAACATATAAATTGTTTAACTTTGTTTTTTTTCTCTCCTCAAGGATCAAATCCTTGACAAATAATAAATTATAAAAATTAGTCAATTAATTTATTTGATAAATTATATAAATTTACAAACAACTTGTTGATATATAAAATATAAAAATTGATAATATATATGAAAAATGAAGTTTAAATGTTGATAGTTACATTCGCTCCTTGTTGGATTTGCAGGATAGTTTGAGTAGGCGTTTTAGATAAGAGAATGTCTCTTCTAGAAATATTAAAGTGTGTTGGTGTGGATAAGTGTGCTACTGGAGTGTGTTAGACATTTTAATAATAATAAATATTGTATTTAATATATATCGCAATGGTAATATATTCTCTCTCTCTTACTTAAATCTCTTCTTTTAATTTTTTTTCCTATATGAAAAGTCAAATAGGACACCTGTGTAGGCGACGAGTCATATTTTACTTTTTCGATAGTTTTACAATTTAAAAAAAAAAAAAACATCAAGTTGCAATCATTTGTGAGTTATATATTATTTATTTTTTTTATTATTGTAATTTCTATTTTTGGAAGATTAACTCAGAATGTGTCACACACAAAAAAACATTTATACAAATATATATTTTTATATATTTTTTTTCTTTTCGAAATTGAAACGTCAGATAAAAAATGATTTTATTTATTTTGAATAAATTTAAATGTATTTAAATTGTCAATGATTTATTGTTTAATTTTTTTTTTTATATTTCTTTTGTTTCAGGTAGAATAATAAATTTTTAAATAATTTTATTGGCAATTGTGTGTGGATGCTATATTAGTGGATAGTTTGTTGGCCTCGTTTGGATTATACACCATCACGCGATAGAATTTTCTCTCAATAATCAGGTATAATACACATCTTGAATATTATTTAGCTTGTAATGAAGCTCAAATAAAATGCGTCTCGATTATAATAAAATATAATTGAACATTGAAAAAATAAATATACATATTTTTCCTTTTTTTTTTTTTCACTATAAATTTGATACAGTATTTATATATTTTCTCTTTTATTTTATATTTAATATTAACCCCTTGGCATTTTCGTGATTTAATACGCCCATATTTATTTTCTATGTCAATATTAATCTATAATTTTCTATCTATAATTTCATTAAAATATAAATATTGAAAAAGATGAATATTTGCAATAGAAAATTACAACGTTTACTTCGAAAAAAAAAAATTATTTCTAATGAATTTTCATACATTTTTTTTACTAATAAATTTTTTTTTTTTTTTTTTCGTTTATTAATAATTTTAAGCTTAAATATATATATTTTTTTTTCAAGATAATATATTCTCACGAGTGTTGAAAAAAATATTGCATTTAGTAAATTCATCTTCTCGACTTCTAGCTAATTATATACTAACGAATGGATATCTGAGTCTCGCGATGCGTCGCATAGCGGATAGCCTCGTTTATACTCAGCCAGTATTATTTTTTTTAAATTTAATTTTATTTTAAAAGACCTCCCTCAAAATGAATAAATAAATAAAACATTCCAACAGTAATAAAATAGATGAAAATAAAATATAATAAAAAATATAAAAATAGGAATCAATGTGTCTCCAATCTTGAATTCTAAAGAATCTCATAAAAAAGTAAATTTTATATTTCAACTTTATGTTGAATTTCTTTTATATTTTTTAATGATTTTGGGGGGTTGAATTAGATTCCAGTTAGACCGGTAAAATTTCCCATCGACCATCATCATCATCAAGCAGCGTGAACCTTTTTTTTTTTTCATTTTAAATTTTTATTTTTATATATTTTTTGGATATACAAGTGATTTTGGTGTTCATCTTGAAAAAAAAAGCAAGAAATTGTTTATAGTCTATAGTCTAAGTATGGTGAATAGCCGTGGGAATAAAACACATTGGATAACTATCGACTAGGGTGCAGCTAAAATCCAGTTGCATCCAATTTACATTCGCAGACGCCCCTTACGTAATTCACGCCTTTTAAAATCGACCATCAATTAAATATCACTCATTCAATATTAAATTGTAATTTAATCGATTTATTTATATGTTTATATTCCATATAAAAAATAAATAAACATATATATTGCTTAGTTTTAATATTAATTAATTTACTATGTTGCAATAATCAGGAAGTTCAAAATGCGATTGATTTTTTTTTTTTTTTTTAAATTAAATTTATTTTTTAATTATACGATATTGTAATTTGCAAGTACCTACAGAAGATTTATATAATTGCAATGCACATTTATTTTATTCCTATTTGAAAAAATAAAAAAAAATTAAATTTTATACACTTAGATTGATCATCAATTTTAAAAATTGCAAATTAAATTTTTTAGATAATTTTTTAACTCGAAAAATTAAGTGCAAATAATAGTAATAATAATTTATTTTGTAATTCAAGTCTTGTGCGTACTTGAGAAAGCAGTGTGTATTTTTTTTTTCTACAAATATCTTTTGTTGTTTTTATTATTTTATTTTTTGATATTATGTGCGAGTATTAAATAACGTAACATAAAGCGACTGAATCGGAGCAGGTTGATAAGGTTAAAAAAAATAGTAATTAATAATAAAAATAATATAATAATAAATTTAACTTGAGAAAAAATTAAAGATGACACAAGTGCAGCAAGAGGCTATACTCATTGCAAACGTTGTTGTTGTCGTCGTCGTCGTCATCTTGCTCGTCTCGCTTTTGATTCTTCATCAAATACATGCTAACTTTCACCGGCAAATACAAACTTCAGTACCACCCGAGTGCCTACCAGTCATTGCCCTATATCGCTTCCAACATTTCCGTTCAATAAACTCCTTTCAAAACAATTTTTTTTCTATTTTTTTTTTCATTTCATTTATATTATCAAAATGTCTTTTAATTTTTCTGCATCTATTTCACTTAATTTATATTTATACAATAATTTGTGTCTTTTTGAAAAATATTAACAGTTAATATATGTTATTTTCTTATGACTCAAATGTTTGAAAAATATATATGAAAAGAAAAAAAAAAAACTACTCAAATAGAATAAGGATGAGAAAAAAAATTAGTCTCAAAACGTCAACGAGACGGGCTGATTGTTGTTCACCGTAATAATTCTAACGGTTTTAAAATGACTTCTAAAGTAACAAAACTTTGCAATATTACCTTCCAAGAAAGTTACTTTGTGGAAATAAAAGTTGAATCGTACCGTTCAACGGAAAGAAAACTAGATGTTGTCTGAACTTTTAGTATATGTACTCTCTTGTGAAAAGATGTATCTGTAAATGTTTTATTTTGTATGTCTAGTCGTTGAGAACGGTTACAATAATAAACTCAAATAATTACATAAATATATAGTTAACTATAATAAATAATTATTCACTAGTTTAATTTTATTTTTGTCCGGTCTAAATAATTAAATAAACACCGATTAATTATACTATATTAGAAATCGAATTTGATGATAGAAAAAAAAAAAAAGTTTCAATTTTTCTAAATTTACTAAAGCTACATGCAATGAATAATTAATTTTTTTTTTTTTCGTTTAAATTACATGGCTTTTCTTTACGACAAAAAAATATTATTCCGATTTTTGTCGAAATTTTTCTATAGAAAAAAAAAACCAATCGAAATAGCTAAAAATTTTTTCGAAAAAATATGAAATAAATTTGTTAATTGATTAAAACAATTAAATTTTCAAATACTCATAAACTCACACGATAATTAGAATCAATGTGAAAATATAATTTAAAAAAAAAAATCAAGTTGAATAAAAAAAAAATACTGCCGTTGGGTATAAAAGACACGTTGCATCGCGTCACATAGTGTTTGTATTTGTACATAATATTATCATCATTGGCGTCTCGTTTAGATATCGTTATATGGTATTCGTTAGCACAAACATTGCAGACATATTGTATATACACATACTAGACATTGTATCTTGTATATATCACTTTTGTAATATTTACCTTAGATGGAGAGACGTGTAAAACAGGACAAAAACATATTATTCTCTTCAAAAAAAAATACACATAAATTAATACAATATATATTTTGTAATAATTTTTTGTTATATTATTTATTGATTATATAAATAAATAAATAATATGTTTGTTCAAGTTATCAAAGCTAATTAATTATAACAAATCAATTAGATTTTTATTTCATAATTAATATATTTTTATCTTTTTTAAAAAAAGGTAAATAAAATTTAAATTTTTAATTTATTTTATGGTCATTTAAATCGAAATTATTGTGACTAATTAATCAACATTTAAGGCCATCTTAAAATACAAATTAATATATTTATTTTGCAATATATTGTTTGGCAATAAACACACCGTAAAATATATGTGATTTAAAAAATTAAACTCTGAAATTTTCCAAGGTTGATATAACAAAAAATAAAATAATATTCAGCATTGGAATTTTTATTTTTTTTTGTTCTTTTTTCAATTTGATATACATGCAAATGTGTTAAAAATTCATTTGCTAATTCTATAATCCTCTTGTGTTTATACAACACGATAAAATTATGTCTCAAATTTCATCCTGTCAAATGTATTTTTTTTTTTTTTTAAATATAAAGAAACAAAGTTGCAAGCTAAGGAATTTAATTTAATTTAAAAAATTTATTAAAATGCAGGTACATAATTATTAATATTTAATAATCATGTTTTATATAAATATATTTTTAAAAAAAATAAAAATTTTCTCATGATATCACCTGTTAGCTATTTTCAATGCAATAATTCCGACAATGTCGTTCATTTTATCGTTAGATAAATTTTTCTTGTAGCTGGACAATTTATTTTCCCACGATATCGATCCTCCTCTCTCAAACCATTCAATATATTTTGCAATTTCTCATAAAACCAATAAACACAATTTTCCTCTCTTTTACTCCATTATTTATATTTTTTTTTTTCGTAATCGTGATTGAATGCAGAGTGTTGGACTTTTATTTTTGTTGTAATGATATTTATGAAATTCATTGTGTCCTTCAACAGGTTCATCAGTTGGCGCCTGTCGGGTATTTAATAATTGCCACTTTTTTACTTTTAAATTTACTTTTACATTTTTATTATTATCATAAATTATTTCCATCAATTGTCAGTGTTTTTTCTGCAATCTGCATCGAAGAATTTATATTTTTCTTATTTTTTTTTGATTATTGGGAATAAAAAATTTAGCATGGTATTGATAGTGAGTGTATATTTATTGTTGATGAAGTGTATATGAATGCACTTTTACCTACCACATCGCGTGTCTTTATCCACGTCAGTCACGAATCACGATGACACGTCGAGGTCGAATTTACCCTTGTTAACAAATTTCTTTTTTTAAATATAATTTAAATACAATTAATTATTAAAATGATAATAAAGATTTAATTCATTGATTTCAATTGATAAACAAAAAAAAAAAAATTCTACTTGTCGATATATTAATGATTAATTGTTGAGTTGCAACTACAAGAATGATTCGCATGATCAAATGCAATTCGTACATCTTTATCTGATAGCAAGTACTTTGTTTTTTTTTTAAATATTTAATTGAAAGTTATTCGTACTTCGTGTAGAAGAATTTGAATTTTTTTTTCTTTCTTTAATGATTGAAGGGATGATAAAAAGACGCACCAAGACTAGCCTTTACAGAGAGATCTCTTGGAGGTCATGATATGCGTGAAGGATAAATGGAAGATTTTTTTTTTGTTATTTTTTTTTTAAATCCCTCCTGGAGCCATATGGCTTGAAATGGTGCTTCAAGATATCCTGGCGTGATTCGTCTTTTCGTTTGCATGGTGTAGAAAGACAAGTAAAAATTTTTTAAAATAAAAAGGCAAGACGGACCATAAGAAGACTCAGACCGACCTTCCATTCGGCCATTTGAAGGCCGCCATAAAAATGGGAAGAAATAATAAAATTACTCGAAAAAAAAGCCAAAGAAATGATGCTCCTCGTGTTGGAGTTAAATAATTAACCGTATAATTTATTTAAATTGTATATTAATGTCAATATTAATAATAATATACAATATTTATTCAATTTAACAATTCAAAAATCAAAATTTATATTAATATACTGCAAAATCATTTTTAATTTTAATTATTAATGAAAAAAAATGCAAATAATTAATCAAATTAATTGTGTCAAGAGTAAATATTATTTAATTAATTAATTTAAATATATTTAAATATTTTTTTTTTTGTTTAAAAACATTTTTAAAAACGAGTTAAAATGGGGACCACGTGAAAGAAGACTTTTGGAGCGACCTTCAACGATTTGAAGGCCGTTGTAAAGTTTAAATTAAAATGAAAAAAAAAAAAGGAGTAATAAATAAAAATCGAAAGATCAAAAAGGGAGAAAAGAAAAAAGTATAAAATAAAATTAAGAAAGGGAGATGAAAGAAAGGGGAACCGCATAACGTGGTCAAGAAAAAGAGAGAGATGCTTTAATTTTACTACACGAAAATTTGAAAGGTATTCTTAAAGAATCTCCTCATCATCATCATCATCATCATCATGAATATCTACCAAGATTGCTCTTCGTGTTCTTCACATTATTATCCTTTTTAAAAAATAAAAAAAAATATATACCTATATAATATTATTCTGAGGTTTTCCCAGGTGGAAATTAAAGTCGACTTTCGACCTTCAATCTTGCTTTGACGTCAAACTGTGTTACGCTTATCGATCTCAAATCAATGTCGATCCAGGTATATATTTTGTATAACCAAATGCATATTTGACTTGAATTTGTATACTAATAATTTACCATTAATTTTATATCAGTATTTAAAATATTTTCCTTAGTAATATTCGATTTTCATAAAGTCCAAGTTGAAAAAAAAATATTTTTATAATGGATTGGAGTCAAATTAACAGCTGGGTAAAATTTATAAACAATTATAAATTTTAAAAATTAATAAACAAATATTTTGTACATTTAAAAAGTAGATTAAAAAATTTTTTCACCATAAAAAACATTCTCTAACTAAATGATCAATCAAATGCAAGTTTAAATAATTCGAAATATTTAGGAAAAAAAATCATAATTAATTAATAATTTATTACTTGAATATATAATTAATTTTTTAATATGGAAAATTTTGATTGTTGTTATTTATTTTATTATTTAAAATAATAATTTCAACATCCTGGTTGTAAAATTAAATCGAAAAATGTTTTAAACACATGTAGACGATAACTTTGAAAATTTTTCTTCAAGTGAAATATATATTTAAGTGTATAAATAATATTATTTGCATGTGTGGAAAATTTTAAAACAGCAGGAGATGTATATTTTTATTAGCACGATATGAATATACATGTAGAAATAAATTTATGATTTAATATTGTGTGCGGCTTTGGTCCGGTATATGAAGTGCGTGGCCTTGGAAGGTCGAGGCCGAGACAAAGACTCTTTCATTTTACTTTCCTCTCTTATATTTCAATCGAAGGGGCAATTGTTAGATTCACGATCAAATAAGCAGTTTGTATATTATTGATTACGTGATACGATAGTTTGTCTTTCACTATATTTTTTTTAATCGCATATTGGAAATTTAATCCAACAAATTGGACCATGTATTTCAACATTTTTATTTTTATTTTTTTTTTGCTATCTTTTTCTTGTTAGAATTGATTTATTTATTCAACTATATCTATATCATTCTCAACATCGATGAGTTTATTTAAAAAATAATTCAAACCATCATTTTTAATAAATTAATCATAAAATTTTAATAACAAAACTAAAGTATGATTAAAAGTTTTCATTTTAAAAGACTTTTTTTCAAAGACAGCCCAAACAAAAAAATATTTCTAAATGAAATTTTTATGAAATTATGCTTTTGTTATTTAAACAATACTTCAATAAAATTATCCTGAAAGTTTTAGAATTTAATTTCAATTATTTTTATTTTTTTTGCAATTTTATAATTCTCGTGAGTTGCAGATTAATAATTCATTCATTTTTTGCTGCAAGTCATATTTGTTAAAAAAAAATATTTCTAAATAAAATTTTCATGAAATTATGCTTCTATTATTTAAACAATACTCGAGTATAATTATCCTGAAATTTTTAGAATTTAATTTTAATTATTTTTATTTTTTTTTTGAATTTTATATAATTTGCCATGATTTTCAGACGAAATTTGGTATTTTAAAAAATATTTCTGCATGGAATTTTCATAATATTATAATTCTATTATTCAAACAACACCTGAATAAAACTATCCTAGAACAATAAATAAAAAAAAATAAAATACCAATGCATCTACACTTGCCAATGATTTCAAATTACCTCAAGTATATCTCACACTGAAAAAAAAACCAATATAATTCAAGAGTAATTTTTTTAATTCCTTTTCCTCTGATAGGAATAGAAAATAATAATAAAAAAATAAAAAAAACACTCGTGTAGCTCACGATTTAATCAAAATAAAAAATAAATTTAAAAAAAAATACCAATGGAATTTATGGCGTCATCGATAAATCATAAAATCATACATGCAGAACGCAAAAACGCGATATACGCTTGAAAATGAATTTTTTTTATTTTTTATTAATTTTTTATATGATTTTTTAAATGTATATTTTTTCAATGCACATTTGGCCATATTTATTTATTTTATTTTTTACCCCAAGGCTTCACAAAAGATGGAATTTTGTGATTTCCGAAGACCTCCTGGTGATCTAACTTGCAAATCAAAAAAAAATATTGAAATTTTATTCAAAAAAAAAAATAACAAGTTTTCTATTTTAAATATATATTTTTCATTTACTATCAATAAATAAATAAAATTCCACGTATTTGTTTTTTTATATAACTATAAAAAGAACAAAAAGAGCAAAAAAAAAAAAATGTATTTTAAAATTATATGCGTTTTATTGGAAATTTATAATTTTATTTTTTATTATTATTTTTATTTTACAATGCAATCATGTCAAGATCGTATAGCAATTGAAGATATATATTTTTTTAAGTTGCGAATATAAAAGAGCGAAAAAAAAAAAAAAATAATGCAGATAATAAAAAATTTAAAGAAATACTTTTTATAGATACTATTGCCAATTGCAATTACGCAATTCGTAAAGTTTTTTGATTCCGCGTTGGCATCAGAGCTTGATGTTACTTGCTTTGATTAACGATTGCCGCACGTATATTATTAAATATATATATATACAAATATGCTTTGATACATTACATGTGTATGTGGATGATTGTCGTTGTTGTAGTATGGATCATCACATTCTATCCTCGTTCCCGTTTCAATATGTATAACCCATCAGCGAATTTGCATGCTGATCCTCGCGTACATTGCCGTTGAAAATCGTTGGCATGGCCAGATTTTATTTTTTTTTATTACTTATATATATAGCTGGTCTTTTTTTTTTTCCTGTATTTTACCGCTTTAAAAAAAACTATAAGCAAGTTTGTGTTTTTGCTACTTTTTGTTTGGTAAAAATTTTTTAAATTATTATTTTTTTTAAACGATTCTATGAGGTTTTCTCTTTAAATTGAATTCATATTTTCGTGGCAGATTTTTTTTAATTATCTTTTGTCAAAAAAGTACTTGATATAATTAGTACTTGATGGTTTGAATTATATTTTTTAAATTAATTTCAACTGTTTTTATTTTTTTATAAAGAATTTTTGATTTTATAATTTCATTTTTTTTAATTTTATCAATTTTTAAATTACGCTAGATTTTTTTTCGGTAGTTATTATTATTAACAAAAATAAAATATTAATTATTTATAACTAATAGTATATAATTTAAATTTAGATTTAAATTTTTAATTCAATTAATTTCATTTTAAAAAATTAATAAACAATGATTCACAAAACTTTTCTAAAAGTTCCAACAACATCTGTAGATGATTATTTTTAAATAATTTTTAAAAAATGATAAAGCTATTTCAAACTGTTCAAAAAAAAAAAAAATTAAATATCATTTTATTATAATTTTTTTTTTGATCTACAAATTTAAAAATAGAGGTGAAATTTTTTAAATCATTTTTGATGAATATTTATAATTCTATTATAAAAAGTAGAGAAACTTTTTATTTCGTTGAAATATTATTTAAAAAATAAACCATTCAAGACACACATGTTGTCCTATATAATATAATTTCATAAAAATTAGAAACACAAGTATAAGTGAAACTGAAATGTAACTTGAAAATAATTATTTTTTTTATTTTTCACAAATCATCTGTATATTGTAAGGTGATAATTAATTGTCATGGTGCAGTGATACTTCCGGTCCCATTTAAAATTTCCGGTTAAAAAAAAAAAATAAATAAACAAATAAATAGAAATAAAATTATTTTATATATTTTTACACAGTAGTCATGTACAAATTACAATTGCACATGATATACATTCACACATACACAACATCGTGTGAAGCACACACGGGTCAGGGACGTTTAAAAATATATAAAAGAAAAAATAATAATAATAAACTTCCACCGTTACTTTCCGGTCCTTTCACCTGGAAAGCCCGCGAAATCAATTTTTTTATATTTTACTATTTATATATATTATAAATCATTTCATCAGCAATCATCAAACTTAGCTAATTTCTGCCTAAATTCCACTGAAGTTTTGCGTTCATTAGGTTCATTATTCAATCTTCCTGATCAATTTTTTGACTTGATAGCATTGATGGGATCCATGATCATTGCTAGTTGAGTAGAAGACTAGAAGTATTTATTTTTTGATTAATATTTACAAGTCCACGTTGGATCGTGTTGCCCCATCCCGTACGTATTCACGTACATTTGACTACCAGCTATCGGATCAACCGAACCAGCATCAAGGTACCATTCGAATTAGCCGAATTAGTACTGTACCTTGTAGTCAAGGATGGTGTGATGTCTTTAAAACAGCGCACTGGTAACACTATCGATGCTATCGATCCAACGCAGATCAGGGACACAAGAGTACAAAGAGTACTAGTGTAACGAAATGATCTTTCACATGACTATCTATACAATCAGTTGACAATTATTTCTTGTGAAAAACCTGCGAATCCTAGCGGTGAAAATGGTAATTACATTTTCTACAAAAAAACACAGGTGAAATTTTTTTCCTCGGAAAAGTTTAATGTATTTTTTCGATACGACTCGTAAGCAACTTCACACGATCATTCTTCAAGCTTTATTTTTTTACGTAACATGTATTAATATTTAAAAAAAAAAAAAATGCATATCTAAATTGGATAAACTTGTACCTTGTAGAGTATCTTTCAACAAACGACATTATATTGGAATTTAAAATTCATGTTCAAACAGCTAAACACAAGCTATATTAAAATAATAATCTCAAGCCCTACAAATATTTATAAATAAATAAAAAAAATATTCAAAATCATTACTCTGTGTCACCATCATCATCATTAACAAGAAAAATTTTTCAATAAAAAATTACCAGTAGTTGAAAAATATAAAAATCAGGAATCTCGTCATTACGACATTAACAGGTATAAGGTGTTTCTGTTTTTTTTTTTTATTTTTTTTTTGTCATTAAAAAAACCAGACAAAAATGCTGAGAGATGAGATGAAGCTCACATGAGATAAACCATCTTGTAAAATACACACACAAGCGGTCAACGAACCATATTAAAATATTTTAAAAAATTTTTTTAATTCACAGATAATAATACACAAATATAAAAACCACAACATACACAAGACAATTCACCTTTTGTTAAACAATACAAAAAGTTAAAAATAAAAAATAAATGCGTATAAAGTGTTGGTTGGATAACACACATTAAAAGCTTTTTTAAAAATTGAATATACAATTGTTTTCATTTTAATTATTCAATTTAATTTTTTTCATAATTCAAATGTTCTTTTTAACATGAAAAAAAAATTGCATAATTAAGAGTCTGTTAATGTCCATCCAGTATTTATTTATTGACATGATTGTATTTATATTTTTACGATCATTTAACAAATGAAATAAATCAACAACAATTGACCATGTTATGTTTTTTTTATTTTTTTTATTTCTATTATTTTTAAAAATCATAATAGCAATATTTATTGTTAATCTTACTTTATTGACTTGATGAAAATTTATGTTTAAACAAATATTATTTATTTTTATTATTAATGAGTATAATATAACGTTGTTTTTAATTTTTATGTTTATTTTATGTTTCAGGTTAGTGTCAAGGATTTTTTACTATCAACAATAGATATATATTTTTTTTTTAAACTGGTGATGTGTTTTTTGCACTTGTTGATAAACATTGCATCAAATTCAAGGTGATTTGAGGTAAAAAAAGAAATGAATTATTAAGTAAGAATAATAGTTGTTTAAAAAAAATATAAAATAAAATTACTTAGCCTAGTTTTAAAGCTGAAAATATTTATCTGCATGTGATTTTATTTTTTATTTTTAATGCGCTTTTTTTATGTATATCTAGTTTCTTGTATGATAAATTTTGCAATACACTGTGAATATTTAAAACAATGAGAAGATTAATAATTGTATTGGTCAATAATCATGTGAGTTTAGATTTATGAAAACAAATGATATTGTTTCTTTTATATTTATTCTTGCAACATAGATAAACCAAATCACAAATAAAATTAAATTGTCTTTTTTATCACAACTTAAACCTAGACATAATTTAATTATTTATTTATTATTATCATTGCTATTTTATCCGAGAAATGAATATTCAAAATTGCGTAATATCTTGCGTGTAACTTGATGATTTTTTTTTTTTTTCTCTTTAAATTTGTTTTATTATTTTCTTAGGCCACAACCTCTGTATTTTGTTCTCATCTTGTCATCTTGTGTCGTCTCTCAACAATGATGAGGCGTAAAAAAAAAGAAAAAAAAAAAAAAAATTCTTTCAAGACACAAAAGACACCGTGAATTATTTATCCTAAGAATAGAACAAAGTATACATACACTCACTAAGATTACGTCTTCAATTTTGTGTAAGAGCAAAAAATAAAAATTATCATGTTCAAAAAAAAATACCGGAAATGAGGAAAAAAAAAATTATTAAATATATATTTTTTTGCACTATTAGCAGTATAACAATAATATATATTTTCATGATAAAAATAATAAATAATTTAATTTATATAAAAAAAATATCTTGTGTAGTTTGATATATTTATATTCAACAAGTGCGACTAGTGTTATTTGACGTGATGATTTGTCAACAAAACTTCCGGTTTAAAAAACAATTTAAACATTAATTTAACTAAGTAAAAAAAATAACAAAGCATGTCGATGATAGTATAATAAATATACCTAGATATATTAAATAGAAAAAAAATTAAAAATTAAAATATATTTCATACAAGAGTTGTTGTTGATAGTTACTTTCGTATGTTACCTTGTGTTTATTCAACTTGGCGTGTCAGTAAAACATGAATACGCCCAAGTGATTGTAATAAATTCAGGCTACTTACTTTTTCTATTATTATTTTTTTCTCATTCAATTTTTTTTTACCTTCAATTTACACACTGATGATAAATATATATAGCTATTGTTCATATTATTTAAAATTATTTTTAATATAAAATAAAATAAGAAAGGAATATTGAATATATTTAATATATAGAAATATATATTTTTAAATAAAAATGTATAATATTAATCAGAGCCGCACCTGTTGGAGGTGATTGTATCATAAAATGCGTGTGTGTGTGTACAAAATCTTTGAGGCTTGAGGCAAACATTTGACACTTCATTAATGTGTGTGTGTGTGATCGAGATAAATTACTACTGATATTGAAATTATTTGCTACATTACTATATGATACTTTTTATTATTTATATAATAATTTTCTTGACCAGTTGTCCTTGAGTTTATAAATAATTTATCTCTAAAATTAAATTATTTTTTTATTTAAATTATATATATATGTTTTTAATTAATTATTAATTTTAAATATAGTTGTTTTTATTTTTAATTATATTGAAATTGATAATACTTTTAAAAAGTTAGCACAAACTAATATAGTGTTTTACATAATGTTTTGCCACCTCAATATTAAGTTAACACAACTTCTTTAATAATCAACTTATTCTTATGAACTCTCGATCAAAATTATGTGCTTTTTATGTGTTTTTATTATAGGTTTAAATTAATTTTTTATTCCAATTATTTTTTATTTAAATAATTTTTTTTTGTAACAATGTTGTGCTAGCTTGATATTAAGTTAACACAACTTCTTTAATAATCAACTTATCCTATTGAACTCTTGATCAAAAATATGTACTTTTTATGTGCTTTTATTCTACGTAGTGAAATAAAAAAATTAATTCAAATGTAGAATAAAAATATATATATAATTTTACTCGGATGTTTCTTGTATACAATTAAATAATTGTAGAAATGAAAAATTAAATTAATCATTTTCAGCAAAACTTTTCGATATTTCTTATCGAAGAAAATTTGATAATTTTAAAAAACAAATAAAAACACTAATATTAAATCATAGTGTTATAATTAAAATATAAAATGAAACAGAAAAAAAAATACATAATGCTTTCTATTGATAAATACGCAGCTTTCACATTTAATTTTTAAATTAAAATTTTTTTTTTTCTTATCTCTTTTATTCAGTCACATCCTGTGATGAATATTCTAAAATATTTTTAATTCCTATGTGAGTACCGTTCAAAAATAAAAGAAAAAAAAAAAAAAATTATAATCTTTTAATTTTCTCTTTTAAAAATGATCTCTTAATTCAAGACAGCAGCTACAGTTAATTAAATTCATTGCAACATCTACCAAGTCTGTATAAATAAATAATATTCAATTTGAAAGTTGAGTTTGTACAAAGAATATCGATTAGCAAACGTAGGCGACAATAAAAAAAAAAACCATATATTTAATATAAATAACAATAAATTAATTCAACAACAATTTGCAAGATAAAATTATGAAAATTAAATTAAAAAAAAAAAGCTCAACAAGTATCACAGTGAGAGACAAGTGAATTATATTTATAAATTATTAAATCACCCGTCAATTGAATAAAAAAAAATTTATCAATTGTCATAAACAATTGCTGATTAAACAATAATAAATAATCATTGACATAATTCATCAATTAATATATCAATAAATTATTTTTACAATTACATTGACACACATAACTTAATTTTTTTTTCTTTTTATTTTTATAAAATAAACATATATATTTCTTAAAGAATTTAATACAATTCACCTATTTGTGGTTAATGTTTTTATTACAATCACCTGTCTATTTTGTTCTCGTGGTTTATTTTAATAATAAATACATATTTTAATAAAATTCACGGTCTAGTTGTGCTTTGTATCAAAATGATAGACAGGAAATAATATTGATGAAAATAAAATGTTTTTATATCCCTTATTGTACTATTATAAGAACGAAAAAAAAAAAGAAAGGTACATGACCCCTTTGGCATTAAAAAGACAAATGATTTTATCGAATGAATAAAATATACATACTCAAGAAGAAAATTATAATACATATAAAATTGAGTCTATTTTCAACGCAGGCAATAATATATATCTTTAGTTTAATGTATATTGTTTATTGTTATTATTAGTGTTTAATATAACACAGTGTTTTTTTTTTTTTTTTTTTACATAATATTAAGTATGAATGAAAGGAAATTCACGATAGGCAAAATGCCAGGTCATTTTATGAATAATTTGTTAGACAAGAAAAAGGCTTGTTTATTAATATATTTATATATTTTTTTTTTTCGTATTTGTCTAGTCATTATTGTTATATATTCAAAACAATATATTAACATGCATGTCAATGAGTGTATTTAAAAATTAAATTACCAAGAAAATTATTTTATTAAAATTAATTCTATTATCAATTGATTCATTTTTATGATAATTTTTTTTTTCATACGACAATCAGTAGTGTGTTAATTAATAAAATTGATGACGTTATAAAATTGAATTAAAAAAAAAAATATAAATAGTGTAAAAAAATTATTGAAACTTTTTTTATCAACATCTGATTCATTTTCTTGTTTTTTTTAAAAAAAAAATAACACAAAAGCTGTTGTAAATAATTGAATATTTTTTTTTTTGTAATATTTTTATTCTTTTGTTTATTATTGTCAAGGTAATGTACACAATTTTGAATAATATTCTTGGTAATGATTTCATTATCTAGTCAATGACGTGAAACCTATAGCAATGTCAAAAAAAAATTGTGCCACATGTTGACTGTAGTGCAATTCAAGGTCTCTTTGTCTCAAGATCTTGGCAAAATAATAAACAAAAAAGTAAATGGTTTTTAAATTTATATAAACAATTTCGTCGGTATAATCATTGATGTTAAATCAAACGTCACGTGTTATTATCGTTAAAATAATAAACAATGCTAAAACATTAGGGTTTATAACATCAGGAAAAATATATATTGACTGGTTAATGTACAGTGAATTTTTTTTTACATTTTATTTCAAGCATCGTTTTATTATTTATTCCTTGAGGGGTTATTCTGCCAACTCGGGAATAAATAATTGATCATGACAGTATATATATATGTATTTTATGTCGATGAATTTAATACGTGTTGACCACCACGAAGCATCACACACACAAAAATATATTTTAAATATTATCTTGTTAAACATTTTTCATGTTAAAATACATCACTGAATAATACACTTTTAAAATATAATTTTAAAAAAACGTTACGCCATGTGGTAAATGCACACGCGTCAAAAATTCCATAAATATATTTTTTTATTTTTTTGATCTCCATTGAAATTGAGCTTGAGACGGTATAGCCATCATCAAGATGTTCACTGAAAAATATATTTTTATCTCCAACAAAAAATACTAAAACATTTTTATCATTTTAAAATATTTTATTTAATTCATCCTCGATGGAAGATAATTTTTTTTTAATTATATTTTTTTAATTTACATAAAATTGTTAATTAATTTTAAATTAAAATACCACATGACTGTGGAGAAAAAAAAACATCATTAAAGACATCAAATATACCAAAATAAATATACATTTTTATAATTAATTATAAATTATTTTCAATGGTTGATTTTTAAATAGAAAATTTATAATATTAGCTATCAACATTAAGAGCTTTCTTTATTATTAAAAAAAAGTTTAGAAAATTCAGGGGCAATATGTTCACATGGAACAATCATTAAAACATTAGCATGATTAAACCACAATTACAAAGTGATGATGTAGTTATTTTGAATATTTTTTACTCTCTATTTTAATTGAAAAAAAATAGATAATAAATGCAGCGAAATCTGTGATGATGCAGTATCGATTAATGGGTATATATGAAGTCAGGATTATTATATGAGCACTCATTTTGTATGGCTTGATGGGAATGGATCCATATGAATATATGAACATCTTGCATGAGTAAAAAATACTTGGATGCATTTGCAAATATTAAATGATAATTTTTATTTAAAAAAAAAAAAAATGTAAACTGATTTATATATTGGCAATCGACGCATATTTTTCTTTATCAATATTGCATTAACGGAATATATATAAGTTGGATTATTAAATAAAGATTAAATATATTTATGTAAATATAGCAACCCTTTTTTATGATATTTATATATTTATTTTTTTTAAATTCAGTGTATGAAATCTGGGTTAATCGGCTTTTGTATTACTGTACATTTATTAAAGATTGACAGTATAATACTCTGTCTTGTTTTTATATGAATTTTTTATTTTTTTTATTTTGTGGGAATTTATATGTGTGCATGCTAATAATGCTGCACATCAAAGATCAAAGTTCTCGAATTGAAAAATAAATGAGATAAAAAAAAAAAATTAATTTTTGATTGTTAAATAATATTGGGGTTAATTAGGAAGATGTTAATATACATACTGATTATTTTTATTTTCTTTAATTAAACATAAAAAATTGAAAATTAATTGCAGAAAATATTTAAAATAAATAAAAAATTTATTTATCATGTGTTTTTAAATATTTTTAACATGAAAAATTTTTATTTAAATTATAATTTTAGTTAATATATGTATAATATAATAATTTAAAAATTAAAATAAAAATCTTGATAAGCCCTTTAAAAGTTGGTTATAATAAATTGGAAAGTTAAATAGCAAAACTAGATATACATATTTTATAAAATCTCTCTCATCGTAACTGATCCTATAAGAAATCGTTATTTTATATACATATATATTAATATACAATGTATAAATGAAAATCATTAAATTGATCTCATTAATTATGACCATATATAAATTGTGACGACCTTGCAAATGATCAAATCTGATAATGATGAGTAATGGATGGAAAATTAAATATATGTGATTCACGCGAGTTATAAAACATTTCTCTTTTTCATTTTGCAATTGCATATATAAATTAAAAATAAATAAACAACAACAACTTGAATTAAAATAAATAATTATATTCGTCTAGACTGATATAATATAACCTTTCTAATTTATTATATTCAATTTAATGTCACCAAAACTAGCAAAAAATTAAATACAAATTATTAACATAACATGATAATTAAATTAAAAATTATTTAATATAATTATTTATATATAAAAAAAAGATAAGAAATAAGAAATAAACAATATCATAAATTATGAAAATTTGTGTCGCATATTTTTGTGTTAATTTTCAATACTACCACAAGAAATTATAATGTAACATTGTATTAAATTTATATATATATTTATCATCTTAATAATTATTAATAATGATGAAAAAAAATTAAAAAATATATACATCTTTAACTAGTAATTTTCAATATACGCAATTCATGACATCCATATATGTTTTTATTAAAAACACTAAACATGATCAATGTTTATTTTTATATTATAATCTTGTTTAATATTTTATTATTTTTTTTAAATAGTGTATCATGTTGCTAGAATATATAGAAGTAAATTATGCTTACTTGAAGCCAATATCAATGTGTATTTATATTTTATAATCACACGTAAAATCATGTATATACCATTTGAATATTGCAAACAAAGATTTATCTATGAATTTATATTAATATTTTATTTTTAAGTTAAGCACCTTTTTTAGACAATTTAATCAAGGCTATTAGTTAACACGTCGTGAATGATATTAAATTATTTTATAAATATAAATTAATAGCTGTTTTTTTTTTTACATGAATTTAATAATTAAGGTTTTTTAAATTGTCCAGGTGGCTTTGAAGCTGAGTCATTTGATTATTGATTTTTTTAATAATTTTTATCGTAACTTTGTGACTAAGTATGAATCACTGATATTACTAATCAGTTGAAATATTTATTTATTTAATTTATTGAAGTTTAAATATGACAAATTAAATATATATTGTTTTTTTTTTATTTATGAGGCAATTAAATAGTCAATGTGTCAATCTTCATGATCAAGATTACGTCGAAATTGTGGTTTACAAGATGTCTTTGAATAATCTTGATCTCTCTATATAAAAATATATATTTATTTTAAAAATGTATAGATGAAGGAAATAAATAAAATTATTTAAGACTTTAACTGATAAATTGCAAATAATAAAAATGATAAATATATGAAATAAAAAATATTCAAGTTGATGATAAAGATTGACAATGAAAAGTTATAAATCAACAAATTGTGAAACAAACTTACGGACATTGATGTCATATTTATTTTTTTATTTTTATTATTATATTAGAGTGTATGTAATATCATTTACGATCACATTTGTTATATCGTCTAACGATCCAACGAAAAATTTACCTTTAGCTCATGTATCCTGTGGTTTACGATCTTGCAAATTATCGTCGTTTTCCCGTTGCATTTAAAATCATAATTATTATTATTATAAAGATATCAATAAAAAATATAAATAAATAAACAATATGACAAATTAAATATTATCATAAATACAATAATCTATAATAAAATATTTTTTTTATAAATAAATATAATAGACATGTAAATAATTTTTTAAATATAAAGCATAGATCTTTTTTTTTTTGTTTCATCTAAAAAACAAAAATCTTATAATTATTTATCACAATGATAATTATTAATTTTAAATATTGACATTGAAATTACTTTTAAAGGATAATTTTACTCACTACAACATGAGAATATTAAAATTAAATAAATAAAATAATAATTTAAATAAAAAAAAACCGCGAGAGAGTATAGTGCATAGTAAAAGGGAAAATAAAAAATATAGTCATGAAGTTGTTGGTTGTTGGTGAGGCTTATATATAAAAGAGAGATGAAACGACATGGACGACGATCACGAGGATGAGTATATATATATATTTAATTTTTTTTTTTTTTTATTATTTTTTCCAACTGAGGGAAGAGGGCATCGCCCCGACCGTGACCTAGCCACCGCATCTTCTCGTACAACTTTTTATTTTTTTTATTTTTTTCTCGTTCCTCTTTTATGTATATGTACACTCTCTCTCTGTCCCTCTAAGATGCAAAACGAAATACACCTCTTGGTCCTCAATGCACATATACATCCTTTTTTAATCCTTTTATATCTGTTGTCATTTTTTTTTCTTTTTTCTTTTCATTTTTGTCTCGCTATTTTCATTTTTTCTTATTCGCTCTTTTTAAAAATTATTTTTTTCTTTTATTATTTTTATATTTACATTTTTATTATTCTCACTTACACTGTATTATGCATACGCAATCTACATACATAGGTAGACATATAAAAAATATATATGCTCACTTAAAAAAAAATTTTAAAAATGCAACTATATTCGCCTGGAAAAATATATAAATGTTTTAATTTTTTCGAAATTATTTTACTACGAGCTTTTGTGCAATATAATTTATACACTTTATGCTACTGATTTGTATTTAAAAATTTTAAGGCATGTCTTTATTTATCATAAGCATAAAATTCTTTTTTTTTTTTTTTTTATAAAAAATATATTTTTTTAAATTACAATTATTTAGTAAATTAAAAGTTGAAATATTTTATATACATTATCTATTTAGAGGAAAAAAAAAAAATTATAAAATATTTCAAAATAATTTTTATTTTTTAATTTGTATATATTTTAATAATATTAATTATTATTTTTTTTTTTTTTCATTCACGGTAATTTGATTATTTTCATTATAAATTTGCGGTTAAACAAATCCCGTAATGCCATCGGTACTCATTGCGGTGTTGTGGTAGATAAATAATACAATTCAAAAATAAATATAAATTAAACATACAAATTTTAATAATAAAATATATAAGAAATAAAAAAATCAAGAAAATATCTGATTTTTTACGGGCGCACAAGATGAAGAAAAGATAAGATCGAAATTTTTTTTATTTTTTTTTACATAATAATATTTTTTTTTTTTTATTTGCGAGATCATCGTGCTGAAATTTTTTGGGCATTAAACATAATAATTTATAGTATATATTTCAAGAGTATAAAGTACTCAATAATAAAGAACTCAAAAAAAAATAATAATATTATTATTGCACGTTTCAATAATCAGGCATATTGGATATTTCAACTCGTTGCATTATCATCAAAAAATAAAATAAAATTTTTTAAAAAATATTACGTTGTGCTGAAATGATTAACCGAGAATTTTATATTCCCCCGGCAATAACACAGCAATAATAAAAATAAATAAAAAAAATTCATTGGCTAAAATTCCGGCAGTCCATTTATGAATCTTTTTTTTTAAATTTTTTTATTGCCAATATAATTTTGATGTCCAAATAATACAAAAAAATAAAATTAAAAAAAAATTAATATTACACGTATTTGATGAAAACTCAAAATTAAATATAAAAAAAAATAATAATATATAAAAATTGATAATATATATTATTTATAAAAAATAAAAAAGTTTATTTTTTTTTTTTAGCAAGTTGACTTTGATGTGACTCGAATGACTGTGTGTAAAATATGACAGAAAAACAAATATACGCAAACACGCGATAAATCGTTCTAAACCGTTAAAGCGACTACTTTTATCATGTCTCAAGTCTGAGGCCATCGATTTACTGTTATCAAGGCTTCTTCTTAGATCAACAATTTTCTTGGTAATAAACTGACAGTTTATTTATTTTTATCTTTAAAACTGGAATAAATAAATTAAATAAAAATTTTTTTAATTGTAACAATTAGCTGAATCGAAATGATGTATACAAAATATATTGATTACACTCTATCGTAGAAATTAAATTAAATAATCACAAGGACAAATTAAATTTAAAATAAATTTTCAAAACCTGTTGAATATATATTTACATAACAATAAAATTCTAGATAATAAATCAATTTGACAAACTAACTTAATTAAAAAAAATTATTATCATATTAATTCATAAAAATGTCAAATAAAAATTTATATTTTTTTATCCTCACCTATATAATTATTATTAACAAAAATATTTCAATAAAATATGATAATATTTTTCCAGAAAAAATGTAAATGTAATTTCATCAATTTACTTGTATTACAAAAAATTTTTTTTTATAAACTAAAATACCTTGACCCTATCGACAGACAAACACACACAGATCATCGTAATTTTTTTCTTTTATTTTCCAATAATCATGTATCACGAATAAAGAAATTTATTCACGTGTAAAATTTAAAACAAAAAAAAAATAAATAATAAAAATAATAATGAATTTTTTATTTTTTTTTTTATTATTTAATTTAATTTTTTTTATCTTGAAGAAATAACAAGACAGCCTCGAGAACAGAGATTTAGTGGGAATCGATTACGTCCTGAACAGGAATTATATACGTAGAAGGATGGGCCGGTTGTGAAGGGCTGTAATCAACCAAACTCACATGTGTTGAATAACAACAAGACATTGGTGTTTAATAGGCTTATTTGTGTGCGTCAGTTTAATACGATGCGTTAATAAAAAAATGAAAAAAAAAAATTACAAATAAAATTCAAAATACATGGATGATAAATATTTGTTATAAAATTTTTTTTTATTTTATTTTAATAAGGGTGCCAATTGGCTTGTCTATATCAGCTATGATTTACACCAAGTCGTTAGTTTGTCTCATTCGACAGGTATGTTAACAACCAATCAAATCAAAAATAAAAAATATATCTTTATATCTTTTTGCGAATCAAACACACACCTCTTAATCTTCATATCCATATGATATTTTTTTTATCATTTATTTTTATTCACAGGTATTATATTTCGCTTGTTAAATCAACAAAATATGTCGCTCTAATAGATCCTGATCATTTTTTAAAAATTATTTACAGTTGATGCGATCTGACCGTGACAACCAGATCAAGTAGAATTATGACATTATGGTCAGACAGTAAAAAAAAAAAGGAAAATAATCTCAAAAAAATAGCCAAGTTATTGAAAATATATTTTATGGATTTTTTTAATAAATAAATGTAAAATTTTTTAGAAATAAATATTGATTATATTTTTAAGTCACTGATGATTGGAGCTAATAATTTTTTTTTTTATCACTGGCCTATTTATTAACATAAATTCATTTTTTTTATTCGTTATTTTCTATTTTTATTATTTTTTTAATGGCTTGACATTGATAGTCAACAATTGTGAATATGAAAAATAGATGTATCTGTTTTATCGATAATCAAATCGACCAAGCAAATCGAAATATATTGACCAATTGAGATACTGAAAATTATTTCAATCATGATGAATATATACTCGTTTTTTTCTTGTCTTTTTTATATAGTGTATATATATTTTTTCGTCATGGATGCAGTAATACGCATAACCTGTATTATAAAATAATACATAAATAAAATCTCTCAACTGCTTGTTATATTGTATTATATTATATTTGAATTGTGTATTTATTGGCAAGAGCAAAAGAGGCGTTAAATTGTCTTGGAAGAGACCTAGAAATCGCGAGACCAGAAAATAATAATTTTACTATTTTCACGCTTCAATTAATATTATTTTTATATTATTCAAATCATTGACACACTGAGCTTTAAATTTTACCATAATATAATTTAAGATACCTACTTTAAATATTGTCAGTTTTTCATTGCTTATATAACAATTATTTACAACAATAAAAATAATTTTTTTTTGATATTTAGAATAACCACTATTGAAAAAAATTTCATTTACAAAATAATAAAATAAATAACGGAAGCAAAAAGTTCTGACAGAACAATTCACGCCAGCATCAATGTAATATTATCACGAAATAAAAAAATTAATCACAGTAATTAACTCACCTGTAAATTAATGTTAAATATTTTTTTTTTCAAAAACTTATTCATAAAGTCATTAAAAAAATTCTTTTATTTTTTGTATTTTAAATATTTTTTTAAAAATAAATCTACAACCACAATAATAATATTATTTTTAATTTTCATTAGTCACGAATTTATCCAACGATTTCATCAGACAATGAGCAGACATACAAAAAAAAAAAATTATAAAAAAATGAATATGAAATAATTGATAGTTTTAAATAAATTTCTTTTTAAATTATAATTTTTTTTTTTGAGCATAAAATTATAAAAAATTGAATAGTAAATTAATAAAAATTGCTACTGGATTATATTTTTTTATTTTGATTATTTTATTTCATCATGAGTTGAATTAATTTTGACAGTTATCCATTGATTTCTATAAATTAAAATGTAAAAGCTATTTTTAATATTATTTTTTATTCGTCTCAAGTTTTAAAATATTATTTACACAATTTTCATGTTGTTTTAATTGAAAATAAATAAAATAAAAAAGTACCAGTATGTAAATATGAAAAAAATTAAAAAAATATCATTATTATTTTCAAGGTTCTTTAATTAATATATAAGGACGTTAAAAAATTTATGCCTTTGCGTGATAAAGTACAGAAAAACCTCTGTATTTATATTTTTATTTAAAAAAATAATAATAATTTTTCTTTATTATTCACCTTCAATTGTCTTTAAGTACTATCTTAAAAATAATTTTTTTTTTAATTTTAAAAACTTAATCAAATAACATATTATTCACTCTCAAACATTTTCAAGATAAAAGATAATTTTATTTTTTCTTTTTGATAAGGATTACTTGCACGATGAAAATTCTTTGGTACATAGTGAGAATCTTTCTCATTGCAGCTCTTGACGATAACAAGTGTTGGCGAGAAAATTTATATTTTTTAAAAAATAAATACAAGAGGAAAGAAACACGTAGATCTTGTGTATTTTTTAAAAAAAGTATTGAGTAAAATAACTTTGTAAATTCGTTGCAATATACCCCGATATATACAAAAATAATAATTACTATCTTTTTCGATTAGAAAAAATATAAAATATTACTTTTAGAAATAATAATTTTTGTAATTTTAATAATTAATAAATGTCATTCAATTTGTAATATATGTTTTTATAAAATAATTTGAAAGTTGTGTAGTTGTTGATTTAAATTAATACGAAAACAACAACATTAATTTTAAATAATTGTATATTTATTTATACACTAAAGATATTTCATCATCGTCAATCATTGATTTAAATTATTGTAAAATTGATATTTTTTATATTTTAATATAAACTAGACATTAACACGTGTTATGATTTTAAAAAAATATATCAGAAATGTGATGACATGTTGCAATAAATGAAAAATTTCTACGCCTTTATATTTTCTATACTATCTAATACAGTTACAATTTTTAATATATATATTTATTAATTTTCTTTATAGTTTAAATATTATTTAATTAAATTTTTTTTAATAAATTAAACAAGTTTAGCTTTATTATTAAAACTTCCTGTTAATATTTTACAGAGGCTGAAAGTGTAGGATGGACACGTCAATCCAAAGAATCTTGATACATTGAAGAGAAGGAGGAGAATAATTATTTGCAAAAGAGGAGGAGGTTTGTAAAAATGCCATCCTCACAAGTACCACAAGCCACTGAACGGCGTAACGAACGAATGGTATATATATTTAATTATCAATTAAATATAAATTGCATATTTTAATTAATAATAATTATTATTAAATTTCGTTTTTAATTATTTTAGATGACCCATGAACCACCAAAATTAAAAACAACCCTAACAACACCACCAAAACAAGCTACAAATCCATTACAATTTGTTAAAGTTGGACCATGTTCATTGTATCGTTCAGCACATGAACAATTATCAAAAGTTGATGAAGTTAAAAAAGTTAAACAAGAAGTACGTGAAGAAGCTGAAGAATGGCAATCGGTAAGATATAATTAATTTTTTTTTTTCTTTATAATTTATATTGTAAAAAATATAAATTATATTATTGATTTTTTCTAAAAATTAGAATTTGGACAATTGGAAAAGTAGCAGAAGGAAGAGACAAGAGCATATTATTGAAAGAGTTGTTGAAGTTAAAAAACTTGAACTTGAAGAACATGATAGACAAAGAAGACGAAGTAAAACATTTTCTGAAATGATGGAAGAACGTGGTAGTAGAGGAAGAAAATTAAGTTTGGCAATGTATCATGAAGAAGATTCAAATGATTTAAGTGATCTTGGTATTGGTACAAGTAGTGGAAAAAGTTCAATAAGTGGTGATACACATGATGATACACAAAGTGTATTAAGTGATAGAGACAGTGAAATTGATAAAAATAATTCATTTGATAATACAATTATTGAAAATAATAATAATACATTATCAACAACAATTATTGATGATACACAAACAGAAACAATTAATGATTTTAATAATGATAATGAACAACGTGAATATGATTCCGGTACAACAGCAACAATAAGTTCACCTGAACCAGAAGAATATACATATGAAAATGCAATACGTGGTTATGTATCAAGAGTACCACCAAATTTACCAAGACACTCAATTATTAATATTAATACACAGCTTGATAGTAAAAAAAATGGTAAAATAAATATATTTGATGATAAAAATTCATCAAATAACGATGATAAAACATCAATAATTAAAATTGATATACATAAACGTCGTGAAATATTTGAAAAACCAACAAAAATTATAAATAGCAATAATAGCAGTAGCAATAGAACAACAAATGATTTAACAAATTCAAAAAGTATAAAAGAAAGATTATCATTTCTTGAAAAACAAAAATATAATAATGATGAAGATGATGGTGAAGATGAAGGTGAAGATGAAGACGATGAAGATGAAGATGATGAAAATATAAATAAAATAAATAGATTATCTGGTGATATGAATTCAATACGTGAACGTTTAACAAATTTAGAAATAAAAACATGTGAACGTGAAAATAATCTATTAAATAATAAAAATATTGATGAATTATTAATGGAACCAGTTATACCAATACGTAAATGTTTATCAACACTTGAAAAATATACAACAAGTAGTGATGAATCAACATCATCTGGTGTATCATCAAATATATGTGTTAATAATATTACAAATGATAATGAAAAAAAATCAATTGATAAACAAATGATAAATTTTAATAATAATAATAATATTAATAATGATAATTTAACACCAAGTGAAAGAAGTTCATCACCAGATTCTGAATATCGTGCATCACGTACAGCATTTCATAGAAGTTTAGATTCACTTGATGCTGATGCATCAAGTGGTCCTGATACATTTGAAAGAGTACAAAGTCTTGAAGAGCTTGATTATGTTAGAAGATATCCTGGCTCAATATCATCTGGTGAATTATTAAATGATACTGATAGAGAAGATTCTGGTATACATACTGCTGATGTTAGTTGTTCAGTTAGTCAAGCTGATGAACCAATTGATGATGAACATATTGATAATAATACACAAAAAATTGAACAACATTATCTTTATGGAATTGCTGAAACTGAAATAACAGATACAAATGATAATTATCAAGATAATAAACAAGATCAACAGGTTGATAATGATATGCAACTTGCAGTTATAAATGAGGTAAGTTTTTTCAATATTACTATTATTATTAAATAATGCTTTTATATTAAAATATATTATTTATTTAATGGTTGTGGGTATAATGTTTAACACTTGGTCTTGGTATTTTTTTAAATTTATTATCCAGGATACTGCTGTTACTGGAATCATGTCGACTAACAAATCTCATCTTGATTATTCATATAAATCTTCATCATGTCATAAAACAACAAATGGTCGTACAGTTATTTATCAAAGTCCAAGAATACCACCACGTAAAAATCCACCAATTAATGATAGTATTAAATTAAATGATAATAAACCATCGAAAATACCAACATCAACGAAAAATAATAATAATTCAACAACAACGACATTATTATCAACATCAACAACAAGTGAAAAAAATAATTTACAAGAAATATTTAATCAAAAATTAACAAATAAATGTACGTCGATTAAAATACAAGATGATGATAAACAAATGGATAGAAAAAATGTTGATAATTATTGTGAAAGAAGACGTACGATAATTGAGGTATGCGAAAAAATTATTGTACCACAGGGTGAAACATCACCGACAATTGTCACACCATTTATCATGGTTGATGATGTTAGAAGCAATGAACAACAAAAATCTTGATTGCATTGATTATTATTTTTTATTTTTATCATCAAGACCGGTTGTTCCATTTATATTTATCAAGATTACATGAAAATTCATAAATCAAGATTTGTTAATCGATTTTTAATTGGATTTTCTTGTTTAAACGCCTTTTCTAATTTTTTTTTTTTTGATTAAACTACAACTCAATTTGTTGATATTCATCAAATTATTCTAATATATATATTTTCTTGTTTATCTTTTTCGTTTTTTTAATTAGTTTATTCCTTGACAACGTAATTATTAATTTTTTCATGTTAAAAATATAAAAAGCTATCGATAATTTTTGTTTTAATAATTGGCAAATATTCTTGTGTAATTTTCTAAATCGAAATTTACAATATTAAATTGGAACAACCGTGTTTTATTTCTTTAATTTTGCTCATGATTATTTGTAAATAAATACAGGCCTATATTATTCAGTAAAATAATTATTTAAAAACTGCCAATAGTAGATAAACCTCGTATTTATCCAGTTGAAAAATAATTATTAAAAATGTAAATAGAGCAATTGTTTAGAACTTGCTGACATGAAGAATAATAAAAATTAAAAAAAAACAACCACGTAGATTATATTCAGGATAATATTGTGATAAATACTGGAATTGTCCTCCAAATCCTCAATTAATAATTTACTTTCTTTCCTCACATATGTTAAAGAGGAAATTAATATACATATAAATCTGCCAATGTATTTTATTTATTTATTTCAAGGTGTATTAATGCTTAAAGCATAAATTATAATATTAGTAGGTTGTTGTCATAAATTGTAGCAACCTTATTAAATAATAATAACTACTAAAAAATATATTCTATATATAAAGAAAATAAATTGTTTTTTTTTTTTTTTTTTTGTCATCTTTAATTATTCATTAACCTGATAATAATTTTTAATAAAACTAATTTATTATTTTTTAAATTAACAATTAAATTTAAATTGCAAAAAAAATTGTATGCAAAAAAAAATATAATAACAAGTTATTTAAATGATCTATAAAAATAGTAAAAAAAAAAATAATGAAAATTATGTTTTTTACTATCTTATCAAGTGATAAACTTTGGTCTTTATTTAACGACATTTTTTTTTGTTTAATTTGTTTAATTTTATCATTTAACATCAAGATTTAATATTCATATTAATTTTTTATTGTAAAAATAAAACCTCTATGGAGATTACTGAATAATCTGTTGATTAAAATATTGATTTATTAATCAATATAATCAGCTTTTAGAAAAAAAATTACATAAATAAATAAACAAAACGAGGAAATTAATAATCATCAGTGTCATCATTATTCAAAACTATGATATCTATGAAATAATAAGGTACAGCAGATGTTGTTGATATGTTTTTTTATATTTTTATAATTATCATCATCACATGTTGAAATAAACAAGCTATTATTTTTCCGGCATATGCTCAATTGCAGCACGTGATGATACTGCGTTTCACACTTGCATGATTTATTTATTTATTTATTCATAATTTTAAATTTATATATACTTTAATCTTGCTATTGTCATAAATATATATTTTTTTTTTTTACAATTTTTATGTAGATGTTTGTGCTGCTTATCTTATTGTTTGGCTTTTTTCTAATTTATTGACACACGACCTTCATTAACTTCCATTTGTCATTTTAAAAAAATACAACACATTGTCAACATTTCATTTGACACTTAATAAATTTAATAAAAAAAAATTATTGTTTATTTTTTTAAAAAAAAAGTAATTTGTTTTGTTGAAATTTAGATGATGTTTTTATTTATTTATTATTTTTTTGGTTTGAATATTTTTTTGAATAATAAAATGCCATGAAATTGGACAATAAATCAAATTGCATGCAATTGTTAGTATGAGATTTAAATCTGACACACCTGGAATTTGATTAGATCCATTGAATGAATCCAGAAACTTTTATAACTTTTTTTTTTTTTTAAATAAAAATTTGCATAGAATGTAGCGTTACGAAATTATTTGTGTTTTGAAATGAAAAAAAAAGTAAATAATAAGAAATTTATGAGAAATGTATTTTGATGATAATCTATATTTTTTATATATTTTTTTTACGTTTGTAGGAATCGATTGTTATCGGTTGTGGGGACAAGGAAGTCGATGAAACGTTGGTTGAGCTGCCAGTTGAAATAACGTCGTCAGTCGAGCAAGAAGAAGTACCACGAGTTTGTGAGCTGCCAGTTTCAAGTCATACTGTTGAATCATTAATTTCAATAAACATGCCAATTGATATTTCATCAACAAATAATCATGATAATATTATTGATAAAATTTGTGAAAATGAAATTAATCATTTAAATTTTAATTCACCAATTTTACAAGCAAATATCATGAATTTTAATGAATCATTGACGTCAATGTCTCAACAAGTGAGTTGATTATTTAAATATATTTAATTTTCATTATTTAAAATTAATTAAATTCATCTAAATAATATTACATTATATATATATATTTTTTTTACAACTCAACTTAATGTTGAAAAAGAAAAAAAAAAAATCCAAAATCATTTTTAATATTTCCAACTGATAAGAAATTTTTTTTATAACTCAATGAAGGTTTTTTTTTTTTTTTATTCAACGTAAGATAACAATAAAAAAAAAAAAAAAGTGATAAATCTATAAATAAAAAATATAATTTTTTATTTTCTTGAAATTAATTATAAAATATATATTTTATAAATTTATTTTTTGTTTCGTAACAGATACCTCAATATAATATGACCAGTGATGAAGAAATAGTAACAAGTTTGTCATTTCCACTGGGACCACCAAGTACAATTGAACCACCAAAAGAGAAACCACCACCTCCACCAACTGATTTTAGTGATGATGAAAACCAACAAATTGAACCATTAAAACGTTTAAATTCAACACGTCGAATTAAAAAAGAATTACGTACAAGACGTTCTGATTTTCTTGGTATTGAAGGGGTAAATAAATCATTTAAAATTAAATATTAATAGCCACTTAGCATAATACATGTGTCTTATTAAATTATATTTATGAAAATATTTAAATTTAACAGATAAACGATGATGATTTGGAATTTAGTTTGGCAAAACCACCAAATATGGCATCAATATTAGCTGAAGAAAGAAGAATCGAACAATTACATCGTCGTTCATATGATACTGATAGTAATTATGAACAAGATTCAAGTCATGAAAGAGATTCTGGTGTTGAACTTGGTCAAGATTGGGTTAAACAACCAGTTAGTCCAGATATGTCACAACATAGTCGTCAAAGTAGTGAACCATTTGGTGCAAGTGTAACATCATCTGAAGAAGATGAAATAACTAAAAAAGAACGTGAAATTATTGAAGTACTTGAGAAGGAAGAACAATGGCGTTATGGAAATGATCGTGAACAAAACAGGTAGAATTATAAAACAACAAAACAAAAAAACAAACAAACAAAATTATATTAAAATCATCACAGTTATTGGAATATCTATCTTTTCACTTCTACTATTCTGTTTATTTCATGCTAAAATTCCAAATATTATCTACAAATTTATTTATTAATATTAAAATATTTTCTTTATAATATTATTATTATTATTATCGGTGTATGGGTGCTATTTAAATTTTTAAAGTAGAAAAATATATATATTGTTGTAGAATGTTAAAAAATTTAATTGTCAGTTAAATAAAGCTATCTTTTTAGGATAAAATTGCTTTCTTATTTAAAAAATAAACTGACTTTTTGCCAATTTCCACAAACTTTTCTGTAATTACTTTTCTATTTATTTCAAAAAAAAAAAACTTTGAAATTATAAAATAAATGTTAATAAAATAGTGTTTAAATATAAATGAAAAAAAAAAAAAAAAAAAAATTATGTATGGTGATGGACAAGTTGTGAAAGTATTTTGGAACACAGTGACATCGGTGAGAAGCTAGCCCACAAGCTTCGTAAACTTGAGGAGGAAAAAATGCAGTTGGAACGTGAACGTGCACATGAGACTGAGATGCAACATCGTCAAGAAGAAGAGACAATGCGAATGAATGATGAGAATACAAGAATAATGGAAAATACTGAAGACATGTTACGTGAGGAAGAACAACAACATCAACATCAACAACAAGAAATAACAATGCAAATACAAAAAATTGAAGAAATTAAAATAAGAGATGAAGAACAAAAATTGAGAATTAAAAATGATCAGTTACGAATTCATGATGAGATTATTGAACAAGAAAAAAGATCTGTTGATATTCTTAGACAAGAAGAAATAGCTAGATCAATGGAAGATCAAGAAGTATGTATTTTAATAATTTAATTTTTTATTATTAAATTACATTTTACCAATTGTATTAATTAATTAATTTTTTTCTTTGATAGAAAAATATTTTAACTGCAGTTCAGTATAATAACGATGATGATTATGCAACTGGGGTAAGTTGATTAATTTTTAAAAATTATTCTAAAAAATATAATATAATTTTGTAAATAAATAATTTTATATTTTAAATATTTTTTTTTCAGGAAGTACTACGTGTTGAGCGTGAATTACTACAACTTGAACAAGAAGCATTAAAACGTCAAAAAACAAATTTAGCATATCGTGAACAAAAACAACAACAACTTGCTGAACAACTACAAGAACAGTGGGCATCATTGCAAGATGTTGCTCATGCATCACCAAATAATTCAAATCCAACATACCAGAATATATCTGCCTTGAATTATCGTTCATCCATGCCAAATTTACAACTTCAAGATGTTCAACAACAACAGCAACAACGTAGACGTCCACCACCACCAGCAAAACCACTTAGATTGATTGATCAACTTCAACGTGATGCAACAATAAGGTATTTTATTATTTAAAATAATTTTAAATATTAAAAATAATAAAATATAAGCAAAAAGTTAATTGTCATTTGGTAAAAATGTTCTCCTCCAATGGAGTGTAGCCAGGAAATATATGTACTATTAGATTTGCTCTTTAATTTCCGGTCTGTTCATTCATTTAACAAGTGACTTGCATAACACTCGACATCGTTTTGCTTGTATGTGCTTTTTTTTTTAAATCAGTTATGTTAACTTGTGCCTTCTGAAATGTACAGAAATAGCAGAATTCCATCGGCTGATAATATTCCACAACAAGTTGACACTTGTACATTGAGACACAGTGTTTCTGTTGCATCAATTGTTAATTCTGGCCAACAACAACAGCAACAACAAATGAGTAAACAAACACTTCAAGCATTAAGTGCTGTTCCAAGAACAAGAATTGTCAAGAGTGATCAGTGGGTACAGAGAAGAAAAAGTGATGGACCAAGAGTTGTTCAGGATTTTAATTATCA
Source organism: Aphidius gifuensis (assembly GCF_014905175.1). NCBI lineage: Eukaryota > Metazoa > Arthropoda > Insecta > Hymenoptera > Braconidae > Aphidius > Aphidius gifuensis. Next base: position 15,915,306 of record NC_057792.1, read on the forward strand.
GCATTGGCTTATTCAGGTAAATTTGTTATCTCGTTTTTTTTTTATGCTAAACTGGGTTTCATTGTACAAATTTTATTGTTATATTTTAAATTAATTTGTTAAATAATTAGTTGAATGATTTTTTTTTATATTTTTAAATATTTTAGTTACAATTTTTTTTGTAGTTATAATATTTAAATTATTCAACGATGCATTTATTATTTAATTTTATATAATTATGTTGTTATTTAGGAAGCAGAACAGCGTAGAATTGCTGAGAAAATTCATCGTTCACCTGTGAGAAAATCACAACAACATGTTACGGGAACATCTGTTCCGTACATTGCAACTCCAACAAGGTCTGATGGTAAACCGTTACCTGATTCTATCATTCAAACACTCACTCAAAGAATGCAAAATAGAGCTCAAGAACGACCACAAATACGTAGAAGGTAAATAAATATATTTATAAACTTTTAAAAAAATTATTAAATAAACCAAAAAATACTTTAAACTAATTATTTTTTTTTTAATAATAAAGATTAGAGCACAGTGTTAGTCAAGAACATTTGCCAAATGCTCATCATGGACCTCAACATGTTGCAATGATGCATCAAAAAATTAATCAATCAACAAATTCTTCTGCTATTGATTCACAAGAAAAAATGCTCAGCGTTAGTGGAAAAAAAAAATGCTCACATTGTGGTGATGAATTAGGTAAATAATAATTTTATAATAAAAAAAAAACAGCTTTATATAGTTTTATTTTTATTAATTTAGGACGAGGTGCAGCAATGATTATTGAAAGTCTTCGTTTATTTTATCACATGGAATGCTTTAAATGTTGTGTTTGTCACATTAAACTTGGTGATGGACTCATAGGAACAGATGTTCGCGTACGAAATCACAAACTTCACTGCCATAATTGCTATTCAAGCGATGACGGTACAAAAAAAAATATATTTATTTAACTATAATATTTAATTACAATAAATAAATCAATTTAAAAGCAATATAAAGCTTTTTTTTTTCTATTAATTAAAGTTATTATTCAAGTTATTAAAGTCAATTTAAACTTGCAGGTGTCAAGTTTAGCTGTGTGTAGATAAAATATCCAGTCTTATGGGGGATCCAAGCTGAAATACTTGAATATATAGTTTAACTATATTTTTTAAGGCTCATATATCAAATAATAATTGTTCTTTTTTTGTTTTAAATTTTAATTTTATCATTTTTAAAATGAAAATGTCAATGTCGTGTACATAATTAGTTAAATAAACAAAAATTAAAATTGAAAACAAATAATATTCTATTGATGTAAATTAATATACAAAATATTCCAATATTTCGTGTAAATAAATTGTAATTAGTTTAGTGGCAATTAAAGTATCTTATTGCTGATAAATTTAACGAAAAAAAAAAAACAATTGTGTATATTACTGTAAAATATATTTGTGATATTTATAAAAAAAAAAGCCTCAACTATAACTACTAACAGAAGGTCAAGAATAAATATTTTCTCGTTGATATTTTTTTAAAATTAACAAAAAAAAAAAACGTCAAACGAAGAAATATATTTTAATGTTTTTTTCATTATTATTTTGTTTCTAACACTCGTTGTTTATTGGAATAATTTCAAATCACGATTTATTATTAATATTTTATAAAAGGTAATATTATTTTAAATATATTATTGATATAATTATTAGTTGTAAAAAGAGGGAATAATAACGTTAAATAATTTACAATAGAAAAAATTAATTTTCTTTTTTCTTTATTTGTTTTTGCAATTTAAAATATTGCAAAAACAATAAAATTTATTGTTTTAAATCAAAGTGTCAAGTTAATTAATTAAAAATAGATAAATAATTTTGTGAAATATATTGTATAATGTCATGTTTCATGTTAATAAATAAATAAAATGAAATTTTATATTATTATTTGAAAAATAAATGTTCAATAGTATTTCAAAAAAATAACCAAATATGCATTAATTTATTTTCAATGATTTTAGTTATATTTTATAATTAATTTTTTAAATATTTCAGAGGCTATCTTAATGGTTTGATGAAGAAATGAATGAGTTACATTGTCCCAATGTTGCTGAGAATTAATAAAATTCATAATGAACAAAATATTCGATAGTTGATTGATGAATAAAAACAAGTACTGATTGAATTTTTAACCAGATGACCTTGATACTTGCAAGCATTTATATTCTATTTTGAAAAATAATAATAAAAAAATAATTGAGTTATTGAACTTGGGATCAATACAAGTTAATTTTATCTATTGGTTTTTGGTATTGTATATTTACAAAAGCTTCAATTTTATCTATAAATAGATGAAGTTATTATTACACGTTTTTAAATTCATCTTTATTACAAAGTTTAACGGTGCAGAACGAATTAAAAAATTACAGAGTGGGCGATTGAGTATTTAAAACGAGCTAGACATCAGGTCCAGTATTAATTTAACATTCAGTCTCATCTCACCCAACGTCAATAAATATTTTTATAACAATTAAAAAAGTTTTTCTATTCAAATTGTGATAATTCAATTATAACAACAACAATTGTTTATCTATAAATTATAAACAAAATAAATAAGTAAATTAAAATTACAATGCAATTTCCAAATTCGTAAAATTAATCTTTTTTTTTTTTAAATTACAAACACAGTAAAATGAAAATTCATTGCTTTCTATTTAAAATATTTTACCGTATTTATCAACAGACCGAAACAACCGCTAATTGTTAATTATTCTCAGTTATATTTTATTTCGAAAAATTAACATCAATATACCACTACTTGATCTCACTGCAGAACAAAAAATAAAATATAAAAAAACAGTTTGTTTTATTTTGTTTAAAAAATAATTAATTTCAGAGACAATATGAGTTTACGTTGGATACAAGAAAATAAAACAGCACCAACATGTGATGAAGAATCAAGTGACATTGATGATTCAGCTACTGATGATAGTTATGATTCAAATTCATCAAGTGATGAAAAAAATAATAACATTAAAAAAACAAGAATAAAACGTAATACAACAAGACACTCAACAACAACAGTGACATTTGATGAAAATGGGTTTGTAAAAATTAAAAATAAACTTTAATAAATATTAATTATTCAATTATCAGTCAATTAGATCAATGAGAAAATTAATTGACCCAGTTTAAATTGATGAATCAATTATAATTTCAATATTAAATTTAACTGAGAGAAATAAAATTAATTATTAAATGCTTAAATGCTTAAAAATATAATAGTAATTTAATTTATCTGTACAATTTTCAAGTGTGTAAATTGTAAAGGCTTTATATTAATTTTTTAGGAAAGGTGTTTATGATACAAAAGACATTCTTGAAATAATACGTCCTTGTGTTGCTTGGGATCCTCGTAAATCAATTCAAAATCCAGCATATAAATGTGAATTAATTAAATTATTTTGTCGAACTGGTTATCATCTTTCAATTTCACCAGCTGGTCGTGTTCGTGGTGTTATCAATATCAACGATCAAATTGGTAACTCTTTTATTTACTAATTTATTGCTTAAAAAATTTATATATTTGTTTTATTATTCAGGATATTTTCAAGTATTTAATATTACCCTTGGAATAATTAAAATTAAAAATCCAGAAACTGGACATTATTTGGCATTTAATAAACAAGGACATTTATATGGCGAGGTAAATTTTAAATTACAATAATATTTATCATCAAAATATATTTGTAAATAGCTTTTTGAAAAATTATAATTTTATTGCTGTGATTGTTCATCACAAGATCATCAATCAACAAAAATATTTGAGTGAAAATTGTTTTTTCTAGATGAAGGAGGATAAAGACAACACCGAGTGGGAACAGTGGAGTATTGGATCATATGAGGCATTTAGATCTCACAAATATGCATCAGAAGGATGGTGGCTTGGACTAAAAAAAAATGGAAGAACAAAACCAGGAGGAAAAACTGTCTGGGGACAAAAAGCAATCCAATTTTTAGTTATTGGAAAAAGCTAATAAGATCAGCAGTAAAAATTCATTGATCATGTCGTTTTACAAATTATTTATTTATTTATAATAATTATAACATTGTGTCACTTAATTACAATGGAATTCATTTTTTTTTATTTAATTCTTTTTGGAATTGTGCTATCTGTATTGTGCTGATGATGATAATAATTTCACATTAAATTTATAATTAAAATCTTTAAATTTAGTAAAAAAAAAATTATTAAAAAACAGAAAAAATAGTGAATTTATTTCGTTTTTTTTTATGGTAAAATTTAAAATAAAATTTACAAACATTTAGATAATTTTTTAATTTAAAATTATATCCAACTGTGAGATTTATTATTAGATAAATATATAATTATTATTTTTATTAATATCAAGCACACCTGGCAGTAAAAAATATGTAAATTATTTATTGCAATTTAAATCTTTGGTAATTGCTAAAATATCAATTTAAATATCAGCAATTTGTCATGGATAAGTGCTCAATATTTTCATTAAAAAAAAAAAAAAAATGATTTCATTACAGAAAAATAATAAAATTAAATATGATAATATAAACAAATAAATATATTTACTTTTTTTTAGATTTTGGACTTGTTGATTGAAATACACTAGATGCAGACATAAGATTTTCAATGTATTGTCCCAAAACCTGATTTTCACTACGTAATTTTAAATTTTCTTCTTTAACACTATCCACTCTTTGTGATAAATCTAAAATTAATAAAAAATAATTAATAAAAAATAATGTGTATTTAATAAATAATAATTTTCATTACCATCAAGTGTATTTTGTAATTCTAAAACTTGTGTAATTAATCTTGCTTTTTCTTCTTGTTCATCTGGGCTTATATCAGGATCTAAACCTAAAGATAAATATTTAAAAATTGTTTAAAATTATTGTTACTATCATTATGAAAATAACTGAAGATTAATTTTATAATTAATACATACTATTTGGACTACAACTTCCATTGGTGAAAGTTGATGGAATTGAATCCATACTGCGTCCTCGACCAAATGGATCAGATAAATGTGAGTCATTGTCTGGAATATCTTCCTCAGGAATAATCACTGAAATAAAATAACAATATTAGCTTATAATTAAACAATGATTCATTAAATAATTTTTAATAATAGTGGGATCATTAACTAAGTAGGTCATATTTATTTTAACATCAACATCAGCTATTATTTATTTTTAAAATTTAAATTACCTTGAGGATCATCATCAGCCAAGGGGATGCTGCTCATATCTTCCTGGAGTTTATCGTTAGTCATCATTGACGCAGACATCACGTCGCCAATAATATTCTCAGTACTCCAATTATTCAGTAAAACTGTTAACAATATTTTTATTGATTATTTTTTTCTCTTCAACTTGGTAAATTCTTTTGTTCCCTTTTTGTTTTTTTCTAAAATTAATATTAAATTTATAACTTGTTTAATAATTATATATTGTAGTAAATTATTGTGTTTTATAAATTAATGTTTATTTATTTATTTGTAAATTAAAAATATGACACTCCAAATATTATGACAGCTCCAAATATGACACTCCAAAGACTCCAAAGTGGCTGACATTTGGCTCTAGTGGCGCAAATTACAACTGAATTTTTTATTTTTTTTTTACTTTATAAATACTGTTTTAGCATCAATAATAATTTGTTAATTAATATCAATAATCTGCTGATTACTATTAAAAAAATGACTCGTTATTTTTTTTGTTTTCCTTTTGTAAATTAAAATGTCAAAATGGCTGAAATAGAAAAAAAGTTTTTTTGTGAAATGCCGCCATGTTGGATGTATAATAAAGCGGGATTATTAATTTTCTATTTGAATTTTGTGCTGAAAAAAAAAAGATTATTTAATGTTTTAAAATTGTTCAGCAATGTTAAATAAATAAGACCGTCTTATATTTACTCCAAATGAACTTGAAGTATAAGTAGAACATTTAAAAAAAAATAATATCTATTATTCAAAAAATCATCAAGGAAAAAGGTCAAAAATCAAATATTAATACGTCATATGTTGTACAATCTAATTGGAAAAACCGGAATAAATAAATGATAAATCATGTCAGCTATGAAAAAAACAAACTCATTAATTTCTCTTATCAAATAAAATGTTCTATTCAATTTTTTTTTTTGCCTAAAATAAATAAAAACAAATTTTAGTTAATGATTTATTATATATGTATTCAAATAGGTTTACTCAGGTAATAGTGTAAAAAAAAAATATATATAATCCATAAAATGTGGTTTTAAATATTATTAAATTACAAATAAATTATTAATTATTTTCCGCGTGTCTTTTCCCAGCCACCCAAGAGGTAAGACATTGACTCGTTTTTTTTTTATTAGTGGTTTCTCCAGTAGACCTAATCCACTTTAATTAAACGCTTTTCGCACGGTATCTAGAATTATTTCGATTAACGGTTTTAAATGTTTCGATTGCGCTCGCATAGCAGCAAATACTGATCAGTAGTCGACGCAAATTTAAAATAAAAAAACGAAAAAAAAATATAAACAATGACGGCTTATTCACTATGCCACTATCACTCGCTGTGATAGGGCATTTCAAGTTTAATTTAATTTAATTCACTATGCCACTATCACTTGCTGTGATAGGACATTTCAAGTTTAATTTAATTTAATTCACTATGCCACTATCACAGCTCACTGTGATAGGACATTTCAAGTTTAATTTAATTTAATTCACTATGCCATTATCACTCACTGTGATAAGACATTTCTATAGGCTTGATTTCTGTATGCCATCAGTTTACTATGCAATCTTGAATAAGTGATCCTCTTGTATTCGAAATATAATTCTCAAGGAACAGCAGATGACGTAGTCTTGAAAATTCTGAAACAAATAAAATCTTCAAAATATTAAAATCATGTCAAACATAAAAAACTTGAAACAATTGAAATCCTGAAAAACAAAATCCTGAAATATTAGTAAAACATTAGTAATTGGAAAAGTGCGTAAAATATCAAATAAAAAAACCTTACATATTAACATACATCGGGATTGGAAAAGGGTGATAATTTATCTATTATAAATTATCACGATAGATAATAATAAATCCTAATCACCCCCGTCTACTCTGTTTGAGGAAGACAGGGTCAATTCATTTTGACTTTTATACTAACGACATTTAATTTGGAATAAAAATTAAATATAATTAATGAAAAAAATCAGTCAAAATAAATTTAAACAACAAATCAAATAATATATAGTTTGGAACGACAAGAAGCTTCAAAAAATATAGCATACATTTTTTGTAACTTCAAGGATATTAAAGCACTTTTCTGGGATAGGTTAATAATTACAACTAGTCAGTTTCGATCTAGAGGAACTTACCTTATTACAGCAACCAGCAAAATTCTCAAAGGTAGTCCAGGTAGTCTCCAATAATCCAATTAAATCCTCTCAGCTAAGCCATGTAGAAATCGTCAAAGTGGACCCCAATAATCCAATAAAATTCACTTCAGCTAAGCCATGTAGAAATCGTCAAGGACCCCAATGATCCAATAAAATTTTATCTCAGCAAAGCCATGTAGAAAACGTCATAAGGTAGTCTCCAATAATTCAATAAAATTTTCTCAGCAAAGCCATGTAGAAAATGTCAAGGTATATTCCAATAATCCAATGGAATCCGGTTAATTTTCTCAGCAAATAGCCAAGTAGAGGCGTCAATCCATGCATAAAAAACTAACTCATTTTGTTGAATCCCGGAAAAAAAAATGTGCACAGTTTTCCCGACATTACCCAGGATGCATCACAAGGAGCACCTGCATAATTTACATGCACTTTTATGTTAAATATCGTATGATCATATGTTTTTCGATAAATAAATTCCCCCTACAAATACGTATTGATTGATTGATATTTTCAATTTTGTGACGCAAATAGAGTACAGTTTTCCCGACATTACCCAGGATACATCACAAGGAGCACCTGCATAATTAACATGTACTTTTTATAATAAACATCGTGTGATCATATGTTTTTCAATAAATAAATTCTCCCCTACGAATACGAATTTTCTTATCATTTTAAAACTAGTCACGAAATAGAGTACAGTTTTCCCGAGATTACCCAGGATACTCACATGGAGCACCTGCATAATTAACATGTACTTTTAATTGTTTATCATATGTTCGAGTTTTTTTAGAAAATAAATTCCCCCTACGCATTAGCTGATATTTTTAATTTTGTGGCACAAATAGAGTACAGTTTTCCCGACATTACCCAGGATACATCACAATGAGCACCTGCATAATTAACATGTACTTTGAATCGCTTATCAAATGTTTAAGTTTTTTTAAAAAATAAATTCCCCTTATAAATACGTATTGGTTGATATACTTTCAATTTTGTGACGTATATAGAGTACAGTGTTCCCGAGACTACCCAGGATACTCACATAGAGCACCTGCATAATTAACATGTACTTTTCATCGCTTATCATATATTTAAGTTCTCTTAAAAAATAAATTCCCCTTACAATTACGTATTGTATATCATATTTTCAGTTTTGTGATGCATATAGAGTACAGTTTTCCCGATATTACCCAGGCTACTCACATGGAGCATCTGCATAATTAACATGTACTTTTAATTGTTTATCATATTTTCAAGTTCGAGACGCAAATAGAGTACAGTTTTCCCGAAATTACCCAGGATACTCACATAGAGCACCTGCATAATTAACATGTACTTTTCATCGCTTATCATATATTTAAGTTCTCTTAAAAAATAAATTCCCCTTACAATTACGTATTGTATATCATATTTTCAGTTTTGTGATGCATATAGAGTACAGTTTTCCCGATATTACCCAGGCTACTCACATGGAGCATCTGCATAATTAACATGTACTTTTAATTGTTTATCATATTTTCAAGTTCGAGACGCAAATAGAGTACAGTTTTCCCAATATTACCCAGGTTACTCACATAGAGCACCTGCATAATTAACAAGTTTCTTTCATCGCTTATCATATGTTTAAGTTTTCTTGAAAAATAAATTCCCCCTACAAATACGCATCGACGGATATTTTTGATTTTGTGACGCCAATACAGTACATTGTTCCCGAGATTACCCAGGATACTCACATAGAGCACCTGCATAATTAAAATGTACTTTTATCCACTTATTATATGTTTCAGTTTTTTTAAATAAATTCCCCCTTAAAAAATAAATTCCCCTTACAATTACGTATTGTATATCATATTTTCAGTTTTGTGACGCATATAGAGTACAATTTTTTCCGAGATTACCCAGGATACTCACATGGAGCACCTGCATAATTAACCTGTACTATTTAAATTAAATTTATTTCGTTTTATTAGATAATCGATCCTTTTAAAAATTAAACATTTTTTCCAAAAATCCGCACTAGCTATACCCACAAATTCAAAGCCATTATTAAGTAAACCCATAAATATTATACATATAGTTTAGCTAACATCGAACATTTTTCAAAACTCTAAAACGAAAAAATAATAAAAAAAACCCCCATGATATTTCACGAAAAAGATGCGAATAAGCAGTGAAGCAATGCCTTCTATACGCAGTTGCGGCGCAACCCTTGCTTGGCTTGGGCAGATTACTTAACGAAACAAATCATTGGATCTAGGATACGCTACGTATGTTTACGTTAGAGATCAACTTACCAGTTAATTAGAAATGAGCATGGATGACACCCACCGCCAACCAGGACCAATAAATGACTTAAGAAAAATTTAGCTGGGCTTGAGAGTATAATAACTTCAAAAAGTTATCGTCGTCAATCTGCCAGGATCTGACAGCCAGCTAAATTTTAATTAATCAAGCCAAGATTGGGGCAGAATTTCTCGATTAAACTCACCGTACCCTGGACCGGTAAGGACTTAAGAAAAATTTAGCCGAGAATCATAGAATAATAGAATTCTGTTTATTTGATTACTCATACCAGTCTGCGATTGGTATGTCAGGTAAATATTTTCAAATAAATCACTTAGCTAAGAGTAAGGGCAAGAAAAACCTTGAAATAAATGCCATTCATTCCTCATGACTAAAGTCTCACAACAAATTTTTTTTAATTTGCGACTGACACAATCAACTTGGTTTAATAAGTACACAATTGCTTCAGCAGTCTCGCGTTCCGACCAGAGGCCACAGATAATCATATTGACACGCAACGTAGCAGCTGCATGCTAATGAATATCGCATAGTTTTCTATGAATTCGAGAAATAGTTCAGCTGAGTTTGGGTGCAAGTTGACTTCAGAAGTCCATAGATCAGTCCGAGTAACTGCCGCCATCCTGCCCGGTGAATACTTCAAGTATATCATTTATCACAAAATAGGGGTAGACTAAAGACTCAAGAAAAATTTAGCTGGGCTTGAGAGCTAACTGCAAGAGTTGTTGTCGTCAAACTACCAGGATCTGGTAGCCAGCTAAATTTTCGCGAAAAATATCAAAAAAAAAAAATAAAAAAAAAAAAGACTAATTACAAATGTATCGATTTCAGTAAAACTATATATATAAATTTATCTGTTCTTGAATTGACAAATTCCCCGTACAAAAATGCATTGTTTAATATTTTTTATTCTGTGACACAGAGTACCGTTTTCCCGAGATTACCCAGGATACTCACATGGAGCACCTGCATAATTAATATGTACTTTTAATTGTTCATCATATGTCCAAGTTTTTTTAGAAAATAAATTCCCCCTATACGCATTAGCTGATATTTTTAATTTTGTGGCACAAATAGAATACAGTTTTCCCGACATTACCCAGGATACATCACATGAGCACCTGCATAATTCACTTGTACTTTCATATTGTATATGTCGTATGATCATATATTTTTTAATAAATAATTTCTCCCTGGTGAATACGCATTTTTTTATCATTTTAAAAATAGTCACCAAATAGAGTACAGTTTTCCTGGCATTACCCAGGATACATCACAAGGAGTACCTGCATAATTAACATGTACTTTCAATCGCTTATCATATGATTACGTTTTCTTAAAAAATAAATTCTCCCTATACGAATACGCATTGACCGATATTTTTGATTTTGTAACGCATATAGAGTACAGTTTTCCCGAGATTACCCAGGATACTCACATAGAGCACCTGCATAATTCACTTGTACTTTCATATTGTATAAATCGTATGATCATATATTTTTTAATAAATAATTTCTCCCTGGTGAATACGCATTTTCTCATCATTTTAAAAATAGTCACCAAATAGAGTACAGTTTTCCCGGCATTACCCAGGATACATCACAAAGAGTACCTGCATAATTAACATGTACTTTTCATCGCTTATCATATATTTAAGTTCTCTTAAAAAATAAATTCCCCTTACAATTACGTATTGTATATCATATTTTCAGTTTTGTGATGCATATAGAGTACAGTTTTCCCGATATTACCCAGGCTACTCACATGGAGCATCTGCATAATTAACATGTACTTTTAATTGTTTATCATATTTTCGAGTTCGAGACGCAAATAGAGTACAGTTTTCCCAATATTACCCAGGTTACTCACATAGAGCACCTGCATAATTAACAAATTTCTTTTATCGCTTATCATATGTTTAAGTTTTCTTGAAAAATAAATTCCCCCTATAAATACGCATCGACGGATATTTTTGATTTTGTGACGCCAATATAGTACATTGTTCCCGAGATTACCCAGGATACTCACATAGAGCACCTGCATAATTAAAATGTACTTTTATCCACTTATTATATGTTTCAGTTTTTTTAAAAAATAAATTCCCCTTACAATTACGTATTGTATATCATATTTTCAGTTTTGTGACGCATATAGAGTACAGTTTTCCCGATATTACCCAGGCTACTCACATGGAGCATCTGCATAATTAACATGTACTTTTAATTGTTTATCATATTTTCAAGTTCGAGACGCAAATAGAGTACAGTTTTCCCGAAATTACCCAGGATACTCACATAGAGCACCTGCATAATTAACATGTACTTTTCATCGCTTATCTTATATTTAAGTTCTCTTAAAAAATAAATTCCCCTTACAATTACGTATTGTATATCATATTTTCAGTTTTGTGATGCATATAGAGTACAGTTTTCCCGAAATTACCCAGGATACTCACATGGAGCACCTGCATAATTAACCTGTACTATTTAAATTAAATTTATTCCGTTTAATTAGATAATCGATCCCCCCTTCCCGAAAACATACGCACTGGTTGATATTTTCAAAATTTATGACGCAAATAAATTATCGACTATATTCTTAAAAAATTAACGCTTCATGTAATTCAATTTGTTCCCAAAAAAAAATATTTAACAGACTTCTTGGTATTAACCAGGATGCACCACGTGGAGGTCATGTCTGTCCTAGCATCCCATGATCCCCACGTACACTCTGAAATGATTTTATAAAACTAAAAACTCTATTTCGTCCCGTATGCAACCCCCAATCCAACCCCAAATAATTCAAGTCAAAAGATAATTTATACCTAAGAATCTAATGAACTACCATAAAATATTGTAAAATTAATTTATCAAATTGATTACTCGAGAAACAGAATTTAAAGATATATTTTATATATATATAATATATATATTATGAATATTTTTCAATTATCTGCGTATTACATATTAATATCTCAAATTTTTAAAGCAAGTAGTAATAACGTAATATTACTGGAAAGTCATATTTGATGAAAATTCAATATTAAGATAAAATTAATTACAAGATTCATAAAATAAATGCAAGCTTTAAGAGATGTTTTAATAAAACCATTATGCAATGAATTTTTTTATCCGATAAAATTTAATTTATATTCTTATTTAATTATATCTATATTTCAATAGAAAAAAATCGCGCCCAAAATTATATTGTCAATTTAAATATAAAACGTAAAATAAAAATGTTTTATTGGAAAAGTGCTCTAAAGTCAAACGAAAAAAAACTTACATACTAATACAACGCAATACAAGAAAAAAGAGTGATAATTTATCTAGTATAAATGATCACGATAGATAATAATGAAATCCTAATCACCCCCGTCTACTCTGTTTGAGGAAGACAGGGTCGACCCATTTTGACTTTGTTTAAAAATTGAATACCATTAATAAAGAAAAAAAAAATAGTCAAAATGAATCTAAACAAAAAAATAAATAATAGTATGGAACGACAAGAAGCTTTAAAAAATATAACAATTTTTTTAAAACTTCAAGGACATTTAAAGCACTTTTCCGGGATGGGTTAATAATTTCAACTAGTCGATCTCGATCTAGAGGAACTTACCTTATAACTGCAAACTGCAAAATCCTGTAGAAGTTGTCCAGGTAGATTCCAATAGTCCAATAAAATCCTTCCATCAAAGCCATATTCTTTAGAAGTTGTCTAGGTAGATTTTAATAATCCAACAAAATCCTTTCATCAAAGCCTGCATGTGGAAGTTGTCCAGGTTATCTTTAATAATCCAAAAAAAAAGTAACAGGCACTATTAAAACTTGCACAATTTTTTTTTTTTTCTATATTAAAACACTACTTGCGCACGGAGAATGTTCACTTGTTAATTTAAAATAATTTTAATTAAACTTCTAAATTAATTTACCGGACGAAAAAATTAAATCAAAAAAAATTTTCCAAGGAAAAGCCACGAGGCTGCACGTGTTTCGAAAATTTCTAACCAAATTTATTTTAAAGTACCAAAAAAAGTTGAACGCACTCCGCAGAGAATGAAGACGGACTGAAATAATTTATCGAGGAAGACGAGAGGTCACTGCGATTTTCTATGACTCACCATCTACATCTGTTAACTACGAGAGAAATTCGGAAAAACACGTGTTGAACAGCACGATGACAAAATAAAAGAAACATATGCTCGGGAAAAAATTCTAACGGCTTTTTCAATGAAAATCTATATTTATTTAAAACTTTAAAATATTTTTTAAAAAACTAATTGAAAAAATCACGACAAAAAAAAAAAATATTATTTTAAAATCTTAATGAAAAAAAAAAATATTATTTTAAAATCTAAATGAAAAAAAAAAAATAGAAATATTTTTACAATAATTAATTTAAAAATCACGACACGAGAAAAAATGTACTATTTAAAAATTACATGTAAGAAAAAAAAATTGGAAATAATTCTATAATAATTTTTGTAAAAATCCCGATAAGAAAAAAACAAAATTTAATTGAACCTCCCTTGCACGTTTTTTTTTTACAATTTAAAACTACGAGATAATCTGTACGAATTAATTTACCTGTAGAATTTTTCTCATCCAACATTGAATGAACTCCGCAAAGAATGAAGACGAACTAAAAAATTTATCTAGGAAGACGAGAGGTCACTGCGATTTTCTATGACTCATCGTCTACGAGAAATTTGTGAAAACATGTTTGAACATCACGCATTATTGACGAAATAAAAGACACATATGCTCGGGAAAAAATTCTAACGGCTTTTTCAATGAAAATCAATAATTATTTAAAGCTTTAAAATATTTTTTAAAAAACTAATTGAAAAATTCACGACAAAAAAAAAAAATATGTTATTTTAAAATCTAAATGAAAAAAAAAAAATGGAAATATTTTTGTAATAATTATTTTAAAAATCACGACACGAGAAAAAATATACTAATTTAAAAATTATATATAAGAAAAAAAAATTGGAAATAATTCTATAATAATTATTGTAAAAACCCCGACAAGAAAAAAAAAAAATTAATTTAACCTCACTTGCACGTTTTTTTTTTACAATTAAAAACCACGAGATAGTCAGCACAAATAAATTTACCTGTATAATTTTTTTCTTCCAACAATCGAGCAAATTATTTAATCGACGAAACACTTGCACTTTTTTTTTTTTTAATAGAAAAACACGAGGCTGCACGTGCAATAATTCTAAATACTTTGATTAAAACTTTATAAATTATTTAACTTTATCAAAAAACTCACTTAAAATAATTTACTACTATTAATTTTATTTTCTAATAATGCACGTGCAGCTACTTCAACGACTTCTAACCAAATTTTATAAATTATTTTCTAGCTCGTAATTTTGCTGTTGACTCCGCCGCAGCCAAAGACTAACTAAACTTGTCTAGGTCCAGAGATCGCTTCGTTCGATGACTGATGAGTCATCCCTTATCAACAAACAACGTTTGTTAACTCAACATACTGCCCATATGGAAAAAGAAAAAAATCAATAAATGAAAAAAAAAAAAAAAACAACCTTAAAAAAAATTTTCTAATATATTTTTTCCTTATTTTATTTTTAAAACTAAAATTATTAAAATTATTAAATCATTTAGAACAATTTTTAATCATTAAAAAAAAATTATTTTCCTATTATTCTATCAAATATATACATCGTAAATATATATATTTTTAAATTCAAACAACGAGCGGATGTTGGACTAGAAAAAAAAAACCCTAGTAAACTTTGCTAGATGAGAGAGACCTCTGCATTCCTACAACCTCAACATTCCTAAAATGCCTAAAAAAAAAAAAATCATCCTGTGCAACCATGTGCCTTATTAAAAATTTATGTTATTAAATGTTGATGAAATTGTTGTGCTTCTATGACAATTTATTAAAAATAAATTAAAAAAAAAAAAACTGCAGTGCAAAAAAAAAACATAATTATGTCATTTTTTATGAGAAATAAAACTGCCAAAGGCCCCAACAAACGAAAGGTAATAAAAAACAAAATAAATAACAATTTTGAGGTTATAATAATTATTATTAATGAAAAATTTAACAACAGGTTGATGAACAACAAAAAGGTCATGGTACAAAATTTACAAATAAAAAAAAAAAATTTAATGAACTTGATAATGAAAGTATTGCTAGTAGTGATGAAGAATATGCTGAACAAAATAAAAGGTATGAAAAAAAAATTAAATTAATAAACTAATAAATTAATAATAAAAATAAAAAAAATTACAGAGATGATGAATTGTCAAATTCATCAGAAGATGATCATGAAACAGCACAAGAAAAAAAATTACGACTGTGTAAAAAACGTCTTGAAGAAATGCAAGAATATGAAAATGATAAAGCTGAATTTAATGAAGGAGCAATTGCAAAACGTTTAAGAGAAGAATACCTTGAAGATAAAGGTAAATTGCGTAAAACAGTTGCTGATAATTATACTGGTTATGATAGTTTTATTTATTTAAAATGTAAAGATCATAAACAATCAATAACAAGTATATGTATAAGCAGTGATGGTAAATATTTATTTAGTGGTTCAAAAGATGGTTCCATTGTTAAATGGTCATTAGATAATAATATTAAAATTAAATCAATACCTGGTAAAGGTAAATTACCAGATGGTATTAAAACAGTTGTTTGTCTTGCTGTCAGTACAAATGGAAAATTCTTGGTAAGTTAATTTAACATAGTTAACAAATTACTTAAACTATTTGATATAATAATTTTAATTTAATCAAAGGTTGCTGGTGATATTGGAACAAAACTCATCAAAGTATTCAATGCTGAAACAATGGAATTTATTAAAAATTTACAAGGACATCGTGGATATGTTACTGGACTTGTTTTTCGTAAAGATACATCAACACTTTATTCAGCAGCTGATGATAGATGTGTCAAAGTTTGGAATTTAGATGATATGGCATATGTTGAATCACTGTTAGTATATTTAATTTACAATCAACACAATTGATTATTTTTAATAATTGTATTTTTTATTTTTATAGCTTTGGACATAATATGTCAATAACATCAATTGATGCATTGGCACGTGAACGTGCTATTACAAGTGGTGGATTTGATAACTCAATAAGAGTATGGAAAATTGTTGAAGAATCACAATTAATATTTAATGATACTGGAAATTTTATTGAAGCTGTTAAGCTGATTAATGAAGAATATTTTTTAAGTGCTGGTGATGGAAATTTATGTTTATGGGGTTCAATGAAAAAAAAACCATTATGTACTGTTTTAAATGCACATGGTAATGATGATAAAAATGGTGAATCAAGATGGATAACATCAATTGCAACATTAATTAATACTGATTTAGTTGCTTCAGGTAATTTTTATTTTTATAATTTAACAAATCCAGAGCTTCTTGTTATAATTGTGTAATGAAAATTAATTGAAGCTTTCATGGAAATTTAATGAAACAATTGAGATATATTTTTAAATGATAATATGATTTTTTTTAGGATCAAATAATGGAACAGTTAAAGTATGGAAATGCAGTAATTCATTTAGATCATTGAATTTATTGTTTGAAGTTAATATTATTGGATTTATAAATTCAATGGTATTTACACCAGATGGTATGAATTTAATTGTTGGTGTTGGAAAAGAACCTAGGCTTGCACGTTGGACAACAATGCGTGAGGCAAATAATAGAATTGTTATTATTCCTTTTGTAAAAAAAATAGCGTAATACATTCTAAATAAATTGTATGAATTTTTTTATTTCTTATTCTATTCTAAATTGAAGAGTTTTTAATTTTATTATTTATAAATAAGGGGAAGTTAATTTGATTTGAAATATTTTAAATAAAATAAAGTTTTAGCGTGATGATCGAGTTCAATAAATAAAATGCAATTATAACTTGATAAAATATTTTAAGTAGAAATTATAATTTCGAATAATCAAATTGATAAAACCGGTTTGTTATTGATGCATTCAATTGGAAAATCGGACAAATTTTTGGAATGCCTAATAGAAGGGAGAAGTTGTGTCCATCAACTGTTGTTATTTTATTTTTTATTTTAAAATCAGTGTCGACAGATAAAGTCAAGACTTGTCGTTATTCAAAGCTTCAAGTGAAAGTTACTAATCGAATCTATAAAAAAATAATCTACACTTGATTTTAAATATCAGATTTCGGAGTATTTGCATTGATAAGATATGAAGTATCTTCTGTAGTCTTGTCATCGACTGATAAAAAAATACAAAACTTATTTATCTCGGATACTAGATGTTATATTCTTTTATATTTTTCATTTTATTATTATCTTGAAATTTGGTTTTTGATCTTGTGTTTTTATTCATAGTTAGTCTATTTCTTAATTAGTTAAACGACAGATATTTTTTTTTGCTTTTTCTAATCATCTATTGTTGATAATTATCAATAAAAATTAACATGCAAATATAAAATTGCAATAAAAACAATTACCTGATCAATTTAATTAGTCTTTTAAAAAAAAAAAACATTTTAAATAACTATAAATTGTGGATTATATTTAAATAAAAATTTTATCAATTCACATGAGAATATCAACAAATATAACAATTTTTGTATTTTTGTCTTATCTATTATTAAAAAAATAATATTTAAAAAAACAACAACAACAAATTAAAAATATATATAATCAAATTATAATTATATTTATCATTTATAATTTCGATAATATCTGATAACATGAATTTGTCAAATCAATCAAAAACTGGTATTTTAAATTGAAAAAATTAAAAAAATAAACCCTTGTGAAGATATTAAAAAAATTTTTTTTTAGTTATAATTTCGAAATGATTCAAGAGTCAGCAAATTATCTATTAAATCGAGTTAAAATAAATCCGAAAATTGGATTGATTTGTGGTTCTGGATTGGGTAATTATATTGAAAAAAATAAAGAAAATAAATAAAAATAAATTAGTAAATTAAATACTTTTATTATCAGGTACAATTGCTGATTATTTGAGTGAAAAGAAAATTTTTCCATATAAAGAAATACCATATTTTCCGGAGTCAACTGTACCAGGTCATTCGGGTGAATTAATATTTGGATATCTTCAAGGTGTGGCTGTGATGTGTATGAAAGGAAGATTTCACTTAAAAGAATATTTGATATTTCTGGAAAATATATAAAAAATATTTTAAGTACAAATTATAATTTCAAATAATAAATAAATTAATGATCAGTATTAATTACAGAATGATTATATTTGGAAAAAATTGATTAATGATTGGTTTGATTTTTAAGGCATATTAATTGGAATGACGACAGGTAAAATTTCAATACCAAATCAAAAAATCAATTGTATTTTTTAAATTTTTTTAGATTTACCTTTTATTTTAAATAAAACTTATGATCAAGAATTAATAAAAGTTGGTGATGAAATTGCTAAAGAAATGGGTATTGATGATAGAGTTCATACTGGCATATTAACTTGCATTGGTGGACCAAATTTTGAGACACCAGCTGAGCTTAGAATGATGAGAATTTTTGGCATTGATGCTGTTGGTATGAAAATAAATATATTATTTAAATTAATATATAATTAATTTGTTTTTTTTTTTTTTTTAAATTATTTTCAAGGTATGTCAATTGTTCATGAAGCAATAGCAGCACGTCACTGTGGCATGACTGTATTTGCATTTAGTTTTATATCAAATATTTGTATTTGTGATTATGAAACTAATGACGAAGCAGATCATCAAGAAGTATTGGATGCTGGAAAAAAAAGAGACTCAGAACTTCAAGAATTTATTGGGAAAATTGCAAATTTTATTAACAAACAATAATATATAATATTATCAATTAATGAATTATTGTTTATAAAAATATGGAAGTATATTTAAAGGTGCTGAATAATCTTTCAGCCATACTGGACCAGTTATATTTTCATTGGTATTAGCATCCTTCCAAATACCTTTTGGTAAATAAATATCTCGTTCAACTGAATTGGATTCAACAACTGGAGCAATAAGAACTTTTTCACCCAGTAGAAATTCTATAAAATAAAAAAAAAAAAAAAATTAATATAACAAAAAAAGGATTGTTAATTTAAAATGAATGAAATATTAACCATCATTAATTTTATGTGCCTGTTGATCAGTTGGATCAACCCACCAAATTGGTGGATTAACTGGAGCACCAGTTTCAACTGCCAGTTGCATTGCTTCTATGATTAATGGTGTTATTTCAGCATGTAAATCTGTATATGTTTTACAAATTTCAATTGTCTAAAAAAAAATAAATATATCATTAGAAATTATTTATTTAGGATTTTCTAATTATATATAATTACTTCATTGTCATAGTCCCAAGGTACAAAAGAATACTGAAGTGCAGGCATAAAAACGTTGGCCTGTAGCCATCTAATGAATAAATCTTTATCTGGTAAATATGTTTTTTCAGCTGATCCATCAAGATAACCATTACCGCCAATCATATCGGGTAAAACATTAACATATCCAGCAATATTCATTTGCAATAATGTTGTTATTAAAGTTGGTAATCCATTATTCCAATTGTATCTTGTATCTTTATCATCCATACGTACAAATATTGGAAGATTTTGTGATGCCCATCCAACTCTAACTTCAATAATATCATTAAAATTATTAGCAAGTGCATTAACATAGCTTGTTGTAAATATACCAGGTTGTAGAGTTTGTGGACCCCCACCAACTGGTATTTGTGGTAAAAGTGATGTTTCACCAGCATCAAATTTAAAACTATCAATACCAAGTGATTCAAGTACTTTTAATCTATCAACCCACCATTCAACTGCTTTGTCATTTGTAAAATCAATAGCTCCAGCACCGCTAACACCTTGCCACCATGTTGTGTGTACACTACCATCAGTATTTTTAACAAAATAACTATTATCCAATGCTGTTGAATATGCTGGTTCACAATTTTCATTGATAAATGGATGAATCCATAGTGTAACACGAAAATTTTTTTTCTTTAAATCATCAGTTAATTTTGTTATATTTGGAAACTTTTTAGTATCAAATACTGCTGAACCATAACAAGTTTCCCAATTATCATCAATTTCAATTTGACTATTGTTAAATTCATTATCAATTATTTCATCAACAAATTCATTGACAACAGTGTCACTAACATTTACCTTGTATCTCGCCCAAGTTGACCAAACTGGATGTTTAATCATTGTTTCATCTGGATGACCAAGAGGTGTTCCAAGATAATTATCAACTACAAATTCATGAGCTTTTCTTGAATCTTCAAACAGTCCAATAGTGTATGAATTTTTAATAGCATCAGTTACAACGTAGGGTTTTTTATTTTGAGCAATTAGACATAAGTAATTTGCTTTGTAATTATTTTGATCAATAAATAATGGTGATGATCGAGTTCCATAAATAAATGCACCATGACTTGATAGCCAATATCTTTCAGTGATTGCCATGTCTGTTGGATGAGTTGGTACATATGGCTCTTCATCAAAATACATGTGTTGAATTGGCCAGTGTTGATAACGATGTTCTGGTCCACCAATCCATTGTGTATTTTCTTTCAATGATACACAATCAATCAATCGTCCTTCTGTTATATTACGTCGTACATTTATATACTCATTAGTTGGCAGTATGTCAATGACTGTATGATTGACATCTCCACTTGATATGCAAATTGAAAATTGATCACATTCTATCATTTTTAATGGTAATTTTTGAAGCACCTCATCTTCAATTCTCATTTCAATTTGAAGCTCTGATCCATCTGTTTAAATTGATATTTATTTAATCATTTTTACATTCTTATTTTTAATTTAACTCACCATTTTTAGATGTGTTGATAACAACACGTCTATTTTTAATTTTAACATCGACAAATGCATTTTTCGAAATTTTTCTAAAATGACTTACATCTCTTGTTGATAATTCATCAGAATTTGAACATGCAAATGTACTTGCAAATAAAAAAACAATTAAAAATTCACCTGAAATTTAATTAGTCTTTTAGTTCTTTTATATATATTATTTTTAATTATTTATATTAAGGTTTTTTAGCTTACCTAGAAACATTGTTATCTGTTCACAGGCGGTTATCATCAACTGATGACAATTGTTTATTCTCCTGTATTTATAATTTTTTTACTATCATTAGTTCCGGATAATCATCAGAAAAAAATTTAATAAATACCTAGAATCAAGTGATAATTATATTTATCCATTTTTTTATTTCGTAACTATCAGCTAACTTGGATTGTCAGATAACAAAACTGGTATTTTAAATTGCAAAAAAAATAATAAAATAAACACTAGAAGATGTTGACAATTTTGTTATTGTTTAATTTTTTTTTAATTTTTAATTCTATTCTAAATTGAATGTGTTGTTGTATATTCAATTATTTATTGATTTGGGAATTGGATCGATTGGATTCTAATATAAATTGAAATATTTTTAAACTAAAAAAGTAAAAAATGGTAGAGATAATTTTATTTGATTCGGGGCGATATTTTCTTTATGGTTGTTAGAAAAAAAAAAAAAAAGTAATTGAAGAGTAATATAATTTTTTTACGTACAAAGTAAAATTGAGCTGAAATTTTTGTCGTCATATGCTGACACTCGTGATAATAATCAAAAGGCCTTAAAAGACTTTTGATATTTTCTGGAGAGTTTTTAGAAATATTTTAAGTAGAAATTATAATTTCAAATAATAAAATAAATTAATGATCAGTATTAATTACAGAATGATTATATTTCGAAAAAATTCGATTAACACTGGTTTGTTTTTAACGCATTTAATTGGAAAACGGGACAAATTTCTGGAATGCCAAATGGAAGGGAGGAATTGTGTCCATTAACTGTTGTTGGTTTATTTTTATTTTAAATTAATGTACACAGAGAAAACTGATACTGAAAAGAAATGGGTATTGCTGATAAAATTCATATTGCAATATTAACTTGCATTGGTGGACCAAATTTTGAGACACCTGCTGAGCTTAGAATGATGAGAATTTTTGGCATTGATGCTGTTGGTATGAAAATAAATATATTATTTAAATTAATATATAATTAATTTGTTTTTTTTTTTTAATTATTTTTAAGGTATGTCAATTGTTCATGAAGCAATAGCAGCACGTCACTGTGGTATGACTGTATTTGCATTTAGTTTTATATCAAATATTTGTATTTGTGATTATGAAATTAATGACGAAGCAGATCAAGTATTGGATGCTGGAAAGAAAAAAGACTCAGACTTTAAGAAATTATTGGAAAAATTGCAAATTTTATTGACAAACAATAACATGTAATATTATCAATTAATGAATTATTGTTTATAAAAATATGGAAGTATATTTAAAGGTGCTGAATAATCTTTCAGCCATACTGGACCAGTTATATTTTCATTGGTATTAGCATCCATCCAAATACCTTTTGGTAAATAAATATCTCGTTCAACTGAATTGGATTCAATAACTGGAGCAATAAGAACTTTCTCACCCAGTAAAAATTCTATAAAACGAAAAGAACAAATTAATATAACAAAAAAAGGATTATTTTAAAAAATAAAATATTAACCATCATTAATTTTGTGTGCTTGTTGATCAGTTGGATCAACCCACCAAATTGGTGGATTAACTGGAGCACCAGTTTCAACTGCCAGTTGCATTGCTTCTATGATTAATGGTGTTATTTCAGCATGTAAATCTGTATATGTTTTACAAATTTGAATTGTCTAAAAATAAAATATACATATTATAAATTAATTTATTAAAATTTTTTAGGTTTATATAATTACTTCATTGTCATAGTCCCAAGGTACAAAAGAATACTGAAGTGCAGGCATAAAAACGTTGGCCTGTAGCCATCTAATAAATAAATCTTTATCTGGTAAATATGTTTTTTCAAGTGATCCATCAAGATAGCCATTACCTCCAATCATATCAGGTAAAACATTAACATATCCAGCAATATTCATTTGCAATAATGTTGTTATTAAAGTTGGTAATCCATTATTCCAATTGTATCTTGTATCTTTATCAATCATACGTACAAATATAGGAAGATATTGTGACGCCCATCCAACTCTAACTTCAATAATATCATTAAAATTATTAGCAAGTGCATTAACATAGCTCGTTGTAAATATACCAGGTTGTAGACTTTGTAGACCACTGACAACTGGTGTTTGTGGTAAAAATGATATTTCACCAGCATCAAATTTGAAACTATCAATACCAAGTGATTCAAGTACTTTTAATCTATCAACCCACCATTCAACTGCTTTGTCATTTGTAAAATCAATAGCTCCAGCACCATTAGCACCTTGCCACCATGTTGTGTGTACACTACCATCAGTATTTTTAACAAAATAATTATTATTCAATGCTGTTGAATATGCTTCACAATTTTCATTGATAAATGGATGAATCCATAGTGTAACACGAAAATTTTTTTTCTTTAAATCTTCAGTTAATTTTGTTATATTTGGAAACTTTTTAGTATCAAATACTGCTGAACCATAACAAGTTTCCCAATTATCATCAATTTCAATTTGACTATTGTTAAATTTATTATCAATTATTTCATCAACAAATTCATTGACAACAGTGTCGCTAACATTTGCCTTGTATCTCGCCCAAGTTGACCAAACTGGATGCTTAATCATTGTCTCATCTGGATGACCAAGTGGTTTACCAAGATAATTTTCAACTGCAAATTCATGAGCTTTTCTTGAATCTTCAAACAGTCCAATAGTGTATGAATTTTTAATAGCATCAGTTACAACGTAAGGTTTTTTATTTTGAACAATGAGACATAAATAATTTTCTTTGTAATTATTTTGATCAATAAATAATGGTGATGATTGAGTTGCATGAATAAATGCACCATGACTTGATAGCCAATATCTTTCAGTAATTGCCATGTCTGTTGGATGAGTTGGTACATATGGCTCTTCATCAAAATACATGTGTTGAATTGGCCAGTGTTGATAACGATGTTCTGGTCCACCAATCCATTGTGTATTTTCTTTCAATGATACGCAATCAATTAATCGACCTTCTGTTATATTACGTCGTACATTTATATACTCATTAGTTGGCAGTATGTCGATGACAGTGTGATTAACATCTCCACTTGATATACAAATGGAAAATTGATCACACTCTATCATTTTTAATGGTAACTTTTGAAGCACCTCATCTTCAATTCTCATTTCAATTTGAAGCTCTGATCCATCTGTTTTGATTAATATTTATTTGATTATTTTTATATTTTTTATTTTTAATTTAACTCACCATTTTTAGATGTGTTAATGACAACACGTCTATTTTTAATTTTAACATCAACAAATGCATTTTTCGAAATTTTTCTAAAATGACTTACATCTGTTGCTGATAATTCATCGGAGCTTGAACATGCAAATGTACTTGCAAATAAAAAAACAATTAAAAATTCACCTGAAATTTAATTAGTAATTTCAATTTTTAGTTTTTTATATTTTTTTTAAATTATTTATATTAAGGTTTTTTAGCTTACCCAGAAACATTGTTATTTGTTCATAGGCGGTTGTCAAATGTCAACTGATGACAATTGTTTATTCTCCTGTATTTATAATTTTTTTACTATCATTAGTTCCGGATAATCAGCAAAAAAAAAATTTAATAAATAACTAGAATCAAGTGATAATTATATTTATCCATTTTTTTATTTCGTAACTATCAGCTAACTTTGATTGTCAGATAACAAAACCGGAATTTCAAATTGCAAAAAAAAATAATAAAATAAACACTAGAAGATGTTGACAATGTTGTTATCTTTTTTCTTGAATCTTAGCTCACTCATGAGTCATGAAAATAATTTAAAAAAATAATAATAAAGATCATAAAAATATTCAATTAAATTATATGGCAATATTTCAATCGAATAATTATAAAATATATTGAAAATTGTTTATTCTATTTTTCGTTGAATTTGATTTTTTTTAAATTGATTTATTTGTTATTTGATGTAAAAATTTTTCGAGAAAATCAAAGACAAATACTTGAAAAAAAAGGACATTTTTTAAGGCCAACTCTAATAAAAAATTTCATGAAATTATGTTTTTATTATTTAAACAACATCTCAATATAATTATCCCCAAAGTTTCATAAATTAATTTCAATTATTTTTATTTTTTTTACAATTTTATATTTCGCCATGACTTGCAGATCTTTCACAACAATAACAAATCAACACAAACACCAGCTGACACTCATTATTTACATATTTATTTAAAAATAAAACTAGTATTAAAAATATCCTGTCAAAAATAATAAATACGCAATTAAAATATTATATAAATAATTAGTGTAATTAATAATAATTTAAATATTTAATTGACATTAATATTAATTAATTTAAAAAAAAATATGAACATCATTTCAATATGTTCAGTATTAGTGTTGTGTTATTTATCAACAGTTCAATGTCAAAACAATTTGACAATAATTTCCACAAACAATCAGGTTATTTTCTAAATAAAAATTTAAATATTTTCAATAGTAATTAGCAATTATTATTTATTCCAGAATGAAAACGAGTTGAGTGACCAAAATAAAGAATCAATTGATGATTTATTGACTGATTCGAATCAAGATGAGGCACCAATAATAACATCTGTCATAAAAATATCAAAAGCATATAATTCATCAAATACAAATGAAATTATTGAACATATTGTTCATTCAACATGCTTATTAATATCAATACCATTTTTAATTGTAACATTTATTGTTTATGGCTATTTGCCTGAATTAAAAAATAATCGTGGATCAATATTAATGACAAGATACATTGGCAGTCTTAGTATTGCTTTTGGAATTTTAATTATCATTAAATTTCATTTGTTGGAAACATCAAAGTATCTTTGTATTATTGCTGGTAATTATTTATTAATTAATTATGAAATTTATCAATTATTTATTATCATTTTTATATTGCAGGTTTAGTATGTTATTTTTTTTTCATTTCAAGTTTTTTTTGGTTGAATGTTATGAGTTATGATATTTGGAAAACAATTGGGTAAGTTTTTTTTTATAAAATTATTTATAATTTATTAATTGATTAATTATTAATTTAATTTAAATTTTTTAAGATCTGTACAAAATTGTGGATTTAGATGTAAAAAAATGAGATTATTTGTTTACTCATTTTATGTTTGGGGATCAACAAGTGTCTTGACAATTGTCATTGTTATCATTGAATTTTCACCAAAAATACCAGACTATTTTATAAAGCCTGGTCTAAATAATGGCCATTGTTGGTTTACAAGTAAGTTTATTAAAAAAATAAACCTCCATTAAATATTTTAATATTGTTTATTTAATTTTTAAAGGTATTCACTTGGCTGGAGAATATATTTTTTTTACTGGTCCAATGGGTATTATAATATTCTTCAATATATTATTTTTCATTTTGTCATTTATAAAAGCACGTAATATTAAAAGGAATTTAATTAATCATACAAATAGACAAGACAGTCAACGTCATGATGATAATTCTCAATGGTTTGTTTTATCAATTACATTATTTAATAAATTACAAAACAAAAAAGAAAAAAAAAAATATTAATATCTACTATTGATGATTAACTTGAAAGACACTTGAAATTATTATTATTTTATTATTTTTTTTTGAACAGGTTTTATCTGTGTTTCAAGCTATCAATCGTCACAGGAATTTGTTGGTCTTTTGAAATTATTTCAAAAATATATCTAGATATATTTGAAGGCCATGGATGGCTGTGGATTATTCCAGATTTATTTAATACATTACAAGGTTTAATAATTTTTATAATATTTGTATGCACAGGTAAACCAAAAAAACAAATATTAAAAATTTTTTTTACCACAAAAAATAAGTTAATTCAATAAATTTTGCAATTATAAAATAAAAGCTTGATAAATATAAAAGAGAGTGGTCCAAAAATAGATAAGTCGACATGAATTTAGATGAAGAAAGTCTTTTTTTTTTTTGGATCACTCTCTTTTATATTATAAATACCTCATAATTGAACTAATTTCTTTGTCTAAATTAATAATAATAGGATCATCAGAGCTGTAACTTCCTGTTTTTAATAATGAATCACGTTCATCAATTAATTTTTGTAGTTTTAATTCTTGTTGATCAATTTTTCTTGTACTAATTGACATGTCAGTATCAATATTTAATCTTGAACATGAATCAAATGTTGTTGGATAATATGATTCATCAGGGATATCAGTTCTGTATGATGATTTTGGTTTAATAATATCAATTTCACGTTGTATTTGATTTAATAATAATTTATCATTGGTCAATTCAGCTGTATCAATTTTTAATATTTCTTCTAAATTATTTTTTTTTTTAAATTCATTTTTACTTGTTTCAAATTGTACTTCAATATTATTATTTTTTAGCATTTGAATTTCACGTATTGCTTTACCCCATTCTTCTTTAAAATATATTTTACTTTTTTGTGAATCTTGCAATTTTTTTTCTAATAATTTTATATTATTTAACATTTCAGTATTTTGATTTTGTATTGTTATATTTTTTTGATTTGCTATTAAATTATCTGTTTGTTTTTTAATTATATTTTCTAATTCTTCATTTTTTATTTTTAATGATGATAATTTTTTTTCATAATCTTTTTTTTCTTCTTCTAATAATGACAACTAAAATATACAATAAATTTAATTAATATTTTTATTATTATTTTAATATTATTATTATTTTTAATAAATACCTTTTTAGTAAATTCATTTTGTAATTTATCTGATGTTTCTGTTAACTCTTGAAATTTTTTATCATATGTCCATTTTAATTCTTCATTTATTTTTATTAATTTTGCTTCTTTTTCCATACTTTGTAGTCTTCTTGTTCGTAAATCATTTGTTGCACTGTTTAAATTATCCGTCAACATTTTACACTGTTCAATGCTACATGTTAAACTTGATTCTAATACTTCTCTTCGTTTTTTCCACTCTTCACTGAGTCTATTCAAGTGTCTTTCTTCTTTTTTTTTCAACTAGAAAAAACATTTAATAAACAACAATAAATTATCAATAAAAAAAAATTCAATCAATTCTTACTTCAATGTAAAAAATTTTTTGCTGACGTTCTTTCCATGTTTCAAGTTCATCAATGATTTTGTAAGTCAAGCTGTCATCAAGAATTGGTGGTCCAAAATTATCTTCTATGAAAAAACATCAAATAAATAATTTCCATTCAATTTATTTTATGATTATATAGCTTTTTTTATTTACCCCAAGTTTGTTGATCTGTCCGGTTGTAAGGTCCAAGATCCACAAGCTTCATCATCACTCCAACAACTCCAATTTCACCATAATCATTAGATGACAAATTACTCTCATACTGACACTGTAACTACATAATAAAATTACAAAATAATACAAATAAAATTACAAATATATTTTAAATTACCTCTTTATGATGAAACAATTCTTCGACATCAAGAACACACTGTCCAATACAACTATCATCAGCATGAACACTTATTTTCGGTGGATATATTGACAGCAATCTTTTTATTTCGTCAGATGATGATACGAAATTTAATTTACATTCAATGTCTTTTAATTTCAACTGACTGTCAGTGGTAACTGGAATTTTTGAATGTGTTGTTGACATTGTGTCAGCTTTTGGATGACGAAATCTAGCAACAAAAAAACAACGTTTCAATTTATTTTCTATTCAACAACTTGTCATATAAAAATATTACCTAAATTCAATATGTCCAACTGATAATCCTGATTTTAATTTAACACTATTCAATGAAATGTTTAAACAATAACAATGATAAATATCTGGATCTGAACTATTTTTTTTACTACATGTATCAATTAATTTTTCCTGATAATTTTCAGTCTTTTGTAATTTTTTTTTATAACAATAATCACCAGGAGGATTTTCTTGTTTATCAGTATCAAATTCTTCAGATATTTTATTTTCAATAATACTGTCATTCAGTGAATAATCACTGTCAATATTTTCAGTATGTAATTTTTTTTTTTCAAAATATTGTAGCTGTAATTTAACATCGATAAATGGTCTTTCATCAGTATTAAAAGTATCATTTTTTTTATCAGTTTCTTTCATGTAAAATCTTTCAGTCATCACAGCTTTACCATTGTTAATATTATCATAAAAATTTTCTTCATTTTTAGCTTCAATAAGAGACCGATAATTAACACAAGTTTCACCCAAAATACTTTCACAATATTTTAATGTAATACAAAAATTTGAATGATATTTTAAATAGGTATTTAAAACATCATATGATGTTCTAATTCTGATGACTATTTTTTCATTAATTGCAAAATTTTTATTGTCAATTTTAAATGGTTTTGATTGTATATCATTATCAAATATTTTATATGAAAGAAAATATTTTTTATCATTACTTGGTTTTATTTTTTTTAAATTATGAAGATTTCCAACTGTTCCAGTTGTTATATTTAGGATAAATAATTTTTGACATGTTTCAATTGCTCCAAGTTGAATGAGTCCTTCATTTTTAATTAAATATGGCTTTGGTAAATTACTTGGTACAATTAATTTATCAGAATTTTCTTTGCTCTCAGCATTGTCATTATTATCAGCTGGTGAATCTTTTAATTCTTCAATAATTAATGACAATAAAATTTCAGGTTTAAATGATTTAACATCATTTCTCAGTCCAAATAATTTGTGCCAATTTTTTTTAATATTTCCATCATAATCAGGTGGTACAATTTGTGCTGTACGTAAACTCAATACAAAATATCCAAGTCTTTCTCTAATACCATTATCTTTGTACTCAAAACATTCAACTTTAAGTGGCTCTTGACTTGATCTCATTCTGAAAATAAATTTGGCATTAATAAGAAGAATATAAAATGATTAATTTATATTAAAAAAACAACAAACTTTCTGAGCTCGCTTTTTGTTGCCTCCCAGACAAGATCTGATCCAAATACTGGACATGCTTCTGGATTTATAAAATCACTGTCTAATGATCCACCACAAAGTGTGCCAACAATAATCATAGGATTCTCAACACTGTCAAATCCTTTTCCTGTTTTAAATAAATATTTTATATTTTTTATATCAAAAAAAAAATATGTAAACATAAAATATTCCCGCCGATTTTATTCATCAAGAGGTTATATTTATGAAAAATTAATTATATTTTTTTTACCTTCCAAAAGACCAAGTACCACTTGAACATTTTGGCCAGTTAATTGATCCATATTATTCTTGACATTTTCCAGTTAAAAAAAACAATATATATATTTAATAAAAAAACAAAATATTTATATCAAATTAAATATGACAGATTGTATATATATCAACAAACAAACACTTTTCTCTTTTGGCTGCCATGGAAACCATCAACTGAAAAAAAAAAAATCTACTTTCTACGAAAACAAATAAATAAAACTATAATTAAATAAATTTTATTTCTTGAAAAAATACAGATTATGATAATTACCTATATAATTTTCAAATTAATTAATAATAACGAAATAAAAAACCGAGTTTTTGTTTGTTTATAAAAATTTTTTTTATACATGTTTAAAATAATATTTAAATATCCCGCGTTAGCTGCCATTTTTGCAGTTGAACCAATCAAAATGAAAATAAAAAAATGGCGTCAAAAATAATGGTCAATTTTCAATTTTGTCGATACATACTTACATGTAAATAAATATTTATATTTTTTTTTTTTTTTCAAACACATCTCTGCGCCCAATGTCGAGTGGTGGTCGTGTTGCGCCGAGGTGAAGGAGTCCGTGTGTGTTTTTTTTTTTTTTTTATATCATCGTGTGTATTTACTGGTCTCGGACTCTCATCTCTCCCCGTAAATGTAATTATAAATAATAATTAAATAATTTAAAAAAATAAAAAACATTAGTGTAAACATAATTTTGTTTATTTAAAAATTTATAAATCAAGTGTTGATTGTAATTACACAGTGGACCCACGGGGTGGTGCCCGGAACGATATACAACAATTATTCATGGACACTTTGGATTATTTTTTTTGTTTGTTATTATTTATTTTTACTCATTTTTATTAATATTATATCAAATGTTAGTTTATATACTTGATTCATTATAAATATCAAAACTTATCATATATAAATTTTAACATTAAAATTATTATAAATAATTTTTTAGTTGAAAAAAATAAAAAGAAAAAAAAATGTAAAAAAAAAAATATTATGTCTTGTTTGCATGTGTATATGAGAGTGGGTGGGGGAAAGGTTTTAGGGTGGGGAATAAAACCGAAGTGCACGAAGCCGAGCACAGACTGACACCGAACGCGAGTTAATATTATTTTATAACAAAAAAAAAAAAAAAAAAAAAATCAAATTATTTTATTATTTAACCTTAAAAAACGTTATTTATATTTACAAAATTATAAATAATTTTTTTTTTTGTTTTTTTGGTTGAATGTTTTTGGTTAAATAATTTGAGTCAACTGTCATTATTTGTTTTTTTTTTGTTACCTGTCATTAATGACGGTTTTATAATATAATTTTGATAATTAAATTTTGATAAAATTTGTTGTTTGTTTAAAATTATATTTGAAAAATAAAATTATAATAGAAAATAGAATGTAATTTTGATGGAGAGAAGAGAGAGCTTGTGGCGCTCCCGCGATTTGTAAACGCTTGATCCATAATGGTGGTCTTTTCGGGGTGCTCCTTGTGTCACATTTAGGGATGTTAATAAAAAATATATTAAAAGTAAATAAACAATATATAATTAACATAATTAAATAATTTTCAAGTAATTTATTTATCTAGTTTTTATTGAATACACTTTTTTATAGCTGAAAATTTTCTGGTTAAATAGTTTTTTTTTTTACTCCAGCTGTAAAGACGTAAAGATTATTCAATAATTTAATTTTTTTTTTACTCCAATTGTTGATAAATAATATAAATGTTTGTGTTAATCAAGTGTTGATGATTTTTTAATTAATTTATGTGTAAATTATTTAATTGTAAAAAGAATTAACAAATGTTTTTTTTTCTTTTTGGAAAAATAGGTTATCAGTTGGTGGTGAAGTGGTAACAGCATGGGGATTCATCCCCTGGAAACTTTTATCTGGATTAATTGTCAACATTGACATGGATTATTGAGTGAATTCTAAATTAATTAAAAAAAAAAAATTAAAACAAATTATTAATAACTAAAGAAAAGAGAGAAAAAAGTACCTATTTTTTTTATACAATTTTGTTATTTATTTATTAATTTAATATAGGTATATATTTTTTTTTTAAATAACAAAATTATAGAAGAGTTAAAAGTGAACAAATTTAAAATAGTTAATAAATTTTTTTTCGTGTATAATTAAATTAAAAAAAAGTGTGTGTGTAATGCAAAATGCAGAAACGTGACGGTACAAGAGGTGACAAGGATATCACCAGAATTGGTGAACGTGAACGTGAACAGGAGGCTGCTAAAAGAGCATCAAGAACAAGTGGAAATGCAACAAGATCCAATATGCATTCATCACGACATAGTGTTACATCAACATCTGGTGTACTTATGGTTGGACCCAATTTTAGAGTTGGTAAAAAAATTGGCTGTGGTAATTTTGGGGAACTTAGACTTGGTAAGTTGATTTAATCAATTTTATTATTTGAGCTTGATGATTTAAAAAAATACACTACAAAACTAGTTTTAGTAATCATAAAAACTAGAGTAATTTAATGGCTTGTTAAAGCACATTACACATCAATTATTAAATTAATTTTATGATATAATTTGTTCATTACAAATTCATGTGTTGTTATTTAAATTTTTTTTTTTTTTTTTTGTTAATTTTTTCTTGTCATCTTTAAATTGTAATTAATTATAATTACATTTGATTGATGTTTAATAATATTATTTTAAATTAATTTAAAAAACAATAATATATTATTGAAATGTTAAATCACATTGAAAATATTGTCTATACTTGTTATCAGTATTTATTATCAGAAATAAACTGCATCGTTTATCATGTTATCTTTGAATTGTGTATACTCAAAGACTGATGACTAAAGAATAAAATGATTAATGAAATAATATAACCAAAATACAAGATTACAATTGTATAACATTTTTCTTTTCATAAAATTATCGTAAAATATTTTCAACGTGACTGAACGAAAAAAAAAAAACACCCAACTCTTATCAAAATTATTTTCATATGAAAATCAATAATTTGTTGAACCTGCTTGAAAAAATATAAATAAATAATGTTTATGATTTTTAAAATAATGATAACAAGTAGTTTAATAATATAAATATATTATTGATTTATTAAATAAATAAAGTTATTTAAAAAATATATAAAAACAACTAGTTTTTCCAACTTCCTATTCTCTTGAGAATCGTGCGAAACGAGTCGAGACAAAGATATACCCACACACTCTTAAAATTAACTTCAATGATGATGATAGAAAGAGAAGATGTTTCCTCATGGTAACTCATGTCTTTCATTTTTTTTTTTTTTAAATTTTACTGGTTTATTATTGTTGTTATTATAATGCATCCCTGGCATCACACAAGAGCACACACCACCTGGCCTCTTCAACCAACCAGCCAACATGCTTTTTTATTTAAAAAAAATTAAAAAAATATATATTTTTTATTTTGCTGTTAGAAATGAGAATTGACTGGGTATATTTACGTGTCTACCTTGTGACCTGATGATCGTCAGGTGCGAGTTAACATTTGATGAATAAAATTCAAAATGATAAAAAATTTTTTAAAACTGGAAAATTTTTTAAACTACTTACTTGTAATTTGAAAAATTATTTATTATTTTTTTTTTTTTTAATCGTTGAGAAATTGCCTGAGGGTGTTCAGACAATTTTACTCAAGTATCTGTTGAAGATCCTTGAAGTAAATTTTTTAATTAAACCGGTAGAAAATGGTGTAAAATAAAAAAAATATAATTACAGCTTTTTTTTTATTATTATTTTTAATAACCCAGTGCAACTGTCTTAAAGTTGAATTAATATATTTTTCTATTTTTAATTCTTTTAACACTTTATTATTATTATTTTTTATTTTATTTTTAAAGAAAATAGTTAATAGTTTTGTTTTTTTTAAAATGCAATTAAGATAGGCTTTTTTTTTTATTAGAAAAAAATATTTTTAAATAATTTTTAATGTATTATTATTAATTGATAATTAATAATTTTTTTAAAAATAATTTATTTAATTATAAGAATTATAGAAATATATTTTCGTTTATTTTTTTTTGTTTTTTGTTATATTTTTTAATTTGAAAATAAATAATAAATTTAAATGGAACAAAGACTTTTAAATTACTCGCTTATTTAAACTCTGATAATTGTTTTTTTTTTTTTTTATTTATTTGGTCAATTATGACTATCGTGTGGTATTTTTAAATTTTTTTATTTTCTTTTTAAATTTATATATATATTTTTCTTGCTCGAGAAGGAGGACCGGATGGGGAAGTACGAAATTCCAAACCTACCGGTCAGGTAAGAAGAGGTAGAGGGGCTTCCGGTTAGTAAAAAATTAAAGAAAAAAAATAAAATTGAAAAAAAAAAATATATATATCAAGATTAAAACAACTCTTGAAGAGAATCGAATCGATCAGTTCTCTGCCTTTCTTTCCCACGCTGCATAAAAATTGCAACAAAAAACAAAAAAAAAATTAATTTTAAACACTAAAATACAGTGTACAATAATTGATGATGACTTCATCTAATTATTGGTTTTTTTTTTTAAATATATCAAACATATTATCAGCTGATTCATTTCCAGAAAATAATAGGTTGTTTTTTTCTTTTTATTTATATATTTTTGTTGTTTGTAAAATTATCACCCAACCAAGTCTATTGGACTTTGATAAAAAATTATCTCTTCATCTTTGTTTACAGCTAGTTTATTTTTTTTATTTACCACATATTCACCTGATTAAAGGGCAAATTATTTTTTTTTTTAAATAATTCTGACGTCTGTTAAAATCAATCAATCGAAATTGTCTTTTTTATTTTACAAAAATGGCACATTTTGTGTAATTTTTATCTAGTTTCTTCGATTAATAAATTTTTTTTTTTACGTAAAATATTTCTACGAAATATTTCCAATGTAATCTTCGAATTTTTCTCCGTAATTTTTTAGTAAAGCTATTTTTTCAGGCTAACTAGAACTTATAGAAAATTATATTATAAATTGTTCAGCAAATGGAACAACATTAGTACTCCAGTTTTTATTTTTTTTTTTAAATTTTATTATTTATTTATCATTTGATGGCTATTCTTTATTTATTCACTTTGATCTTTCTTGTAATAATTGAATTGTGTACGTGTGTGTATGTGGTCGTTGGTTATTTTTTATAAAATAAAAACGTTTGAAACGAGATTTAACTACAGACAGGTTGCTACCTGTGACTCATAGATGATGCAAAGAAAAAGTAAATTATTCTTTTCTTGATTATTTTTTTTTTTTTTTTATAATTTTATTTTGTGGTCGTGTAGCTTCGTTGTCGTCGTGGTCGTCGTCGTCGCCATGCGAAATACAATTTTCGTCGTCCCAGTATAATTTTAGAATACTTCTAACTTTATTTTAATATTGGTAGTGGTTTTTTGGCCTACAGGTTGCTTTTTTTTTTTTACATTTTATTTTTGATCTTGAGATACTTATTAGTAGGTATATATTGAGTGTAGAAACATGTTACGACCTGTTGGAAAAAAATATAAAAAATATTTAAATATTCAAGTCTGGTTAAACTTCAATTTATTCACTACAACCATCAAATTTCAACCATAAAATTTTGTTTTATTTCGTTCACTTGAAATAATAAATAAATAAACATTTTTTACTATTCATTAAACACCATCCAACAATATAGGTCAATTCATAAAATTAAACATAAAGTAAATTATTAAATACAAGCTTGATTTTAAAAAAAATAAAAACATCAGTTGGGTAAAAATTTGTTTAAAAATTATTATCAAGCATTGATGATGATGATGATGATGATGATGATGATGATAATCATGACGATGCTGAGATATAAATGTAGACAATTTTTCCTGGCGATGAGCCGAAGGTCGTGCATCATCAACAACATCAGCATTAATTTAAAACACCTGGTAATATTATCACAGGGTAGTTTTATTTTTTTTTTTTTTCATTCAATTTTTCTACTTCATCTTTCTTTGGTACAGTTTGAATATATACTGTGAATAATCAATCGAAAAACAAGTCAAAGTAAATTAAATTAAACTAGTTTTGTATTGATTTGTTTCATTGTTTTTAAAATTTATTTAATTGAAAACTAGTTGTCAACGTGATTTTAGCTACTGAAATCAACTTGACACAAAAATATTCATTAACAAAAAATGTAACATTCAATAGAAAATTTAAAAAAGATTTTTTCTTTTCGATAAATTATTAATTGGAGTAAATTTTTAGACATAACTTTTCAGTGAACAACTAAATTGGAGTGTAACCTTCTTAATTCACGACTCGTAACGATAATTATTAAAATAAAAATAAAAATTCTAAAACAATATTAAATAAATTTACATCCGGAGTAAATATATATTCAAATGAGAATTAAAATATTTTTTTTTTTACTATCTTGAAATTTAAACAAGGGTCATAAATTATTATTGGAAAAATAATTTAACAACTCATTTTGTTGATACAGTGAAAGTAGCTTTGATTTATAATATTTTTCTACCAAAAAAATGAATTGATGAAATTGATTTTTATAAATTAAATAATGTATCAACATGAAAATTACATGATAAAATTATAAAAAATTATGTTGAGTGTTTATTTTTTATTCATTTGATAAATCCATGAGATATCTTTGAGTGCAGCAACGAAAACTTGACACACTCGTTATACAAATACATGTTTAAATTTTTTGTATTTTACACACATAAATATATGTGTGGGTTTAAAAAGAGAGTGAAACTTTAATATAGCTTGTATTTTTTTTTCTTGTAACATTTTTATATCTGTTGCTGGGTGTAAAAAAAAAAAAAAAACTGAGGATCTTTGACTCTTTTTTGTCCATGTCCTGACCCATTTTTTTTTCCATTGAAAATTCTATTTTTATGTTTGCGCTTTTGTTAAATAATTTTAGACACCTGGTTGGTGTATTAGACTGACTTAATGTAGGCTAAAAAAATAATATATTAATTATAAATAAAAAAAAATATAGTTTAATTTTAGTTTTCATATAGTTTTTAAACGTCGAGTGAATTTATCAACTTGACGACTCGTTGCCATTGCGATACGGTCGATTTTGTGTCTCTCCTCTCTTCTTCTCTCTTACTATTAACATTGTACAATCAATAACATCGGTTTTTTTTTTTTCATTTATTTATCTCAAATATTATATTACTTATTGACTTTACCCTATTTGCAATATCATTCATTTATCATTAATTCATTTTTATGTTTTACTCCAAAATATTTCATTTCATTTCAGCTTAACTTTAAAATTTATGATAAAAGTTCATTTAAAAAAATATATTGTATTAAATTATCTCTGCTTAAAGAAATTTATCTAAATTTTTCCTAATTTCATTGGTAATTTTTCTAAAATTTTCCTGATTTTACTGTAAATTTTTCAAAAATCTAAAAAAAAAATTGAAAAAAATGTTATTTAATTATTAAAAATATTACACAATCCCGTAATATTTTTATTTTTCAATTTATTTATAATTTAATTATATTGTTTATTTATTTGTTTATTATTTTTTACATTATTTATTTTATTTTTATTGTATTGATTTTTTTTATCCCATTAAATTTCTAAAAAAAGCATTGACAATTAAATTTTCATTGTAGCATTCAAGTTTCATCAACTTTTTCGATAACTAAAAAAAAATAAAAATTCAAAAATGAATTATCAAACACGCTATAATGTCATCACCAAAATCATATTATTATTTTTTTAAATCTCCTAGAAAAAAAAATACATATAAATCAAGATTGAGGTGTTTTCATGTTTTTTATATTTTTTCTTTCTTTTTAAATAATAATGCCACTTAAATAGAACATATTAATATTTATTTATTTATTATTATTATTTTTCTTGGGGTGTGTATATCCAAGTATACATATTGGCTAGCATTTTGCACTCAGTGTCAGAGGGACGGTTAAGTGAAAACCGATGGGCGACATCGTGGCGACTATAACGATGACGACAAAAGAGTTGTTGCGAGGGAAAGAAAGGGTAGCCAAAGACACACTCTACTAAAAAATAATAATAATATTTAAATAATAAGAGGTAATAAAAATGAAAAATAATAATAAATAAAAAAAAGGGCGTTATGTATTTTATTGATAAAAGAAAATAAAAATGCTATCGATGATGGCTTGCTTTTTTTTTTTTTCAATCGATGCACGCGATTTAAACTTTTGGAGTTATCTTTGATTTAATTTCACTCTATTTTTATAAATGGATATCAAAAAGATCAAGGCTCTATTGTACTAACACTCATTGTTCTATTATGAAAAAAAATTTTATGAATTTTTAAATGTTTTTTAATCTTTTAAAGCTCTTAAAATAATATTTTAGAATTTCGGCAATTACTTGATAATTATTTAAACAATTAAAAACTTTTTTTTTTTTTTTAATTAATAATGTTGTTAATAGTGTATTAAATTAGCTATTAAATATTGTATATTTATTTATTTATAGTTTTATTTTAGCTATATAAATATTTCGATTATGGTAAAAAGTTATTTCGATTTTGGTCAAAAGTTATTTCGATACCGGAAAAAGGTGGTAAATATTATATATAAATAATAAAAAAAAAAAGATAAATTGATACTAAAATAATTGGTAAACCACTGGACCACTCGTGTTTATAAATTTTATATATCAATAAAAAAAGATAGTAGTTTTTTTTTTTAGAAAATTGGATCACGTTGATACAACCATATTTCTATCTCTTCTTTATTATTTTTTTTTTTACTTTAGTATGTCTCTTGTGAATTGTGTCGGTAGGAAGAGATCGTGGCTTTATTTTCCATGAATGTCTGTTAGAAAGAGCCCTTTTTTATTGCTTATTTATTTTTCACTGTTATATACACGAAAAAAAAAAATAAAGAGTACATACAATGTGACGGGCGTGACTCCGACATATGTCTGCCAAACGTGTATATCTTCATTGGATGACCCTTATTTATTTATATTTTTTCATATGAATAATTTTATTAATTATTTTATACATTTATTTATATAAATGTAAATAAATAAAATAAATTAGTGTATATATATTTAAATTATCTATCATCAATTCCCAATCCAAAAAAAAATTCAGAAAAATTTTTTTATTTCGATAATTCTTTCTAAAATTATTATCAATTTTAAAATTTTTTTAAATAATTATTAATTTTACATCGAAACTTATGCAATACCTATATTTAAATAAATAAACAAAATTATTTTTCTATTTAAACTAGTATAATAAAAAAAATAACATTAACCTGTTTTTTTTTTTTTAAATTAAAACCCAGTCAAAATTTGTTATTAATATTTAATTTAATTTAAAAAAAATTTATTATTTATTATCATTTGTTTAAGTAATTGAATTGCATTGTTTAAATTTTTTTTTTTTTATCGAAATTCATGTACTTGTTTTTTTAATGATGATTAATTTTTTGAATTATTTATTTTGTTTATATATAGATATAAAATATAATAATAATAATAATAATTTTTTTTAATTTGACCATGAAAACTTTTAGCTTACGAGGTCATCTCTCGATTAATTTTTTTTTTTTATTTATATTGTTTATTGTTGTTTGATTGTTTGTTGTTTCGCTTGCATGCACATCCAACTATTTCTTGATTCATAGAAATTCACGTGATGATAAAAGAAAAAAATAAAACAACAAAATATGTAAATTTTAAATTGTGTATGTATGCAATGATAAAGTGAATGTACAATATGGGTATATGTATATTGTAGTTTGGATGGAAAACCAAATGAATTAACAAACTTTGAAACACCTGGAAACGCAGACATAAACGCGGGAAATATCAGGCACTTGGTAACAACGAGTGTCATTGACTCGTGAATGAATCAAAATGGCGTTATCAAATAAAATAAATACTATATATATATAAAATAATAATAAATACTTTTTTTTTTTTTTAACAATAAAATATATATTTTTTATTTCTATAGAAAAAATTATAATTTTATTTCGATTTTTTTTTCTTTAAAAACGAAAGTATTTCGACGTTCTAAACGTCATTTTATTTGTTATAAATAATTTCATTTGTATTTTCTTTCTCTTTATCGCGTTGCTATGCTATTGTCAAACAACAATTTTCAAAAATTTCTCCAATTTTTCTTGTATATTTTCCATAAATAAATTGTCTAAAAAAATAAAAATTTGTAGAAATTTTTTTACACAGAAAAAAAAATTTCTATGCAGCTTATACCGAAAAATCTATTATGAAAAATATTTCTAATAATAAAAAAGGCTTTTTTTCTTGTCAAACAAAATTATAAAAATCCACATGCCAAAGTAACTAGTCATATTTAGTTAACCCTTTTTCGTGTGTTAATTTTTCGATTAGTTTTTTTTTTTTTTTTTTCGCTAGAGTTTTGAGAAATCTTGTATGTAGCTGATGAAAATTAAATATTCGTGTTAAATAGATAGATGGTACTTAAGCTCGTTGAAGTTATGAGAAATCCCTGGGATCGGGTTAGTAGGCACGTGAGGTATTTTCAGTCTGGCCTAGTTTATCGTTAGACTGCACGCGGTCGATTGAAAGCTCTAACCGCGTCATAGCGCAGACCAACTGTAACTTAATTGTATACACGCATACATTTTATATATTATATATATATTTTTACAACAATATATATATAAATATAAAATGTATGTCTATGTCAATTTCATCATTCATGGTCAATGATTGACAGTATCTTACAATAAAATCGCAATAAAAATAAACAACGAAAAATTAATTCAATAAATAAAATATTTAATAAATTATTATAGTAAAAAAAACAATAGAAATTTCTTTACTTAAATAAGATGAAAAAAAAATATCAACAGTATTGTTGTTACAAAAATTTATTCCATCACGATTTAATTTATAATAAAAAAGATTTGATGAATGTAATTAATCATTTTTTTTTTC
The DNA here is from genome assembly GCF_014905175.1 of Aphidius gifuensis. Taxonomy (NCBI): domain Eukaryota; kingdom Metazoa; phylum Arthropoda; class Insecta; order Hymenoptera; family Braconidae; genus Aphidius; species Aphidius gifuensis. The sequence continues at coordinate 15,957,208 of NC_057792.1, forward strand.
CTCAATAAATTAATGTCTAGTTTAAACTCTTAAATAATAAAATTAAATAAATTAATCTGTTTTTTTTTTATAATACGTATTATTGAATAAAAATAAGAAAAAAAAAATTTATTTAATATTATTGTAATTTAATAATCAAGCTCAAATAATTACATAAATTATTATTTATTTTTAAAATAAAAATTATATGCTTTTTTTTATTTTCAGGAAAAAACCTCTACAATAATGAGCATGTGGCAATTAAAATGGTAAGTTGATTGATAAAACAATCGAGACTTAAATGATAAAATAATTTTTTTTTTTAAATATATATAACACTTGTGGAAATGAATGAAGTACAAATAAACAATACTAGGAAAATGAAAGAAAATATGATAAGTTATTTATTTTTTGTTAGTGTATAGCTTGAAATTAAATTTAAAAAAAAAAGAAAAAGCATTGTAATGCTTGTTGATACTTGTAATTTTTCTTTTTATTAATTCATTCATTTTTTTATTTTTTTCTACAAATAACATTTGTTTGTTTTCTTGACTTATTATATAGACTTGTTGTGTTATTTGTTACTGTCAGATACAAGAAATATTCTTGGTTTTATTTAATGTTTTAAAAACATTTTTGAAACCTAGATTATTGGCTTTGTTCAGGGACAACGAAAGCCTAGAAAGTTGTTGACAAATTTACAAATTAATTCAAACTCTGTAACAAGCTTGCAATAAACAAATATCAAGGTCTTTTATTATTAACCACAAAAGTGTTTTTTTTTTTATCTCTTTTTTTATATTAAATCTTGTCGTTAATTAAATTCACCTGTTCTAAATAATAAAAAAACAAACAACTTATTCAATTAATTTATACCATTTTTTTTTCTTTTTGTTTACAGGAACCAATGAAATCAAAGGCACCACAGCTTCATTTAGAATATAGGTTTTACAAATTATTAGGTACACATGGTAAGTTTCAAAGAAAAAAATAAACAATTAATTATTTCCATCAGTAAAAACAAATAATAATAACAATCTAAAAAAAAAAAGTCAATCAATAAACTGTAAATTTATAATGAATCTGTCATATTGATTTTATTATTTAAAAATAAAATTAAAATATAAAAAATCAAGTAGAAAAATCTGGGCTAAAATGGACAAGATAAAAGCAATTTTTCAATAAATAAAATTACTACAATTAAAATGTAATTAATGGTAACAAAAAAAAATAATCAATTTAATTATTACCATATGTTTAAAATACACAGACTTTATTTTTATTTTGTTTATTATTGTTATTGTTATTTATTTATACAATTATTGAGTTTTTTTTTTAATTTAAAAAATGTACAAATGAGTCTATTTTGTGTGATGACTGTTCACTTTGTTTGACATACTAAAAATGATAATTATTTAGTCAATTTTAATGATAATTAATTTGTTTATTTATTTCAGTTCATAACACACATATAGAAGGTGTACCGGAGGTATATTACTTCGGTCCATGTGGTAAATACAATGCACTGGTTATGGAACTTCTTGGTCCAAGTCTTGAAGACTTATTTGACTTGTGTGGGAGAAGATTTACGCTTAAAACTGTTCTCAGTATAGCCACCCAACTTGTAAGACAATTTTAATATTATTTTTTTGTTTTTATATATAAATTTTATTGATAGTTTAAATTTACAATTTTTATTTACTATGTTCCAATATTTACTATGTAAAGTTGTAAAAAAATTTTATTTTCAATTCTAATATTTATTGTTATTGTTTTTTTTTGTTTAACAGCTTCATAGGATAGAGTTTGTACACAGTCGACATTTGATTTATCGTGATGTCAAGCCTGAAAATTTTCTTATTGGACGTAGTACAACTAAAAGAGATAAAATTATTCATATCATCGATTTTGGATTGGCCAAAGAATACATAGACTTGGAAACAAACAAACATATACCTTATCGGGAACACAAAAGTCTTACGGGTACAGCACGTTATATGAGTATAAATACTCATCTTGGAAAAGGTAATAAAATAAATTTTAATTTATTCCTTAAAAAAACAAAAATATCATCAACTAAAATTGCAAATTTAAATCTATTTTCTACTCTTGTCTAATGTTAGTATAATAAATAATAAAAAAATTATTCAAAAATAAAATCTTTGCCATTAATGAGTTGAAGAAAAAAATATTTATAACAAAAATTAACATGAGTATTGAATAATTTATGCAACTTTATTGACTCTAGTCACGTGAAATAAATTTATCATAGATTTTTTTAGATTTTTTAATATTCAAAAGGTATTTTATACGAGTAACCTTATGAAGTAAAAAATAAATTTTCATAAGTACATGTCTTTGCTTTTTTTAATGCTTTAATTTATATAATTTTTTATTCCAATTGTTTTTCTAGAACAAAGTAGAAGAGATGATTTGGAGGCACTTGGTCACATGTTCATGTATTTTTTGCGTGGTAGTTTACCTTGGCAAGGACTTAAAGCAGATACATTAAAAGAACGTTATCAAAAAATTGGTGATACAAAACGTGCAACACCAATTGAAATATTATGTGAAGGTCATCCAGAAGAAATGGCAACATATTTACGTTATGTACGAAGATTGGATTTTTTTGAAACACCTGATTATGAATATTTACGTAAATTATTTCAAGATTTATATGAACGTCGTGGTTTTGTACATGATGGTGAATTTGATTGGACGGGAAAAACAATGGTGAGTTTAATATTTTCAATATAATTATTTAAATATTTTAAATTAAAAAAGAAAATAGAAAAAAAAAAAAAAATAAATATAAATTTCAAATCTTCTATTTTATTTATATTATTGTTTTTTTTTAAATAAGCAATCATATGAAGAAACAGAATAACAAGTACCAGTAAAGGATATAAAAAAATACAACTGAAAAAAGATATTATTTTTTTTAATTTTTAATTTTGCATGCTGCCCCTTGATTTAATTCACTAGCCCTCAAACTTTGAACAGCTTCGACAATTAAGGATGGCTGCTCCATCACACATAGGAAAAACAAAATCAGACAAGGTTGGTCGTATTGTGAAAATGCAAAATGACCTGAAAAATATATTTAAAAACAATATTAATTACTGGCTTTATCATCCTATCATCATCATCATCATCAAGCAATAAATATACAGAAAAAAAAAACGTAAAATTTAAAAAGAATAAAATAGAAAAAAAAGAGAAAAGAAATATCAAAGAAAAAAAATAATAATTGATGATTTTTTTTTTAATATATCAGCAGCTATTTACACTCTGATATTGTCGACATTTATTGATAACCCATGATTTTTATTCTTCCTCATTCTGACATAATGTAAAAGAAAAAAAAAAAAATATCAAAATACATAACAAAAATATTTTTAAATTAATTAAAAAAAGATTCATTTGATATGATTTATTTAAACAAATAAATGTAGATTTATGTTATGGAAGTTGGTTATATTTTCAAGTACGTTATTGTGCTTAGTTTATCATTCATTAATTAATTATTAAAAATTATATTTATAGTTAATTTAAATTATAAAAAAAAAAGGAATATATAAATTGTTTAATTGTATTATTAAATTAGCTTTATATTTATTAATTATTTTATTTGATTTTTAATTACAGTCAACACCAGTTGGATCTATGCAGACTGGACATGAAATTGTTGTATCACCAAACAGGGATAGACATGCTGCAACCTACAAGGTAAATAAAAACACTCGGCTATTTTTAAGCATGGTCGTCTGTTTTTTTATTTTATTTTTTTTGTCATTCAAGTAACCGCATGTAATTATCTGCTGTTTGTGAAAGCAATGATACACAGCAATCATAGATTTTTTAAAAATGAAAAAAAAAAAAAGCTTGAGAAAATGAGGAAAAAAAAAATTAAATTGATTGGTCAAGTTGTGTTCAGACACTCGAGAGATGTTTATGCACTTTCACATTATCAAGAAAGACAAAAAATAAAATTCTTTTTTTATTGATTCATTATAAATTATTAATTGATAAACAAAAAAAAACATAAACAAAAATGAAATGAGTATTTTTTTTTTCGATTGATTTTAAATATTTTTTATTATTTTATTTTGCTATGAAAATAATTCAATGGATTGTGGTGGATTAATTATTGGTCAACTTGAATCAATAGAATATTGATGAGGTAGATGTTGACGATGATGAAGATGATGTTTTTGTATTGAATTATCAACATGTTGAAATGCGAGGAAAATACGTAAGCTCACTTGCGACAATCTGTTATATTTTTGTTATTAAAAATCATTACATCATAATTATAATATAGTCACAGTAGAATTATATTTAGAAGTTATCTATAAACAGTATTTTTATCAAAACCTTGAAATAATTTTCCTTAACAAATGTAAAAATTATTTTTAAAAAATCATCAATGATAGTTTTCAATATAAAAACTAATTTTTTATTTGCTTATTATTTAAATTTACATTTGAGCTTAAAATATTAAACTCGAGCTGAATCAACTGGCCTTTTAAATAATTTTTTTTTTTAAATTACATTTAAATATTACTATCGTTAATGATGTCACGGTTTAAATGTCCTTAATTTTAAATAATAATTATTAATAATATATTGTTTAACTAAAAAAATAACACATCTAAAAAACGAACAAAAAAACAAACAAAATGTCCCGCTTGTTCCTCCAGGATGTGGCTGGTGGCGGGGTGGGAGGAGGGGGCGGTAAAGGGGTGGGAACAACATGGCCTGATACAGTGAAGCAATCAGGTGCTGGTGGTACATTGACGCCTGCTGACAGACACGGCTCAGTTCAGGTGAGTTTACCCGCATAATTCCTTTTATTTAAAAAAAAAAAAAAATTATATAATTTACCAATACCATCACCACCCCCTCGACCATCTTCCATCATGGTCAACATGCGTTTTTATGTCCATCAAACAAATTTATTTTTCATCAATTTACATTTTAATTTTTTAATCAAATTTTTCGATCATTCATTGAAATTGAATATTAAGAAAAAAAATTATAAGAATTTTGAGTCTATTTTTTTTAATTATTTAAATTTATTTGTTATTATTTTTTTTTAATTTAAATTTATAAATTTTATAAATTAAGATAAATTAAATGATTTTTTAGACCCGACATCATCGGATTATGGTCAGTTGACGTAACTCAAGCAATTTATTTTTAATTATTTATTAAAATATAGTTTATTGTCTCATTTATATTTACACAGCATGCTTGATTTTTTTTTAAATAATTAATTTTATTATTATTATTTTTATGAATCACTAACTGATGAATTTTACTGAGTGGTTTTTTTTTTTTTTTTTTAATATAATACAAATTGTTTTGAGTTTAGGTATTTGTGTGTAATTAAATAATTTTTTTTTTCGTTAATTTTAGTTTTTACTATTCACAATTGTATAATGACATATTTTTTATTTGCAAATTATTTTTTGAAATATTTGTTTTTATCAAAAATTTTATAACCCAAAGAAGTATACTGAGCCTATTACATTTTTAAATTGAATCATATTGTTGTTAATTTTCTAGAGCCATGACCTGTTGAAAAAAAAATATATTTTTAAATTCTATATGTAAATTTATGTTGAGTATCTAATTCTGGCTGTAATTTTATTATTGATAATGAATTTTTGATTAATTAAGGTGGTGTCATCAACAAATGGAGAACTTGCAAATGATGATCCAACAGCTGGACACTCAAACACACCAATAACAGCACCTCAAGAAGTAGAAATGATCGACGAAACCAAGTTAGTACCAATTTTTATTAACAACTAAAATTACAAATAATTATTTAACATGAAAATTAATCAAAATTAACCAAGCTTTTATTTTTTTAAATTTATTATTTCATCTGTTTATCATTATCTCATTAAAATATCATGACAAACTCTTTTTTTTCCAGACAAAATCAATTAAATAATAAAAAAAAAATATGTGTTAATAATTTATGTACAAAATGTGGCAAGAAGAAACGTCCCCTCTCCCAGACAACAACAACAACAAATTTAATTAATGCTAAGAAATTCAAGTTGCATAAATCCTTTTATAAATTTCCTTCTTTTTTACCAAAATAAAATCAAATTTATTATTATATTTGTTAGTTAACTTGGCTTGTAATATAAACAAAAAAAAAAAATATTTAAATTATATTATTAATAGCTGTTAAATAATGCAATTCATCTTTTTTTCATTTCGATAACAAATTGTAGGAAAATTATATCATTAAAACCATGTGCTTTTTTCAAAATGTTTTTCTTTTTTTATTTAAAAATAACTTTTTTATTTTCATTTATAACTTCAGAGCTATCAGGTGATGATCAATTTCATTTTCATTATGCATTTATAATTTAATAATATTAAAAAAAAATTATAAAAATAAATAAACTAAAAATGATTATCTAAGTCCTATTAGTGTTTGTTTTATTTCCAGATGTTGCTGTTTTTTCAAACGTAAGAAGAAAAAAAGTGGACGACAAAAATGACTGTCAGTTACTGTTGGTCACAGTGGCACAGTACAATGTGCTAATAATAGTGAAGTTATTGATAATGAAACAAGAAATAATAATGATAACGGTGGTATTATTATTGTTAATGATAAATATAATAATGGTGATACCGATGATAATGGTGATAATGAACGTGAAGCTGTTAAATTATTACGTGATTTTAGTTGTTCAGCATCACGTGAATCGGTGCTACATACAACTGTAACATCAACACCACCACCAACAACAACAACAACAAATTGAGACACTAAATAAATATTATTATTAATAATAAAGAAGAAAAAAAAAAACATTAAATTTAAATGAAAATTAAAATAAATAAACAACAAAATAAACTGAATAAAATTAATTTTTAAAAGTAAATTAAATTAAATTAAATTATGTAATACAACTACAACAACCACAAAAAAAAATAACCACAAACTGCTGTTTTATTGATTATCATTAAAATTAAATCATTATCATCAATGAGTCGTTGGTGTTGTCCACATTATATTCGACATTTTAAAAAAAATTATAATAAATAATGAGCTACATTTATATTTTTTATTTTATTTTTTTTTATTAGTTTAATTAATTTCAGTCTGATTTTAAAGTGACTCTTTTAATTATTATATTAATTTAGTTGTTTATTTTTTATTTTTATTTTTTTCTATTGTTTTATCAATAGCATTGTTGTTAATAAATTATTAAAAATAGAAAAAAAGCTCATTTCAACATTTTAATAATTCATAAGATAATGAAAGAATTATTTGTGATTTCATTTTTATTTTATTTACCTATTTAGAATGAACTTTTGATGTTGAAAAATATCATCAAGAGTTTAATGATAATTTAAACATTTAAAAACCATTTACACATACACAAACACACGGTTGATGTTTTTAGGCAATCATTTTTTTATAATAAAAACAAGTCAGTTGATTATCAAAATAAAAAAAAATTAATCAGTCACTTGATATTTGTGAAATATATAATATATATTATATATATTATTATTTATTTATATATTTTTTTTATTTTTTTTTTCAACAAGTGATTGAGTGATGTATATTTAAATCCAACTTTTTATGAAAATATTTACACATTATATGTTTTTTATCAAAGGCAAAATGATAAATAAATTTAATAAATAAATCATGTATGTTTATGGCAATGTGAGAATGCTATGTTTGCATATAAAAGCCAAATAATAAATAACAACAAAAAGATATATAATTAATCATTTTTTCATTCAATAGATATTAATAGTTAAACAATTTAATTTGTTATTAATTTTACACAGCGTTTTGCATTATCAAAGGAAAATTTTCAAACGATCTCTGACAGATCTTATGTGTACTTATGATAAAATCCCCATCAAAGAAAAATCATTGAATTTCAGCTATTTATTCTTTTAAATTTAATGAAACATAAGCTTTTCATAAAATATCTACCCACATGTTCATAGTTATTTTTTTTTTTTATAACAATCTTTTTTTTTTCTTAAATAATAATTAAAAAATGTAAAAAAACATTTCAATTATTTTTCATTTTACGTTTAATAAAATTATTTAAAAAAAAAAAAACGAAATACACGACTGTCTGCTGGTTGGGTACGGTCTTTTTTAAACAACAACAAATGTGATTTTATTTTTTATTTCTTGAATGAAAAAATAAACGTAAAATGTAAATTGAAGAAAAATTAATTATCAATTTTAAACTGGAATAAATAAATTTATTTGTATATCAATGTCAGAGTCTGTTGAGGTATCAAATAATGTACTGCGTATTTTTTTTTTATAATGAATGAGTCAACTATTTTTATAATCGATTGACCATATAAAAAAATATCAACTTTCCTAAAAAAAATATTATTATTTTCATTATTTTTCATTTAATATTTTTTTTTTTAAATAAAAAAGTAAATAAAAATATAAAATGCCTTGAATAAGCAGAGTGGATAATATTATCATGATATCAACAAAATAAAATTTTATATAATGAAAGCTAAAAAAGAATAAAAAAAAAAACAATTAAGATTAAATTTTAAAAAAAAACAATTCTAATCCATGATAAGAAATATTAATAATAATAATGTTAAATTAAAAATAATATGCACTTGAGCTTGTTTGAATTATAGCCAAAGGAATCACAAATTAAAAACAATTTTTTTTTGTATTTTTTTTTCTACCTGACGACCATTTATTCTGGGATAATGATTAAATAAAATAAAAAAAAGGCAGATTCAGGAATTGGCATGTTTGGACTTTGTATAATAGTGTCCAAGTCAATTTATCAATATTAAAATAATAAAACGATCAACAATTGTTCATAAACATTTAAATAAAATTATTAATAATAATAATTGTGATTGTTAACGATAAATGCAGAATGTACGTGTTTTGTGTGTTACTTTGTAAATAATAAATATCCAATTTTTTGAAAAATATAAAAACAGCTGAAAATAATAATAATAAATAATTACTATTATTAAGTGATAACCATTAATGTTATAAATGAAAAGGTTAAATAATTAGTTGTAAAAAAAAAAATTGATCTTCGATTGTATGACTCACTTTTGTGTGATTTAAAGAAAAAAAAATGAAAAAAAAAATATAAAATCCCTTGCCTTTTTGATTAAAAAAAAGAAAAATTCATTTTTTAAATAATTATTTATGAACAAATTAAATTTTTAAATAATAATGCTCAGCTGCATTTAAATAGGTGTAAGTAAAAATAAAAATAAAAAACTATATCAAATTTAAAATCAGCTGAAATTATAATTTGTTTTTTAATTTAAAGAATAAATATTTCTGTACTGCCTGGCCAACAGAAAATATGAATGACATAATGACAAAGTTAAATTTAAATATTGAAGCACTGAAAGTACATTTTATTTTTTGCCCCAAACCTAAAGTGCACTGAGGAATTAATTTGTAACAAATTTAAAAATCATAGTTAAACGTGAAAAATTTAATGTTATTCATTTTATGTACATAAAGTGTTTTCATCAATTAAAATTATCGCCAAGTGGGCTAGTTGAATAATTATCATATACAAAATTAAAAAAAAAGAAAAAAGCAAAAACAAATATATCAATAATATTCGAGTACACAAAATTGTTTTAAAATTTTATTGCTTTATTTATCAAAAAAAGAAAAAAAAATAATATATAAAAACACATAAAATATTAATAATAATATTTTAAAATTTACAGATTTTTATTTTGATATTCAACTTTATCAACAACATCACGTCCAATAATTGAAAAATCTTCAATAATTGCTGCTAAATTTAAAACTAATTTACCATTACTATTATCAAGCTTACGACAATTAATATTTGTAATTTTAAAATCTTTTTTTTCCAATGCAGATGGTTTTAATAAAACCCCAATGATTGATCCACCATAAGTGTCATGGAAAAATAGAGCAAGATCACTGTAGATATTCTAAAACAAAACCAAAAACAAAATCACATTTAGTATAAAGATAATTAAAGCACAATTTAATAATGAATAAAAATTAAAATAAATACCCTCAATTCTTTCAAGTAGTATTGAACAGGATCAAATTCAACAATTGGTATTTTTTCATCAGTATGCTGTTTGTATGGATGCCATTTTGTAACACAAGCTGTATCATCAAGATCAAATGATTGATACCTTCTTGGATTAAATTCATCCTTTAAATAAATTAATACATCATATTCATTTGTTGGTGGTTTAAACATTGGTTTCCAGCTGAATAAACTTCCTTCATTAAATTGTACATCAACAAGTTTCAGAGTTTCTTTAGCCAATGCACTAACACGTCGTAAAATAATTTTATTAGGTGAATTTTTAGTCCATATTGAAGTCAAATGATCATACGGTGTTGAAATAAATAAATCTGGTAATGAACCTGATTCTCTTGATGTACCAAAATGATTTTCAATATTTAAAATTTCTTCTCTTGTCATTTCATTATTAAAATTAACAATAATTGGATCAGTTGTCCATTGTTCTCTTGAAAAATATTGTAAGAAACGTAAAAATCCAACTTGTGGTATTTGTGCTGGTCTGTATGGATATGGTGATAAATACATGTATGCAACAAGTAATTCAACAACAATTTCAGGCATATGATAATCATCCAATAAATGAGCTGATAGCCAACGTTTAACAAGACAACATGTTACACCAAATGATGGCTGTTGTGAATGTAAACCATGCAATGCACTACTTAATTTTGGTAAATGAAATAGCTTTTTTTCTAATTTAATTGATTCATTATTATTTTTATACTCAATAACACCATTATTGTCAATTTTTTTAATTAATGCTATTTCTTTTTGTTGTGCAATTTCAACAACAAATACATAACCAGATTTATATATTATTAAATTTTTATCATTTACATATGTTTTTACACAACATTGTTTACGTAAACAATTTGAAATTTCAAGATAAAATGCTGTTTTTGTTTTTCTCAATGCCAATAAATCATCTGGCCATTTACCACTTGTTGTCAATTGTATTACCACATTTATACTTGGTACATATTGTGGTGATTTAATAACATTGTCATTTAATATTTGTACTTTTTTATTAAAATTAATTGTACAATCATTTTCTGTTTTAAGAGTTGATGAAAGTGGTGGAAATACACTTGTATATCTATTTATTGAACTTGTTATTTGTGCACTATTTATTGATAATGGTAAATTTTTTAAATTTGTTAAATCTTTTTCAAGTTCATTGAAAGCACTAAGAAATAATAATGTTGCTTCTTCACCAGTACCATACTCAAAATGAGTTATTTTTGTTTTTTTTAATTGTAAATATTCATCAGATTGATCACCAAAATATAAATAACTATTTTTTGTTATATTGAATTTTGATTTTAATATAAACGTTATTATTTGTTTTGTCAACATTCTTTTATCAGCTATTGTTTGTGATTTTTTCCAATAAACAGCTTCACAAATATTGCCATCTTGAAAACGTCTGAGCTCTGATTTATCTCCCCAAATTTCACGAAATTCAAGAGCCTCTTGTTGATTGGCTTCTGGTCCTTTTTCAATTGGATTAAAACAGTAATCAGAATTCAATTGAATTCCAATTCTTATTTTATTTAAACCAGCTGGTTGTGATTCATTTGTATTCCATTCTTTGATGGATTCAGGTTCAACAAATAAATGTGTTACTCTATTACCAAGAGCCTTACTGAGTGTATCAATTATTAAATCAACAATCTTGCTACGTTTATCAACACCAAGATCTATTTTTTTATTATCAGTAATTTTTTCAATTGCCATATTAGCCAACATTTCAGTGTCATGAATACAAATAAACTGATCAAATGTTGAATAAAATGGTAGTTTTCTCATGAATAATATTTGAAAACTATCAATACTTGCATGATCCAGAGATTTAACAGCAAGTTCAGCTTCACTTTTAAACCATTCAAAATTTTTCTTTGTCAAATTTGAAACCATATTGTGATAACCAGTTACATCAACAAAAACACAATCAAAATATTTATGATAATCATCAACTCGTGTTTTACAATCATCACCAGTTGCAAGTGTTATGCCTTTTTTTGTCCAGTCAGATTGAGCCAAAATGTTCCAAACATTCCTGACAATTTGGTAACTACTCATGAATGTGTTCAGCTTTTTTTCACTCAACAAATGCAACACCAACATTGTCAATATATGGCCATTAAATGCTGCTGATGAATCACATGATTGTCGTTGATTTAGCCATATTTTTAGAAGGATTATTCCATCACGAATGTTTGGATAATCCTTGATCATTTTTATACATTTATCATTGCATTCAGACATGATTAAATCACGCAACACCATCATATTGTAGTGTGGTGTTGGTGGCAATTCTACTGGCTCTGTTTTTACTTCATTTTTTAATAACCATTCTGGTCTAACTGAATTTTTTTCAGGTAAAAATCTACTAAGATTAAAGCTTGTTTTTTCAGCAGCAAGATGAATATAAACAGCAACTTTTTTAGCCAATGAACCATCTGGAATTAGTTTCAATTTAGGTGACCAGCTATCACCAATAAATTTTTTTTCATCAACAATGCTATCATCCAGATGTGCTGCAATGTAGCTCAAGTAAATTGAACGTTTTCTTGAGTATCTGTAATTTTGATAGTCACATTTGGTGAATAATTTTGCTGGCATTTCTACCATTATGTCAATGATGACATTTGGTCCAATTGTTGTGCCAAGTGAATAGGACCCAATGACACTAATATTGGATGGTTTTAAAAATTTATAAAACCCTTTTTCGTTAATTGGCACATCAATTTTTGGTACTTTAACACCAAGTTTCGATAACTGCTTTTGTTTTGACAAATCACAGTCTTCAGTTTCTGGTATTGACTCAATTGCCTTGACTAATTTTGGATACCAGCTGTTAAATTTAGTGACATATTTATCTTTTAATTTAACTTCAGTCAATATTTCTTCAATTTGAAGTCTGAATAAATTTGAATGAAATAAATTCTCTGTTTCACGAAGTTGATTTAATTCATCAGCTGTTGGTGGCTTAAATAATTCTTTATTTTTTTTAAATTTTTTCTTTTGCACTATTTCTGTTTTTTCAACATCATCTAGAGGTCTTTTTTTAGCATCAATTGGAGCCATCGCAACAGTCTAAATAAATAAACAAATAATAATAATTAAAATATTTAAAAATTAATAAACAAATTATAATTAAATGATTTAAATTATTTAAAAAATATTAATAATTGTAACAATAAATTAACAATTTCAATAATATATTTTAGATTAGATTTTATTTAATTTTAAAAATAAATTACCTCAATTTCTTTTTTCATGATAAAATTATTTTCCAAAATTTAATAAAAAATATTTTTTTTATTATTATTTATTAAACACAATTGTTTATAATTAATTATTTATTTTTAATAAGGTTATAAGACACTGTAACATGTGCTCCAAAAATATTTAAAACAAACTTAAGGTATTATTACAATGGAGCTTCAAAAATTTTATTTAATTTCATGAAAATGAATCTTAATAATTTCCGGAATTTTCCGATTATTTCCGAATTAATTTTCACACTTCTCGAGTCCACGGTTTCCAAAGCATGGAAAAAGTCTTTCTGTTTCAACTTTCAAGCAGATAAAGACATCAAGTCATATACCTGTTAGCCGGTGTAAAATTATAAATCAACAAAATTATTAATAATAATTTAATATTGTATTTAGTATTGTTAAATAATAACAACATCAAGATGATGAGCAGAGCAAGTTTATTGTCAAAAAATACTGGTTTACTCAGAGTAAGTTAATTTATTAATTAATAAAATTATCATTTAACCTTGGATGATGTCATATTAACAATAATTTCAGAAATCAGCAATGCTTCCACAAATCAATGCAAATCCAATGATGGTAAATCAAGTCAGAGAAAAATCAGGAACACCAATTAATACAATCGCCATGTTTGTTCCACAACAAGAGGTTTGTATATTTAAATTAAAATTTTATATATTTTTAATTTATTTATTTATAAATTTTATTAATCAACAGGCATGGGTTGTTGAAAGAATGGGAAAATTCAATAGAATTTTACAGCCAGGTTTAAATTGGTTAGTACCAATTATTGATAAAATAAAATACGTTCAAAGTTTGAAAGAAATTGCAATTGATGTACCACAACAAAGTGCAATTACATCAGACAATGTATCACTTGATATTGATGGTGTATTATATCTTCGTATTAATGATCCATACATGGCATCATATGGTGTTGAAGATCCAGAATTTGCAATTATTCAATTGGCACAAACAACAATGAGATCTGAACTTGGTAAAATATCATTGGACAATGTATTTAGAGAACGTGAAGGTCTCAATGTTGGTATTGTTGAAAGTATTAATAAAGCAAGTAATGTTTGGGGTATCACATGTCTTCGTTATGAAATTCGTAAGTATATTATTGTCAAGTAAATTAATTAAATATTAAACATGTAAAAAAATTAAATGAATGATGCAATATTTTAAATTTATTTCAACAGGTGATATTAGACTACCAAAAAGAGTTCAAGAAGCTATGCAATCACAAGTTGAAGCTGAACGTAAAAAACGTGCTGCTATTTTAGAATCAGAGGGTGTTAGAACAGCTGATATTAATGTTGCTGAGGGTAAAAGACAATCAAGAATTCTTGCATCAGAAGCTGAAAGACAAGAACAAATTAATAAAGCTAGTGGTGAAGCTGCTGCTGTATTAGCTGTTGCTGAAGCACGTGCTAAAAGTTTAGAAATAATTGGTAAATCACTTGGTCTTAAAGATGGTAAAAATGCTGCATCATTAAATATTGCTGAACAATATGTTCATGCATTTGATAAATTGGCTAGAACAAATAATACTGTTATTTTACCAAGTAATGTTGCTGATATATCTGGTTTTGTTACACAAGCTATGACAATTTATAAAAAATTGGTACCAACAATTGATGATGCAACAAATCAAGCATCATTGTCATCAAATCAATCTGATGCCAATGAAGTTTATGAATATTATAGTGATAAAGAAGAAGCTGCACAAAAAATTAACAACAAAAAACCTCGTAGATCATAATTCTCTTTCTTTTTTTTTTTTTTTTTTTCATTTAAAATGTTATAAAAGTTAATAATAAGTTTAAAAATAAAATACACATTTCTTAAAATTTTCTTTGTGTTATATATTTGCTTTAATATAATTTTATTTTTAAGTAGAAAAATTCTTGAAGACTTTATGAAATTTTTAATAACGTCATTAATTTTTTTAGTTTAAATTAATTGAATAATATTGGAATATTTTTTGATTTTTACTTTCGTTTTTTTGTCTGTATTGCTGATGCTGCTGCAGGTGGAACATAAGTTTCTTGGGAAATACGATTAATGTAGTACAAAGCTACCATGGAAAATATAAAACATGTTGTTATTGATACTCGATGAACAAGACCAGCAGATATCATGGAAAACAACAAAGAAATAAAAACTGAAATATAAAATATTATTTTGTTATTATTTACTTGTTTTGTGTTTGTTAAATTAAATAATAATATTTAATTTACCTTCTGGAAAGAATTTTTGTTGAAATTGTTTTCCAAACATTGATGATTCTAAATTTCCAACTGCTGTCAATAAAAATACAAACAACAGGGATCCAATAAAACCACCAAGAATTGTATGTAATTGTGTTGATGTTAGCCAAACTTTATACATTTGCATACCAGAAAATAAAATTATTGTTATGACTAATGACAACAAAAATGATACACCACTTGTAACTGCTGTAAAAATATAAATATTATTTATTTAGTCATTTGTTTATATTATTGTTTTTTTTTTTTTCTATGATAATGGAAAGACCGGTTTGGAGGTTATGACACGTAGCCAATGACAGATGTTTTATTTACTAATGAATAATTTAATAAACAAATATTCCTTGGGAAATTAATCAAACTGTAATAAGAAAGTTTAATTATTTATAAAAATACTTGCCCATTTTTTTTTTAATTATTGGATTTATAGTTTTGTTTATGTACAGAATCAATGACAACTTGTTTTAAATAAAAAAAGAAGCAAGATGTTATTTTTTTATTTCTGTTTGATCGACTGGAAGTAAAAACATTTTCGGAGTAAAAATAAATCATGGAGTATTATAATATTATCATTATAATTGGAGTACTCCAAATATATTTTGTTTTGACGTTTGTATTTTATTAAAATTCATTTTAATCTTGAACATTTAATTTTAATTTTATAAATGACTAAATGTTTACTAATAATAAAAGAGACAAGTCACTCGTTGATTGAATTAGGAGAAATTTTTTTAATTTTTATATCAAAAGAAATTCGCCAAGTTTGCCAAACACGTGTCTGTCTTTTTGCATCTCGTACACGTTAGTCTTTAGTATTTACTCATATTAATACCAGTGCAAAAATACAATAACAAAATCATAATTTTAAAAGTTGCAAAAATAATTAACAGTTAATATTTTTATATAATATTAATTGTCAAAATAAATTATTAATTATTAAAAAGTTATATTACAAAATTACATTAAATAATTATTTTAAAATTGGAGCAAATTGGAGTAAAAACATATATAAGGTTAGAACAGTGCAGTTATTATTGCAACAAATATTTATTAATTTTAAATTGTTGATCATTGCTGAAAATCCACGTTAAGTTAACCGAAAATAAAATATGAATACTAATCAAAGTAAGATAAATATGGAGACTGCAGAGTTAAGTCCTACCGAATGGCTTGAAAAATTCATTATAATTTCTAAAAAAGAAGTAAGTTTTAAATTACATATAATTATATTTTTTTTAGTACTGTTAATTTTTATTATTGATTCAATTAAATAATAAACCAATTTTTTTTTTATACAGCTTGAGTTGACAAGAAAATCCTTAGGTAACAGACCAGTTGTAACTATAGTTGATGATTCCGATGATGATGATGATGATTATGATTATGACGATAATGATGATCATGATGCGAGGCTTTATAATAACGATAATGATCATCCCCATGACCATCATGATCATTATGATAAAGCTTTTGATGATAATGATGATTCTAATTCTGATTCTGATTCTGATGATTTGGAAAATACCGATGATAATAAAATTAGATATAGCGAAATACGAAAAGCACCGAGGTATAATTCGCGTATGATTCTCATGGCTCCTCTATTTTCTAGTCAACCACGACTCGAAAAAAGTAAGAAAATAACAAAACTATAATTTTTAATGATAAAAACGAAATTTTGTATTACCCTAAATATACTAATGAAAATATTTAATTAATTTTTCAGTATGTGAAGATTGGGAGAACAGCTTTCTTCGTTCATGCTTTACAAGATATACATTTAATAGCAATAAAAAAGATTCAGTGAACGAATTACATGAAAAAGTAAATGATCTAAAGTACCTAATGAATCTCTGTGGAAGTAATTTAACTAGTCTAGATGTAACACAATATCCTAGTTCTCAAATAATGCCAATTATCAATGCTAATTGTCCAAATCTTGAGATGCTGTATTTAGGATTCAAAGAAATAATAAGTCAAGATTTTGAAAATGTTTTTTCTAATATGTCTCACCTTATGTATCTGACGATTAAATGGCAATGTGAAAATTCAACTCTACCAATGACTTTAGCCAATTCATTGGAACAAATTGGTGGAACATTGAAAATTTTAAATCTTTATTGTACCTTAAAAGAAAATAATATTTTCTCACCAGATTCATTGGCTTCGGTAAGTTTAAATTTTTTATAAAATTACAATAAAAAATGTTATTTAATTTTTAATCAATTATTTATATATTTTTCAGGTATTTCCTCGACTGACTGCTTTGGATTGTTTACAAATAAGGTGTTTTGGACTAAGTCAACTATTACTCCAGTCGATAGGTGAAATGAAAAATTTGACTGATCTAAGATTATACTCTTTTTGGCCGAAAAATCATCCAATGTTTGATACAAGAATCAATATGTATCCAATTGGGAATTTGAAAAATCTCGAAAAGTTATGGGTTGATTGTGATTATGGTGTTAGAGATGAATTTTTGATTAATCTTTGTAATAATGCCAAAAAATTAACGCTTTTACATATAATTGGAACATATATAACTGATATTGGTATGAGAGCAATTAATAATTTACAAGAATTAGGAAATTTCAATCTTGGTGTGTCTGGTTATGGTTCGCGATCAGAAAAAAATGAATTTATCACTGATGAATCAATTCAATGTTTATTCAATCAAAAATTGTACTCTTTGAATATATCAAATTGCATTAAAATCACCGATAAAGGGGCAATTAAACTTGTTGAAAATTTACCAAGTTTAATTGGATTATTCGTTAAAAATACAAAGATAACTCGTGGAGCTGTCAGCAGAATGTACAAATTATCAAAACATGGTAAAAAAGGACTACTTATAATCTAAAGCTGAAAATTAATCAATTTTTTAATATATATGATGACAATTAAAATAGAATACGTATTAGTAACCCAACTGCAGAACCAAATTTAGCTAATTAATTAATTTATAAATATTAAATATATAACACTATAGCTAGGTAAACTACACCTTAAGAAAATAATGTCTCTTTTTCATTTTAAAATTATTTATTTTTTTTATTTAAGTTTTGTTTTTTATTATTTATAAAAAAAAAAGTATAAATATATATAATTGAATGAATATTAAATTTTTGGATTGATATTTTTATTTTTATTAGTGATTATTACCTTTTATGGAATTATCTTTTTCTATTAAAAGTCTAAAAATAATTAAACAGCTAATTAAGGTGTGTTAAGCAATAGTCCTTAATCGAAAATTCAACCTACCTAGTGCTGCCAATTTTTATGTCAGTGTATATATCGGTGTGTACATATGTATGGAGACCTCCATGTGATATTATTATAATATTATCATTATAATTGGAGTACTCCAATTTATTTTACTCCGAATATATTTTGTTTTGATGTTTGTGTTTATTAAAATTTATTTTAACCTTGAACATTTAATTTTATTTTTATAAATGTTTACTAATAATAAAAGAGACAAGTCACTTGTTGATTGAATTCTTTTAATTTTTCTATCAGAAAAAATCGCCAAGTTTCGCCACTAGTTTGCCAAGCACGTGGCTGTCCATCCAGCATCCAGCATCCATTGCATTTTACTCATATTTGCTCATCTTAATACCAGTGCAATAATAAAATAACAAAATCATAATTTTAAAAGTTTTAAAAATAATTAACAATTAATATTTTTATATAATATTAATTGTCAAAATAAATTATTAATTATTAAAAAGTTATATTATAAAACTACATTAAATAATTATTTTAAAATTGGAGCAAATTGGAGTAAAAACATATATAAGGTTAGAACAGTGCAGTTGTTATTGCAACAAATATTTATTAATTTTATAACAATTGCAATAATTTATATTTATTCAATTCATTTGTGTTTTATTATTTATAGAAATCATCCAATTAACTAAGTGCATTAAACAACAACTCAATAAATCAACAAAAACGAGCAGAAAAATTTAATGAAGATGGAAATTAATCATCTTGATTGTGATTCTCTTCTCTCGATATTTTCACATCTTCCAGCTGAAGATAGATTAAAACTACAAGATGGTAAATATATTATTAAAACAATTAACAAAATTCATTTTAAAAATTATTTTTATTTATTTTAGTGTGTCAAAAATGGGAGAAAATTAGTCACTTCATCTGGAGCAACATAAAAATTTTAAATTGCCCAAAAATTTATTTGAATAACAAATGTATTACTCAATCAGAAATTGAGGATATAATGATACAAAGTAGAAAATATTTGAAGCAGTTAGTGTTTAGTAGTAATTTAGAAGTAAATTCAATTTTAAATAATTGTAAATTATGTGCTAATATTAATTGGCTTGATCTCTCAAATGCTTGTGATGTCAATGACAACACAATTATTTTTATAACACAAAATTTTAAAAAGTTGAGTTATCTTGACATAAGCAACAATTGGGAGTTGACAAACAAGTCATTAATGAAATTGGGAGAATTAAAAAATTTAAAAAGTATTATATTAAATGATGTGGTTGACGTTGATGATGAAATTGTTGATCAATTCAAAAATATGAAACGAGTTGAATTTGCAATTTCTCGTGTTACTCAAGCAGCTGTTTTAAAAATTATCAATAATTCTAAAGAGCTGGAAGTTTTAAATATTGCTGACACAAATGTTACAGTTTCTTGTCTTTCATTTGCTTCATTTGCGTGTGATCAACGTCAAAGAAAATTGAAAATGTTCGTTAATAGATATCTTTACAATTATTTAAATTATGATCTACATATATCACCTTTTTTAACACTCGAAATTTTTTAATCAATTTTAAAATGTTTGACACATTTCTTTTTTAATATCAATTTTTTAACCTTTTTTTATGGTTTTATTTTAGGATATAAGTTTTTTTATATTTTTTTTTTAATGTTTTATTATTTTAACTTGTAATTTTATAAATTTAATTGTATATAGAAATTTGAAATTCAATAATAAAAAAATGTAATTGTATATAGAAAATTAAAACTCAATAATAAAAGTATGTATTTACAAATTTAAAAAACAAATAATATCTTCGTTATTTAAATTTATTTTTAATGTTAATTTTTTTTCTGTTTGTTTATGCTAATATTTAATATCAATTTTTATTAATTTTATAATTTTTCTAATGTGAACTTGTCTCTAGTCGTAGAAAACAAAAAAAAAATATGAAAAATAATTGAATATCTATTTATAACAAAATAAAAAATAGTAAAAAGTGAAATTTCTTTGCAAATAAAATAGCAATAAAAGCTACAAGAATTAAAAAGTAATAGTAAAAATATAGCAGGTTAATTTTTCCTATTAAATAAAATATAAACCTTGCAATAAATATGAGCAAAAGTTTAACGATGAATATAAAAATAAATAATCTTGATTACGATTGTCTTTTAATGATATTTTCCTACTTTCCACTTGAAGAAAGATTTAAAATAAAAAATGGTAATTTACATAAATATCAATTAATAAAGTGTCAATTAAACTTCAATATAATTTTAATTTAATAAATTTTAGTTTGTCAAAAATGGAGAGATGTCAGTCACTTAATTTGGACAAATATACAATCAATAAATTGTCCAAATGTTTATTCAAATAATATAATCTTAACCCAATCAGATCTTGAAAGTATCATAAGAAAATGTGAAAAATATTTAAAACAATTAACACTAGATGATAACTTAAAAACTGATTCAATTTTAGAAGTATGTAAATCATGTATAAACATTCAGTATCTTGATTTTTCAAATTCAAATGACATAACTGATGAAACAATTATTTCAATAGTAAAAAATTTTAATCAATTAACATATCTTGATATAAGCAACAATTGGCATTTAACTAAAAAATCATTAAATCAATTAGGTAAATTAAAAAATTTAAAAAATATTATATTAAATGATATAATAATAATTGATGACGAAACAATTGATCAATTTAAAAATATGAAAATTGTTGAATTTGAAGTTGCTTGTGTAACTGATAATTCAATTAAAAATCTTATTGAAAATTCTCATGATCTAGAAGTTTTAAATATTGCTGGTAATCCAGTTACAATTGATGTTCTCATTTTCGCATCGAAAATTACTCAAAAACGTCAAAAAAAATTAAAAATAATTGTCAGTAAATATCTTTATCAAGAATTCGATAATAGAAATTTATCATTTCTAACGATTGTTACTTGATGTAATAAATTAATAACATTTTATTTATTTGAATTTTGTTTATTTAAATAAATCATATCTTTTTTTTATTTTTTCATTAATTATTTGGCTCGACAAAACACTCGTTATTTAATTAATGAGATAAATTTTTAAATATTATTTTTGATTGAAATTTTACAATATTTATTTTTGTTGAATATATTAATTTAAGGACGCATGTTTATTATGAAAAAAAAAATTATTTAGTAGGTTTGTATGTTGAATGATAAAATAATTAATTCATGTTTATTATTGAAAATTTAATTGTGCTGTTGATGTTGATATTTCCAACTACAAATTATTAATTATTTCAATGTAAACTGTGACGTGAATCATCAACTAGTCATCAATAATTCACATCATTTTATATTATTTATTTTGTGCATAAATTTACTACTGAATTTAATTAAAACTGTACATTTTTTTTTACTTCTTAAAACTTAAGGGTTGGTCCTTTTGAAAATATATATATTTATATATTTTTTTTAACTCATTTTCAATTTAAATTCTCGATATGCTCTAGTGTAATATTGACTTCATTTTATATATTTTTTTTTCTTTATTTTTCTACTATTATTTATTACTATTTTTGTTTTTTTATTATAATTTTTTTATTATTTGCATGAGTGTAGCCGAAAAACCAATTAACTATATAATTCACAATTTTAATTTTCTAACTTTACATTTTAATAGTTTCATAATAATTAATTAATTTATTTATTTGTAAGTAATATATTTTTTTTTTTTTACATATTAAATGATAATTCATTGAAATAATAAAATTTTAAAGTTGGACCCAAGTTATAAAAGTGTAATAAAAGCAAAACTAATACATTCGATTTTTTTTTAAATATAGTATAAATTTTTAATCATAATAATTACGTATTTAAAAAATATCAATATTATTTTTAGATAAATTATTGACAAAAAAAATTATAGATTTATTAATTATATAAATATATTAATTTGTTTTTATTTATTTATTTATTTCAAGATTAAATAAATTAATTTAAATTATGATATTTAATTTTTTTTATACAGTGATGATGATTAATTAAAATTAAAGAGTCCAAGATTTAAAATACATTTTTGTTTATTATTTTTTCTGTTTCGTAAAAAACTATACAACTGTTTTTTTGTTATTTTAAAAAATATAAAGTAATTAGTTCATTAAAATTGTTATAATAAAATAATACTAAATAAATAGATAAATAAATAATTTTTTTACATATAATAATTAAATATACATTTTTGTTTTAGGTGTTTTTTTTTTTTAAATTAATATTTTAGCTTTTAGTCTACTTTGGAATATCAAGGTTCACGTTATCGTCTTCAACGTTCATTGGGTATTGTGCCATATTTAAAATAGACAAATTCATTCATTTCAAAACTAACTCGACGTATTATTTTAATATCCTAATAATTATCGCTTTTCAGGCGCCAAAAATATCCTGGCAGTTATATTAAAATTATATTTTCAATGACTCTAAATTAAATTTTGATTATTATCACTTTCTAATAACGTTGATATATATTTTCATTTAAATAATCATCTTAACAATTCATCAAATAAATATTTATTCATAATAATTAACTATTTATATCACCGATATTAATTGATAAATTTTCTAAATTTTATGAAAGTGTTTTTCATGTTTTTTTTTTAATTAACATATATATTTTTTTTCATTATGTTACATCTTTCTTGTCAATTTTTATATATTTATAACTACTAAGAATTTTTTTATCATGCCGGAAATAATTATTTTAAAATTAATTAATTTTTAATTATTAATAAATGTGCGTTTATTTAAAATAATAATAGTATTAAACGTAGTTTGGCCTTGAAGCACAGCAAAGAAAATTAAAACTATTTCCACCAAAATAATTTGGATTATTAGCACCACCACGATTGTCCCATCTTGTGCCTTTTTTGGGTCCAATACTTCGAGCATTACTGACAAATCCATCTTGAAGAGCGATTGAACGTTCTGTTGAATTTTAAATTAATTTTTTAAATGTTATTTTACATTTACCAGGAGTAAACAAGTACCTCAAAGGATTTTTTAAATTTGTAATATTAAAAATAAGCATAGAAATTATTTTACTTTCTATGATGCAAAAATTTAATTATAGAAATTAAATGGTTCATTTTTTTTTCTACAAAATAACTCTATTAATTTGCCAGATTTTTCTTGGTAATTAAGACTAAAAAATTTACTAAGAAAAATTTTAATTACGAAGAGAAATTAAGGAGTTTTGTTTGTGATAAAAATCTGGAATAATTTAAAGGGAAAAAAATTTACATGGCTGGTAAATTATCTCAACTGGATTTTCAATTAGAAATTTATAATTTTCGAAATACTTGTTTTTTCTCCCTGAAGTAAATTTGTTATATTTTTGACTTAAAAATTATTCAACTCACCTACATCAGCCTCAGATTGTGGCATAAATTCTTGTAGTTCAGCAATAAGATTACTAATCTCTGCTGAATCTTTTCTAATACTGCATAATTCTTCTTCATTAAAATTCGGTGTTATTGGCTTACAAAGTAAAATTGATGATATCACATTACCAATATTTGATGGTCCAGATTTACTAGCTATAAAAATTTAACAATCATTAAATCCAAAGATAAAAAAAAACAAATTAATAAAATTTTTCTCACCATAATAACCAGACATATCCATGGGAACAATTCTAACGAGATTTTTGGCTTTATAAAGTTCTCGTAAAAATAATTGTGCAACGAAAAATAGTAAAACTAAATTTGGACTGTCTGCTGGTATCCCAAGATCAATGGCACTGTTGAAAAACAAAAGAAAAATAAAAAACAATTAATAAATAATTTAAAAGCCAAATTATTGTAAACTACAAAAGTTTTTTGATAAAATAAAAAAAAATATCAAAACAAAGAGTTTGAAGATAAAAGTGAAAAAATAAAATGGGAAAAAAAAATTCTTGACCTAGACGACTAATTTAAAAATCTTTTTGAACTTTTTAAATGGCCAGAGGCGTCAACAATGTTGAGAGTAAAAAAATAAAATAAACTTTATTTTATAATAATAATATTTTTTAAAAATATTTCACATGTATATTAAAAATATTAGTGGACCTTGTCCTATATTCTAAGTGGTGCTTGTAAATATTTGTTAAAGCACAAGAGGTGTTAACACTTATTTCACACGAGTGGTACTTTTCGCGAATACTGTCCAATTTAAAAACCATGTTGTTTAAAAAAATTTTTTTTTTATTTACTTTTCTAATATCCAAAAAAAATTTCATAGTATTTCATCAAAAAACAATATAAACTTTTTACAATATACAATACTAAAATTTATAAAGTTGAAAAAATTATATTATTTTTTTTATTTTTATAAATTTATTTTGATAAATTCTTTTGTAAACTTTTACAGATTGAGTTAAAATGTTAACTTGATAAATTTAAAATTTAAAATAGAAAAAAAATAAAAAAAAAAAAAATGATAAAGTTTTATTTTATGTAACTTAAAGTAGCTAAAGATCTGTGATATTTTTTTTTGAAAGATATAAAAAATGATCTGTCAACACCTCGTGTTTCTTAACAATCCCCTTGACGTTACTGCGGGGAAGTCCAACAACTCTCGACGAACTGGAGCAAACTTGGTGGGACTATAATACTAAAGTCTTAACTACAACATGTGTATGTATGGGAGAAAATAGAAGAGAGAGAAAAAGAGAGGATGTATATAAAATGTTAGTGTATTGATGTAATGGCAAACTCTGAAGATCGACTGCATTGAGTAGTTCAAATAAAGTTTCAATGCGGCAAAGGGGAATGTTTCGGTTCGTCTATTTTTCGTCTCATGGTAAAATGTGACACAAAATCCAATGGAAACTCTTCGGTATGCCTTTGGGCCATGTGAATATACATTGGCCTTTACTTTGTTATATTTCAAAGTAAAAAAAAAAAATAATAAAAATATTCTTTTATAGTATATCGATATAACAATCCAGAATATACCCTGTTGAATTTTTTTTTTCTTTTTTATATTCGTTATTATTACGGAGGCGAAGCCTTACGTATTGAAATCACTGGCAAAAAATAAATAATGTTCATATCTTCTAAACTATTTAAGATAGAGAGTTTGAAATAGGCTTAAATTAAAGGTTTGAAATCTACAGCCATATGAAAAATTTGGATTATTAGTTAATTAATTGTTGATAAAATAGATAATGAAAAATTTTAAACTGATATATGCAAAACTATGAACAAATCATGGATGCAATTTTTGCCAGGATGGTTTTTTAAAACTCTACAAAATTACGATTTTTTTTTTTTTTATTGTTGCTAGAAATTTGTTAATTAACAGAATATCAGAATTTGTGTTTTTTTAGACACTTCATAACTTTTTTAAAAATTATCTCACAGAGTTATATTTGGTCAAAATTTTCCTCATCAAAATCTCTACAGCCAAGTATATTTAGAAATATCAAAACCACCATTTCTAAGTTGTAAGACGATTGTTTATAATAATAGTGTCATCAACTTTGTAATGAATAAGGACCTTTAAAATTTGTATTGGAAGTTCTATCATATCCTTGGCTGTGGCAATTTTTATAACAATTTTTGAATGCAACATAATTTTTTGCGTTTATTTATTCAAATTATGGTTGTCAAAAATTACCAATTTATTATTTAACAATTTCTTCTAAATAAAAAGTTTGTACGCATGATGATGAAATATATTTCGATCGGTAAGTCGGTATTTCTTTTCATCGATCTTCATTTTAAATAGTAAAATTAAAAAAATTAAAATAGTAAAAGTTTTTTGATCTAAGTAGAAAAATAAGATAACTGTTAACTTTTTAAAATAAATTAAATTACAACTAGAAAAGCAACAAATATATATATGTATATAGTTAAAATATATACATGTTTATTGAGGTTAGAGTTCAATGTTATCATTGTTATTATTGTGTACAATATTTATATTCAAATAAATATTTAAAAAATATATATGTATAATATGAATAATGATAAATATGGTTCCGTAATTAAAAAACCCATATTCGCCGGAGTTTTGAAAATTTTCAATTTTCAACGGGAAACGATTTCGTTAACAACATTTTTTTGTTTTTAGTTTTTCTCTTTTTTTTTTTTCTGAGGTTTCCGATAAAATTGCATTGAAAAATTGAAAATTGAGTTCCATATAATCCTGGATATTTTTAGTTTATATATACTTATTATGTGATTTTCTTTCTTTTTTTTTTTTTCTATAAAGTCTTATGTTTAAGAAATAATATTAGACGTTTTTAAATTGTTTATCAAGTAAAATTATTATAATAGGCGAAGGGTGGGTACAACCTAGTAATATTAAATAAATAAGTTAGTAAATTATTTTTATTTTTAAATTCCTGATTGGTTTTTTCTTTTGTTTATTCTCACAACACGTTAAATTGGAAAATACAATTTCGTGTCTGACACTGCTTGACTTGTACTACTGACAATTTTTAACTTTTAATTTTTCCACAAATAAAATCATTAAACTAGATGAAAATTTTGAACATTTTTCTATCAATTTTCCTTGTATATATTGAAGTAAATTAATTACTCATCAAGATTTTATTAAATTTCAAAAAATTAATTTAAAAAAAAAGCTCTCTTTTTTTTGGTTATTTGAAGGAGTTAAAATTGAGAAATTTAGTTCTATGTATTTTTTTTTTTGACTATAATTTAGTTGATTATAATGTTATCCTTGTGTTTCGTTAATAAAATTAAAATTTCTATAAATTAAATATATACTATGAAACTTTTAGCGTAGTTTTCAAGTTATTTGATTAAGAATAAGTGAATTGTTAATATATGCAGAGAAGAAATAAATAAACTCTAAATAAATTAGATGATTTATTGAATAATTTAAATAACTTTTGTTAAAACATAAATTAAAAATTAATAATTTAATTTATCATTTCCAATGAATAATTTTATTTGAAAATTTTAATATATACTCTTTTTGTTTTTTTTTTTAATTTTTGATGAATGAAAATAAAATTTACTTGTAAAAAAGTTCGATTTTTCTTGTGAAAGAAATAATAAAAAAAAGAAAAATGGAATTGTTTTTTTACCCCACGGGAATTTCTACTGAACTAGTTTTTATTTTTTATATTTTTTGTTTTTTATAACGTATATATTTTCATCTTTGTATATGCCCTAGGCCTTTGTTTTATTTTCAATATCCACTGTACACCATTTAAAACAGCAAAAAAAAAAAAAAATAATAAAAAATAAAATCAGGCCGAGTAAAAAATGATTTGTCTTCGACCGGAATTATCAATAGTATTTCAAGTTGTAAATTAAAAATAAAAATAAATAAACTATACCATAACATGCCTTTTAATTAGGAAAAAAAAATTCCAATTTTTAATTAGCTTTGACATAGAATTTTTTAGAAATATATATCAAGAATTTAATAAATTTTTATTTCAATTTAAAAATAAAATGCTTTTACATTGTTTTTGAAAATTTATCTGACTCGCATGTGAACAAATATGAATAATAATAGTTATGACAATGATGATAAACAAATAATGAAATACAAAATTGAAATGAAAAATAATTAAATATTATTGGAATATTAATAAATATAAATTCTCAAATAATTGTCAATTGGAATAATCGAAATTGTAGATAAAATATTTCATTAAAAATAAAAAAGCTCTTTTTATTTTCACGAGTTCTAAAAAATCAGTCAATCGGAATACACGCAAAATTTTATTTTTATAAATCCAATCAGTTTAATTGCAATTTCATTATTACCATATTCGTTGACAAAAAAATAATAAAAATTTAATTCTCTATCATGTTAAAAGACCATTTGACATATTACAAAAATTTTTACAACCTAGATTTTTAAATCTAACATGATTACACGTACAACACTTAATTAAAAAAAAAAAGAAAAAAAAATATATATTCGACCTTTATGAGCTTTAATTCAAACCCAAGATTCTAATCAAATTTAAAAAAGAATTTTTTTTCAAAGGAAAAAACATAATTATAAAAAAATATATATAAATTAATTATAAATTTTTAAAATTTATACTTTATTTTAATTTAATTAATAATATTTTTCATAAACTAATTCACAAAATAAAAAAGAATTTTTAAAACAGGCTTTTTTTTTAATTTAAAAAAAATTTTAATTATAAATATTTCAGTTTGTTTGTATAAAAGAAAAAATTATTCATTCAAAAAAAAAAAAAAAAATAGTTAATAAATTTTTTAGACAACAAGTTGATTAAAAAATAAAATGTTCAAAAAATGTTGTAAATATTTAAATAAATAATTGTTTATTTATGAATTTTTCTTATTTTTATTTGAAATTCAGTCATTTTTTTTATGTTATTATTAACTTGGTAATATTTTACATTGATAATATCAAATGTTTATGTTATCAGGGTGATATTATACAGTGTAAATTAGTATAATATGTACAAACCAAGTTGACATAAATTTCAGTCACGTAGTATATACCGTATAGCCACACAGACTGACTGACAAAAGTCAACACGTATCAACAAAATCACGTGAATTTTAATTATCCGTATGTAAAAAATATAATCGATAATGCTAAACATTGATGTCACTATTCATCTTGACATTGACATTAATGTTTTTTAAAAAAATAAATAATATTTATTTATAAAATTCATATGAAATATTTATCAACAAAATACTTTTATAAATTTTTATATACCAATAAGTACAATAATAATGATACCAAAAATTTATTTATTCATGAATACGTCAAGAAAATATTTCATATGATAAATATTTTTAATAAAAATATAAAAAATTCATTTGACTAATATTATTTATAAAATTATATTTTAAATTTTTCCTTAGCAATTTAAAAATACTATCATTAAATTTTAGTGTATAAATGTTGGTATAAGATTCATTAAAATTCAAATATTATTAAATGACTTGGTACAAAAAGTATATCCGGGTTAATTCTCAGTGGGATACATCTTTCTAACGCACCCTTTTTTTATTTTTTATGTATTTTGTTGTTTTTATTTTACATGTGAAATTTGTAGGTGAGATATCAATCAATGCCAAGAAAAAACATTTTGATAATTTTTTTTTTTTCTTAATTTTAATTTCATTGCGTGACAGTGATTTTACAGCGTTATTATGGAAAAAAATATCATGAAAATATTACATTTTTCATATTTTATAATTTATTTGATAATTGATCTTTAAACTTTTTGTTAAAAAAAATTTAAAGCTTGTAAGAAAATATATAAAAAAACAAAGCTAGATTTTAAAAATTGAAAAAATTTATTTTTTCATTTATTTTTTTGAAGGTATAAAAAAATAATTGATTAGGTGATTATTTTTGTTAATTGAGAATAGATTATATGGAAAAAAATATGTGAAGCTTACCTTCGCATTTGTGGTAATACAAGTTGTGATGTATTTTTGCATGCCTCAACACAACTTCGTCTAACTTTACGTACACGTTCTCGTAATTCAGGACCATCCCTTGATTGACCAATGTTAATTAGTAAATCACGAAATAGTGCTATCTGACTATTGATATCTTGAATTTGCTGTAACATTAATTATAAAAGTTTACAATAAATTTTGTTATTAAAATTGACAATGTTATTCGTACAAAACTTTGTCTAATTAATTTAATATATATTTGCTAATTGGCAGACTTGCATAACACAATTAAATTTCAAGCTCATTATTTATTAATAAATCAAAACTGAATTTAAAAAAAAAAATACAAATTAATATTATATAATTTTTCAATTATTTATTCAAAATAATAATCAAGATTTTTATAATTTTTTTTAATTTCATTTTAAAAACTTTTGTAAAATTTTTTTTCATAAATAATTAGTCAATAAATAAATAAGAAATATGAACATTTAAAATATAACCGAATTAAAAAATTTAAATATTTTCAATTAAGGTCAAATCAAAATAATAATTAAATTATCACATTGAACAAAAAAAAAAATTGATTATTCATAGTTAAAAATTTACATTATTTTTTATTTTTTATTTTCAACTTTCAAGTGACTTTATTTATATTTTAAATTGAAAAATAAAAATTATTTTATTTGTTATTTAATTACAAGTATATTTAAAAAAAAAAAACAATAAATTTTTTTAATTAAAAAACGGTCAAAATAAAAACATGAATATTGAAATTTATATTGAAAAAAAAAAAAAGGATTTTTAAATTAAAAAAAAAAAAGAAAATGTTTTACCGCTGCAATTGATTTTTCATCGTGTAATTTGCTTGTTGATGGTGTCGGGGATTGCGTCATTATCTAAATAAAATTAAATCCCTTTTTTTGTTGGGTATAAAAGTGACATTATTGCAAAACAGCAGCATATTATCAACTTTGTTTTTTAAATTTAATAATCACATATTATTTATGTTTATATACAATTAATTATCATATATCGAACATAATTATAATTAAAAATGACTATCTAAATCACAATTAACCAACATTGCTTATCAATTATCCATCACCACATGATAACAACTGAATCCTACACAAAATACTATTACTATTATTTTTCTCCCTTTTAAAATAATGATATTTATTTACTTTTAACAACACCAATTATTAGCTTTTTTTTCAATCCATATATACCTGTTCCTTCTCAATTTAAAGTCTTTTTTTTTTTTAAATTTTATTCTAGTTCAAATAGTTTTTTTTTCCAATTAAAAAATATACTCTTTTGTAGAATTCTTTTTCTCTCAATAAAAATATTTCTATATCCTCTTCATTAAATATAATATATATATATTTTTTTTGCATCAGTAGTTTTTAACAAGAAATAGACTATGTTGATAATTAAAATAGTAATAATATTTTTTCAAGGATCAAAAAAGCTCGTGAAAATCCCACGCTTTTTCATTATATTGAAGCGCGTGTCTTTTGTCTTTGACACTTGGTATTCTAATCAAAATTCTAAACCATATTTGCTTCACTCGAATTTTTATTATTATGCCAACAAAACTTAGCTATTAATATGTATTCACTAAAATGTCACTGAATAATATAGTGTTAAATTTGACTTGACATTTTTAATTTTAAAAAAAAAATCACAAAATTTATTTGACTTTTAAATTAATTTATTAATTAAATAATAATAGGTTTATTTGAGAATCATTTTAGCAGTTGTAATGATAATTATGCTCTTTTTAATAATAAAAATTTTTTATGCTGAAAAAATAATTATTTCCCGCGTATTTTAGTTGATGATAGCTATTTATTAATTTTATTTCACAGATAATTTTTATTTGATAAATTCACAACGCGATAATATAGAATGAAAATTCAAGTAATCGCGCAAGTTACAGAAGCGCGAATGATATTCCAACAAACTCTCACGCAAAAATTTTACAGAAAATATAAGAGAGGGTATGAATTTGTGTGTTATGTTCGCGCATGTCTGACGCGTGCGGACTTGTACTACTGTATTTATTTTTAATTCTTACTCTATTTTATTATATGAATTTTTTTCTCAGCTTTACAAAGACTATAGTTGAAAGGTTTGCATAAAAAATTGATGCTTGGAAAATAAAAAAAATATAAAATTATCATAAAGAAAAGGTTAAAGAAAAATTATGAAAAAAAATAATGGAAAATTATTGAAAATAAAAAGCTGAGAAATTAAATTAAACAGGTAAAATAAAATTGAAAGAAAATATATGATATATGATTAAAATATACATGAGGGTAGTTTGTTTACAAGGGTAGTTTGTATATTTTTTTTTTATTTTTATTGTTAATTTTTTTAACTTGACTTTTTATGAATTATTTGTCTTTATTTTTTTTTTTTTTCTCAGGTATTTTTTTTTCATTTTTTTAACCCCTGATTTGAGGGTGTCTTTCCCTATTATTAAATTTTTTTTTTTTATCTCTTGAGCTTTTATGTTTGAGGTTGCTATTTGCGGTAAAACCACCACAATGTTTTTTTCTTTTTAAATAAAGTAAAAGTAAATAATTAAAATAATTAATTTTCTTATTTTTAATTTTTAGAGGATTGTGGGTTTTTGAAGAGAAAAATAATATAACTTTTGATATGTTATTATGAAATTTATTAACTTTGTTTTGTTATTAGTTTTTATAATTTTATTTTATTTGTTTGTAAATACTTTTGATGAATTATTGTTGACTATTTTTTTTCAAAAAGTTAAAACTGATAAATGAAGGAAAATTTCGGGAATAAAAAAATTCTATTATTCTGTTTTGATATAAAAAATATAAATAGTATTGAATCAGTTGGTCGAAGCGAATATTTTTCTTTTTTTTTTTTTGTATTGTGTCGTTTATTTTTCAGGGAAACTTGATTTGTGTGATTGTGACATTTTTTTTTGGATCATCAGTTTTTTTATGTCTTGTAAATTTGAGTGAATAATTTTTTTTTAACCGTGAAATTTAAAAAAATAACAATAATACCTAATAAATTAAAAATCCTTTCATTTAAAAACTCAATTTTTTTAGAAATTTTATTTTTTGGTTTTTAAATTTTATATTTATATATAAATGAATAATTTAAAATAGAATATTCATTTTCGAACCTTTTATTTTATAAAAGAATCTAAATTGAAAAAAAAAAAAAATACACATATATAACAATAGTTATTTGAACATCGTGATCTGAATTGAATTTCGGTTGACCATTTTCTGTTGAAATGAATTTCTCAGTTTAATCATTCTATATAACTTTGAACCGATGAAACGTCTTAACACTTTTGCTCGAATAATTCCAAAGTTTAAATCGATTTTATTTGCCAAATCATGAAAATCAAATTGTTATTTTAATTACTATTGTCATTAAAATTACATTGTCATGAAAATTTTTTTAAATGAATATTTTACTTGTCTCATTAAACTCAAATTAAAAAACTTTCAACTTTTAAAGTTTCAACTAAAATTTCCGTATTTTCCACTTTATTTATCATCATGATATTAAAAAAATTAATTAACAATTCAAATAACCAAATAAATTTTTATTATTATTAATTTTAAAAAAATTAAATTAACACTTGAATTTTAATTTTCAAAATTTTTTACTATAGATAAATTATAACTGACCTATTTTCTTTTACAAAATTCTCGTCGTCAAATTAATCATTAATAATTTATTTACTTTTAAAAATTTTATTGCCATTATTATTATTAATACAATAATAAAGTTTAAAAAAAAAAATTACAGCCATGGAAAAAAGAAATTTTATATTTTTAAAATGTCTCAATTGAAGTGAAAAATCAACATCCATATGTGAATTTTCTAGCTATATAATAACAATAAAAAGTCACTACGTCACTAAATTTTTAAAGTGACGTCATGAATGTACGAGTAAAGTTGGGTGGTGGAAAAACTTTTCCATATTGTTCAAGGTCGAATAAATAATATTTTTTTAAAATTTCAGGGTTGTATTATGGAGGGTGAATAAAAAATTCATTAAAGCCATTTATTTATTTAGTTTTTTTTTATTTTTATCAAAGAAAATTTGTAAAGTTTAAAAATTATTTATTCAGCTGTTATGTCAATTATTTTGTACATCAAAAAAATGATATTAATTAGGGTGGAATTATTCAATTCAATTTGATTCAATTTATTCAATAAATTACATACAATTTCGTACGTAGATTATTATTTTAATGTGTAATTATTTCATTGTAATAATTATTGATTTTATAAATTAAAAATTATCTTGGATGAAAGGTTCATGAGAAAATTGAGACGATTAAATTGCTACTATTTCTCAGAAGTCAGATTCCAATTAAGAGCCAAGTTATAGATTGACGTGTAATTTGAAATCAAATAATTTTTAATTATCGAAAATATATAGTGACCTTAATTAATGAAAATAAAATTAATGAATAATATTTTTTAAATTTATATACTTTTTTTTTTATTTTCTCATGTTGTATTATCCATAAAAAATCAATTGTAAAATATAAAAAAGAAAAACATTAACATTCTTCTAAAAAAGTTATATTTAAAAAAAAAAATTTTTTTTTTTTTGTAACTTTTTATGGCAAAAAAAAAATAAAATGAAAAGCTGCATTTAACGACGAAAATATATCTTAAAAATTTTATGACACTAGTTTTTATGTTAACCCGAACAGTTGATAAATTTATCATAAAAATTTTATCAATTCAACAAAGAGAAAAAAACTAAAAAAATAAATGTTTAAAAAAAAATTTTTTATAAATTCTATTTGAAAAAACCAAGGTTTTGCAGTTTTTATGTCTGAAACTTAAGTCGTCAAAGATAATATTGATGAACCATCAATTTCCAGAAAATCTGAAAATGCTTGAGAAAACATAAGGGATCCTTGAAATCACCTTGCGATCTTTTTGGACCATCAAAAATGATGTTATCAACGTGATAAAAAGAAGAAAAAAAAAAAATGATTGATCGTCAATGAATAGACATTTATTTTCGCAATGATGGAATAATTTTTTTTATCATCATTTATTCATTTACCAAATATTTATCTTGTCAATATAATCATCAAGTAATAAATAAATTTAATAGAAAATAAATACCAACAATTAAAAATACATTAAATATTTTTTCCCCAACGATAAAATTTCAACAATTAACTCCCTGATAATAAACGGAATTAAATTATATTTAGAGGTAAATTATAAGTGTTAAAATATATTATTATTATCATATTTATAAACTATATTTTTTATTTAATTACTTTGGAATATTGTTCATGAAAGAGGATGCTGTGTAATTAACGCAATGTTGTGGGATTGTTGTCAAGGTTTTAAGTTGCCCCAATTGCAGCCAGCTTTCATTGTCAGCTTGACACTCCCGTGGGTAATCGATCTTTCAACATTGTGCAGTGTTAATCAAAGAAAAAAAATACAAATAAATAAACGCAAAAAAAATCCAGTAGATAAATAAATAAAAAACAAGATTAAGGATAAAAAAATTATGATGAAAATTGATGAATATGTCGATACCAATAAAATGTAAAAATATTTAAATAACAAAAATAAACAATTTATTTTTGACTTTTATTGAATCGTATTATGTATTTTTAAAACGTGACTATTTTTTTGACATTATCTATATTTTATAAATAAATAAAAATGATAATTCGTTTGATAAAAAATATTATATTGTTAGCGGATAGATAAATTTATTGTAAAAAATAATTTAAAAAGGTATAAAATGAAAATAAATTTGATTTGATATTTTATTATTTGTAGTTGAGGTTTTTATAAGTATATTTATTGTTTATTTATTTGTCAATAATTATTTTATGCTTGAAATTATTGCCATTAGTATAGTAAAATGTTTAATAATAGGTCAAAGTTTAATTACATATTATTATTTAATGAGAAATATTTAAATTTCAACCATCTGGCTCGAGTTGTATTGCAATTACTATTTTTTTTTTATTTGATGATTTTATAAAGACACAAAATACGTTAATAAATACATATTATGATAAAATAGATAGCTTTATTAATTATCTAAATATACAATTAATTACTATTCATAAAAAATATATTTATGTATTTTTTTTTTTGCTATTTCAAACTACTAAACATAAATTTTTTTGTTTCTATTTTATGTAACTTAAAATTTTATTAAAAATGTAAATTAAAAATGAAAAATTTATGAATATATACAGACTCATCGTTGATGGAATATGTGAAATAACTTTGCAAAATATATGATGGTAAAAAAAAATATTAAAATATTCCTAATTTAATTTTTTTTTTAGACATATTCATGAAATTTTTATTTTATTTTTTTTAATTTTTGTTTTATTATTTTTTATCGAGGTCAAATGAATGTATGGGAATGATAATAACAGACATATTGAAAGTTCAATTTAAAAAAGGAATCAAATTTATTATTTTATTTATTGATGAAATATCTGAGAAATATTTATCCAAGGGTCTTGAATAATCTCATGATCGTTTTATAGCTAAACTTTGACTTTTATTATTATTAAAAAATAGAGAGTTAATTAACTGTTCAAAATTAATATGATTATATGAAAAAAAAATGAATATTTAATTTTATTATGATAGTGTTTTTTATATATTTTTTGACATTGATTATAAAAATGCCAGAAATATAACAAAATAGTGCCAAGTAAATGTCAGGAATATTTTGAAAATCATCGTAAATTCCATCTGTGACACATCATAGCCAATATTGTTTCCAAAATTATAATTTATTTGTTCTTTTTCCCTTCTTATTTTCCCCCTAACAAATGCCATATTTTTTTATTTTTTGATTCGAATAAAATAACATAAAAAATATATATAAAAATGATGATATTTTTTTTTTTTTTATCATCATTCTTCTAGATAATTTTACTCGTCTTATTTTTTTTTATTTTCAGGGAAAAGTTTTGGTGAAGCACAGTGTGTCATTGCCTCGAGGGAAAATAGCGAAAAATAAAGGAAAAAAAATACATCGCCTTCTGTTACTCCTGCTAGAAATAGAATCAATCCACCTAAATTTTATATTTCAAAAAAAAAAAACAACTCAGTGACTCAGTGAATACCAGAATTCATTTTGCAAAAAAAAAAAAAAAATCCACTCTTTATATGGAAGGCTAGACATAAATGAAACTTTCAAATGTGGTTTTCTTTGTGAGAGCTTTAAAAAAAAAAAAGATATATGATTCATATTGTTTTTTTCCTCGATTTATTTTTCGAAAAAGAAACATTAGAATTGTTGAAAACTATCTGAATAATTTGACAGAATATAAAATTACACATAAATCATTATTTTTTTTTTTCCATTTCAA
Source organism: Aphidius gifuensis (assembly GCF_014905175.1). Lineage (NCBI taxonomy): Eukaryota > Metazoa > Arthropoda > Insecta > Hymenoptera > Braconidae > Aphidius > Aphidius gifuensis. Next base: position 15,994,882 of record NC_057792.1, read on the forward strand.
TATATGTTTTTTTTTTATTTTAAGTTTTTTTTAAGTTTCTAAAATTAGTATTCAAAAAAGTTGAAAAAAAATTATGCCAAATATTTTACATGTATAAAACATGGGTATTTAAATTTATGCTGAATAAATTTTTCAAGAAAAAATATATCGTTTGACTTAGTTTTTTAAATTATATTTATTATTTTTTTTTTTTGAATAGTAATAGTATTTTTTTGTTTTGTTTTAGAAGAAAATTATGATGAAATAATTGTAATTAAAATAATTAAAAAATTATGGGTTAATTATTAAATAAGAAAAATTAATAAAAGCGAGTTTTTATGTTTTAATAATTATTAGTATTTTATTTATAAATTAATCCTTGAATTGAAAATTGTTCATGTATAACTGATAACCTGATCCACATTCACGGAATATTTTTTTGATGGAAAATATTCCCTTTGGGATTTTGCTTGTGGAAAATCAATGTTATACTCGAGCAAATATATAATGTATATTTGAGTTTGTGTATATAATTTTATGTGTGTCATTTAAGTCTGTGTGTTATTTAAAAAAAAATTATATGTATCAATAAATTTTTATACCCAGGAGTAAATTGAAAGCGAAAACAATTGTCTTTTAAAAAAATGTTAATATATTTTATTTATCATTTGTAATAAATTTACAAAAATTTTATTTAAATTTTTTTTGATATTTTATCGAAAAAAAGCTGCAAGCGATACATCGATTTACAAAGAACCACTTTATTTCAACTTGAAAATATAAAAATAAATAAAATTGATTCTCATATTATTCCCAAATGTATATGTCTAGTGTTCACTTGGGAAATGATATCGCGATATAGCTTATCACTTAGAAAAAGTTATTGTTTTTTATCTCATATCTAAAAAATATATGTAATAAAAATTCTTTTCAATTTTTTATATATATAAAAAAAAAATTATCATAATACAAGTATTTTTATTATATTTTTTATATTTCATTTTTCATATAAATTCTTTTCATCTAAAATAAATAAAACTTTTATTTTTTACAAATAAAAAAACCTATTAAATTAACCATAAGATTAAATTTTGTTTCTTATATTAAACAAACTTTTTTTTGTTATTAAAAAAATTAAAAAACTACCTGCTTCAACAAATGAACCAATAAAAAATAAAAAAAAATTGTTTCATTTATTGACTTGTTTTATATATGAAATTTAAAATTAAATAATCAACAATATTTTGTTTATTTGTAAACACTGTAAACAAGAATAAATCAATATATACTTTTAAAATATTTGCTGAAAAATAAAAGCAATGTATATCTGTAAAATAAATAATAATAAAAATAATAATACAAGATATTGTGGTAAGAAATAATCGAGTGTATAAAAATTTCTGGTTGTAAATGACAGCTCGATTAGTTGGAAGAATGAACCCTCACAACAATTGGCAACAATTTTTTATTTTTCGATTAATATATTATGTCAATAAACACAGTAAATTTTATTGTAAAAATAAAAATTAAATTATACAATAAAATGATAATAATAGCTGGGATGCGAGCATAATACTCCCTACGACTATTATAAATTTATAAAAACGTGCTTCGAGATTTTCGTCCCTGACCCGAAACAAAGTTGTACTTGTAAAAAAGCTCATATACGTAACATGTCATGCTCTGATGATTTTGCATAGATGATAAGTGGGCAAATGATGTTATCAGTATTTTAATATAAAAAAAAAATAATAACGATTTAAAACTACCCCGAAGAGTTTTTTTTTTTTAATCCTTTTTTTCCCCCCTCTCATTTACTCGATTATTATATTTTAATTTGAAACATAGTTTTTAAAATTTTTTAATTTACTTTTCGAGTTTTATTGAGTCAAAGAAATTGTATAAATTATTTAAACAAGTTACTATATTAAACTACAAAGTAAAATAATAACTAAAAATAAAATAATAAAGTTTATTTTACTTTTGTATTTAATTTAAAATTTTCATTCAAATTGTGTATCTTTCAATTATATTTATTTGAAACGATATAATTTTATTAAAATTATATAAATTCGATAGAAATTTCTCCCCTGGATCGAGCATTTGTTGGATCAAGTTTCAGATAAATTTGCTTTTAATTATTGCAAGAAATATCCAAGAGATAACTGACTAAGAAGTTTATTTAACTTTTTTTAAAAATTATTATTTTATCTTTTTTTTTATTTATATGTTTTTTTTTTGTGTACTTTCCCTTTTTACAGTATCTTGTGCAAAGCACACCCCTAACCATCGTCGACTCGTTTACCGTGATTGATCTCTTCGTTGAGAGTTTGCAGAGGAACTTGAGAACACTAGGGAGTTGAAACAAATACCTCAACTTTTATTTTATTTTTTTCTTTGCACTTTGGCTTACTTTTTATTATTATTATTAGTATTTTTTTTTTTTTTATCAATAGTGATATTGTATATCTGTTGGAAGATCTAGTTCTTTTACTTTTTTTTCGATAAAACTTTTAAAAATTTAAAGACACCACTTTGATAAATCCAAAAAAAAAAAAAACCTTGACCATAAAATTTTTCTGCTTGAAGAATTCAAGTTTAAATTCAATTTCAAGTTAAATTTTATGTACATTATTTTTATTATAATTTATATGAAATTTATGGGAGGATATTGATTATGCATGCTGACCTTTTCGATGGATAATAATATTAAAAATAAATTTAAACTCACTACAACAGGATCGGCTTTCGATGATGACAATGCTGATGCACGTCGATTATGATGAAATTTACAGATACTACTACTTCGTCGTGAAATTGGTGTCTTGGTTGTCTCCATCATCCACGAGGAACGTCATTATTTTATTCCAATTTTTCTATCAACATAAAATTGAAAAAACAAGGTTAAAAAAATATATCTTATCTGTTAATTATTATTTCAATTGAATGTAGCTTTAAAGAAGTGTATTAATTAATTTTAAAAAAATAATAAAATTCATTTGAATAGTATCAAAGAAATTTAGTGATAAAAGTTTTACAAAAATAATAAATTTACGTTCATTATAATTTAAATAAGGGAAAGAAAATAAAGACGAAATTCTGTTGCAAATTTTCAATGATGATATCTTTGTTACGATAACGAAACTAATTCAATCTAAAAAAAAAAAAAACGTCAAACTGTCGAGTAAGTTTATTAAAAAAAAAAAACAAATTAAGTTTTAAAATTTTTTACGAGTTTTAAACACAAAGTTTGTGGTTTATAGTAATTTAGTTATCAAGAACTAAAACTTTCGGTAATTTATTTTCTTGTTCACGAAAAAATAATAAAAATAAATTAAAAAATGACATTTGAGTATTTATTTTTTTACACGTGTATGTATTTTTTTTTAAATTTATTTAATATACACACAAGTAGCCTTCAATTAAATATTTGAAAGAAAAAAAAGTTAAAAAAAAAAATTAATCTCCATCACGTGAACTACGAGAAAGTATGTCACGTTAATTTTTTTTCATCAACTAAAAGCTCAAGTGCATAATGAAAAAAAAAAAAATGAAAAAAGTTGATTTTAAAATAAAACCGATAACAATATATTTTAGAAAATTATACCAACTGCTTATTTAAATAATAATAAATTTTTAAACTGTATAATAAAAAGAAAATTTACACAATAATTGTGAAAAAAAAAATATAAATCAAAGTTGAAATTTAAAACCAACTGCAATTTCTCACGCGACAATAAAATTGTATTATTTCTTTTCATAAAAAAAATTACAACGTTGTAATAAAAATTGAAGAAATAAAAATACATCAAAGTAACAAATAAATATATAAATAAATATATGGATAAATAAACTTACTGTTGAAATTGCAACTCCAAAGCACATGTAAATAACAAAACCAGACAAAAAAATAAACTCGTTGTTGCAAAAATAAATTCACCAATAAATAATAAAAATAATTATAAAAATAGTCACAATGATGTTAACAAATATTAATAAGATAAATTTAAAAACAACAATGTAATAGCAAGACAACGCCCAGTCACGTGCTGGAGTGTCTTTGGTCTGTCGTTAAGAAGTTTGTTGAATGTATCTATCAAATATAAGGGTAGGGATGTTATAAACTGATTGGACAAAGTATATAAAAAAGTGGGGTAAAATAATTGATGATAGTAAAAGAAAAAAAAACCTCCACAAATACTACAAAATAATTCTTTTATGAATATAATAAAAATTTTATAAAAAAATGAAAATAGATTAAACAATAAAAAGAATAATAAAAAAAAAGAAATTTTTTTTTTTTTTAAATTATATTATTATTGTGGTTATAAAATTTTGTAATTTTTTTTTAAAAAAACCTACAAATTTTTAATACGAATATTAAACAATTGTAAGTAGAAAAAAAAAAAATAGTTTTTTTTATTTTTTCAAAAGAATAAAAATTATAGCGTGAATTATGTCATTGTGTTTTTCTTTTTTTTTATATAAAAATGTAATAATATGATTTGTGAACTAAAGTATAATACAAAAGGATAGAAAAAAAAATGAAAAGAAAGGGGTAAATAAAAAGGGTAGAAAAATAAGGGTAGAAAATAAAATCTCAAGGGATTCTATGTTTGTATTGTTTTTTTTTCTTAAAAATATATTTTCTATCTGACTAATTTGTTATAAATAAATTAGTATAATTGTTTGTAAATAATTTAGACACGATATAAAAGTTCAAGTGAAAAGCTCTACCTCACTTCCGTTCTGTTCTCTATCGACTGACTAAAGAGTAACTCGTCAACTGGTGCAATTTCATCCCTCTTATTTTTTTTTTTTTATACAATTTTTTTTATTATTATTATTGTTATTTTTTTATCTCACTTTTACTCAGTCATTTATTTTATCTATCTCTCGTGTTTTCTATACAGACAAGCCACTTCATCCCCTGTCTCTTTTTCATCCCTCTTTCACCCAATTTTTTTTCTCTTCATCTAGAAGCTGTATTTTTTTTATTTTTTCTTTTCATTTTGTTTTCATATATACACAGTAGATATATCTCGTTGACAGGGTAAACCGCAGTTTTACAAAATGCACTACTTTTTCATCACTTTTATTTTTATTTTTTTTTCGTCACTCTATATTCATTGAAGCACTGACACCAATTCACCGATTCACTTTGAATTATCTATAATTATTATTGAATAATTTTCAAAATTTATTATTAATTATTTTGTTTTTATTATTAATTAATAATATGTAAATTTAAATTGTTATCAAACAATATGTGTTTAATTTTTTAAATATATTTTGTTTTATATAATTTTAAATATGTTTTGTGATAATTAATAGTGATGTGTATATATATATTAATCGACTTGAAAATTTTATGTTGTAGTTTGAGTGTACATAAATTATTTGTAGATTAAAATGTAAAAGTTAAGAATGGAAAATGGAAAGGGGTCGTTGGATGACACTGACGAAGGCAACCTTGGAATAAAGAGCATCTATGTTAAAACAATGAAGTGGATAAAACAAAGATAAAAAAAAATAGGTTCTAAGGGATGGGCTTGAGAATTTAAAGCAAAGAAAAATAATAATAATAACAAAAAAAAGGGTGTTGAAGAGTGAAAGCGTTTGCGCTGAATCTAGCTGTTTGTGTTATTCGATTTGATAGAAAGAACAAAAGAGACTAAAAAAAAAAATTGCTGACAGTTGACTATTTTTATTTATTTTTTTTTTTTATCTTTTTGTTTTTTTGTTCTTCTTCCGGGGTTTTAGATTTTTTTTTTTCCTTCATTTACCTTCAAGGGTTTCCTGAAGCTTTCGACGCACTCGTTTTTTTTTTTTTTTTTTTTTCTATTTCGAAAGATTCTTTCAATTTTTTTTTTTTGCTTTTTTTCTCCTAGATAATTCAAGTAACAAGGGACATGAGATCTCAGTTTCAATTCTCATCTGCTTTTTCAGTCTTCCTGTTTCAATTTTTACTTTTTTTTTTTTTTTTGCATCTCTCATGTTGGTTTTTATATTCGTTGCGATTCTCTTTAGAAATTTTCTTCTTTTTTTTGAGCTTTACTTTTTTTTTGTCATTTGTAATTCAACTGAAAATGAACTAGATTATTAACTGTCATTAAAAATTTCTATATTATTCAGTTTTTTTTTTTATTATTATTTTTTATTCAGAAAAATTTTTAAATTGAAAATAAATTTACAGTTCAATAAATACAGGAGAAATATCAGCTTTTATTGTAAAGTAATAAAAAAAAAATTTAGGCAATATGAATTGTATGATAATTTTTATGTTTTGTTGAAAATAAATAGACCAAAATTCAATGTAAAATAAAAAATTAAATATTTGTTTGCTTGTTTAAATAAAAATATCGAAAAAAAAAAAAAAAAATAATGAAAATTTAAATAAAATAATTTGATTTATAAATAATTTATAGAAATTATTTATTTGTGATATTTATTTTTCTTTGGTTGAAGAAAAGTGAAATACAAATTCTGAAGAAACAAGTAGTACAGTGCAATTTTGATCAGACAAGCTGATACACTCGAAAAAATTCAACCAAGTGTACATTTTAAATTTATTTTTTTTTTCAACCAACTTTTTCAAGCTCGTAAATTTTTCTATTTCCGCTGTTAAATCCTATACTTGACTATATACATTGCTATCTTTTCCCTTACTATTTACTATTTTTTTTATTTTTTTTTCCCACAATTCGAAATCCTCTCAGCAACATTTTCCATCACGCGTAAATTTGATTTCTTTTCATGATAAGATTTTCTAAACTTTTTTTATTTTTTTTTATTTACTTATTTGCACATTCTATTTTATTTTTTTATTTTTTATAAACATATAGATTTAATAAATAGAACTAGCTTATTTATATAAAAAAAAATAGAAAAAAATAAAAAAATTTCTGTTTATCATTGTAAATTTTATTATACAATTTTATTATTTCAAATTGAAAAATAAGAATTTTAAAATAAAGTAAATTTGTAAATTTATTGTCACTGTATTTGTTTGAATAATTTTGTAAACATTTTTTCTATTTGATAGAAAATAAATTCGAGCACAAGGATGAAATGAAAAAAAATCATATAAACAAGTACGAAAAAAAATTGAGTGAACACGAATGTAGCAATAGACTTTCATTGTTTTTGCGACTTCAAGCATACAATGAGAATTATTTTATTCATTTTATATTTATTTATTTTTATCATAAAAAAAAACTATTATTTCTATTCTTATTTTTGTTTTTATTTACGACTCTTACAGAAACAATTTACAGATTTTTTATTCATTCTAAAATTAATCAAAAATTAATTTTTGAATCAATTGATTAAACGTTAATAAAAAAAGACACTTGTTATTGATATTAAAAATAATTTAAATACCCAAAGTAAATATATTTAATTAAAAAATAAAAATTATAAAAACTAAGCTTTTTTAAAAATCAATCTGAGTTATTTTTAAATACATATTTAATTGTTTCGTTGAGCATTTGCAATGCTTAAAAATGATCATTTGTTTGGTATTTAACAGAGGTCATAAATACACAAAAAATAAAAATAATTTGTCGATAATTAATCAACCACAATATTCACTGTCTCGTGTTACATTCAATTTGCAAAACATGTACTAACAATTATGTCAATTACTCGTTTATATTATAAATGAGAAAATCATTAAAATACATCGAGGTAAAAAAATTTAATAATAAATTTGATAAATTAAATGTCCGGAAAAAAATTAACTATCAAGTATTTATTATTTTTGATTATTTTTTTAAACAAATTTATAAAACTACTATTGAAATAAATATTACTACAATCAATAGCAGCTACTTCCAAGGGAAATATAATTAAGTCCGACAAATAATTAAGAAATAAAAAAAAATTATCTACCACTTTAGTTTTTCGATTACTACCAATATTATTTTTACTACTATCAATCCGAAGCACCCCGTAAAATAATTAAAAATATGTGTTTATAATTATTTGAAAAATTTTGTTTTTTTTTTTTAATTTTTTCTATCGAAAAAACAATTACTACAATCAATAGTAGCTAGTTTCAAATGAGAATCTCTTAATTACACATTATGATAAAATTAAAAAAAAAAAAAACACCCCTAAATTTAAATTATTTATTTAATTTAATAAGTGAATGTAAAATTGTTAAAAATGAATAAGCATTAATAATAAAATTTTTAAAACCTTCTAAATTAAGTGGACCAAAAATACCAGCATAAAGTTGAAGTGGTTTTTGTGATCTCAATAAAATAATAAAAATATTACGTTGATCATTTTGACAACATAAATACCAATAACTTTGAATAATTGAATTTTTAATTCTGAGACTTTCTTGTGTTAATATTTCAGCAAATAAAAATGTAAAAAAAACTTTAATTAACATTACTGAAAAATATGTCCATGCACGAATTGTCGTAATTGGATGAAGATGCTGCAAATAAAATAGATAATGAGTCAATTGAATAAAAAAATTATTAATTTATAATTACCAATAATGCTGTTGAGCCAAATACACAAACGGATATCATTGAAATACATATTTCAATTGAAAATATCATACTTATTGTATTACAAAATTTTTTTCCATAATTTATAATAATTATATGATCATTAATTATTTGTGTTAATTCATTTGTATTTTCATCATTACCAATAATTTTTATTTTCTCTGCGAGGCATTTAAATTCAGCTCCAAGATGACAGATAAAATATATGACAATTATGTCAGTTGTCAATATGGCAATTAATGAAAAAATAATAAATATTGTTTCAGCTAAATAAACAATATAAAACCTAGAATTTTTTTAATTAAAAATTATTTGTTTTTAGTGGTGTGTAATTTAATTTAGCCGGATGTTTAACTTGATAATTTTTAAAGATATTTTTCATGGATAATTTAATGATATAATTACCATGGAAAATTGTAGAAATAAACTGGTAATTCGCAACTTACTGGAAAACGTTTTTCGAAAAATATTATTGGTCCGGTACAACTCAGTGTTATAAGTACACCATACATTCTCGTTAACCAATTGATAACACTTATTTGTCGATGATGCCAAGTTTTTAATATTTCACATTTTTCCGGTGTTTTATTAACTTCCATTAAATTTTCAGCTTCGTGAATCAATTCAAACAAAGATTTCCTATGAAAAAAACAAATTTACATTGATTCTTTAATTATGAAAAAATTTGTTTTATATGTAAGACAAGTGTGGCATACTTTTTAGCGAAAAAATAAAAAAATCTGATACACAGTGTTATCAGAGCTGCAGCATCAAAAGTATTTCTAAAAAAGAAAATTTAATAACCGGTCGTTTGTTTTTTGCTTGGATAAATATAGTTGATTATTATTTTTTTAAACTTACTCAACAAGCATGGTGATATTTGAAGAATTTTCAATTAACATTGTGAAATGAATAATTGTAAATATTGCCAATGAAAAACCGATAAAGCATCCTTTTAAATTACTGATTATTAAATTTTCATCTGGCCAAAAGCCAGTGAGGCTCAGTATCACTTTACTGTGATTTAACGTTTCACAAAAATTTTTATTTTTTTTAACTTTCATATTAAAACAATAAAAAACAATTTTACAAATAAAAATTAAACAGATTAATTTAAATAATAAAAAACTAATTGGTTTTATTTATTTCATGATTTTTTTTTAGAGAGATAATCGTAGCGATGTTGACAATTCACGTGAACTACCACAAATGAATATAATAAAAGAATAAAATTACTTCAGCAACTATAAAATAAAGCCTAATAATTATCTTCATTTAAAAATTCTGGGCTTTTGGCCTCTTGTTCTTTAGGATAATTACCATAAATTTTTAATCGTTTGATAATTATACTTTGACGACAAAATAGGAAGTCGTTTTGTCAAAAAATATATAAATATTATAAAATAAAAATAAACAATTTTTTTTATTGACTTTCTACTTCATGTTTTTCTATTTATTTAACTATTTTTTTTATTATTTTATAAATAATATATTTAAATTTTTTGACATCACAATTGATCATCATATTTTATAGATTTTCAAATATAATTTTTAATTTTTCATGTGGAATGAATGAATCTAAAAAATTGTTAACTTTTTTAACAATTAATTTTAAAAATAAAAAACGTGTATTTAACGTTTAAAAATTTTATTCATAACAGTCATGTATGAAAATATTGCTGAAACAAATCCATTGAATGTTTGTAAATTCATAACTGGCATAGCAGCAAAATGTAACCGTAGTGTTTTTTGTGATCTCAACAACATAAATAATATAATTTTACAATTTTTATTTCCAAGTATATGCCAATTTGAATTATTAATAGCATCAGTAACAGAAGCACTTGATTTCGATACTGTTTCACCAATAAAACAAATGACAAATATTTGGCATAACAAGACAAATGTTATAATAACAGCTTTTGCTGTTATCAACACATCCAAAAGCTAGAAAAAATAAATCAAATTAATTATCTACATAACAAGTATTAACAATGGATTTTTAGTAATTACCAAAAATGCTGTAAATGCAGAACAACAAAGTGCAATCATTGTTGCGCAATATTGTACACAAACAATAAATGATATAAATTTACAAATTTCATCACCAAGTGCTAGTGCATTAACATGTTGATAAAAAATATTTTTAATAAATAATGAATTACTTTGTTTATTTATTTTCATTATTTTCATTGTTATACATTCCAATTCTCCACATAGACAACTGATGAAAAATATTGTATACGTTTCAACCAGAGCCAAGCCAATTGTTGTGACGACAAGCAAAATTGTTTCAACAATAAAAGCTAAATAATTCCTAGATAAAAAATAAAAATTATTAAATAAATTTAATAGCAATAAATGATAGAGAAAAAATTATAAATACCATGGCTGTTGATAGAAAATATTTGGAAGTTTAAAATCCAATGGAAATTTGTCAAATAAAATTGGACAAATTATAAAAAATATTATTATTATTAATGAGTAGGTTTTAAGTATTAATTTGACCAATTTTTTTTGACGTTTTTGTCATATTTTTATTATTGAATATTCACTTGATGATTTATTTATTAAAAAAAAAATTCCAGTATTTTTTGTAAGTTTCATTATCCTTTTTCTAATTGAAGAAATTTTTTTTTTATTAATTAATTTAGGGCATGGGGGTGGTTTATATGTACCTGTTTTTCATGAACATAACAACTCGCAAACATCCTGTTAAAGATGGCAATGCTTCAGCACTATTTCTAGACAAATAAAATAATTATTGTTTTTATTTTTTTTTAATTGGATGGTAATTTTACTTACCGAATGAAAATAATTGGATTGGTATAGTTGAAAATCATGAAAAAACACTGTATTATTGCTAAAGATAAAGCACAAATTGAGAAAAAGTAACCTTTAATTTTATCATGATGATTTTTTTGTAGATTATCATTAGCAGAAGGCCAAAAACCAGTTACATCCAATAAAATTTTAACATGTTTTAGCACATTACAAATTATTTTTTCACCATTATTTGAATTCATTTTAATAAAAGTTTAGAACACGATTTGAATTAATTGTATCGATAGCAAAATAATTATTCAAGTTTATTTCAAAATTTATTATTGGCAAAGACAATTTGTGAATTTGCAAAGCAGTGAAAGACATTCAGCTACTCTTCAAAGCCATTTGAAAATAATCATACTTAAAAGCAGATATACCGAGTTGAAATGATGAGCAATCCTTCGATTACCTTTTTTTTTCTCTAATGACCTAGTAATGATACAGTAGAAATAATAACAGCCAACCCAAACGAGTGTATCTTATTTTTTTTATTTTATAAATGACAAAAAAGAAAAATAAAAAAAACCAAATGGATCTACTTAATCCCAATGAACGTTCAATTTATTTAAATAAAAAATATCATTAAGTTTATAAAAATTACTTTATTTTAGATGTATAATTATTAATGATATTAACTATTATAAAATTTTTATTTATTAATTTAAAAATCATCAAGTTTTAGTACTTTTTTCGAGGGGCATTCATTGGTGTAGTCATGGTGTCATTCCGAGTGTAGTAGTCTCCGTGATTACTCTGATTTTTTCCCATGTTGACCTATGCGGAGAAATGAGGAGAGAATTTTTTTCTCCGAAAAATACTAACGTGGAGAAATGTGAAAAAAAATATTCTTAAACTTAATAAAAAACTTAAAAAATATAGTTGAAATTTAGTAAATAGTATAGTCATCATATTTTGTTGGTGTAGTCATTGACTCATTGTAGTTATGTATAAGGTGTAGAAAGTGTAGTACTTGGGGTTTTTTGACCACACATTTCGTAGTCGTGGTGTCACACCGACGAAAATGAAAATTTATATTAAAATATTGAATATTATAGAAAACTTTAATTTGACAATTAATTTGAAAAAACAATTTTATATTAGTAGTTTGTATACTTATGATAAGAATTTTTTGGCCTAGTGGGCGGGAATTGGCCGTTTATCGCCTCGAATTTGTGGCACAAAGCATTTATTTGTCACCCTACAAATTCTGGGCGACAAACGGGTGTTTCCCACCCGCTCAGCCAAAAAATAGTTTCTATTATATTTTATGATAATATCTATATTTCATTATGATAAAAATATATTTTAATATTTTTATTTTCCAATTCATGAAAAATGATCGCTCATAGTGATCGATGATAGTTTTTGATGTTTAATGCAGTGAAAACTTTTTTTAACAATCAATCCTTCATGATGATCTAGCATAATTTTTCAAAACCAATAATAAAACTTTTTCTACAATAAATAGAAATATTGAAATATTAAAAACAAAAAAAAAAAAAAAATTGCATTCAATTTATTCGACAAATAAACACTGAAAATATAAATTAATAACCCATTTTATTCTACATAACTTGTTATAATTAAAAAATAAAAAAATTGTTTATAAATTTTTTGAGATGTTCTACAACTGCCAGATAAAAAAAAAAAAAACTAAAAATAGATTAAAAATAATAACATCATGATAGAAAACAATAACACTTAGTAAAACATCTGTTCTCCAACAAGAAATATTTTTTTTTTTTTGATAGGTCACTTGTGTCACCACATTATCTTGATAAAATCCATGATCATAAATGGCATTTTGACGATGACAAATATATTATACCTATACATTATTTAATATTAAATAATATTGAAGGTGAAATGTAGTTGACAGTTTCTCTGCACACATTTGAAGCTACCACATACTGATTAAATTTGCATTGAGGGTATCTGAGATGAGGATTAGGAAATGCGATGAGTAAAATCCTCCCTCATTTCATCTACCCTTCTTACTATTCTTGTCATATTGATCCATATACCAACATCTAGATATACCTATTCGTATTTGAGGTTTGTTATGTGCAGCTGCTGATCTCAATTTTTTTTTTTTTTTCAAACACAATAAAACCAACACCAAAACTAATACAAATTTATACTCGAAAAAATACATTTAAAATAGATTATAATTTTTTTTATCAATATAAAATTAACAAAGTTATCATTATAAATTTTTAAATATAAATTTTCACTGATTAATAGTAATGTTTATTTTTTTTTTCGATATAACGTTTATTTTCAACTGTTGAGGTTTTTTTTATTTTTTGTATATTTTTTTGAGAATAATTTTAGGCAAGATAAATGTTACTTGATAAATTGAATGATCTTATGAAAATAATGATGACAAATAGAGGATTTAAATAGTCCCTTATTGTATCCAACAAAATTTATCTCTGATATGCTTTCTTTTTATCTTTTTTTTTCATTATTAAAATTTAAATTTATGAGAAGAATGAGGTCAAGTGCAGAGGGTACAATGTTGGACAGACTGTTTGGACATAAACTTGATACAATGTTTGATAATAATAATAATAATAATGGTGGGTTTATTGTTGGTGTTGTTGTATGTCTAAAACAGTACAACACTTTGTCAAAATTAATGTAACTTAGTTGAGGTATTCTCGAGTCTCAATTGAGATAGCCAATTTTATTTGTGTGAATTGTTTTATCATATTGTAAAAAATTGAATTGTATTTGCTTTTTTAATTTCAAGGAATCAAGGAATTCAGGTTAATACAATGGAAAAATTTGTAAAAAGAAATTGTAATGATAGCAGCAATAGGACAAAAAAATAAATGATAAATTTATAAAACACTTTGTGTTAAAATGACCATAGAATTATTATTTATTGTTGTAATATTTAATTTTCAATTTGGTCTATTTGGAAAGACCTTTGAGAGTTGAAAAGCTTGATTAAATTATTTATATCGTAAAAGGAATTTAACAATTATTGAGCTCCCTTGATATTTATAAATAATAAATTATTTTATTTTTACCAAGAACATTAATTATTGTTTAAAAAAAATTATTCATTCTTTTGTATTATTTATTTTATTTAAACATTTCGACAATTTTTTTTTTTCTACTGTAAATTTTTACTTCTTAATCGTCGACATTTAAAAATGCAAAAAACAAAAAAAAAAAAAACTTAGACTGATGGCAAATTAATGCCAATTAAATGTGGCAATAATTTTTTTTTTTTTTTGTCGGCTTTGTTAAATGTCTGTAAAAAAAATATTAGTCTTTCTAAAGAAGTCTGCAAGACACGTAATTGAAACTCTCACAATAAATTTTTTTTTCGTCAGGACAATAATGGTCAAGAGGTGACTCATGATGATATAAAAACGTTGACTATTCTTTTCTTGTAAAATATAAAAATTAAATTATTAAAAAAAATTTAATATATTTCTATTTTTTTTTTGTGTTCAATATTTTTTGATTAAACAGATTACAAATTTTCAATGAAATTTCATTTTTAGATTATTCAATAAGTAAAAGATTACGTAAAATTATATGAAAAAAAATTAAAGATTTACAGTGATGGTTTTTATGTAATAATAATAATTGTTAATAATAAAAAAAAATATAAAATCAACGAAGCCATACAGAAACTTCTTCATATTGAACAAGACTTTTAATCCAAGTGCAATCATGTTGAATTAAAAGCTCAAGTAAACCAAGTCAATTTAATTTTTTTCAATTCAATAATTCATATGTCTTTTGTGTATGAATCTAAAACAAATTATTTATTCACATTACTAATGTTTATTAATTTTTTTTCATAAATTACAGTCAACTGAATAATTTTATTTTCATATTAAAATTTAAATTCATTTTTCATTGAGTTTAATTAATAATTGAATTATTTTTTGTCGTTTTTTTATTTCATTGACAACTATTATTAATGAATGTTAATTAAATATTTTTTCTACTAAATTTTTCTGTTAATTAAAATTCCGTATGGTGAAAAAAAAAATATATATAAAAAGTTGAAAATTTATTTTCATAAAAGTCGTATTTCATTTAAATCGATAAATGTGAGAAAAAAAAAAATATCGATGTAATAATTTTTCAATTTATGACTATTTCGATGACACGTAAAAATGTAAAATTCAACAGCTAGAAACGGCAATCATTCAAGTGTTATAATTCAATTGGAAAATTTTCATTTTATTGATAAAAAAAAATTCATTTTTTTTTTCTATTATTCGTGGCTTTTTTTTTCCTCATTTTATTATATGTCTAGAATGACAAGTGAGTCATTAATATTATATAATTATAGCGTCATTATAAAATTGTCAATATGATAAAATAATTAAATATTGATTATTCAATTATTTCAGTTTAATGATGATCATAAAATTCATGTATATTTCATAAATTTTATTGGTGAAATAAATAATTTGAAAAACTAAAATCTCCACATGAAAATTGAATGAAAAAAAGACCTTTAAATATAAATTTTTATTATGAAATTATAAAATTTCATATCAGCATATTAATTAATTACTTTAATGACAAAAAATTATAACAAAATAAAATTTTAAATTCATTTTTACGTGAATTTTATTGATGTGGCTTTTTATTTTTATTAATATTTATTATTTTTATTTAAAATAAATATACTAATTTAATTTATTCAAATTATTTTCATTTATTTTCTGTATAATAATAATTACACAATGTTAAAATAATAATTTTGTTTTGTTAATTGTTTAAACTCATTGTCGTAATGCTCTTTACAACATACAAAATGAGTTTCTAAAATTACTTCAAGCATTGTCTATTGTTCTCATTAAAATATCTCAACATTTTAAAATTAAAAAATTAATACCAAGTGTATAATTAAAGTTAAATAATTATTGCGTGGTTATACCGATAATAATTTTTATCGAACAAACAAATCACGTGCGTTTTTATTTGAGGTATATATGTGTAATTCAAATATTGCCTGTATCACTCGTATCAATTTCAATGGTATAATAAAAAAAAAAAAAAAAAGTATTATAATGATAATTTGATAATAATATCAGGGTGTTTGTTGCTGCACGCAATCGTCATTTCAAAGATTAGATTAACGACTGAATGGATATATAATTCGATGAACGAATGAATGACTATACAGAATAGAAAAAAATAATAAGAGAATTCGTGTCTGTGCGTAAATTGATGAAAATTAAAAAATAATGCTTTGTGGGTATGAAGGTGCTGGGACCCTTACAATATGTTTCAACATAATACTTTATACAGTGACTCTCTACTTGTTAAAAATTTATTTATTTTTATCCATATACTTTGGCAATTTGTCATAGAAAAATTAGCAATTACAAACAGCTCGAAAAAAAAGCTCAAAAAGCACGTTTTTTTTCTCAAAATAAAAAATATTTTTAAACTAATAATTAGTTGGTTAATTAATTAATAATAATATTAAAAAATATGTATAATCAAGTTAGTTAAATAAATAATAAAATATTATAAAAATTAAATAAAGATAAAGCTATTTTTTATTTAATTTAAGTTGTAAAAAAAATAAGATAATTCATGATCAAAATAGTTGATCTTTTCTTTATTTAATAGGGTGATTCATTGTCAAAGAAAAGATAATAAAAAAAAAAGAAAAGAATTATAAAGAGGGTTTAAGGAGTATAATGAAATTTAAAAAAAAAAAAAAAAAAAAAATTATGAGCTAGATGTGAGAACCACTGTGTGTTACACATTGAATAACTGGTCGTAATTACATCCGAGATGAATGTGACAAAGTAAACATGTATCAGAAAGTAAAAAGACACCCGGGTGAACACGCCTCGTTGGTTTGTTGTTTGATTCAAGAATCAAGATTCAAGACGAACAGTTATACTTGAAAACTAAACCTGTGCATTTCGTTTGAATTTTTGTATAAGCTCATATTTTTTCTGCAAACTTTTCAGAGCTTTTTTTGTGTTAATTAATTAATCCAATTTCGACGTTAGAAAATCTGTTACTTTTATTGTGATTGAGTTAAAGTTGTATTTAAAATTTTATTTTAAATAATAGTTGTAATATTAAGTAGAATTTTTAATGTAAAAAAAAATATTTGTAAATTATTCAAGTGGTTAATATTATGTCTCGATGGATATCATGTGTATTTATAATTGGTAAGAATTTTTAAATTAATTTACAAGAAAACTTTTTTGTTTATTAATAAATAATTTTTTAAATTATATTACAATGATAAAATAATTTTTTTATAAATTAATTTAATTATTTTATTTTTATCTACAAACAAAATATAATTTTTCTTTGTAATAAAATTAAATTTAAATTGAGAATAAAAGAAGTAGTGCTTTGTACAAAAAAAAAAAATATTATGAATAAATTTAATAACGAGATTTTATTTATTTTTAATTTTCGGTAATTTTATAATTTTTATTTTTATTTATTTTCAATAAAAAATAATTGATTTAGCAATTTAATATATTTTTTAATTTCAATCAATAAGTTTACTATTATTTAAAAATTAAATTTTTATAAACGAATAAAAACAAATTAAATTACAAAAAACTTATGAAATTTTTTAATGAAAAAAATTACTATTGATTAACAAGTAAATTAAATATTGTAGTTATTAATTAGCACAGTATAAATTATAATAAAATATTCAATTGAATTATAATTCATTATTTTCAATTTTAATATTCATCCATTGTAACGTTCAATTACCTCAATTTCAAAGTGTTGAATTATTAATCACTGCATTCCAGTAAGTAAAAATAAATCGAAAAAAAAATAGCTACTATCTAATAATCACGAATACCATTAATTAAAATTAGAAAATATTTATATTTAATTATTTTTCAACTTATTTGCTTTTATTAAATGTAAAAAAAAAAATAATACAAGTTCTTAGAGATAGACAGTGTCTCAAGTGATTTAGAGCCACCAAGAATTATCAGAAAAAAAACCAAAAAAAAATGTCTGTATAATATAAGTTAATTTATATTTAAAAATCCAGGGCTTTCATGAACTAATTCTCTCGTAATTGAAATGCCTAAGCCTAAGTAGTAAATTCTAAAAACTTGATAGCAACTTGGCCAAATTTATCTACTTGTTTCTTTATTTCCCGAAAAATTTATTACCGTTAATATTTTTTAATTATCAATTATTATTTTGTGAATTTATTTTAGGCGTTTGGATAAGTTCATGTTGGAGCTTCAATCGTGCTTTAACAACAGTTAAAACATACGTTAATAAAACTGTTATTTTGCCATGTCACGTAGAAAATCTTGGTAAGTAAAATCTCTTCAAGAAAATTGTCTCCAACCCTCATTATTCTTATATTTTTTTAAAAGCTTTTATATAAATTAATTTATACATATTCACCCTTCAAAAAAAAAAAAAAAAAATCACCCTTCTTAATCAAACACAACTCTTTTATTTCTTTGTTCTTGAATTTAATTTTTCTTTCTTTCTTTTTCTCCATCATTAACTTTTAAAACATTAAATTATATATATAAAAAAAAAAAAGGATAAAAGTTGGTTTTGTTTTATGAATAAAATACAAGTTTAAAAATAAATTTAAAAGGTGTACCAATGACATTAAAGTGGTGGCGTGATGATGTCCAACTTGCTGATAGTAATGATCCAAATTTAATTTCACCACCACGTATTAGAATGTGGGATAATAATATGAGCCTTGAAATATCACAAATACAACCAGAAGATTCTGGTCAATATGTTTGTCAAGCATCAAGATCATCACTTGGGCATATTACTCAAGTACATGCTATTGAAGTTATGTGTAAGTTAATTATTTACTTTAATAAATAAAAAAAAAACTTTATTTCTCACGAGTATGTTTCGATATGAACATGTAATTTGATAGCCAAGAAATTTGATTCTATTAAATATATGATTTACAAACTTTTATTATTATTATATTTTTATTCTCATAAATCATAAATTTTATTTTAATAATAAATAACTATTACGTATTTTTTTTCAATATTTAAATTTATAAAAAAATATAAAATTTGCATGAATAAAAACAATAGTAATATTTTTAAAAAATTACAATAAAGTTTTATTTGTTTTTTAATTTCAATTTGTAAATTTTCTTTTTCTTCTTTTGTTCTAGTTTCACCAAGTGTTCATTCAGTACCAGAAGATGGTGACTTGGAAGTTAAACTTGGTGACGAAGTTGAAATGGCATGCATTGCAAAAGGATTTCCATATCCAAGTTTATCTTGGTACATGAAGGTACTATTTTTTTTTTGTTCCTAATATTAGCAAATTATTCATAAAGCTTGAATAAAAAAAGTTACTTTTAAATTTATAATAGGGAGAAGAGATGAAGTTACTTGATGAAAGATCAAAGTTAAAATTTCGTGCTGACAATCGTAGTATGTCTGGTAAATATACTTGCATTGCTGACAATGGTATTGGTGAACCAGCATCAGCAACAATTGATCTTCGTATATTATGTACGTAAAAATTTATAAATTATTATAATTATTTTTTTTTTTCATAAATACAGTCATATTAATTTATCAAAATAAAATCCAATTATTGTTTATCCAATTTGCAAATCAATATTAAAACATTTATATATATTTCATGTTGCATAATAATAAATTTTCCTTGACACGTGAACTGTTTGAAATGAAGTTATTAAACGAACAAAGAAACAATAATTCATTGTTATTTTTTGAATGACAAACAAGAACCATACAATAACAAATTACTTGATGAATCAATATTATTCAGCTTTGCTAAATTCATTAATTTTCATAGAAATTTTTTTATAAAATATTGAATAATCATTTTAAAAATATAACAGCAAACTTTTTAAATAAAAATCATTGTTTCAAAAAACAATACAAAATAAAAAATAATCAATTTTTAAAATATATAATTTAAATAAATGGCTAATTAATATCTTTCAATTTAAAAAAAAAAAAAGCTTTAATTATATTTTAAAAATAAATAAAATAAAAATGTAATCTTGTCAATTTTTGATGACAAGCCAATATAAATGTAAATGAAATATTAAAATATATTTGTAAACTCAAATATCCCATGAAAATTTTAATGGAAAATATATCATGTTTGATATGCCATGAAATGTGAAATAAAAAAAAAATAAAAAAAATATTTTTACAGATAAACCAGAAATCGAAACGACTAAAACATGGATACATGCATCACCAGGTATACGTGTACAATTTGATTGTAATGTAACATCATCACCAGACTCAAAAGTAGATTGGTATTTTGAAAATTCAAAAATTAATTATACAAATAGAATATTAAAATTTACAAATGAACAAATGCATAGTTTAATAATACGTAGTGTTAAAACAATTGATTATGGATATTATATTTGTAAAGCTGTTAATTCAATTGGATCTAGTGAAGCAATTATTGAGCTATCTGGTATATCATATGCTCCAATATTTAAAACATCATTAGAGCTTAATAAAAATACATATAATTTCATTTGGGAAGTTGATAGTTACAGTCCAATTATTGAATATCAATTTTGGTTTAGAAAATATACGGTAAATATATTATTTATTTAATAATGTTTATTTATGAAATTAAATATTAAATTTTTGATAATTGCCAGGCCAAAGAACGTGGACGTGACTGGCACAAGCTTTTCATACCAAGTGGTAGTGATGCAATTGGACCTCTTCATTCCAAATCTTTTAATCTAACTGGATTAGCAACAGCAACATTTTATGAAGCTCTAATTTTATCAAGAAATAAATATGGCTGGAGTAAACCATCGAAAATTCAAAGATTTTCAACTGAAGGAGCACGTGAGTTTATTTTTTTTTTTATTTATTGAATGACAATGAAAATATTTTCAACCATAAATAATTGAAATTTATTTTTTTAAATAGCTATTTCGAATAAAGAACATGAACTCACGTACGATGAATCGGCACCAGGTAATAAATTATCATTTTTTAAAATTATATGAATAGGTAAATTTGTAAGTCAATTTTTAAATTGTTGCTGCTTTGCTTTTTTTTTTTTAGTTGTTGTTATTGGAGGACCAGCACTTCAACAATGGTCTGTTGTTGTCAGTGGTGCAAGTTGTCAAACAAATATAATCACGTCGAGCTTGATAACATTATTATTAATTTGCCAAATAATGTAAAAATAAATTAATTGTTTTTTATCATTTTGGTCATTATTATTAGCTTTTTTTTTGGTTCTTTTATTTGGTTTATCAAATAATTGATGAGAGTAATTTAATGAGAATAAAAAAAATAATTTAAAGTTAATATTTTTATGATTATTTAAATAATAAAAATGAAAAAATGTCATTGGTACCAGTTGACAATTATTGTACAGTAGATAATAAGTAATATTGCTAAAATTGATTTATATTTTTATTCTGAAAAATAAATAAAGAAAAATTTAAAAGAAAAAAAAAATAGAAAATTTAGATATTTATTTTAAAGATAATATAAGAGAAACTTAATCAATTCTTGAATGAAAATTAATGATGAAAATGTTAGCAGAATAATCAACCAGATTTAAACGAAAATAATTCAGAATTTAAATTTATAATTAACTCAATAGATAATGTCGAAAAATGTTGAATTAATCGACACTTTTATTCCAAGTAAATTAAATTAAAAAATAATTTAAAGAAAAAAAAAAAAAAACTAATAAATACAGAAGCACTGTTGAAGCACGATCAAATATAATTAGCAACTGAATTTAATTCAAAAACATTTCACCCAGACTGATAAGAAAAGCTGAAAAAAAAAAAAAAAAAAGAAATTGTCTTTTGAATTTTTTCAATTGATGAAATTTTTCAAGAATTATTATTAACTAACATGATAATAATAATGAAAGTACATTACAATATTAATCAAGTCTCTGCTCATTAGCATAAAAAAAAAAAATTATATATTATAAGGACAATTAATAGCAATGTTATATTTTTGTTTTTTTTTTTGTCTTTATTTTTTTTTATTTACTTTTTTTATTATTTGCTTACGAAGAAGCCCGCTCCACTTGTAGTTCACTTTATTTTTATTAACTTGATATTATCGGTGAAATAAAAGTAAATCGACTCATTGTGACTAATATTATGTGTAGCGCGTTATCTAATCATCAGATTGTTTTTTTTTAATTAAGATTATTTAATTTGTATTTTTATTTTAAGTGAAAAATGTGTAAAAAGACATTCCTCTTACGCGATGTGACAACGAAGAGCATTTTAGCTCGAAGAAAAAAGGGGAAAACATACCCTCAAATTCACGTATTTAATTATTAATTATTATTATTATTTTTTTTTTCAATTTTATGCATCTTGATTTTCTTTTCATTGTTTTTTTTTTTTTTTGTAAATTTGTTGCCTGTATATTTATTGAGTTTTAAACTTGTTTGTTGTTTATATTTTATTATCATTTATAATAATAATAATCGCATTTAGTTGTTGTTGTTTTATTTGGGGAGTTTTTATTATTTTTTAATGATTATTTATTGGAATATAATTAATTCCTGTCGGTGGCACGAAGTTTTTCTTCAACAGCTTCTTCAGATGCTTCAGACAAATCAGTTGCTTGAATGTACTTCTGAACGCCAACAAGTGATTTTTTAAGTGCATCAAATGATGAAGAATACAACATCTTCTTCTTGACCTTTGCTGTGTCAGGACACCATGACATCAAAAATAATTTTTGTTTCTTGGAAGCCTATTTGATAAATTAAACACAAATTAATATAATTTATAATGATTTTTAAATGTTTTTTAGTTTACCTCAGATGTGCCTTGACACTGATGAGTATATTCAAAATCAAAAAGACCATAGCGACATTCGCCACTTCCACCTTTTTGCAAATCTTCAAGAAATGAATCATAAACCGCATCACGTGGTCCAATTACTTCAACATCAATCTGCTTTTCATCCTTAATGTAAAAAATTACATATCGGTGTTTCTTGTCCTTCTTAATTTCTTCATATGTTGTCTTGCAGACATCAGCCACAGTTACACCAGATGCCTATAATTTAAATAACATATTAATCAACAAAATTTTTATATTTTTAATAAAAAAAAAACATTTTATTTGTTTAAAAATAAAAAGAACAAGGATCTCTTTTATTTATCAAGGTGTTTTAAATTAAAAATATATTTATAAATATAAAAACAAGTATTCAGAAAGTTACATACAACACACGAGAGTTATTGGGACAATTAAACAAGGTCAGAGTAATCTCAAATGGATGGTAAATTATGTCTCCAAAATTGGATACTCATCGTTCTCAATATACCTTTTTTTAAACAACAAAATTAACAATTTAAAAATATATAAATATAAAAATATTACACTTAAATTGTCATAGAAAAATAGTTGATAAAATTTTGAAATTTATTATGATAAATTAGGAACACGTGTTACGTTAACTTTAAAATAAAATTTTGTTATGATATTTTATTAAAAATATCATTATGTGTGGGATGGAATTTTATTTTTATTTTTCCTCGCATTTAAATTATGAAAAAAAAAATAAAATAATAATATAATTAAAATGATAATTATACAGTCATTTTCATAGACAATAAAATAGTGTAATATTTATAAATTTTATCATTTTATCATGCTAGTTAATTTATCTTTCACGCGATAATAGAAATGCTTGAAAAAAAAAAATTTCTCTTTTGGCATCAAGTAGCATGTAATTTTTAATGAAATAAAAAAAATATAAAATAATAATAAAAGCCTTGAGTCAATTTAATAGACGAATAAACATTAGATTTTTAATTTTTTTTTTTTTTTTTCAATGCTTGATGATAAACTGGCTGCTATTGCTCAGCGTTTCGATAAATGCTTCATTGACACTCACATTTATACACACATTTATAACCGATATAAATAAACTTTTTTCTCAAATGACTCAAGCATGATTCTTCACTCGGATCTCCCAAAGAATGCAACACTCGTTATCTAGTTTTTTCATTTTGTTAATATAATTTTTAAAATAATAAAATTAATTTATTATTAAATATTTAAATTACTGTTATCAATTTACAATTTAAAGAAATTTTAAAAAAATAAACATATCCTCAACTTGTTGATAATAATAGGGCGTTAGTAATGGTTTTTTTTTTTTTTATGCTTAAAATTTTTATAAAGATAAATAGTCTACTTTTTTTAAAATTTATATCATCTGAATTTTTAAAAAATACATTATTATTATTATTTATTTTAGAAACTAAAAGATAAGTGAAATTTGGTTTTTTTTTTTCGAGATAAGATAGTTTTATAAAAGAAAAATAAAATTATCAGTTTAAGGGGAAACAAATTGTAAATAATTTTTAAATTTTATTATTTATGTTGTTTATATTTAAAGTCAAATGACGAATTTGTATTTTTTTTTTTTTTTTTCTTTTAAATATTAATATTCATGGAGATAATTTTTGTATATTTTTTTTTTTTTTTTCGGAGTAACGCGCAACGGACATACGCACATTCTGCGACCCTCAAAGTATAGCCGATCGATATAAACCTTGTCAATGGGGGGATGACGACAAGGCGTCTCCCTGTGTCCCCATAATCACACAAAATGCGTCAAACCAAGGTCAACAAAAAATAAATATTACAAAAATGACTCATTTATTTTAAAATCTTTCCCACAAAAAAAAAAAAAGAAAAATAAAATAACCAGAATTTAAATTTAAAGATAAATTTAAAATTTTCTATTCAATGATAACATATAATAATAATAATAGTAATTTTAATTAAATACTATTGTTTTGTTAAATAATTTAATAATTTATATTTTAAAAAATTAATGGCGTCTGGTGTATGTACTAATGGAAAAACGGGCGTTGACATGAAGGATAATAACAATGTTGAAATTTGAGAATCACTGTTAATTGACTGTCACATATTTTTAATAAACAATTTATATTATTTATAATAATTATTTAAATAAATTGGCCTTTTAAAAAATACATTTTAAAATGAAAAAAAAAAAAAAAAAAAGAAATAGTTGGAAAATTATAAAATTAATTGTTACTCCAAAAATACAAAAATTATTTTTCGATTAACAATAAATTGCATATAAACAGAGTGATTTGCTTGATTTTTTTTTTTCTTTAATTCAATACGCATGGGGTGAAAAAATACTGAAAAAAAAAAAAAAAAAAAAGAAATCAAGAAAGTATAAATATTCTGTGAGTATCAGATGGAGGAATCCGAAAAGAGCCGGCAACAGAAAAATATGTAGTCTCTTTGTCCATCATTTTTCTTTCTCTCACTAATATCCCCTCCATAAACCCGACAAATCACCGGTTTCATGCCACGTAATGCCGGTAATATCAAAAAATTCCGTATCAACAAAATACCTCTATTTTTTTCATCATTGAATTGAAAAAATTATCAATTCAATAATATAAACACTCAACAATAATACCAGCATGATAAATATAAATAAATAATAAATTTTCAATTGAAAAAAAAAATGGAGAAACAAAAAAGTAAAAAAAAAAAAAAAGAGTATCAAAGATGGCGGCGAAAAAAAAATCGTAGAAATTATCAAAAGAGAGACAGAGAGACGCGTAATCATGATCTGTCATATTTTCATAATAATTGACAAGTGGTGATTGCCGTAAATAACAGTTCAATTTTGTAATTGATAACACTAAAATTAATGCACTCTTAACAAGAACAAATGTAAAAAATCACTTTAAAAATTACAGCGACCATTACCCCTCCCGAGAAACAAAAAATAAAAAAAAAAAAAAGAAATTAATCTACAACGCCCCGGAAAAATTAGATTAAATAATTAATATAATAAATAATGACGTGATTTACTGAATGAATATTAACTCAATTATTGTGATTAATTGCAATACATCGCAATAATAATTGCAATTGGTAAAAATTACCAAGAAATGGCGACGGCCGGCGCGTCCGCCTTTTTATCATCATAACCACAAAAAAAAATGAAAAAAAAAAATTATATATATGTATTCTTTTGCCGGATATTTTGTTGTTAATATAATTTTTCTTTTTGTTTTAAATTATTCACCAATTTAACAACACACAAAGCTAATAATTAATTAATTTTTTTTCGTTTTTTCAAATAAAAATAATAGCAACAACAATAACACTATAAATAAATAAAAAAACAAAAAATTTAGGGTAATATTTACCATTTTAATAGAGTTGCAAGTGACGAATATGTAGCCAAATTATAAAAATGAGTAAACAAGCACTAGTAACACTTTCACGAGTACTTCGAACTGTGGGTTGAACGACTGGATGTCGCTGGATTATTTGGTGGTGTGTCTCCCAAAGTCTCAAAGAGAGAGAGGGGTCGATCAACTATGAGGGGAAATAAATTAGGGGGTAACGCGGTTCGTCAAGCAACAATATTAAGAGAGAGAGAGAGAGAAAGGGAGGGAGGTAAATTCAAGCATACATATCAATACGCTTGCGCATTTTCATTTTAAAATAATAAATTTCATTTTAATCAAGTGTGCCCAACCCCTATCGAAGTGTCGACCAATCATAGACACCAATTTCCATACATTGCCATATATGGCATACCAACTATTTACCAATCACTGGATGTGATGATGCCGGCGGTCGGGCTAGAGCCCAATTTACAGGAAAAAATAAAAATCACTGATGGTCACTGCTGAGGTTCATCTAACCTTCAGTTGGTTGGCAAACACAGAGGTGTTAATACAAGTAAATGTTTCTTTTCTTGTAATAAAAATTTATACTGCATAACACTGCATAACATTCAATAAATAAATAAATAATAAATAACCGATTAAAAACTGCGCGTTATTTAATCAGTACGTTACGTGCTAAAATTACTTGTACGTGCTAAAATTTATAAATTTCATTAATTAAAAATTAATTAAATTATCACGTGAGTATTATTTTGTGATCCTCATATTTCTTCAGTATTTGCTGCTTTGTTTTGTTTTGTTAGTTTGTTTTTTTTTTTTTTTTTTTTTCCGATATTAATTAATTTATTTATTGTTGGTTTGTGGGTTTGATGATTTATTTTTTTTTTTTTTCGATATTCATTTATTTGTTTATTTATTTATTTCTAGTTTGTGGGTTTGTTGGTTTGTTTTTTTTTCAATATTTATTTACCTATTTATTTATTGTTGGTTTGTGGGTTTGTTTAAACAATACTTATTTTTTTTTTTTTTTTTTAGCCAATGATGGATTCAAAGCATGTTAATCATTCTAAATATAGTCAAGATTTACACATTCGTTTAAAAGATTGCTGGAGTACCTTTAAATTAAGAGCCTTTTTCAACCCTGAGGAAGAACATTTAAATGAAGAAAAAAAAAAATCAATTGTTGCCTGTCGAATGAATGATTTGAAAACAAAGATATTACAATTACACAATGGTGAAACTTTTATTGATATATCCTGGGGAAGATTAAATAATATCATAACTACAATTCATTACTGCAATAAGAGAAAATTGGATTTAGTAGATCAAGAAGATATTTTAGTCAAAATCCTCTTGATCATTGTCAAATACAAATTTTATACTATGCGAATAAAATATCAAAAAATATTTAAACCAAAAAAATATTCAACATCTGAATCTCATAATGGAATAAAACCATTACTATCAGGGCCACCTGATTTACCTTGGATAGTATTGAATCAAAGATATGAAGCAAGACCTTCTGAATCAGGTTGTTCTATTAACAATAACTGGGTAGTTACAAAAATAACACGAGCCTGTGGTAATTAAAAAAATTACTTCACCTGACAAATATAAATAATTATTTATAAAAATTTAATTAAACGAAGACATAGAGTCTAATAACAATCTTTTTAAAGTGCAACTTGTCTAAACGTGTAAATATTTTTCTTTGACAAGAACAAATCAGTTCAAAAATTTATAAAATAATTTTTAAAATAGCCTTTTAAATTTAAATGCCATTAATTATTGAAAATTATTTAATCAGTAATAATTATTAACATTCAAATTACAACTTGAAAAATAAATTATCAGCTTTTTCGTGTTTTAATTATTATTAAAAATTGGAAAAAATGGATACTCTTGAATCTGAAATAAGTAAGTAAAAAATTTTCCTTTTTTTTTTTTTTTCTTTGTCTTTCTTGAATTTTTCAATTAAATTAATTTTTTTTAAATGAAACTTTAATTCAATAAATATTTTTTTTTTTATTCAGAGAGAAGAGAACGAGTAATTTCTTGAATTTTCATGCTAATTCAATAAATATTTAAGTAAAAGACAAGTAAAACCAAGCTTTCTGCACTTTTCTCGAAAAAGAAGGTGGTTTAAACTCAATATTGATCAAGATGTCCAACTTTTTCCGACAAAAAAAATAAATTTAAAAGACATAAAACTTTCTGCATTATACAAAAAAGAAGGTGATGTATATTTTCAAGCACAAGAATTTATGATGGCTCACAAAAGATACACACAATGTATTACTCATGTTCCTACTGGAAGTCATTTACTTGCATTTGGTTATGCCAATCGCAGTATTGCATTATTTTATAGTAATTATATGAGTGATTGTCTTATTGATATTGAACGAGCAATACAACATGGTTATCCCGATGAATTAAAATCAGAATTGTACATGTGGAAAGCAAGTGCCATGAAAGAACTTAAAATGGAAAGAAAATTAATCAAAAAAACTGTTGATCAAGCTCGTGGATGGCTTGTAAATATTGCTGATGATCAACTAAGAATACACATGAATAATTAAATTTGCTGAAAACCAACAAGTTAAATTGTTTTAGTCTTGATTTTCAAGATGCTGCATTACCATCTTTAAAGTCAAGAAATCCAACAGTACCTGGATTATCCAACTCAGTTGGATTGGAATACTCAAAAAAACATGGAAGGCATGTTGTTGCAACTCAAGATATTAAAGCTGGTGATGTTATTGGCATTCAAAAGCCATATGCAAGTGTTGTCAAGATGAATGTGAGGTACAATGTATGCTGGCATTGTAAAAAACAAACTTGGACTAGTATACCATGTGATACTTGTAGCCAAGTTGTATTTTGCTCAGATGATTGTAAAAAACAAGCACAAGATAATTATCATGATATTGAGTGTGTTGTTTTATGCCAAGCAATGGCTTTTGGTGTACGTGAATGCGTTTATACTGCATTGAGACTTGTCATCATGGCACTTAAACAATCCAGCAATTCATTTGAAAAATTAATGGAAACTGTCCATGAAATTGATAACCCAACAGGTAAAAAATTTAAAACAATAATTTACAAATCAACAAATTAATTTTACATTGATTTTTTTTTATATATTTTTATGTCAACAGATCCACTAACAAAGGGTTTTATTGAAGGCAAACTTGATCCAACAAAATTTGAAAGTGTTTATGGTTTGTGTGATCTATCATCATCATCATATTCATCACGAACAGCAAAACAACGATATTCTACACTTGCTGATGCTATTATATTGTCATATTTTCTTGGTAAGAAAATTGAATATTTTCAAGAAGATTGTACAATTGATTTATTGACTTTGGTGACTAGTCAAAAATATTCAGACCTCATTACGATTGCTAACAAATTTATAAATGTAACACAATTTAATGCATTTAATTATACACTATTATCTTCACAATCTGGAAGCGCTGTATTAATGGCATCATCAATAATACCAAGCTTGAGTTTTTTTAATCACACTTGTTGTCCCAACGTAATACGTACTTATCGTGATGGAAATTTAGCTCTTATAGCCATACGTCCAATTAAAAAGGATGAACAAGTATTTATAAAATATGGTGCATATTGGTTTTTCCTTGATAGAAAAGCTCGCCATGAATTATTAGGACGTTATCAATTTACATGTGATTGTCAAGCTTGTGAGCGAGATTGGTACCTCGCTGATGACCTTATTACTGCACCAGCAATTCTTGAAAATAAAAGTTATATGAGTAAAGATATTTTAGGAACAATTACTAAATATGTCAAAGCCTGTAAAACAGCTGTACATCATGCTTAAACAAGTAATGAACCATATCCCATTGCCAGAATTGTTTCTGAATTTACAACATTTCTTAACAAAGAATATGAAAATTATTGTAATGGTTCACATGAAGTTTTTAGAGTTGGAAAATTCATTAAGGATTTGTATATATTATCACAAAAATGCTTTTCCTTTTTACCTGGTGAAACTGATTATCCAGCACTTGAATAAGTTTGTAAATATTTTTTTTTTTTTTTAAATTTAATTCGACAAAGAAAATTCAATTCAATAGACTATTTTGTATTGTATATTTTCAAGGTCTAATTTATACACATATTGTATGTTTTCATTTTCAAAATTATTTTCCATTAATTTGTATAAGGAAAACAGCTTTTCAATTTCTTAAAATACAATGTAATTTTTTTTTTTTTCTATTTTATAATTGTAATGATTATTTACATACAATTTTCATTTGATATTTTAATATTAATTTTTGTCTCGAGAAAATATTATGTTTGAAACAAAATTTTATTTGAATTCAATTTTTTAATTTAAAACAAAACAATAATGTAAAATAAAAATCACATGAATTTTTCTAAAATTAATTAAGTATATTTGTTTCAATAAATAACAGGTTTTCAATAATTACTTATTTGAAAATTAATATAATAATAAAATGTTGTTTTATTTTTTTTTTTTTTTCTAAATGAAAATTAATTTTTATTTAATCTTGATTATTAAGTGGAATGAGAATTATGATTAATTTATATTTAATTATGTATGTAGTATTAAAAAATACAATATTTTAAAATTCTCAAATCGTTTTTTGCGTTTGTTGAATTGTGAAAAATAATAATTTAAAAAACTTGTTAGAAAAAGTACTTGAATAACTTGTTTTATTTAATTATTTTTGAATAAAAAATTGATTGTTATTTTATTGTTATTGGTAGTCCATAATATACTAACTAATTTGTTGGATATTTAAAAGTAAAATTTTAAAATTGCCAAGTCTCTACTTTTTCAACCATGTTTATTTACATTGGAGGATTATTAATTTGTCGATGATAAATCTATTATTATCAATATATTCATTAATGATTCATTCGTGGCAATTTTTTTTTTCTAGAAGATTCCTTTTCCAGTATTTTAGCCTACGTGTCTAGACCTATCGACTCGACCAATTCATTCGTCTCTCGTCTGTGCTCCAAGTTGCATCAAATAATTTTTAAAATATTCTTTTAAATTTAAACGCCATTAGTTATTGAAAATCATTTAATCAGTATTAATTATTAACATTTAAATTACAACTTAATATAATAATAAATTATCAGCTTTTTCGTGTTTTAATTATTACTAAAAATCAAAGAAAATGGACACGCTTGAATCTGAAATAAGTAAGTAAAAATTTTCCTTTTTTTTTTTTTTTCTCTATGTTAAATTTTTAATTTAATAAATTGTTTTTTGATAAAACTTTAATTCAATAAATTTTTTTTTTTTATAAACTGTTTCAGAGAAAAGAGAACAAGTAAATGATCATGCAAGGTTGTGGAAAATCAAGCTTGAAGCTGCGCTGACTGGTGGAATTTTCTTGAAGCGAAATACTCCACCAAGTGAAAATGGACCTAGGAAACTCAGTGTTAATCCAGAACTTAAATTCTTTCCAACAATAACAATAAATTTAAAAGACATTAACCTTTCTGCATTATACAAAAAAGAAGGAGATGTATATTTTCAAGCACAAGAATTTATGATGGCTCACAAAAGATACACACAATGTATTACTCATGTTCCTACTGGAAGTCATTTACTTGCATTTGGTTATGCCAATCGCAGTATTGCATTATTCTATAGTAATTATATGAGTGATTGTCTTATTGATATTGAACGAGCAATACAACATGGTTATCCCGATGAATTCAAAGCAGAATTGTACATGTGGAAAGCAAGTGCCATGAAAGAACTTAAAATGGAAAAAAAATTAATCAAAAATACTGTTGCAGAAGCTCGTAAATGGCTTCCAAGAATTGTTAATAATGATGAACAAAAAAAATGATAATTGAAAGAATTGATTCAATAAATTTGCCAAAAACCCAACCGTTGAATAGTTTAAACCTTGACTATGAAGATGCTGCATTACCACCTTTAAAGTCAAGAAATCCAATAGTACCTGGATTATCCAACTCAGTTGGATTAATATGCTCAGAAAAATATGGAAGGCATGTTGTTGCGACTCAAGATATTAAAGCTGGTATTGGCATTCAAAAGCCATATGCAAGTGTTGTCAAGATGAATGTGAGGTACAATGTATGCTGGCATTGTAAAAAACAAGCACAAGATAATTATCATGATATTGAGTGTCGTGTTTTGAGCCAAATAATGGCTTTTGGTGTGCGTGAATAGGTTTATGTTGCATTGAGACTTGTCATCATGGCATTTAAACAATCCAACAATTCATTTGAAAATTTAAAGAAACTTACTGATAAAATTGATAAATCAGAAGGTAAAAAATTTAAAACAATTATTCACAAATTAACAAATTAATTTTTTTATTTAATTTAGGCCATTTAATTTAATTTTTATATATTTTTATGTCAACAGATCCACTTACAAAGGGTTTTATCAAAGGCAAACTTGATCCAACAAAATTTGAAAGTGTTTATGGTTTGTGTGATCAATCATCATCATCAACAGCAAATCACCAATGTATTACATATGTTGATGCTATTATAATGTCATATTCTCTTGGTAAGAGAATTAAATTTTTTCAAGAAAATGGTGCAATTGCGTTATTGGCTTTTATGAAGAATAAAAAAAATTTAGACCTTATTATGCTTGCCAAAAAATTTATAAATGTAACACTATTTAGTGCATATCAGTATCCACTATTTTGTGGACAATCAGGAAAAGATGTATTAATGGCAACATTAGTAATACCAAGTTTGAGTTTTTTCAATCACAGTTGTTGTCCAAATGCAATACGTACTCATCGTAATGGAGATTTAGCTATTATAGCCATACGTCCAATTAAAGAAGGTGAACAAGTATTTGCTAATTATGGTGCTTTATGGTTTTGTCAAGTTAAAGAAATACGTCATAATCATTTAGAACGTTTACAATTTACATGTAATTGTGAAGCTTGTGAGGGAAATTGGTCAATACCTGAAGACCTTGATCCAGGAGCCATAATTGAGAATAAAAGTTTTACTCATGGTGGTCCATGTATGAATAAAGAACTTTTAGGAATAATTACTAAATATGACAAAGTCTGTTTCACAGCTATAGATCATGTTCTAAAAAATAATCGACCATATCCTGTTGCCGGGGTTGTTACTGAACGCTTCCCTGTTGGTCCGTATGGTAAATGATAAATAATTAATGTATCTGGTACACCACAATGTACTGAATAATAATAAAATCAGTAACATCATTTGCTTGAATTAGTTCTTTCATTTCATGATTACCACGATTCATTCTTTGTGAATTTGGAATTAATTATTTAATTATTTTCAAAACAATTCATCAATACAGATGTTCATTTGTGTTGCAATCCGTCATTATTTTATATACCTACCTACATATTATATTACTTGATAAGAAATAACATTAATAAAAATAAATAAATTGCAAGTAAATATTTAAATTAAAACAATTTTATTGCTGTCACTCAAACTAATATAATAAAATATAATAACTATTTTTTTTATTTACCCAACTGATTTAGAACTAAATAACAGGGTTCAAAAGAGTATCTAATGTACGGTTTATAATGAAGGAAGAAAAATACCAAGACTAACGTTCGCAAGTTTATATAAATTTTTTAGCTAATTAACTTGATTGAATTTCAAGTTTTTTCATTTTATGATAAAAACTATCATAAATTATTTGTCAACAAACAAAAAGAAAGTGGTTTTGATATATATATTCTACAATCGTAAATATAATTAGACCACATGTCTACGAAAAAAATAAAATAAAATAATAATAGCTATATTTAATCCACTAGGTTCACTGATAAAAAAACTATCAAATCATTTAATGAGCTCAGTAAACGATTGCGTACAACAGATTAAAAGTGATGTTAATTGTTCAGGTTTAATAAAACTTTAAAAATTACTTTTTAAAAAATAATTTAAATTCTCAATAAAAACATGTATATTATTTAATTCAGTTTAGACATGAATTGAAATGTTACTATTTTTCATAACGTAATTTTGAATAATCATAAGATTATTATGTTAAAAATTAATACTAAAAAAGTTTAACTTTTTATAAGTTAAATGAATAATGTAGATGATTGTATCATGATGAACCCTATCATTTGGCCCTGCCAGTTGGGTTACTAATACATATTCCATTCTAATTGTCGTTACATATATGTATATATATTAAAAAACTGATTAATGTTCAGCTTTAAATTATAAAAAAAAAAACATTATTTGATTCCACAGATAATCAGTTACTTTCAATAGTTTAATAATATACAACTAATGGTTCTTTACGAAGTTTTGTTAATTCGTATATTTTTTTGACAGCTTCACGAGTTACCTTTGTATTTTCAATGAATAAAGATCTTAAATTTGGTAAATTTTTAACAAGTTTAATTACTGATTTATCAGTAATATTAATGCAATTTGATATATCCAAAGAGTACAATTTTTGATTGAATAAACATCGAATTGATTTATCAGTAATAAATTCATTTTTTCGCGGACCAACAATACTATAAGTTGAACCAAGTATGAAATATTCCAATTGTTCTAAATTATTAATTGCACTCATACCAATATCAGTTATATGTGTTCCAATTATATGTAAAAACGTTAATTTTTTAGCATTATCACAAAGATTAATCAAAAATTCATCTCTAACACTATAATCACAATCAACCCATAACTTTTCGAGATTTTTCAAATTCCCAATTGGATACATATTGATTCTTGTATCAAACATTGGATGATTTTTCGGCCACAAAGAGTATAATCTTAGATTAATCAAATTTTTCATTTCACCTATCGACTGGAGTAATAGTTGACTTAGTCCAAAACCACTTATTGTTAAATATTTCAAAGCACTTAGTCGAGGAAATACCTAAAAAATAAATAATTTATTAAAAATTAAATGATATTTTTTATTGTAATATAATATTTATTAAAAATTTAAACTTACTGAAGCCAATGAATCTGGTGAGAAAATATCATTTCCTTTCAAAGTACATGAAAGATTTAAACTTTTCAAGGTTCCACCAATTTTTTCTAATGACTTGGCTAAAGTCATTGGTAGAGTTGTATTTTTACATTGCCATTCAATCGACAGTGTTGTAAGGTGAGACATATTAGAAAAAACATTTTCAAAATCTTGACTCATAATTTCTTTGAATGCTAATGAAAGTTCCACAAGATTTGGACAATTAGCATTGATAATTGGCATTATTTGAGAAATAGGATATTGTGTTACATCTAGACTAGTTAAATTACTTCCACAGAGATTAATTAGGTACTTTAGATCATTTGCTTTTTCATGTATTTCACTAACTGAATCATTTTCATTTCTATTGAATACATATGTTTTAAAGCATGTAGGAAGAAAGCTGTTATCCCAATCTTTGCATACTGAAAAATTAATTAAATATTTTTATTAGAATATTTAGAGTAATATAAAGTTTTGTTTTTATCATTAAAAATTATAGTGTTGTTCTTTTCTTACTTTTTTTGAGTCGTGGTTGACTAGCAAATAGAGGAGCCATGCGAATCATACGCAAATTAAACTGTGATTTTAGTTTTTTTCTATATTCGTTAGATACATAATAATCATCATCATCATCATCATTATCATTATTATCATTATTATATTCAGTATAATTACCATCATCTATGATTATATCTGTATATTTCCAATCCATTATTATTATTTCACCATCTGAGGATGTTTCTAATAACTCAAGCTATATAAGACAAAAATTAATTTATTATTCAATTGAATTAACTAATTTAATATAGAATGAAGCTATTTGCACCATTTTATTGATTTTAACGTGACTTTGAGGTGAGTTTAACGTGGTTTTAGGGTGGTTCAGAATTAAATTTTTTAACGGGTGTTTAATGGGGTTTTAGTGGGCCCTGGTGAAAATTATTTCTTCGATTTGCTTCGATTTTTAAAAATCGGAGTAATTCGGAAAAAATTGGAGAAAATGCAGACAAAAATCGGTTAGCTAGTAAAATAAGCTACTATTCAAAATTTTGTTTTAAATATCCACTAAGTTAAATCCACGCTAACTTATTAAATGTAATCGGTATAATTATAATTTCAAAAAAAAATTTAAGGAAGTTATGCACAAATTCATTGCGGGTGTTGCGGGGCGCTTCTGACGTCACAGACAAATAACTGAGATCCGGCTACACTGTAAAAAAATAAAGTGTAAAGTGCCTGCGCTCCGTATACAATATATAGGACTGCGAGTGTGCGTATGTGTTTAAACTTGCCATACGTTGCCACATCTAATTTTTGTAAAGTTTATAATTAATTACCCATTAATTGACCGATCAACATATGAAAATTTTTCGCGCAATTAATAAAACTCGGTTTCTGGTATATGTGTGATTTTTTTCAAGACTTTTTCATCATTTTTTCTATCCAAAAAAAAAATGGTTGAAATCTCCATAAGAGCCAATGTTAATAGTCCGTAAGATGATGCCAAAAAACGTAAACAGAACCGAATTGAACAAATACTTGTTAAATGGTAGTTCTTGAGACCCAGGACACGGTTCACCTATAATGCCAAGCAATTTTTTTTTGCCCCCGTCCACAGTTAAGCCAGGTAAAAGTCGATAATTAAAACAACTCAAAATTGATTGGTATTTGTTTAATACTTTTAATTTCATTATATTAAGTTAATTTTAATAAATCTCAATCGAATTAGTTTTAGCCCGGCCGAGATATTAATTTGTGAGAATTGAAAAAAACACGAATTATTATTATTATTATGAGGCACGTTGAAAATAATAATTCGTATTTTTTTCGATTTTCAATAATTGATATCTCGGTCGGGTGTCAATTAATTTAGTAGGGATTTTAAAATTAAATTAAATTAATAAAATTAAAAGTATTATAAATAAAAAATTAAGTATAATTATAATTACGAGCTGTGCAAATTATCGATTTTCTACCTGTCTTACCTGGGGATAGTTACCAATCAAAACAGTAGGGAGTAGGTGCACCGTGTTCTGGGTCTCGAGGACTACCACTGAACAAATATTTGCAGACCATTTAAGTTGTGTCTAGTTTTTTTTGCCATCAGCTTACGGACTATTTAGAACATTCTCATTATATTCAAATAAAAAAAAGTGATAGCTGCATAACCTCCTTAAACACGTTAAAACCTTATTCACCCCCATGACCTTATTAAACACCCGTTAAAAAGTCTAGGGATTCCTGAGTTCAGACATTTGCTCTCTGAACCACCCTAAAACCACGGTAAACTCACCTAAAAATCACTAAAATAGTGCAAATAGCCTCGTATAATATAGAATATTTAGCCTCGTATTTATATAATTCGAAACTTACTTCTTCATTGGAAATTATAGTGAATTTTTTAAACCATTCAGTAGGACCTAAATTGATCTGATCCATATCCATCTTACTTGGATTAGTCTTCATATTTTATTTTCGGCTAACCTAAAAAAAAAAAAAAATCAATGAATTATTAAACCATTAAATCCTAAATTTGAAAAATTTAATGGAAACAACTTGATAAATTGATGGCACTTTATACCTTTTTTCTGATTCACGTGAATAAAATAGTATTCAAGCTATATTGTGTCAATAAGACTTTAAAAAGTTAGTTCAGGGATCAAGTCGATTGCCACGTGGACACGTGGTGTGTTAACCTTACTTTTTTAAAACCGTATTTTGCTGTCCAACTGAACTATAGTCTGTATAACTACTATGTATTATCAGTATTTATCTAGTTCTTTAACTACTATTCAACTAGTAATGACTACAGTAGTAATATGACGATGATGCTTATACCACTGAAATATAATAAAACTGGAAGCCGAACTTAGTGTCGCCGAGAGAGAGATTCAATGGATGGGCTTTTGTCCTTGTCGGTACAGTCACGTCAACTAAAGTTGGTTGAGACTACTGAAATATAATGTAATTTTTATATCGTGTAGTACTTAAGTTTGTTTTGACGTTGACTGTACAAGATTTAATATGCGCATGCGTGAGTGAGAGGGAACACCATCCAATATATTGCTATCTCTAGCGACACTATTCACCTCCATGTGCCTTAATTATAAAATTTATAACATAACCAAAAATTTAAAAATCAATATAATTAAATTAATTTTTAGTTGATGAATTAAATTATTGACAACAATGAGTGACTCAGAGAATAATGATAATAAACAACCAACTGGACCAGTTGAAAATGCATGGTCAATGAAAATTCCAAAGTTTGAAAAATCGGATAATCGTCATCGTTTATTAGAAGAGAGTTCATTTGCAACAGTATTTCCAAAATATCGTGGAGAATATTTACGTGAATGTTGGACACTTGTACAGAAAGCATTAGATGATCATGGAATTAAAGCTGAATTAGATTTAATTGAAGGAATTATGACTGTTAAAACAACACGTAAAACATGGGATCCATATGTTATTATCAAAGCAAGAGATTTAATAAGGCTATTATCACGTTCAGTACCATTTGAACAAGCTGTACGTATATTAGGAGATGATGAACTTGGTGCTGATATTATTAAAACACGATCATTAGTTAGAAATAAAGAAAAATGGCATAAAAGACGTCAACGTATTGTTGGACCAAATGGTTGTACATTGAAATCCATTGAATTATTAACAAATTGTTATATAGTAGTACAAGGGGGAACTGCAGCTGCACTTGGTCCATATAAAGGTCTACAACAAGTACGTAGAATTGTTGAAGATACTATGAATAATATTCATCCAATATATAATATTAAAACATTAATGATTAAACGTGAACTTGCTAAAGATCCAAAATTAAAGAATGAAAATTGGGAAAGATTTTTACCAAAATTCAGTAATAAAAATATATCTAAGAGAAAACAACCTAAAAATAAAAAAGAAAAGAAACCATATACACCATTCCCACCACCACAACAACAAAGTAAACTTGATAAAGCACTTGAATCTGGTGAATATTTCCTTACACAAGAACAAAAACGTATGAAACAAAAGAAAGAACAAGATACTAAACATGATGAAGCTAATGAAAAAAGACAAAAACGTAGAGCAGAACCATTTATTGCACCAGATGAAACAAATTCAAGTGAAAATACATCTAAAAAACGAAAAACTGATAATATTAATGTGAATGATGTCAAGGAAAAAGTAAAAAAAGCAATGTCAAAAAAAAATAAAACAAAATAATTATATGAAAAATTATTATTTTAGCTTTTTTTCTTTTTGTTTAATTTTTAATACAATGGCTTTTATATTTATGTAATGAATATAATATTGGTCAATTGAAAATTTGAATAAATAAAATGATAACTGTTCATTTAAAAAAAGAATTTTATTATTTTTTTTTTTTTCCTATTGTTACATGTTGTAATATCAGTGACATACATTTACATCATTTTAATTTTTATAATATATTTTTATAATACTAGTCAACATGACGCGCCTACATCTCTCTGCCCCTTCAACCTTTGAAAAAAAAAAAGGAGAGAAAAAACAGAAGTGCGTGAACCTAGTTTGTAAAAGGCTTTAATAAAGGCTTAAAATGAAGCGTAAGTTGTGCTTTAATTTGTACCACCAAACTCGAAATTTGTACCTCAAAAATAACAACAAAAAAAAATATTTACTCCAAAATGTTTCTGCCTTCAAAAATAAATATTTTTAATTTATTTTTTTTTTTTATTATAAATTTGATGGTTCAAATTAAAGCACAACTTACTCTTTATTTTGGAAAAAAAAACATTAAAATATGTTGATTATTAAAGCAGATATGCAATTGTTAATAAACATTTTGGAGTAAATGATTTTTTTTTTGTTGTTATTTTTGAGGTATAGATTCCGGGCTTGGCGGTACAAATTAGTACAAATTATTCTGCGTTTGCAGCAACTTTTTTTTCTCCCGAGTCATCAAGAAAAAAAGTCGATTCTAAACCTTTTCTCCACCCTTTAATTTTTAGGTACAAAATAAAACAATTGCGGTACAGAATAGTACAAATTGAACGCTTCTAATGATTATGCAATAGCTTTTTAAGCTTAATCAATGGGCGCGCTATTATAAACATTATTTTTTCAATTAACAAACAAATTTTTATAATCTATTGTTTATAAATTTAAACAAAGAAATGCAGCTTGAGAAAAACATACAAATAATTTTTGTTTTTTCTTTTTTAATATTGTTCAATTAATAAGTATATGAATAAAAATAATCAAATTATAAAATTATATAAATAATATTGCTATTATAATAATATATACATTTTTTATTTTTTTTTTATCCCTTAATATATGTACATTGTATTTTTCAATTAAATAATCATCAAATATATTTTGTTTTTTTGTTATTTATTTTAAAATTTTTTTTTTTTTTTTTTTTTTTTTTATAAATGATATTTTAATTATATTACAATTTTCTAATACTGTCTTGAAGTTATTATTATGACAAAAAAATATATACTTATAGTTTATTTGCATGATGAAAAATGAATTTATTGAAAAATAAAAATTTTAAATAGGATTTCTAAATACAAACTAATAATAAAGATAATGCCTGTGGCTGCTGTCGTACACTGGTTTTCAATCATTTTTTTTTTATTTAAAACAATCTAGTCAAATTAGTTACTCGTTATATTTAACAACTATTATTATTTCTAGATAATATTTATATTAATTATTTATAATTCAAAAAAAAAAAAAAAAAACGAAAATAATCAAAAAGTGTCAACAATAAATTCGTCAAGATTGTTAATTTTTAAAATTAATTTCTGAAAGACTTGAATAATTATTATTGTCAATATAATTTACACTGACTTTTAATAATAATAATAATATATACACACTAGTATCTTGGCAAAAAGAAAACGAATGATTAAACCATGATGATGATGATGATTTAAGTGTTTAATTTTATTACTAAAAATTAACTTGTTTAATCTCGTTATTAATTTAAATACACCTGTTTTTTTTTTTTACAACAAACATCAGTGCGTCATGCAAAATATTAATTGCAAAAATTATTTATATCTATTTTTAATATATAGATTATATACGAAAATAATAAATATCATTGAAAATAATTGATAAAAAGTGTCGTGTTATATGAGTCCACGTTTTTTCTTGTAATCTTCAAGATTCAATGAACGACGTGGACCAGTGTCTTTGACATTGCTAACTGGTTTTGGCAGTACACTAACTGGATTACCTATAATAAATAAAAATAAATATTAGCTTGTTTATATTATCATTGAAAAATAAATAGAAAAAAAAAATGAATGAAAACTTACTTGGCATTGGCACTTCCAAATCAATAGTAATATCAAAATCATGAGCATTAAATAGATCCTCGGTATTTTGTTTTTTTTTAATTTCTTTACCATTTTCTTTGTCATTTAAAATATTAATTGTGTCATTTGTTGGTATGGGTTTTTCAATAATAGATGGTACAACATCAACAACAGCATCAACTTCATTTTTAGATGAAAAACCCATACGTGGTTTAGTACTTCTTCTTGTAAATGGATCATCAATTGTTTTA
Source organism: Aphidius gifuensis (assembly GCF_014905175.1). NCBI lineage: Eukaryota > Metazoa > Arthropoda > Insecta > Hymenoptera > Braconidae > Aphidius > Aphidius gifuensis. Next base: position 16,036,973 of record NC_057792.1, read on the forward strand.
CCTTTTGATGCTTGATATTCTTCCATAATAGCTTTTTCAGCTTCTTCAACATTTCTTTTTCTATTTCTATCATTGATATATGATATACTTGATATTGTTGATGTTCTTGCTTTATCTAATGATGATGCTTTTTCTTCTAATTCTCCAATTTCAGTTGTTAACTTTGATGCTGTTTCATCATCACCACGATGATTTGCTGCTTCTCTTTCTCTCATTAATGTTGCTTTTTTCATAGCATAATTAAATGGTCCAGCTTTAAATCTTTCTTTTTCTTTAACAATTTTTTCAATATCTTCTTCTTTAAATTCATAAACCATGGCTTCTTTTATTTCTTTTAATTTAGTATTTATTTCATCAAATGTTGGCATTGATATACCTTGTAACGCACATGTTTCACGCCATTTTATAAATTCAGAATCAGTAAATTCTTGATTTGATACAAATTCTAAACGAAATATACGTTCTTGTGCACCATGACGTAGTTTTAAACCTTTATTTGTACGTGTACTACCAAGTTGATATATTTTAGCTGTTTCACATACACCAGATATTTCAGCAACACGATAAACTGGTTTACCATTATTATTACCAATACCAATTCTAACATAACAACCTTGTACAACACGATTAAAAAATGGTAAATGTACTAATCTTTCCATTTTATGACGTGATAAACGTATTTTATTTAAATCATCTTTTGTATTAATATACAATGGTTTATTCATTTTATTTTTTGGACTTGATATTGATTTTTTATCATTATCTGAATCACTATCACGATCATCAGATGATGATGATGATTTATTATTTTGACGTGAATTTGTTGTTGTTGTTGTGGCTGTTGTTGATGATGATGTTTTATTTGGATGACGTTCATCATCATCAGATGATGATGAACTATCATCTGAATATATATTTGATGCATTTAATTTTGTTTTATTGTCATTGTCATTGTCGTCATTGTCATCATCATCATCATCGTCATCTTTTGTTGTTGTTTTTTGTTCAATTTTTTGTTTTTCTTTTTCTTCTCTTTCTTTTTTTTCTTCTCTTCTTGCTTTTAATAATGCCATTGCATTTGATTTTTTATCTTGTTTTTCTTCAATTGTTTTTTTACGATCTTTACTACGTTCTTTTAAATCTGGTGCACGTTCAATTTTTTTATTATTATCATCATTATTAGTACGTTCTTTTTTTTTTAATTCTTTTTGTTTACGCATTTCTTGTTTTTTAGCCATACGTAATTTTTTTTCAATTTCAAAACGTATTTTCATTTGTTCACGTTGTTCAATACGTTTAAATATTTCTTGTTCACGTTCTTTTTCAGTCATTTTATTAAGACGTGCACGATCATCAGCATCACCCATTAATTTATCATCAAAACCATCATTAAATTCTTCTTCATCTGAATCTGATACACTACCATCAGAATCTGATACTTCACCTGGTTAATTATTTATTATTATTTCACATTTTTCTTTTTGTTTTTATATAATTTAATATTATCATTAAAAATTACCTTCTTCTGGTTCAGATACTTTTGCTGGTTCATCATCACTATCACTGTCATCTGAACTTGATCTTGTTACTTTTCTTTTATTTCTTTTAGCTGCTGATGTTTTTTTCTTTTTTTGTTTACCAGATTTTGCATTCCAATCATCATCTGAATCAGATGTATCTGAATCAACTTGTTTTGATTCTTTTTTAACTGGACTATCATCAGTTTGTGAATCATCCTGACTTCTTGCTCTTTTTTTTCTTGCCATTGATATATCCTGATCAATATTATTTCAAGGTTAATAAACATTTACATTTTTTATCAATCATCACAAACAAAAACAAAATCAACAAAATCAATATTCATCAAGTTAAAAAAATAAAAATAAAAAGTTCTATTTAATTTTGATAAATTTAATATAAAAGAAGACTAAGAAACCAAGTATTTAAATTATTATTTTTTACATTTAAAGCTTTTAATAAAAAGAAATTTATTATTATTTATTTTGTATATTTAATTATGTATATTATTTGAGGTTATAATACTTACATTGTCAAGGTCTGATCCACTATCTGAGCCACTTTCACTACTATCAGAATCAAGTAAAGCGTTATTCTTTCTTTTCGGCATATTGATAAATAATTTAATAATATTATTACTTATTTATAGAGGTATATAATATTTATATTATATATTAATTTAAGATTTTGATTGAATGACAAGTGGACAACAGCAACCACAATCAAAGCTTTAATAAATAAAAAAAAAAAGCTGCGCGCGTAACTGTGCAATGCTACCAACGCTACCAACACTTTTTTTTTTTTGTTATCATTGTTACCAACCCTAAATTTCAAAAGACAAATAATTGCAAATAATTGCAAATAATATATCAAACAATTATTAATTAATAATTAATATTTTTTTATAGAATTTTCAAATACCATTTGAGTTAAAAAAATCGTAAATCTTCATATGCAGCCTAAAGTCTCAATTAGTCAATAGCATAAATTTTTTTAATTAAATAAAATAAATAAAATTACCTGAAAATAAAAGAATATAATTTTTAGAATAAACTTCTTGCAATAATATTTATTGTACATTGTAGATTATTCTAGATGTTGACTTGATCAAACCAAAAAAACTTTATCCTTTGATATTCATCTTATTAAATTTTTTTGAAGGTCTCAGTAATTGCATAACACTATGAAAAAAAAAATATAGTTAAAGACAAGCAATTTAAAATAATTTCCAATTTTTTTTTTCGATATTTACTTGATGGTATATTATTATGCAAATTTCGAATGACTTTTAAAATATTATCAATGTAAATACTACTTTGTTAAACAAATGCAACATTTTAACAGTTATTAGCTTTTTTTTTGTACAAAATTTAGTCAGCAGAAAATATATATTAAATTTTAAAACATGCAATTTTCAATGTTAAATGTAATTTTAATAATTATTCTTTTTTTTTTTTTTTTCTATTTGCTTTATAAACACTTGTTACATTCGAGTTTATCAAATATTAATTTAAAAATATTTGTATTGTATTGATAAACTAAAAAATATAAATGATTTTGTTTTAAAAAAAAAATACATCGAGGAAAGAAAACATTTAAATTTAATTAAATGTTAACAATCGAAATTCCTGTATTATCAACAACTATAAGTGTTTTTTTTTTTTACTACAAAAAAAAATAATAAAAAATAAATCATGTCAACATCTAACCCTAAAAATATTCCTCATCAAAATTAACTAAATTTATACAAAGTATCAAGAATAACAATTCATCCTTAAAAAAATACACAACTCATTGCTCCAATTATTAATTTATTTTAAAAAAAAGAGAATAAAAAACAAAAATATTTATAGAACATATAAAAATAGAAAAATAAAAATAAACTGCATGACTAAAAAATAATAAAATTAGCTTGATGAAATAGAGTAATAAAATTTAGTATTTCTAATAATAAAAAATTGTCCAATAAAATTAAATAATTAATTATAAAATGAAATAATAGTTATGTTACCATCGTCAGGATGTTTTAAGGATGTTGATTGTCCATATCATGACAATGGTGGATGTTACAGGCCTTATTGTCATTTTAAACATGTACGAAGAGGTAAGTAACAAAATAAATTATAATATAACACAAAAGAAAAAGACAAATAAAACAAAAGAGGCTTTTTTTTTTTGTTTTGTTTTGTTTTAAAAAATAGAAAAATTAAACGAAATAATTAAACTCCCAATATTATTGAATAAATTTAATAATATTAAAATAATTAAATTACAGAAAATTCATCAACAGCACCAACATTATCAAATCAAACAATCGAGGGGAATAAAAATTCCGAAACCACCACCACATCAACAACATTAGCAACAACAAAAGCAATAACACAAACAGAAATAATTCAACAACTTGTTAGTCAAGCTGTTACAAAAGTATTGAGTGATCAAGGTGTTGTTGTTGATACTAATCAAGTATCTGAAAATATTGTATCACAAGTTGTTGAAGGTTTAAAACCAGCATTAAAAACAACAACAACAACAATTGGAAAACACAGTTGTGTACCACAATTAATAACAAAACCACCATGTATTTATAATCCAACTCCAATATCTGAGCTTAAAAAACGTCATTTATTATCATTACCAGCATATAATCAAATACGTAATGATAATAATAAATCATCATTAAAAAGAAAACAAGATGATGATTGTAATAATGAAAAAACAAATGAATTAGTATATAAACCAACAGCAATAATAAATAATGATAATAATATAATACATGATTATATACCAACAATTAAAACAGATTCAATAAATTCTTCATTATTTGATGATAGTAATTCAAGTGATTATAATAATAAACGTAAAGAAACATATTGTCCAAAAAATAAAAAAAGACGCGAAGAATATGTACCAAAAAATATTAAAACATCATTATTAAATAATCAACATCTAGATGATACAATGTCTATTGATGATTACAATGAATTAAAATTATATGATAATAATATAATTAATAATACAGTTAATATAACAAATAAATTAAATGATAATAATGATGACAGTAAATTAATAACCAAAGAAGTACAAAATATTAAAAAGACTGTTATTAATGATGATGAAAAAATTATTAATAGTAATGATGATGATGTAACAAAAGAAATTACAAATAATCATAGTGATTCTGATAAAAAAAATAAGGAACATCATCATCATCATCATCATAAGGATCATAAGGATCATCATCATCATCATCATCACAGTAGTAGTAGCAGTAGTAATAATAACAGCAATAGTAATAAAGAACGTCATTTAAAAGAAAAAAAAAGTGATAAAAAAGATTCAAGAGAACGTAAACATTCAACTGATAAACACAAATCATCATCGACTTCATCGAAAACAACATCATCGTCATCATCAAGTAGACATAAAAGTAAAAGTAGTAGCCACAGAGATAGCTCATCTTCTTCTCATCGTCATAGTAAAGATAAATCAAGTAGTTCAAGTAGAGATAAAAAATCAAGTTCAAAAGAAAATGAAAATCATAAATCAAGTAGTAAAAATAATGATAAATATAAATCTTCTAGTTCATCAAAATCAGATAAAGATAAAAAATCAAAATCACATAAATTATCTGATAAAAAATCATCAAAAAAACATCATAATAATTCTGATTTATCACATGATGATGATGATGATGATCATAATAATGATAAAAAATTTATTAATTTTGAAGATATGTTAATAAGTTCAGAATCTGAAAATGACATTGAAGAAGAATGTTTAAAAATATTTCAAGAATATCAAAAAATTGATAATAAAAATGATAATAATATTGATGAAAAAAAAATTATAAATATTGATGATTTAAATGAAGTTGAAGAAATTGGTAAAAAAAGAGTTGCTCATCCATCAGCATCAACAAATGTACTTAGAATACCTGGTACAAGTCAAGAGCCTAAAAAAATACAAAATCCACAACAAAAAATGTATGAACGTTGGCGTTTATTGAGACAAGCTGCAGCAGAAAAAGCTGCTGAACGAGCAGCTAATAATAATGATAATTCAAATCAACAAGTGTTTAAAATTGAAAGTAAAAATCTTCATACTGAAATTCAACCAACTGAAATTGGTAATATATTTTCATTCAATTTTTTAAATTTTCTCTTTTTTTTTTTAAACAAAAAAAAAAAACTTTTACATTCTCTTATTTAATAATAATAAAACAATGTTTGTGTTAATTTGTTTTTTTTTGTTTTTAAATTAATATGATGATGATGATTGTAGCACGAATGAGAATAGCTCATGTTCCTTACGCAAAGTCATTGGCCCTGACAAAGAAGAAAGTTATTGAATCGGCAACGAAGCCAGTCGAACAAAAAACAACAGCACAAACTGCTAGAGGAACAGCTCGTGTTGCACATGTGCCACAAACAGTCAGTAAATTTTTAAATATTTATAATAAATATTCAATAATTAACAGTAATAATAATAATATTATTTCGTAATTTAATAAAATTCAATAATTGCTAAATTTAATATCAACATTACTCAATTTTATTATTATTGTTTTTTTTTTTTAATTTTTGTTTGATGAAGGTTTTTTTTTTTATTTTGTTATTTGGAAATTTTTTTATTTAATAAAAAAAAAAAAAATTAAACATCAGTCAATAATATTTATCTTGAAACGTCTTTGATATTGTTTATTTAATTTTTTTTTTTTTTTCTTTCTCTTTTTATTATTGATAAATATTTTGTACATATATTTTTATTTTTTTTTTTTATCACACATGTATGTAAATTAAAATTTGTTTATATTATTTTTGTTTTTTGTTCATTTTAAAATTTTGTATTGTTTCATTGAAGGTACCAGAGTTGATACGTCCAGAGCCACTGCAGATATCAACACAAAAATTCAACTTAAATGTTCGTCAGTATTACGTTAACATGATGCAAGATATTTGTATACAAATTTATACGAATGGAGATGACGCAGCTCAACGAGCATTGAGAGAAGAATTTGGTTGTCATGAACGATGCACAGCATTATCAGTTTATAAAAATTCATGTATGCTTGCTGTACATAAATTAAGAAAAGAAGTTAATCAAAATAATTCTGGTAATGTACCACCAACAACAACAACAACAGCAAGCGGAATGGTTTCACATGATGCATTAATAACTGGTAAAACAAAAGGTTCATGGAGTGTTGTTAAAAATAAAAAAATTATAACGGATTTTAAAGGCACAGCACTTTATTGTAAATTAAAAAAATGGATTATGAGTGAACAACAACTTAAAGATTGGGGATATCCAAGGATACATCCAGATGGTCCAAAGGTATTTATTATAATTTTTTTATATTTTCATTTTTAATTTTCTCATACTGTGTCTCTCGAGTCAAAAAAAATTATCAAGAAATATATTTTTTTTCTTTGTGACATTGTCTCGGTGATTGAAAAAGTAACGACGTATAATGTCAGAAAAAAAAAAAAACAAAACAAACAAAGATTATGACAAAGCACAAATTTATAAAATACCAAACAAGACAAATTAATAATAAAAAATTGTACATTTTATTATTATTAAAAAAAAGCACTAGAAAATAATGATTAATAATTAAATATTTAACTGTAGTTTATTGAACTTTTATTGTATTTTTCAGGGACGAGCTAAAGTCTATGTGATAAATTCCAGAAATAAAACAATATTATCAAAAGTACCAAATGAAAGATACTGCAGTAGATGTAATCAATCATATATGGTTGATAAGCATGGATTAGCTGTACGACAACAAAATTGTATTTATCATTGGGGAAGAAAATTTACATATCGTGGTGAAGGTAAATATAGTTGTTGTCAACAAGATGGTACAGCGTCTGGTTGTTGTGATGCTAAATCACATGTTTGGGATGTTGTTGATTATGAAAGTTTATATGGTTATGTACAAACATTGCCAAAAGGTAATTTAACAATTATTTAATAATAATTATATTAACAATTATTTCTTATTAATATTAATTCACATTTATATTTGTGTGTGTAGATAAAGATCCAGAAAATCAGGGAGTTTATGCACTTGATTGTGAAATGTGTTATACATCACATGGTCTTGAATTGACACGAATAACTGTTATAGATGAAGATTGTAATGTTGTTTATGAAACTCTAGTTAAACCTGATAATCCAATTATTGATTACAATACAAGGTAATTAATTTTTTTAACTAAAAAACACAAATGTAATTTTAATTCAATTGTTGTTTGATTTTTTTCTTTTGTAGATTTTCAGGTATAACTGAAAAAAATATGAAAGGTGTTACGACAAGTCTTCGTGATGTTCAGGCAGTATTGTTAACAATGTTATCAGAATTTACAATTGTCATTGGTCACAGTTTAGATAGTGATTTTAAAGCATTGAAATTAATTCATAATACAATTGTTGATACGAGTTTTATGTTTCCTCATAAAAATGGTTTTCCACAAAAACGAGCATTGAGAAATTTATGCTCTGAATATTTACGTAAAATTATTCAAAATGATGGTAAATATAATTAGTAAATTTAAAAATATTAATAGCTTTTATTTTTATTAATTTGTTTTAATTGTTTTTTTGTAGTCGATGGTCATGATAGTAAAGAAGATGCAGTTGCTTGTATGGAATTGATACAATGGAAAGTCAAAGAAGAAGCTAAACTACTGTGAGATAATTAAATAAAGAATAATTGTTAAATTGATATTACAAATTCAGTTGTTCATTAACAAAAAAAAAAAAGAAAAAGTATTGCTCTTTATATGAGATTTAATAATAAGTTTACTCAGCTGCCTACGTGTTTCCATTTTAATTGGAATTATCATTTGTAATTCATTTTTAAACTGATGAAGAAAAAAAAAAAATAAACAATTAAATTTTAAGAATTTATATAACCGTACATTGTTGAGATTAAAAAAAATGTAATAAGAAAATAATCATCATTTGTAGATTATTATGCATCATTTGTTATTAACCATAATAACTTTGATTAAATATTTTTGTACTTCGTTACTTATTTATATAATTTTCATCTCACGATTTAATAAAAAAAAATAATAATTATGTTAATTATTATAATTACTATAATTATTTTGTCATTTTATACCACAAGTTATTTGAATTTTAAGGGCTTATTTATTATTCCAGCAGTAAAAACAATTTTTTTTATATTTTTTTCATGATTAATCGTTTTATTGTCGCTGCAATTTTGTTTACTTTGATAATACAATTTTTTGTTTTTCAATTTTGAATTGTTTTTAAATGGTTAAACGTCAAAAAAAACATACAAATTTTATTCAAATTAATATTTCATTTATTTTATCTGTACATCAAACAAGTACTATCAAAAGTTTTTGATTTTCTTTTAAATTTTTGATTTACATGAACTTTATTTTTTTTCTTTTTTATAATTTTTCTATTTCATTATTGTTATTATTATTTTTTAGATAATATAATTATACAATTTATTCAGCACTTATTTATTTGGTAACTTAAAATATTGCACATACTATTTTCTTCAAGGCATAGTAAAAATATTTTTATTTGCGACTCTGACTGGGAAGTACTCGTTTTTTTTTTCTTTCATTTCTAACACTTCTACATTGCAACATTTATTTTTGGCAAGGAATATTTTTATATTAACATTTTTTTAATCTTTTTAATTTTTCCTTACAACAATGCTTAAGCCAACGAAATTTTATTATATATATTTTTTTTTTGACAAGCCCCGGCTAAAAAATGGCACAATAATACTGAGTATTTGTAAAAAAAAAAAAAAAACTAACTTTTCATTTGATTGAAAAAAAAAAAAATTAATAATAATAAAACAGCATTTATTTGTTTTTTGTTTTTAAATATTAAAATTATATATTAAATGCTTGAAGTATTTTAAAAAATTAAAATATATTTATCATTAATTTTTAATGAAAAGTTAAACTTTTTTTATTGAATCAGTTAAAACCGAGATTTGTAACTAAAAAAAGAACAATGACAATAAATAAAAAAAATTGTTTTAATTATATTTTATATCGCATGTGTGTCAGTAATTAAATTATTTTTCTTATAAATAAAAACTTAAAATTATTCTTAAAATAAATTTATCTACATTTTTAATTGATCCATCATCTCAATTATCATTTTGAGAACATTTTTTTTTAAACTACAAAAAATATTATTCAACTTTCATAATCATTCTCAATAATTACCCAAATATTTTTCTTTACTTTACAAATTCCCACTCTTATTTTATGAAACACATTTTATAATTTTCCTCAGAGACAATAATTTAAAAAATATATAATATGTAAATATATAAATCTCCATTTTTCTTTTGATTATATTATCTCAATTAAAAGTAGAAAAAAAAAAAATTAATTACCTATTTTGAATAATAAAATTCACAGCTAAAAAATAATTCAAAATATACAATTGTATATATTTTTACAAAATGCGAACAACGTCGGAAGGCAATTCGTTTAAACATTAATCATTCAAACATTTTTTTTCTAAATAATAAAAAAAGTAATAATAATATCTATCAACAAGTCAAGCATTATTTTAAAACAAAACAATTATCACTTTTAATATTTCATTCAGTAAATAATCAATTGATTCATTTAGTAAAATAACTCCTTGGATTAAATTAATTTCCTAGAAATAAATTGTCATTTATTTTCTTTTTTTAATTTTGATATTATTATTACTTCTATTTTGTTATTTCAACAAATCAATATTTGTTGAATGTTGTACCAGGTATAAAGCAATTATTGTATCAAAATGATATCAAGGCCTTTTTTGTTTTTTCAAATTTAAATTAAACTGTAATGCTTATCCACTTGGAGGTTTAATTGATGGAATTGGATCATGCTCTTGATCGCCAACAAGATATAAAAATTGAAATGCAATTGCTAATAAACTAATACCCAATAAATCACCCATCGCTGTTAAATATGGTATTGCTGAATTATCAGGATCAATTTTTCTTTTCCACATCCAGTGTATCATAATATATGCAATATATAATAATGCTGCAACTTGTAATATTGCTGCACAGAGGTAGACAAAACAAAATAATGGTGTTAATGATGTATCACCTGTTTTCATATATTTAATCATACATATAAATATTGTATGACCAGGTATAACCATTGCCATTAATACACGTGTTGTTCTTGCATGTAAACCTTCATAACAAAAAAATTAAAAATTAATATCTTGATGATGATAAATTGATAAATGTAAATTACCTTTGCCAAAAAAATTAGCAATTGGAGTTATAAATATAACTGGATGTGTTTGTCCAGGTGGTACTAATAATGTACCAAGATCAGCTTGTTTATGTAATGCTGTTGATATTCTTGATGCTTGTACAGCAACTAAGTTACCACCAACACCATTTATAACTGGTTGATAAACAGTTAAATTTTCAAATCTTGATACCATAAATTCAAGAATCAATCCACCACAACTAAAAATAAAATAATTAAATAGATAAGATGTTTATTGCTTTGTATTAAGATGTAAATGATAAATTTATTTACCTGCTTATTAACATTGCTACCAGTACTGGTGTCCATCCAGTATATAATACATCATTTGTATATTTATTTCTTTTGGCAATCCATACCCATAATGGTGTTATTAATATATAACATGATATAATAAGTGGTGCAATCCAATCTTGTAAATCAATAGCTTCATATAATATTGTTGATATCCATGATAATAATGCAAGTGATGTTATATCACCAAGACTTGCTGCAATTGGTGTTGCAACATTATCTGGATTAATATGACAATGACGTGAAAATACAATAACACCAGCAGTTATTAAACCAAGTACAAATGATGCTAATGATGCTGTTACAAGACTACTTGCACATAATAAATATGTATGATCAAGTGATACAGTACCATTTCTAAAACCACCCATAACAATTGCAACAACTGATCCTAAAAAACCTACAACTATTGCTTGACACTGAAACAATAATTAAATAAATAAATATTATTGTTTAATTAACATTTACAAATGTTTAATTTATTTGATATATATATTGTTTGTTTTAAATATGGATAATTTTCCATTAACAGATAAATAATTCAATGACTAATATTATAAATTGATAGTTGATCAATAAATATAAATAAAATTATTTTGTCTTTGATATGAAAGTGTTTGTTGAATGCGTACAGTCATTGAAGATTGGCAATAAAATGATTTTAAAGATAAATATATTAATCGTCACAGACTGTGAATACATAATAAAAAAATAAAAAACGGCGCCAATCAATATGATAAAGATATTTTTATAAAATATAAATATACTTGATGATTTTTAGTATAATTAAAATATTTTTTACCTGTATTAAAACTAAATTTCCAACAATCATTGACCATTGTTGTTTTGGTGCATCCATATTACCAAGATTAGCTTGTGTTGATAGTCTTGATGCAAGAGTCATTTCGAGATTACCTTTTAAACCAAGTAATGCAGGAACAAGTATCATGAGTTCATTGACATTTTGAAATACTGTCCAGTGCTAAATGAAAAAAAAATAATTATTATACACACTGGTGCTTGATGATATTGAGTTTTTTAATTTTAAAATTTACCTGTACAGCATCAAGAACAAGACCAGCACCAACCATACCAAGACCAGCAACTAAAAATGGTATTGATACTTGTATTGTTATTGCAAGATATGATTCAATTGTTTCATCAACACCATAAAATTTACTTTCAGCAACAACATCTGGTAGACGTCCACTATCAATATTATCATCATGCATTGTAACATCATGACAATCATTATTTGTTAATGGTGTTGTTAATCCAATAACAGATGTATTTGTTTCTGATAATGTTCGAGTTCTTCCTCCAGTTGGTGTCATTCTGTATGAATTTATTTTACCTGATAATAATGGCTCCTTACATGGTCCACTAAAAATATTAAATAGAAATATTATTTTAGTTAGAAATTTATCATTAAGGTAGATTTTTTTTTTCTATTTTACTGAATCACTCAGTCAAATGATAAATAAATTTTTTTTCTAGATGATTTTTTTTGCAGTTTATAAACTTGAATAATCAACATTTTAATTATTTATGATGTTGATAATGATGATTATTTTTTGGTGGGCCACGATAAGACTCTGTAGAAATGAAATTATTTTTTTTTGTATTATAAATTACACGTGACATTTATTGCGTAATTAAAATATTTAATATTTGATAAATAAAATTATTATTATTTTATTTTTTATTTATTTCCTCATGATAATCATGATAAATTATTTAAATTAAACATGATGTTTGTACTGATAAATATCTCATGACAATTAATCATCAAAAAATAAAATGTTAAAATATATTTTATCATATTTTTTATTGTTCAATGTTATCAATATTATTATTGATATTGTTTTTTCAATTTTTAAATTAAAGGTTTTTATTTTTTTTCTATTGATTTGTTGTTTGTTTATTTAAATTAAATTTGTTTTGAAAGAGATGAAGACTTTGCGCTGGTGGATTTGTCGATAGTTGGCTATTTTAGTATCTCAATGATATAGTCAAGGTGCACTTGGCTTGCATTATTGATAAAAATTCTGAGGGATTATATTACAACTCGTCAATTAAACTGCAATGTATCGATAATATATTTACACAATTTTACACGTGGGATTGTATTATTATTATTAATTATAATTACGTCTCAATTTAATTATCAATTTTTATATAATTTTTTTTAAATAACTATTTATGATTATGTTTTTTTCTATACTGTAAATTATTTACTAAAAATTAAATTACAATTATTATCTATAAATTTATAAATTTTACCTGTTTAAATTTAAAAAAAAAAAACAAACAAAGCTTCGCGATTTATATCTCAGTCAGACTCATTTATCAAAAATCTTGATTAAAAATTTTTCAATATTAAAAAAATATTATTTATTATATTGTTGTTAATATTTGTAAAATGAAAAAAATAATTAAATAAATTAAAAGCTCACCAAATAAATAAATATATTTTCCAATAATTTTATGCAAAAAAAAAAAATTTTGTTTGATAATTAATTTTACAATAATATAAATATTTCAATGTTCCGGTGACCGTGTACCACTGGACGAAGTTAATGTAATTAAACATTTAATAAAATATTCGTCCTTTGGCCACCGGTGGGGCCGTTTCATGATACGGTTACATCGCGACTGACGGTGGTGTATGTCAAGTTAACAAAGCCAAACTCTAATACACCCCCACAATTGTTTAAAAAAAAACGTGCTTATTATTATTTTTATTTTTATTATTATTGTTATATCAATGTGCATATAGTGCAATTGCGCAAACTCACTTATCGATTGGCAATTTGCACGGATACATACAGCCAAACATCTTGCTCTGAATATTATTTGTCTAATTTTTTTTTGTTTGATTTTCATTTATTTATTTGTAAATAAAAGGATCAATGGATTATTATTTTTTTATAATAGTTTAGTTAATAATAAATAATCATTGTTATTTTAATTTTTTTTAAACGTATGTAGTTTATTTTTTTTTTAAATTAAGTGAACTTTGCAAGTGGTCTAGTTAAATTTGCATGCAAAAATACAAAATTGAGGTGATTGATTATTAATGATTAAATGTTAATAATAATAGCTAAAAAAAATATATATTCATTGGTTTTTTAAAACAAAAAAGAAAACTGTAGTTTATTAATTTTTTGATTTGTAATTTTTGAATAAATTATTGTAATTAAGAAATAAATTTTCATATAAAATTGTTGATTATTTATAATTTAACTTTGTTGTAAAAAAAAATATATAATAATTCTTAACTATTCAGGAATAAAAAAAATTTCTTAATTTATAAATGAGCTTTTTTAGCCAATGTAAACGACCATCTCCGGTTACAAATTCCAGCATCCGCTTATCATAATCATGTACCAAAAAATAAAAAAAGAAAAAAAAACATAAAATAATAATATAATATAAAATTTATTTTTGAAATAATCAAGGTCATCACTTATTTAAATTCAATTTTTTAAATAATATATTTTAATAACGTGTTTATATTTTTGTAATAATATGTAATTTTTTTTTCGAAAAGGAAAATGGAAAATTCAAGTGATAATTGTTGACATGTTTATTTAAAAAATATTATTTAACACTAAATAAAAATTAGAAAATTTATTGTCAAGTTGCGTGCGTTATAGTGAATGATATTACATGTGTTGAAACAAGATGATGATGATGATGATGATGATATATAGATCAGTAGATGAAGCATCATTTCAACAATCTACAAGCCAATTTATTATTCTGGTAACTTCTGGACTAGGTCACACATATGGAGGCCCACTTTTGATGATTACCCGGTTAAACGTTTTACCATTTTGTTCTCATTTTAAAATCGTCAACTCACCAATATATATACACATATGAAAAATTTAAAATTATTTGATGAGAGAAGAGAAGAGGATAAGCTTGACCGTACTTTTTTTTTTATTTTTTTCGTTTACTAAATCGTTTTGTCTTTGACCTGGTCTTATTTCTTCAACAATCTAGATTGTTGTTATCTTCAATTTAATATTATTATTATTCATATTATTATTTTAAATGTAAATCTGAAAATTTTATTTAATGTTGCACTTGTTATTTATCACAAGAATTTATTTATTTTTTCTTAGTTTAAATATTAATATATACTTTGTATTTTTTTTTAACATGTTAATTAACATTCCTATAAATTATTGAGGTATATAATAACCTTGAATGCATGTCATTAAACATTTTAAATGATTGATCATTTTTTATTTATGTTAATTAATTGAATTGCGTCTATAATCAAGATTGAGATTGTAAAAATAATAAAAAAAAAAAATATATATTTGCGACAGTTTATATGATTTTGCGGAAGTTTAAATAAATATATTCAATTTTTTTTATTTATTTTTTACTGTTTTTATTATAATTTTTTCATATTGAATTTTTTAATAAAATAATGCGTTGATATAATATTAAACAAGTTACTGATGCAAAGCAGAAATTTTATAATTATTATTTCTATATTATTGCATAATTTATAATGAATTTATTGTTGTATAAAATTTTTGTTTAAAACTGGTTTTTCTCGGTAAATTGTTGATACTCATATATCGTGATATATTTGCAGATACTTAATAATTTAACTGAGAAAAATAATATAGATAATAATCAGGTAAAGGAAATTAGATATCAAAAGTGAAGTTTATATTTTTCAAGGTTGATCTTTGAGTTTGTCTATATAAACAAATGTCAATCATTATTTATTAAACAACTGGGATAAATAATAATATCTATTTTTCATAGATAAAATTATAATTTATTATTTTTTTTTTTTATTATAAAATAAAGCTTGGAAGATTTGATAAGGTTGATTTCTTGGCTGAACGATTTACGATTTCTTGGCTGAGAAAAAATACCTGGATTATTTTGTATTTATTTATAAATTTTTTGCAGAAGCTTGAAGAAAACAATGAACATTATATTGCAAATATTTTCAGTGCAAAAAGAACAAATTGTTACTTATCTTTTTTTAAATAATAAAATTTTAATTGACATTGACAGTGTAACAAGTAACCTAGTTAATTACATATACATATCAGTTATGATAAATTTTTTAAATACCATGCAATTAATTTTTTTTTACCTTGCAGGCTTGGCAGTATAAGAAAAATTAAAAAAAAAAATGATAATTGACTTGTTGCCACGTGCTTATGTTGTAAATTTATAACACATGTATATCACATTTCCGGGATATAAATTTTACACGTTGAAATGATTGTAATCAATCGAGTGTATTAAAATTGAAAGTTAAAATAATCAAAATCCATTATTGCTAATTTGAAATTATTAAAAATTTACATTTTATTATTTTTTTTTTGTTGAATTATGGCCAATTGATAATTTAACATGAAAAAAAAACCAAAAAATATTGCTTAAAAGCTTAAAATTTTATTAAAAATATACTCT
This sequence comes from Aphidius gifuensis, assembly GCF_014905175.1. Classification (NCBI taxonomy): domain Eukaryota; kingdom Metazoa; phylum Arthropoda; class Insecta; order Hymenoptera; family Braconidae; genus Aphidius; species Aphidius gifuensis. The sequence continues at coordinate 16,053,538 of NC_057792.1, forward strand.
TCGAATAAAATAATAATTTTTCATTAAACAATATTTAAATGTATGTTAATTTTTTAAATTTATAAAATATTTATAAATATATTTTTCATTCTAATTTAATTGTTATATTTTATTTAAATGTATTTTTTTTTTTTAGAAACAACAACAGGGGTAAAAGCGAATTTGTGGTCAAACTGATCATAGCTTAAATGGCTTTATAAAATGTAGGTAGTATAAATGTTGCGATCAGCTCATACAATAAGTAATTGACATTGTAAACTGTGTGGCTGTTCAGGGCCGTTTATCAACCAACCCAGACTCGTTTTTTTTTTTTTTTTTATTTTATTTTTCGAGCACGTGGAAAGACATATACACTTGCAAGATTAAATATATAATTAAATAAACAAATATTAACTTTTAAAAATAAAAAAATAAAATATAATGATGATAATTAAAAGAATAATAAAAATAAAATTATATTAATAATTATTTACTCACCTGAGAGAACGACTTCTAGCACGATTTCTAATATAAGGATTTAGCACGTCTTTTTCCATTTTTTAATTAAATTACACTCTTCTTCAATATCCACCTGAATAAAATTTAATAAAATTTAAATAATTATATTTTTAATTACCAATTAAATACTACTATTTAATAAATAATTTAAATAATTTTTTATTTTATTTTTTATCTTGCCAATTCAATATCAATTGATTGTATTTTTAGATAACAATATTTTTAAAAAAATTGTCAACAACATTACGAGAAGAAAAATAATAATAAAATTATATTTTTATAAATATAATAAAATTAATTTCTAATAGAATAATTAAAATTGTATTTTAAACAATATTTAAACGAATAATGTTTACCATCACTGATATGATATTTTATAAAAATAAATAAAAATTTTTTTGGCGCCGTCTGATTTTTCTGTGGAGTAATCTTGATAATTATTTGAACAAGTATACTAAATACATACGTTAATTATATTTTTATTTCTAAAATTATTTCTCACTTTCATGGAGGTATATAAAATAAACATTAAGTGATTATTAATTTAGTTGTATGATTTATTAAACTTGAAATAAAAAAATTAAAAAGTTAAAATCTTTGGCAGCAGGATGTTGGGTTTTTTTAAAAATATATTTGAATTAATCAAAAGAGTCTCACGTTATCACTGGCAAATAGATAAGTGATGACAATAAATTTTATATTTTTTATATTGCATTGACAAGGTTTTTCTTCGTTAGATATAATTTAATGATAAATATATTATTTAGCTAATTTAAAATGATTAAAAAATTATAATGCTTACAGTGAAGAATTCTCATTTGATAATTTTTTTGCTCCAGGTGGTTTCATTTTAACAAAATATTAGACACTAAATTAGATTTATAATTTAAAAAAATACAAATTACTATTGTTTAAACATTTTTAAAATTTACACAAACACTGACAAATTATACAATTAAAAAAAACTTGAATATATTGTTTAAAAAATTATTTAAATAATTCACAATTTTTTTTTTGAATTCATTGTTAAATAACTATCCACTTCACAAAATAATTAAAACCACCTAATTGTTTTTTCAAATTTTACTGGCAAAAACAAATTTAAAAAAAAAAAAAAAATCTACTTTGTTCACACAATCACAAATGATACAACACGATAGTCTCCTATCAGTTACAATGATATTATAAATGAAAAATTATATATTTTATTGATTTTAAAAATAAATATGTATATTTATCAGAAAAAAAAAATAATAATAATTTAAAAAAAATAATAATAATCAAGGTTGAAATTTTTTTTACTTTTATTTTAATATATTTATATTTTTTATTATGAATAACAAGTGAACAAGATTACTGTTCACTTACATTTAGTAAACTGACAGATCAAACAAATTTCATTCACAGTTGCCTGGTTGGTCCGATCACATTAACCACCTTGTTAATACACATCAATGGAGCACGTATTACCGCGTGTGATTATATACTGAAATTTATATTAAGATTATTCAAAGTACTGACAATGTATTTTTAATTTTTATCATCAAGTTATCAAAAAAAGAAATAAAAAATATATTGAATATATAAAAACTTAATCAACAACAATTATAAATTATTAATTTTTAATTAAATTTATTTATAATTTATAACAAATAAATATATTCTTTGAAAAACCATATTTTAAAAATTGTTAAAATGTTAAACAGAAGCTTTTTTTCGAATTTAATAAATACAATAGAAATTAATCGAAATAACTTATTTCGAAATTTTGACTAATATATTTCGATTGTTCTTTTTTGTTTAAACAAAAGAAAAAAATCATTATTATATTGTTATTTTGTTTTTTTGAATTGATAAAAATATGTCAAGTATCATGTTGTTGATTTTGTTGAATTTTAATTTGCCAAAATTAATTTGATTGATAGTGATTTTGGGTCGCAAATGATTAACAATTGTTTATATAATTTATATATATTTATACAGTGATTTGTCATAAGGGGATTTGTCACTAGGTGTGAAAAGATCCCTCACTGTTGAGCTTGATGCTTGGTCTATTAAAACCATTTGAAGAGACTATTGTGTATAATAATAGTCACAACGAATTATATTGCCATTCAGTAGCGCGCATTTATCATTATAATATTTTATTCTTGATAATACATACGACGCACTAAAGTCGACGAATCAAATTCAAAAAATTACTTCCTATATTTTTTATTTAAATTAATATTCAGCATGTCTTACTTGGGCTTTTTAATTTTTACCATTTTTTCTTTTTGAATTGTTTATTGTCGTTCAAGTTTCTATGCAAAAATAAATAAAAAACAAAAAAAAATTAGTTGCTAATTTTTAAGATTAATAATTATTGTATTTTATTGAAAAAATAAATTTACATTTATTTGGTTTTTTATGAATTTATTAAATGGCCTTTTTTTATTTTTTTTTTTTATATACATAGTTTAAAAAATATATTTTATATTTTGGTCTTTGTTAATTTGAATTTTTCATCAAAATTCTAAACTCACAATTAAAGACACAATTTTTTTTTTACATTTATAAAGAGTTTATAATAATTTTGTATAATTTAATTTGCAATTTAATATTAATCACAGCTATAATTACAGCTAAAAAATAAATCCTGCGTGCTTGTGATATTGTAATTTAATTATCAAAATTAAATTAATCACTAATATTGATATATAATTATTTTTTAATTGCTATTATCCCAATATAAATTATTTATAATAAATGTGCAGTATTTATTTAAGCATAATAAATTCTATCAATGTTAAACGATAAAATAATATGATATTTCGATTGAACTTTAGCCAATAATTTCGATTGACAAACATTCGAAATTTTCGAAATATTTCTTCATCTCACAATATATTTTCGTTCTAATTATTTTTTTTGAAATAATAATTAAAAATATGGCAAAGAAATTTATGGGCTTTTCTTGTTTAAAACGAAAATTGTTATTAATTTTTTTTCTTAGCAACAAAAAGGTACTTTGAATGCCAAATAATTAGTAAAAAAAAATAAAACAAATTAATCTCCAACGTCAGAATCACCATCACCAATGGCATATAAAATATGAAAAGCAACACCAAGAAGTGCTGTGCCAAGAAGATCACCAGCAGCTGTTAAATATGGTATTGCTGAACTGTCTGGATCAATGCCTCTGGACCACATCCAAAATATCATCAATTGAGCAATATAAAGTAACAAAACAACCTAAAAAATAAATACCCAATTAAGCAAATTAACTAATAAATTAAATTAAAAAATATTATCTACCTGAACAATTGCAGCTAGAAGATAAATAATAATAAATATTGCTGTGTAAGACGTATGTCCAGCTTGAAGATAACTAATTGTATAGCTAAAAATTAAATGTCCTGGTATAACCATCATCAACAATACTCTAGCAGTTCTAGCATGTCCACCTTTATAAATATATTTATAAAAAATTATAATTTTATTGATCAAAGTTACGAAAAGTAAATGTTGATATTTTTACCTGGTGCTAAAAATGCATCAATAGGACTTATACAAATATTTGGTAATTTTTGATTGCCTTTACTTCGTCCTTTGTGTAATGAAGTTGATATTCTTGATGCTTGAACAGCAACTAAATTACCACCAACACCATTTATGACTAATTGAAATACAGCTATTCCTTTATAAGTTGATATTGTGTAATCCAAAATAAGACCTCCAATACTAAAATTATTTATATATTAATTTAAATCATAAGAAAATATATGCTATATTAATTTACCTGCTAATTAACATTGCTGATATAACTGGTGTCCATCCATGATCAAGTACTTCTTTAGTAAATGGATTTCTAGCAGCAATATAACACCAAATTGGAGTTGCCAACAGACAACAACTAATCATTGTTGGAGCAATCCAAGATTGTCCATCTTAAAAAATAAAATAAATAATAAAATAAATGACAACAATTTATATAATTATTTTAATAATTTTCCATACCAATTGCATTGAATAAAAGTGATGCAATCCATGATAACAATGCAAGTGTTGTTAAATCACCAAGTGATGCAGCAATTGGTGTTGCAACATTATCAGGATTAATATGCATACGTCTTGATAATAATATAACAATAACCATAATAATTCCAAGTAAAAAACTAGCAACAGATGCTGTAACAAGTGCACTTGCACATAATAATAATCCATGATGTATATTAAAATTTGATTCTGGTATCCAACCAAGTACAACAGCAGCAATTGATGCTAATAAACCAACCACCATTGCTTGACATTGTATTAATGCTAAATTACCAATTATTAATTTTGTTTTTTGTTTTAATGTATCCATGTGTCCTAAATTAGCATGAGTTGATAAACGTGATGCAAGTGTCATTTCTAAATTTCCTTTTAAACCAAGTAATGCTGGTACTAGTATATAAACTTCAGAAACTACTTCAAATACTTTCCAGTGCTATAAATATAAATGATCAACTTTATTTATATAATTTATTGTTTTTATTTTTTAAATATTTACCTGGACAATGTCGAGGAGTAAACTAGCAGCAACCATTCCCAATCCTGCCATGATAAATGGAATAAACATTTGAACCGAAATTGACCAAACATTTTCATCAACTTCTTCGTCATCATCATCGGCATCATTGCCATTGTAGTTATTATTTATTTTTAATTTTTTTAATTGCTTTTTTCCATCAACAAGTGATACTTTTGGTACGCTTTTTTTAATTAAACTATTTGTATCATTATAATTTTCATCATCGTCATCTTCATCATCATCAAAATCACTATTTATTGTCAATTCAGTTGATACATCAGCCAAGGCTTTACTCAGCGATTCTCCACTTCCAAAACCAACCATTTTTATCTTTTCGTTTTTACGTTTACGAATGTTATTTTTTTTATGCAAATTATCGACTGATATTTTTTTATGACTCATTATTGTTTAACAAGTATTTATAAATCACTACGAAACACTGGAAAATATATAAATTTATTTTTTATCTTTTTTTTTTTAAATAAATTGTAGATTATTTTTTATTTGTTGGAAATTATTTATTTATTGGAAGGTTAATGACTCAGGAATTTTATCTTTCAAGAACATTGTGTCTGATTGATTAATTGTTTAATGAAGATTAAAAAAAATTAAATCAATTATTTACTTGTAAAAGAGAAAAAATAAAATTAAAAAAATTTACCAATGATTATTAACTAAAACACTCACCATTTTGTTAAATTCTTTCAGCATTATAAATTTCTACAATAAACAAAATATAAAAAATAATAATGAAAACAAATAAAATTACTTTTGTTAAATAAATTTCAACATGCATTTATTATTAACAAATAAGGAAAATATAATAGTGAAAAAAAAAAAAAAAATGTTTTGTAGTTTAACGAAACAAAAGATAATAAATTAAAACGTCCAATTGTTGTTGATATGTTTTTTTTGTTTATTTTCCTTTACTGATAATGAATAAAAAATAAACACAATTGTATAAATAATAGAATTTATGTTAAATATTTAACCTTAAAAAAGAATGACACTTGCCTTAAAATTGTCAAAATTATTGTCATAATTCGTGTTATTTTGTTAATTATTGATGAATAAATTACTCCTTTCAAATCAATATAATATCTTTTTTAACAAACAATAAACACTAACTTTTTAAATAATATTTAATAAAAAAAATAAACAATGTCAATCGCCCGGTTAACCACGTCAACACACATCAACAAATAAAAATATAAAATGTCAACAACAAAAACAATTATTTCAATTTCAATCGAAGCGCTTGCGTCATACGATTCCCACCGACTTTAACCGATTCGATTTTTTTTAAATAGCTAGTAACACTTGAATAATGAATAAAAATAATTATTCAATATATTATTTCATGATATAATAAATAGCAACATTAAATATTTATTAGAATAAAAAATAAATCCTTGATTAATCACAAGGATAAAAAGAAAAAAATTAAAAAAAATAACAATAATTCTGCAATCGTAAAAATTTATTGCTAAATTTTTCTAATAAATAATTAAAATTGTTTAATTATTTATCTATTTATCTATGAAAATTAAATTAAAATTTTATCATTTAATTTTCCGCTAATTGAGTTTGAGCGTAATTTTATTTTTGACAAATCTACGTTAAGTTAAGTTAAGTGTTAATTTATTTATATACACATAGAAAAATAAAAAAAATGTTTTGGCTGGGTTACACATATTGGCACCTAGACTACATGAACTCCGTAAATAAAGTCCCCAAAAATAATAGATTTTCATTGTAAATCTGCGCATGTGCTTTTATTTTTAAATTTAATTTTAATTTTATTTTTTTGTTGCATAGAAAAATGCATTCTTCTCTCGGTAGTGTCAAGTTTCAGTTCAAATTAAATCTCCATTATAAATAATAAATTAAAAATCAGGTAACTCATAGCTTTTAAATTTTAATATAACTAATAAATCCAAAATTAAATAATTATTTTATTTATAAAAATTCTAGAAATATGGGACGTAGAAAAAAGTCATTAAAAAAAATTAAAAATAATACAAAAGAGCCATCTAAAAATGATGATAATGATAAATCATTAATTTCAATTCTCGATATTTCATTGCGACTTGATTTGCCATTTATAAAAACAATTGACAGTGATGATAACGATGATGAAGACGATGAAGAAACATTGGAATTTAAAATTCGTCCACGTTTTGTATTTATGTCAAATTTATGCTTAGTCTGCATGCAAATTTGCAACAACATACATTGTGAAAATTGTAAAATGGTATCATACTGTTCAACTGAACACAAAATAAATGACAAAATAAATCACAATACACTTTGTAATGCATTGAGTGAAATTTGCAAAGGCATGGAAGGTTTTTCATTAGCAAAAACATTAACCCCAGATTTATATCGTTTATTTAGAATAAAAACAATAACAATTATTGAAAATAAAATTAACAGAAAGCTTGATTTATGGGAAAGAGAAATATTATTATATCCAAAAATTTGTAGATCATGTAAAAAAATTGACATGGAATTAATACTATGTCCAGAATGTCGTGTTGATTATTATTGTTCGAATCATAATATTAATCACAAAAAATGGTGTAAAGATTTTCAAATTTATTATAAAATAATAACAATGCAATATCTTCATGGTTTCATTGAGCCATGTATACCAAATTTTTATACCAAAGAGGCATATATGTTACCAGAAAATTTCGATTTTTTAATTTACAAAATGTTTAAAAATAATTCAGTCTACAGAAATATTGATGCGTACACTTATGCATCGTTGTCTTACATATCAACTGTACCATTAACGACATTATTTTCGATACAAAAAACAATTGATAATTGGTATAACTATGAAGTATTGACAATTGATATTATTGGTGCTGAATTTACATTTGAATGTGTGTCATTAAGAGCATGGGAAAAATTTCTATTTCATTTATTACCAAATTTAAAAATAATTAATATAAATTTTACTGGACCAGAATTGATATTACCATCAGTGCCAATTAGATTCATTGAAAATGTAAAAATTTGTCGTAAATGTAAACTGTTGAAACGTAAAATTAATGTTAAATTTAATTCACAAAAATTGTATCATCATGTTGATGATGGTAAGGCTGATATTGTTTGTTTATTTAATCCTGGATTATATAGAAATACTGGATATGATGGTAATGACACTTGGCCAGATACAATTAGAAAATTTTGTTGTTTAAAAGTACCAGTTGTTGTAACTTCGTATACTGAATTTGAAATACCACGTGATGTTGAGAGAATTAAATCTATTTTTGATGTTAAAATACTTATGGAGCCACAAAAAAATCCATTTGCTTCTGTTAAACCAGACAGAAATTTTGTCAGTGATGATGTTGTACCACTTATGTATAAAAATAATTGTATTTCTATCATTCAAGGATTATAAAAATCATCTTCATTTATACAAATAATTATTCAACTTTTTTTATTTTAATTATAGTATAAAATTTAATTTTTTTTTTTTTTCAAGTGGTTTTTTTTTTACATATAGAACTTTTGTATTGTTCAATTTAATTTTTTTTCTTTTTTCGTGTGGTAAAAAAAAAATATCCGGTAATTAAATTTTATAATACTCAATTTGGTATAATTTTTTTTTTGACTTGTAATTTTATTTATAATTGATATTCACAAATAAAGAAAAATAAAAAATAAAAAAAAAAATCTTATTTTTGTTATAAAATAGAAAAAAAAAAATAATATTAAATTAACAGCAATAATTTTAACTTGTAAAATATAAATTATTATTATCTTGTTGTTTTAAAAAATATTTAACTTTTTTTAAGACTAAAAAACAAAAAAAAAAAAAAAATTTAATTAAATGTAATTCTTCTTGGCTTATTATTATTAATATTTTTCATTTTTTTTCAAGGTTTAAATACTACCTTGAAATTGTTTTTTTTTTTTATAAATTTTATCTATCCTGTTGTTGTATTTTTTAAAATCATAATTAAACTATGAGCTTTTAATATTTTCAAGTGAGACGTAAAACAACAAGTAGAGAAATTAATAATACAAAATAAGTAAATGAAGATTTGCAGGAAGTTTCAGCACCAGATAGTTCATAGAAAAAACGGTTATATGCACGATCACAATGTGATGGCCAATCTTTGAGACAACTTGCATACGCTATTGCATGAGCAATGTAATTCTGTTCAAATGTACCACGAAAAAGATGTGAATAAGGTCCTGAAAAAAATACAAATTTAAAAATAATAATTTTTCATAAAATAAATAATAAATTACTGTATAATATTTTTTTTCAAATTACCAATAGCATATACTCCAACATCTTCACCTCCATGTGTATCATCTTTAAGTGGCATACCAGAAAAAAATTGATAAAATGGATTATTTCTAGTTTGATCATCTTCAACTGCAATCCATGTTGAAGTTGAATTTGTATTATTTATTCTATGATGCCAATAACCAGGTCCATTAGCATATGTTAATGTTTCATATGGTTTAACATTTTTATCTGATTTATTATTTGCAAAACCAAGTATATCATTACCACGAGTTGGATAACCATTCATTGTAAATGCATGTGAATGATCAGCAGTTACAATAATTAATGTTTCTTCAATATTAACTTGACTCAATGCAACTTTAACTGCTTCATCAAGTTCAGTTACTTCACGTAATGCTAAACGTGCATAATTTTTATGATGTGCTATATCAATTTTTCCACTTTCAACCTATTTTTAATGTAAAAAAAACAAGGTAATTAATTGAAAGGAACTAATTGCTAGTTAATGATTTACATACCATTAAGAAAAATCCATTTTTATTTTTTTTCAACATTTTTATTGCCTGGAGTGTCATGTTGGCTAGTGTTGGAATTTCTGGTGTACTCACTTCACGATATGGCAAATGACTAGATGAAAATAATCCCAATACTTTTTGTGTATTTTGAATATCAATTGACATTAATTCAGCAGTATTTGTTACAAATTTACCATCTGGATTAAATTTTTTCCATATTTGAGTTAAATCTTTTCCATCTTCTCGTATACAAGATTCTCCATCAATTTTATCATTCAATGTATGACCTAAATTTTGTGCACCACCACCAAGCATTACCTGTAATTAATCACAACAAAAATATAATTTTATCTGAATAAACAAAAGTAATCATTAGACACAAAAAAAACATAAAGTTTATTTTTATTTTAGCTTATCAATTCTTGTACTCTCAACGTGATAAAAACGTTTTTTCATTTCTACTTTAAATAATCCAAAAGATAAGTAAAATGTTTATTAAAAAAATTTGTAATTCAATTTTAAAATAGTAATATATATGACCTAATGTTTTTTAAGCTAAACAATGCACCAATTTGTGTTTTTTTTTTGTTAAATTTTAATAGTGTATATATATTTTTTTTTCTTTCTATTTAAACAACAATGCGAAGTCACGTGTAATAATGTCCTTTGAATAACATTATTAAAATTAATAATAGGACCGGATACATGACTCGATAAAAATGTCGTATATTTTAAATTGGCAATTAGCCTTGAACTTCTTCAGATTATTCTTCAGATCATCATCATCATCATCATAATTTTGTATTTAAAAAAAAAAAAAAAAGAATATGAATTATTATTTATTTTTAAATTTAATAAATAATTAATAGACAAATTTTTACACCTCGTATGGTACTTTGAATTTAAAGAATATTTCGACTTACTTTGAAATGATTACCAGGTGCATCTTCAATTAGTTGACGTGCAATATCTTTAGCACAATTTTTATGTTCCCTTGGTATATTACTGTCACATTCCCAATCACGATTATTAACATGTGCATAAAGTGCAGCTGGTGTTGCATGAGTTATTCTAGTTGTCGTAACAAAACCTTAAAAAAAAATAATTGCTATTTATTTAAATGATTAAAATGTTTTTAAAAAAAAACAAGCATATACTAATTTAACAAGAGTCATTTAAAAATTTTCATTTGATTTATTTAAATTGCGTGAAAACAATATGGACAAAAAGGTTTACCTCGATATAAATGAAGGTCATTTTTTGACCTCAACAATAAAAAGTATATTTTTACAACAGTTAACAAGGTTCACTCATGCACTGATTCTTTATTGACTACTTAACAGTGTCGTGAGTTGACTGGAACTTGGATAATACATATTTACCTTTTTTTTAATTTAAATACATTATCATTTTTATTTTTTTTTTTTCGACCTCAAATCAAGAATATAAATATCCACGCTTCATTTCATCTGTATAGATTTTTTATTTTTTAATAATTAACTATTTTTTTTTTTTGTTATCTAAGAAAATAGGTAATAATGTCGAGTGATAATAAAAAAAAAAAAATAGATAAATTATTCCATTGGAAAAGTGATATTTCATTATCGTAAATTTGTTGAATTATCTGCTCAATTAAATTGACATATTTTTAATTTGATTTGATAAAAAATTAATTTATAAAAATCACAAAATGATAAGGTATTTTTTTAAAATAAATTTAAATATTTCTATTGTATTTTTTTTTTTTTTTTCAATGATAAGGTAAAAAAAATTCAAGACAATGTAATAAAAATAAAAAAATAAGTTATGTAATATTTTAAGTAATTTTTAGTATTACCTGTATCCATTCCAGTTGCCTGTGCCCAATCAGCAACGGTCGTTAATTTTCTTTCTTCAATAGTACTTTTGTCACATGTATCTAATACAGCTTTTCCATCTAATCCTATGACCTTGTAGCGATTTTTGACGCCGGAAAATATTGCTGTAGCTGTTGCAGCACTATCTGGTACTTGTTTGTCTACATTATATGTCTAATAAAAAGCCAAAAAAATTATTATTAAAATATTTTTTCTATTTATAATAAATTAGTATACATGAAATATTTTATAAATTAATTTTAAATTAATATACCTTGGAAAATCCAGTGTTTGGAAATTTTTCAAAAACAAGTTTATATTCTTCACCACTGTATCCTTTTCTTTGACCGGTAAATATTCTTCCTGATGTTATTGATGCCATTCCCATACCATCACCAATAAATACAATAACATTTTTAGCACGTTTTTCAATATTTTTCATTGAAAGAACTCTTTGTAAATTATCCTGTCCAGATTTCATCCAAAATGATACATCTAAATGTTTCATTAAAATTTGTTATTATCATAATTTACTTTTTTTTTTTCTTTTTAATGATTAAATTACCTTCATAGTCGACTGAACCTTGACGAAGGGCAACAGAATTGTGGATACTTGCGATGATACAGAATATTAAAAAAATTAACTTATTCATTTTTCTGCAATAAACCAGTTTTTAAATTGATTAATTATTTTTTTTTTTTTCTCTATCTGTATTATTGTTAATAAAAAATTTAAAAAATATATTTTTGTATTTTAGTAGTTAATAATTATCATATTGTGTTTTTGATTTTTTTATAAATAAATTTGTCTTTAAAATTGTGTCAATTAATTTTTTTTTATTTATCATAAAATTAAACTCAATAACGATAAAAAAAAATTGCATTTATAATTGCAAATAATAATTATGTGTAGCTAAACTTTCATTTTTCAAATGAATTATAAAAAAAAAAAGAAATAATGATTTTTTTATTTTCTTAAATTTAATGTATGTTTTATTTAAAAAATAAATTAATATTTTTTTAAAAATCAAACATAAATAATTGCATATATGACAAAAAAAAAAAAAAAAAAAGACTTAATTTTTTTGGTAAATAAAAGATAAGATTACAATGATAAATTAAAATAAAAAAATTATAAATTTATTAAAAAGGTTTATTAATAAATTTTCCTTTTTTAATTTACTTGTATTTATGAGTTGTAATCTGAATGACCTGATGACCAACTTACATTAAATGCAATGAAGACCAGGTCAGCAGCAAGTGATGATGATCCAGTGAAAAGGGCTCCCCAAGTATCGTTAACTTCCTGTCACACAAGCCTCGTGAATAATATTATTATTTAAATAAAAAAATGATTATTTAAATATATTTTAATTTTTTAATAATCAACATCATTCAAGTATGATTAAATAATAGATAAATAATTTATATACACAATTTAATTTTAATTAGATTATATTTTTAGTTTCACTTATTAAAAATTCAAGGCAGGAGGTAATTTTTTAAGCTTTTTTTTTAAATTTGCCTCTGTGTACTTGATGTACCGGCTCACGTCGACTAGTACGATTCAACGTTGAATATTGTCACTTTATATAGTGACATTGTGTGGGGGTATTTGTGAATTGAATCGAGGCAAGTGACGAAAGACATGGGTAGATTTTTTGTTCACGTGGTGGTTTATTATTAAATATTTAAAAAAACACCACAAAATCTTTATCATCAACGAACAAGTATAACGTGATTTTCATCTAAAGATATTCAAGTGCATCGTGATGACATCATGTAATAAATTAAAAGTAAAAATTAATTTAAAAAATAATTAACTACATCTAAAATCAAGCTAAAAAATTTTTCATTAGTCAGCAAAAAAATCAATTTATATATTAAAAATAAAATAATAAATTTAGTTAATTATAGAATTTAGAAATTAAAAAAAAAAACAATAAAAATTTATCGTTTTTTTTATTTGTAAAACAAGATTTTTTAATAGTCGAATTGGTTTTTTTTAAATGGAATTTTTAGGAAAACTGGTTCAATAGATTTTTTTAAATTTAGTCAATTTTTTTTTTTTTTTTTGCTGATTGAATTTTTATTTATTGTTTTATTTGAATATTTATAAAATGTTTATTTGGATAATAATTATTGATGTAAAATAAAATTAATATTATTTTTTCATTTGTTTATTTTTGTTGGTGAAATTTTTTAAAATGAATTATTCGCTTTGATAATAAAATATTGTTGAAATTTTTATGATTAAAATTATGATAGAAATGATATAGCTGCTTGAGTGATAGTAGAATATATATATCTCTCGACTGAATTAATGATTTAATAATCACGCTTTGTCAGCACAATGATGATTCTTGAAATAGTCAATTGAATAAAATCTCTAATGTATACACGTGATGATGGTTTAAAATCCTACTTTTTTAATCTGTAAACTACTAATCAATCATGAAATTAAAACGTGTCTTAAAATTACACAAAAAATTTATACATACTTACTCGTATTTTTCTATTTTAAATTATTTAAAAATGATAAATAAAATAAACAACAAACAAAAGATAAGGAAAATTAATTTTAAAAAGGAAATTAATATTTTTTTTTTTTCTCTCTCTTGTTTGATAATTGACATGCAAACTTTTATTTTAAATTTTTTATCAACAATACGGTTAAGTACACATTAAAATACATTTGTCATTAAATGAAAAAAAAATTATTAATGACGTATTTATTTATTTATTTTTTATTCCTCACACAATATAAATATGATGGTCTTTTCAAATAAATGATGAATTTTTTATTATTTCACAAGTCTGATTTTGAGGATTAAAAAAGAAAAAAAATTGTTTTATTTTTTCAGGCTTTTTTTTTTCAACGATAATAATTAATCAAAGGAGGAAAAATATTAAAAAATAATTTACATTTACTTGTAGATTAACAATACTTGATATTTTGAGGATTTAGAAAAAAAAAAAATCAACAAGAGATTAATGTAGTCAAGTTGATAAATAATATTTCGATGTTTTTAATGTTGATCTTTGAATAAAGTTGTATCAACATTTTCAAATGTTTATCCAGCTGTTGATGATATATCATTCATCTTCCATTGTAATTTTAATAAAACAGAATGTTATTTAAAAAATTGGTTTACTTTTTGTATTTAATTTTTATATAAATTTGAAATTTAAATTGAAGAGTAACAAAAAATAACTATTGTTGTTGTGTAACATGGCATTATGTCAATGCCATTGAAATTTTTAAATATTAATTCTCTCAAAATGTAATCAATTGTTAAACAAATTAATTCAAAAATAAATAAATTAATTAACTATTATTTATTTATAATTGTATTTTTATTTTTATCATTATTATCATCTAAAAATGTAAAATTTATTGCAAAAAATTATAATCAATAATTGTCATTATAAAAAAAATTAAAAAATTAAATTTCGGCTTTTGATGTTTAAAAATTTTTCGTATTTAAATTTTTATTCAAAGTCAACAATATAATTTTCTTTTTTACCCACCTAAATATATTGTTGAATTATTCAATGCTAGGTGTCGTTAGCTGTATGTTTTATTTTTGAAATAAATGCTTACCGCGCTTGAAGAGAGAGCGCGAGAGAAAGATAAAGAGAGAGGGGTTAAAGTAGTTTTCAACAACAAAAAAATATGTACATATTGTCATGTGTGTGTGTGCATGTGTGCGTAAGTGTGTTGTGTATTTGTGGGGGTCGGTGTGGATGATCATGATGCAGAGAGGGACAGAAGCAGTCAGACCCTGAACTGGTTCGACGCGGTCCTCGAAGGGGCCAAGATGGCGTGTGTCCTACGGCCTTAATACACAACAATTTCGTTACAAAACAAAACATTTATTTTATTAATAATTTAATCACCATTTATAAATTAATAAATAATCAAATTTTCTCTTATTCAAATACAGTTTTACGTTATCATTACGTGCGTGAGTGAGTGTTGATACAAAGAATAACACAAATGTGTTTGGCGGTTATAAAAATTTGAAAAAAAAAAAAAAAAAAACAATTATTATAAATTTTGGAGTAAATTATTTTTTAAACAATTAAACAATTTACATTAAATAATTTTTTTAGTATTTATTATTGTGTTTACAAGTGAATTTAATTAATTTTCAAGTTTTTTTTTTTTTTGTTTATTTGTTAATGATGGTTTAATTTGACATTGGGGTATTATAAAATTATTATTATATTTAGATAATGCTATTATTAATAATCATCTTTAATATTTAAATATAAAAAAAAAATAAAAAAAAAAAATGAGTGTGACGCCGGACATTGGTGTTGTTGAGCAATCAACAGAAACAAGTGACATTAGTGAAAATAATATTCAAGTAATTATTGAGGAAAAAAATCGTTTGATTATTTGTGAACGTGCCAAATCAGATAGCCTTGAAAAAACACTATTTGAAAAAAATGCTGAAATTGATGCATTACGTTGTCAACTATCGAAATTACAATTTGAACTTGAAATTGCTGACTTGAAACGTCTCAACGATGAATGGTAAGTTTTTTTATAAATATTATCAAAAAAAAAAAGATCTATTTAGCTAATAATTTGACTAATTGTTTATTATATTTTGTTGATTTTTTTCAATTAAATTAATGAGTAAATTGATGATTTTTTTAACCTTGAAATTATTTGGAATTTGGTATTATTTTTTTGGCTAAGTTGTGGTACCCTGGTCCCTGGGGCAATATGGTTCTGGTATTTAGGCACTTTCTTTTTTAAATTTATTATTTGAATGTCTGGACTTTGTAACAAATGACCTTGTAAGGCCAGATTAAAATCCCCAGTTTAAAAAATTTATAATTATTTATACCTGTTTTAATCAATTTATGTATTTTTTTATTTTTACTTATCAAAGACATTTTATTTGGCTGTGTATTATCCAATCGTTATCACGCAGACACACATAATGATTTAGAAGAGCAAAAAAAAATAATATTTGTAGTTAATTTGGTAAATTTAATTTTGTTTATTCGTGTTTTGCTGGCATCGTTTTATTTTTCTCCAATCAAAGCTAAATTAATTAAATGCTTGCTTGCCACAAATAGCTAATTGCCATTGGGACTGTGAAAAACTAACGGTGTTAATAATAATTAAAAAAAGAAGATTTATTAAATAAATATAAATAAATATAAATAAATGTGTCAGCTCATTTCCGCCACGTGAATATAGAAAAAATATTTTTTAAAAATTTAATCACTATTCTTAGTGTGTCTGTAGATAAAATTTTTTTTTTTTAATTATTCTTCAACATCACAAATGATTAACATTATTTTTTACATAAATAAATATTTTAATTAATAAATTGTTTAAAATATTTTTCGTATATCCTAATAGTTTATCCATTTTATTTTACTATATTAAAAAAATTTTCAAACAATTGCAATAACATTAGTGTCGAACTCTTAAATTATACATTTTAAAATAATTTATTTAAATAATTAATTAAAACGTTAAATAAATTTTTTAAATAATTTTACAACAACAAATTTATAAATTGCATATTTATGATTTGTTTTTTAATTATTTATAAATTTTATTTGAAATAAAAAAGGGAAAATTTAATCATTCAAATAATCTGTATTTTATACTCAACTGACTAAATATTTTCATAGCCGATTTAATTAACAAAACCCAAAACAATAGCTTTGAATAATAAAAAAAAAAAAAAAATATATAAAGTCTATCAAATGTATATTGTATTCATCCTATTATTATTTTGTTTTTATTTTTTTTTTCATTTGATAAATTTAGTTCAGGTCTATCACCTCTTGCCCATTTTGATCATTACCATTTGCAAATTCACCCCAGGTGAATTTTATTATAAATAAAAATAAAATAATAACAATAACTTTTATTATTACTAGGGTGATCAATCATGCCTCACCAAATTACTAACCATTATAGATATTTCTCTTTTTTTTTTTTTACTTCAAAGGCTAGGTTTGTTCGTGTCATACTTTTGTATTTTACTGATTTGATCAATATCTCGTGTTTTTAAATTTAATAAATCATAAACTAGGTCGTTTTAGGTGTCATTATTAATATTTATATTTTTTTAAATTACTCCAATTGCTTGAAATTATATCTGATTTGTTATAAATTTATTATTTTCATATTTATTTAAAGATATTTTCTATTTTTAAAAATTTATTTTTATCCTGTTAATTGAGATAAGAATTTATTTAAAAACTTTTTTATTTTATTTTTTTTTAATTACGTTTTAGCTTTAAAAAAATTTTTCTAATTGATCATATGGCTTGTCAATGAGTTCATTGATGACATCATTATCATAACAACAAAAACCCAATGTAAAATAAACTCCAAGAAAATTTTAAATTAAATAAAAAAAAATAATAAGTTTTAACAAAAAAGGAAAAGCAAGGTGTGGTTACAATGAATGTCTATTATTAAAATAATAAAAGAAAATTGTCAATCCTTTTTTTCATTATTATTAAATTATTTATCATATTCAAAATTATTTAAAAAATTTCATATACAAATGACGTGAAAATAAATATAAAAGGATGTTTATTTAAAAATATTTAAATATGAAAAAGTAAAAAAACAAATCAATAAAAATAATAGTGTTTTTGATGATGATGATGATGTAGCACTTATTGGTATATGTGCATGTTTGATAATGATCGATTACTATTTATCGTGTTGATGAATAATAATGAGAAAATTTAATTTTCATATTTAAGTGTCTGGGGAAGTTCTTACGACCGGTTTCCCTTATGTCTTATTTTTTTTTTCTTTATTATTTTTATACCTTTATATTTCTCACATATACAAATACACTTGATGTATAATTTTTTTTGTTAGTTGATTTTTTTATCATCATCTAGGTGTATATAATATTTATACAAAAATTATAACGCCTTCCTTTTTTTTTTTTCTTTTTATTATAAATATGTACACCTTCACTTTTGTGTGTAAACAAATGTTGTTTTTTTTTATATTATTTTTATTATTTCGTGTTAAAAAATTAAGTTATGCCCCTATCACACATATCCTCAGTCATGTGGATATAAATATGTGCAACTGACTCTGAGGAGTGAAAAAAAAAAAAATTCTCACCATAGAAAAGTCGGTTTTATGGAGTATTATCGGTTATTTTTTTAATTTTTTTTTTTATGATCTTGTGGTATTTTATGGGTTTTAAAAAAAAAAAACATTTATTTAGATAAAAAAATTAAATTGATTAGTATTGAATTAAATTTTATAGTAAAATTTCAAAGCTATTTTTTATTTCTATCATTTAAAAAATTTAATTTATATTGTTATTCTTGTTTTTTTAATTTTTAACTACTGTTTTTTTTTATTTTCTTTTTTCTGTTTTTTATAACGAAAAAAAATCTGGGTATTCAATTGATGAAATTAAAAACCATCTATAATAATTAAACCTTCATTTACTATTTTTTTTTTTTACCAAATTACTCTGTTTTTTATTGGAAAAATATCTATCACTATTTATTTTGATTATCTGAAAAAAATTTAATCAAACTATCAAGTGCATCTAGAACACAAAGTGCTTTTCCTTGTCACTGGTGAAGATAAAAAATTTTCAATAGAAAAATAATAATAATAAATAAATAAAAAAACCATCTTCGATAATAAAAAAAAAAAAATAATAATAAAGTATAGATAAATTGAATTTTGTTTTCTTTATAAATTCCGATAACTTTTGCTTTTTAAAAACATAAAAATATTTAGAAAAAAAAATTAAAAAAAGATTAAATTCTATTATCTACAATATTCTTAATTATTTATTTATTTATTTTCTCAATTTTATCATCAACAAAATATTGGACTTTGACACTTCATCGAATTAATCCCCGAAAAAAAAAAACAAAATTTATCATTTTATTTAAAAACAAAAAAAAGTTTAAATGAAAAATAAAAATAAATTGTTTATTAATTATTATTTAAAGTTGATAAAATATCATTTTATTATAAAATTAAATAATAATAAAATGATTTTAAAGTTTAAGTATTTTCTTGTCGTCGTTTGATGTCTGCAATTGATCATATCTCAAGAAGCCATAGCGATTCCGAGTGCCCTTATACAAATACATTAATATATCTAGATCAATTTTACAACACTAAAATTATATATATGATTTAACGAATAAGAGATTATATGTGCTGTTGAAATTTCAAGTTGTTTTTTCAATGCAGATGGCCACAATGATACAGTCGAATTAAATTTCAATGATTTTATTCAATTTCATATTAATTTTTGTATGTATTTTTAATCAAATCAATTTTAAATATTTCTATGGAATTAATTTCATATATTTCTGTGAAATCTAACTGATATATTTGATATATTTTAATAATTTAAATCAATCAATATTCAATTAAAATTTTACAACAACGTAATGTACATTACTCCAAATTTTATTCAAAATAGATTCAATAATTTTGTTTCTCTTTGTCTATTTTTTTTTCTAGTAAATAATTAATTTATAAAATGATATTTTCATTAATATTCAATAACTTAATTATCTTAAATATATTCATTTATCGACAATGACAATCTGCAGATTAATCTTTATGTCTGATGGGCGTAACTATTTTAAAAAATATTCTACAGATTTTTTTTATTTTTTTTTTTAACGCTTATGGATGTGTAATCCGATCATCTGACTTCCAAGAAAGGTATTTAACTTTTCTCAATTTCGTCTTGCACTTGAAAATCTGTCTGGAGAATTTTTTTAAATTTTACCCAGATTAGTTTTGTAAAAAAAAAAAATTTTAAAGTTGTTTTAGAATACAGTGGAATAATTTAAAATTAAAAATATAATAATAACATTATTATTTATTATCTATATTGACAATTTAATTTTTATTAATATTTTTTATTTTCGTTATATTATTTATGCTTAAAAAATATGATAAATCATGCACCTGGATAATACAAAATATAGCTAATTAAATGTATCGACAAAACTTTCCATTTGCCTTAATGCAAAAACATGAATTAGTAATTTAAAAACAATATTAAAAAAAAA
The DNA here is from genome assembly GCF_014905175.1 of Aphidius gifuensis. NCBI lineage: Eukaryota > Metazoa > Arthropoda > Insecta > Hymenoptera > Braconidae > Aphidius > Aphidius gifuensis. Next base: position 16,074,307 of record NC_057792.1, read on the forward strand.
AAAAAAAACAATAATAATAAAAGTTTGTAACGTGACATTTTGAGTCAGCTACCTTCTCGGACTGTTGCTATGAGAATTAATAATTTTAAAACATTATTTATAAATTAATATAAATAAATATTAAATATATAATTTGTTTATTCGATTTTTAAGCCGAACATTAATACCAAGAACTAAAATATGATATCTAAAATAATAATAATAACCTGAAACGTAATTTTCAAGACAAAACACTAAAATCTGCTGAAAATTCAACTGCAACACTGCAACGAAACGGAACGGTAACTCAAACTTAATCTTAAACGTAGTCGTAATCTCAAACAAAATCGTAGACGTAATCGGAATTTAAAAGCACAAAATTAACACCAGAAACTCAATCGAAACAAACCTTCCATAGACTCAGTCTTCGAGGAAAACCAAGGGTCGCTCAGTATGTGGGTTATGGAGAGAGGGACGGGTAAAGTTGTGTGGGAGAATTAATTGAACAATTTAACAAACAATATTTAAGCAAAGCCGTAAGCCAAAATTTATATTCAAATTCTCAATAATAAAATACAAAACATAATTAAAATCGTGATCGGAACAATTAGTTATCGCGTTATAATATCAATAATCCAAACCAACTAAATCAACTTAATCGTAATTTGTCGTCACAAACCTCCAATAATTAATTTAAATCAAAGATATCCGCGAAAATAATATTCAAAGCTAAACGAAACCGGGATTAACCCAAGTCAAACATAACCAAAACGAACACGAGGCTATCCTCAGGGATAACCCATAGCGGCTCAGAATACCTGGTTTTATCAGAGTGAACGACTGTTCAGCTCGGAGTCCCAAAGCAGAGAGAGAGTTTGTGCTACTCTAAAACAATATCTCAACAAAACTAAATTTCTCCCCTCTTTCCCTTTTTACTATAGTGTGTTGAACAGTATACTCTCCGCATCCAGCTGGAGTTTCAAATAATAATAATAATAATAATGAATCGAATATATCTAACAAAAAAACAAATTAAAACCATAAAAAATTTATATAAAATTTATTCTACAAATTGTTTTAAAGAAAAAAAATTTTAAAACATTTAATTATTAATTTTTTTTATTTAACTCAATCAAAACAGGTAAATAATATTTTTTTAATTATCATAAACCATCAAATATTGAAAAATCGATTTCCCATAGTTATTAGCGAGTTTGTTAATTATTAATTTACCAAACCCCTTCGGCAAAATTGTTGTAATCAATTTGAAAACTCATTTTATAGTTAAAAATTTTTGTGGTCGTTTTACACTCAATTTAAAAAATTAATTTAAACAAAATTAAAAAAAATAAATGCTATTAAACTTTACTCCAATAATTTAAATATTTATTTTAAATAAATCAACAATTTGTAAAACACATACTAAAAATGATTATTGAAAAAAAAATATATATATAAAATAGTATATCTGATGAAAAAAAATATATAAATTTCCCTGAAGGCATCGGCTTAATATGGAGAATTAAAGTTCCCTTGGGGGTTCCTCAAAGACATCATTATCATTTCCGTTTTCCTGTTTCCATCAGTCGTCGATCCATGCTGGTTTTTTAATATACAACCTTGTTTATATATATTTTTTTCTCTGAATAAAATAAAGATGAAAAATTGTCTCACAATTTTTCATTTGAAACATTTATTGTAATAAAAATTTATCAAAGTAAATCGTCTTGTGTTGAACGTTTAAATTCTTGACAATTCCCAATAGATTTATCCAATAAATGTTGACCCTTGTATATCAATACTGATACTCGTGTATCCCGAGGACAATTATTTATTCATATTTGCCCAGAGAAATCCCTCTTGGCTATTCGCCATTTAATTTTTTTTTTTTTTTCCTCCTTTTTTTATTAGTTTTTTTTTTTTTTTCCTTCAGGTTGGGATATCAACTATATATATTCTCATCTGTTTTATTTAGGATAGATATTACGATAACGATTGAGAGGAAAAATAGAGAAAAAAAAAAATCGAAAAAATCTGTTTTAGGGATCAACTTGTTACTTGACCACCCATACTCACTTGAAATTCCCTCCCTTTTTTTTTTTGTCTGACACGTGGTTTTTTATTTTTGGGCCCAACCCTGAATTGTTAATTTTTTTTTTAGGGTCTTATTTTTATGTTTTTAAGTGACGAAATATGAATCTTGAATTTATTGCTTCAATATATTTTGCGTCAAATTTCTTCAACTCCCATTTTAGTAAAAATATGTTAAATTTTTCTATATGAATTTTTACAAATATATATTTTTTAATTGTTGATAATTATTTAATTTATTGAGTTATTTGTTTTTTAATTTTATTGAATTTTATTTAGGACAAAATATATTGAATAATGTCATATGTTTGTTTTTTTTTTTTTTTTTTTTTTATGTATATTTATTTAGGTAGCTTTTTTTCGTGTAGCTTTTTATCCTTTTTTTGAATCGTTTTATTTATTTTTTATTATACAAATTTGTATTATAAAAAAACAGTAGCGAAAGGGTTTTTGTTTGACTATCACGACCTATTTTCTTTTATACAATTTCAAACAAGCATTTATTGTTCCTTGTGATTTCAAAGGATTACGAAATAAAATTTCAAGTTTTATTGTGAGTCATTTCTCTCTACGATTGCTAAGAGAGTTTACTTAATTTTATGAATAAGCTTTTATTATTTTTATATACAAAAATTTAATATTCACTTCTTTTAGATATAAAAAAAAAACAACAAATAGTTAATTAAAAATTAAAACAGTAGGTGAGATATAAGGCAGCAATAAAGCTGAATTATTGCATGCTTGATTGTAATTTTTATGTTGAAAAAAAAAATAGGTGTTATATGAAATAAAATTGCTTCAAGATTTTCAACGCTTCTGGGGATATTGCCCTGTTTTTATGTACTAAAGATAGACAAGATACAAGAAAATACAGACCCCACTTGAATGAAAAATAAAAAAATATCTAAAAACGAAAACATGAGCTTTTTTTTTTTTTCATTAACTCGTAAATTGTAGAGTAGCATATAAAAGTAAGAAAAATTATTATTTATAAAAAAAATAACATTTCAATTATATACAATCTAAAATGATAAATTTATTTTTTAAATTTGTCATTTATTTTTTTTATTTATCAACTTTAAATTATTGTGTTTTAATTAAATTAAAAAATCACTTGTTTACCTTTTTTATTTACTCTTTAAAAAAAATATTTAAATTGATTAACTCATCGCCATTGAATGACAATAATAATAATTGAAAAAAAATATAAACAATAATTAATTATTAACAATTTTCACAAGATATTTTTTACTACATTTCCATTTTTTTTCTTTTACTTCTTTTAACAAAAAAAAAAATAAACAAAGTAAATTGTTACATGGTTAAGTAGTATGTATACACTTCGACAAGAGCATGCATATTATATTATTTTTTTACCTGAAGAAATAGACTTAGATCATTGCCCTTTGTACAACATCATCGCACCCTTTTTACTCCCAACACACACGCACACAATACTATAATATTTTTTAAGACATAAAACACAAGTGATCATTTCTACTGCCATAAAAAAAGCAACAATATTTAATGTTCATTTAAAAAAATTCAAGACTCGTCAGCTTAAAACATAAAAAATAAATCGTAAAAAATTTTTAATCAAAAAACTTGATAAAATTGCAAAAAAAAAAATATAGTTTTATCAAATTTAACATAATAATTTGAAATTTTATTTAATATTATTCTATTATATCAATACATTAGTATGAAAATTTAATTATTTTGCTGATTTTATTTATACAAAATATCAATTAATATTCCAAGTCACGTTTACGAAATAACTGCGAAGAGATTTTTATTTTAATCATAAAATCTCTTGAATTAATCTTGGTAAATTCATTTCGTAATGTTTTATCAAAAATTATATACACAAATCGATTTAATGACATATTGATTGATGTGACAAAAAATTGACATGAAATTTCTTCGAAATTTATTCATTTCATCAATTTTATTAAAATTAATTAATTAATTAATTAATTTGCTTATTTATTTATTTATAAATAATTTAAATATTCATATTTATTCATTAACAAAAAATTAGATAAATTAATTTCATATTTTCAAGATCAAAAACACACCATGGTACATGTCAAATTAAATTAGTCGAATTTTTTAATTAAAATAAAAGTGAGTTTATACGTCAAAACATAAGTTTGTTGGCAATTAGTTTATTAACAAAGTGGTGTGTGTATAAAAAAGTAAAAGGGGAAAATATATATACATTTTTTTTTAAGGAAAAAGAAGACGTGACTGAAGGATGAGATAAAATAGTGAGTGAGTGAGTGAGTGAGTGAACTTGTACGTGCGAAAGAACTCAGGTTTTGAACGGGTATTTCTATTTCAAGAGTACATTGCACATGTATTTGTGTATAGATGTATATATATATATTTTTTTTTTCTTTTTTAATATATATACGTATAACAACGTGGGAGAGAGCGTTGTACTCTTGTCTTTTATATGCATTCGGTCATTTAAAGAGTCACAAAACCCGACGGGAGTCAGAAACCGTGAAGACGAGATCACAATTTTTCGCCTTTGCACCTACTATACAACAACAAAAACAAACAAACAAACAAACAAACAAACAAAAATATAGACTATTTTTCTAGTTGACTATTATTATTGTTATCAAAATAATTATTATTTATTTTTTTTATTTGTTTAAATAATTAAACTACATCATATTTAATTCAATTCAATTTTTTCTATAATATTTTCTTTCTTGAAAATAAATAAATAATACTTGATATTGTTTTTATTATTTTAGTTGAGGGGTTCTTTTCACCCTTTTATTTTTGTCCTCTGGTTTTTGCATGTCTTTGAGCTTTTTTTCTTTTTTTAAAGTTAGGGTGTAAGAATGTATATGTATTTTTTGTACTTTCAAACGTGAAAGATCTTTTTAATGTTGAAATTGCAACTTCTATTTTTTTTTATCCAAAGGTTTTTTGATTTCTTCCATTTGAATTGAAATCCTTTTTAGAATCTAGTCGGTTTTTTTATTTATATGCTACAGTGCTTGACGTGTGGTCTTGACATCTCTTTATTTATTTTTTTAAAAATTTTTTAAAGGGATTTTATTGTAAACCGACAGACTGATATAATAGATTTTTTTATAACTTGAAAATTTTATGGCAAAGAAATTTAATAAAGATATATTCTTGTCGTATTTTTTAAGAAAATAGTTTAATTTTTTCATTTAGAGCTTTAACAAAAAAATTAACTTTTGTAAACTCCAAAAATCGAATTTTCTTTTATCAAAAATATTTAATTTTATTCGCAATATTTATAAGATATATTTATCATAAATTGTCTAACAATCCAGTAAAAATTTTCCAGTAAAAAAAAATAAAATGAAAAAGATATAAAAAAGATGAAAAGCCATTTGGGTGGCGATCCGTTGGTGTTGTGTCTTTTTGCCTCAACAAGAATACATTACAAAGACAAAAAAATATATATATCCACCAAGCCATGCAATATATATTTATGCAATAGTGCGTCGAACAAAGAACAAAGAATATTATCATTTGCGCAGGTGCGTTATTAAAGTAGGGGAACGTGTAAAAGTTGTGTAAAAGTATGAAAATTGTCAGTCTGCAAGAAAGTAGTAGTAGTAGTCAACGTTCGACCCGACAATAAAACTAAACAAGGAAAAATCATTCCCCTCAATTTTCCTACAAGTAACAGATTAGTTTTTCATCATTATATCTCTCTCTCAAATCTTATTAGAGTAAAAATTTACTCCCTTTGTCGATTTTCAACGAAAGTCCGATACAACAATTCTACTTTTACTATCATTCAATTTTTTTTTTTCTTTTTTTACATTTTATTTATTTCAATTCTTCTCTTAATTCTATTTATTTATCTGTTTTACGAGTTTATATATTTTTATTTTCCTTTCAACTCTTAAAAATTTTAAACAAATACATATTCACAATATAATAAAAAAAAAATTAATAAATCTCGATTTGTTGACTGTAAAAAATATAAAAATTTAAAATACCAGACATGATAGTTAATATTTAAATTTCATTTTATCACTATTGTTTATGTTTTTTTTATTATTATAAATATTTTAATACTGCACACGCGCGGATTATATATTTATATTTATATATATATATATTTAAAATAGACATGCGCATTTTGATATTTAAGCTCGCTTATTCTCATTCGTTCATTGGTTAAAAAAAGATGAAAATTCTAACTAGTAAAGTATATACATACATACAAAATATATTCACATGAAAATATATTTTTTTTTCTATCATTTTTATTAATTTTATTTTTGATGGTATTGGTGAATAATAGTGGGGGAAAAGTTAGTCTGGTTTTGTCCACTGGAAAAGCTCTGTACGCCATTTACCCATTTTTTAAAAAAAAAGCTTTTTTTTTTTTTTTTTATATTTAAAAATTTTCACCTTGTTCTTATTGTTTGAGGTTTTTTTTTTCTATTGTATTTTTTTACACTTGCGTTAAGCACAACTCTTTGCGGATATCTTGACTCAAGATATATACTTTTTTTTTTTTTTGGCCTTTGTTTTTGCTTTCACACTTGCTCTCGTATAGGGGTAGTTTAGTTATTTTCTTTTTTTCTATTTTTATATATTTATCATGGTTATTTTTCCCCGATTTTCCCAGTTGTATTTTCTTTGTGTAGAAGAATTTGTGTGTGTGAGAGTTGTGCGTGTGTGGTAAAGCTCGCTTGCAGTGGATTGAAGGGGGTGGTTGAAGAAGTTGGTAGTCGACGAGACTGCGTCGCGACGTCAAAGTGCTACTCGGAATATACGTCGTCAACGACGCTTTTTTTATAACGCTGTCTTTGTAATTAATTTTTTTTTTAAATTTCTAAATGATACTTTCAATCCGGATTTAATTCAATCTTTTTTTTTTTTACATAAATTATCAATTTTTTTTTATATTTTCAAGTGAAACTTTGGTTTTTTAAAAAAATTATTATCAAGGTTGAATACTGCTTGTTGAAGTGGGTGTGTTTTTTTTTGTTTTTTTATTTTTTTTTTCTCATTATTTAATAGATTTTTTTTTAATTAAAAAAAAAAGATTAAAAAATTATTTTAAAAATTTTTTTTCTTTTTTGTTCAAGTGATTTTTATTATTTTTTAAAAATTTTAATTTTTGTGTGAATTAAATAGAGTGAATTGAAATGTGTTGGTGAATGAAATTATTTTTTACACGAGGTGTATAGAAATAATACCGGAGTACTCAATTTAAACTTTAAGGTAAAAAAAATTGAGAAATTTAAAAATTAAATGATAATTAAAACAATAGTCTTGCGAATAATTGTGTGTTGACTTCCTGTTTATTTTGTAATAATTTAACGACTAATACAATGTTTCTAGAATATATTCTTTTTATTACCACACGTTATCACACCTATAAATAAATAAATAAATTTTTATTCTTTTTAAAAATTTATCATCATATTACCAATTGATAATTATTTATCCTTTTATTTTCTGTAAAAAAAAATACATTATTTTATCTTAATCATAAATTCTATAAATAATTATCAACACACTTTGATTTCATCTTTAAAATTATTATTTTATTTCCACTGAAAGTATAGTTGATAAAAAAAATAAACACAATTCATGTGTATAATTTTTTTTTTTTGTGTCAATACGTATCGATGTCATTGCCTATCAAATTCTTCTAAAAATATAATCAAGAAAAAACATCTTACTGCCGAGATATAACAGCTATAAATAAACAAAAAAAAAAAAAAATTAAAAAAACATTTCTTGTCGTCTATTTATAAAAAAGCTTTATCACGTTTATTAAATTTTTTTTTTATTATAAACTTAGTAAACAATGATAGTAAAAATACCAAATTAAAAAAATTTAAATTAAACATTATCAACAATATAAATAACAGTATTTAAAAAAAATAATAAAAATGCTAACATTTTATAAAAACAAGAGTTTAACAAATATCAAAGTGTGGGATTTATTACCACCCACAATAAATCAATATCAATCATTTAAATTTAAAGCTCATCTTTATGATTTTCTTATATTTTTCTAACTAAAAAAAAAAATAGAATCCTTTTATTTTTAATAACATAATTTCATTTGATATATTTAAAAATAGATAAAAATTGAATAACTTAATTTTTTCTCTAGAAAAAAAAATATAATAATAATTAATTAAATAATAATAATTTAATAATAAAAGCGTTGAAATAGCAGGGATCTATTCAGTGTCGATCGGTGGAGTGATCTTGCGGTTGGAATTTCAAGTTGTATTTTATATCAAATTTGAAAGTAACAACAACAAGTAGAAATTATTTCTATTGTAGTAATTTGTGCCTTGCTATTTCTACTTGCTATAATGTACAGTTACAAAATAGTCATGAAAATTATTTATTTATAAAAAGTTGTAACAAGGTGTGACGATGTTACAAGACCATAAAATTCTCCATCATAAAATGTCCATCAAACGAAATGGTCAAGAGCAAAAAAAAAAAAATAATAATACATAATTACCAATTGTTGTTGATTATTAAATGGATAATACAAAAATTGAAAAAAAAAAAAATCAAACAGATGTATACTTGCAATTAATCCACTCTACAGAAAAAAATATTTTTTCAAAAATTTATTTCCATTAAATAAGCCAAAAGTAAGAGGTAAAAATGTCAATGTATTTAATCTGGCAATATGGTACTTTGATACACGCGAGGATGTCACGATTTTATTTTATTTTTTCGACATTATTTAATAATAATAATAATTTATTATATTTATACAAAAGAAGAGCTGCAAAATAACTGAAATGAAAAAAATGTGGGCGGGTGGGTCAAATGTGTGTGCAAGCAAGTAGTTGTTGTTGGTTTTTTTTTTTTCTTGTTATATACAATTCCACCTTCTTGATTTTTGTTTATTTTATATTTATAACAACTTTATTATAATAACAATAATTTTATTCACATGAAAAGTCACTTGATTGTCCTCCAAAATCACTAGACTGCAACGTTCACTTTTGTTTATTCTTCAGTTTTTTTTATATTTTATTAATATGTTGATTATTTATTTAAATTATTTGTTATATAATAATAGAGTATATTTTTTTTATATTTCAAAGGTCGTTTAATGCTGCTTGTTTGAATAGTTGGAAAGTTGCCTTGAGAAAACTTTGAGTACCATTTGTGTGTGTGTGCGTTGATATTTTAAGGAGAAATTTTTTTTTTTTTTCTTTTTCAATTGAGTAGTTATATTGAATGTGGTTATTAAAATATTTTTAAATAATTAGATATACAAATTTAAAAGGCAAAATAAAAATAAACTTTTTATAATATATTGTAGATATTTTATTTTTATTTTTATTCTCAGTAAATGGCTGTAAACTTGTGGCTTATAAAAAAAAAATATTTCGAATTCTAATGGATTCTTTTGGCAACGAATTTTAATATGAATATCAAACATTGTTATTTGATGACGTCCTTGAGAAAGGCCGTTCAATTTGGCCTCAAATATTTACCTCCAATATTCATCCGGGTTCAATATATGAATTTTTGTTATTTTTCATAAATTAGTTTGTGGTTGACTAGAAATTATACGATGATTTTTTCTTCGTAGATAATTAAAGCTTTCAGGTATCGATAATGAGATACTCAATTTTTAATTATTATATATATGGAATTCGATTGTGTGGTTAATAGCACTAAATTTAAGCCTCAGTTTGTTGGAGGTGTGCCAGGTTTTACAGGTCTATCGGTTAATTAACATTGTCCTTCTTATTTTAAAAAATTATGTTATATATTAACTAGCCTTGATTTGTCACACGGTATACATGTGCTTCTTAATACTCCCCAAACTTAAAATAAACTTGTAAAATTTAAATATACCATTGTCAAACATAAATCCATTGGATAAACTCGAATTTACAGATAAACAAAACGACACTGATATTTTTTTTATATTTTTGGAATTCTGCCAGCTATTTTTTTTTTTTTTATTGTCTAGTACTTTTATTATTAAATTTCAACTATACATCCATACAATTGACACTATTTTTTTACATTTTTCTTACTGCTCCATTTATCAATAAAAAAAAATATTTAAAATATTTTTTCAAGTTTTAAAAATTTATGTAAACATTAAAATGTCAAATATAAAATTTTTAATTATTTTCTTTTATTTTTTCCTTACACTCAGAATAGTCATTTAAAGCATACATAAACTACCAATCAATAAATTGAATTAAATATTTAAAACTACTGTACTAAAAATAATTAATGAAAAAAAAAAAAAAAGACCTAAATTAAAAATACATGACTGTACTTAATAATTGACTCTAAGTGATTAATTTTTTTTTTTTAGATTCATTTAGCTATTGTTAATAATTTATCGAGAGCATTTTTGACATCTGTCAATTGTCAATAATTTATTCAGAGTATTATTTTTAAAAATGACTATTGTTATAATGATTTACTTTGTGTTTATATAATTTTTTTTTTATAATTCTAAAAGTATGTATAAAAAGAGACAATTACAGTTGTCGAGCATAGGAAAGACTATTGATTGTAGCAAAAGCTCCGACATTAAAATGGAGTAGGGGATCTTTGGATGCATTGTCACCCCTCTAGGTTTCTTCAACCCCTCCAGTATTACACACTGTATTACACTGTATACAGTTAGTCTTGTTCACTTTCCCAAGACAAGTCATTCTCTATCGTATCTCTCAAGTTCAAATTTACTCTAATCATTTTTCTAAAAAATACAATAAATTAATTAACAATATATTATTTATCGAAAATTATAAACAAAGCTCAATTAAATTTCACAAAGAAATAATCTTATTGTTTTTTTTTTCAACAAGTTATTTATTTATTTAACAAAACAAGTGATATTTAAAAAAAAAAAGTGGCGAGATTTATTAATTATAAATTTGTCATCAAAGTGATTTGTGTTTGCAATATTATTTTTTAAAAATTCGTATATAGTTTAATAATAACAAAATATAAAAAAGTCGATATAATTTTTTTTTGATATTGTGGATAGTCAACGATGGAGGGATATTGTCGATACCATTCTCACATGTACGTATAAAAAAAAAATATACGGTCAAATAAATGGTCAAAGAAGTAAAATAATATTGAGAAGGGTCTGTTGATTTTATTTTTATATTTTTTTTTGAAATAAATTTGTAAAATATACGCGTATATGAAGCTGTCATTTTGACTCTTGTTATTCGATAAAATGCACATCTGGAAAAAATATGCTTCTCTTTCAGAAACAGGATACATTTTAAAGATAAATTTTTAGCTTTTTTTATGTAATATAAAAGTGAATTGAAAATTGAAAGTACCTTGATACTATTTTTATTGTTGTATTGTATTTTCATTTTCTCATAATATTTTATATATTTGTTACAAATAAAAATACATTATATCGCTGACAATCTGTTGAGAAATTTTATTTCAAAGAATAAAAAAAAAACACAAGTTGTGGTTAAATAGTTTGGTCGATGAGTTGAGTATCGATTTATGAAATATATAAAATACTTTTCCGACAGATCACCATGGAATGGCATGGTTGGTTTTGTTGGCAAGTTTTAGTTTTATTAAAGGGCGAGGGTGATGTATGATGGGGGCGAAAATTGTACAAGGGAGAGGTAAAAATTCACCCTTCTGATTCATGCAGCTCTGGTTTTTTTTTTTTTTTTTTATTCTACTATTTTACCTCGCTATATTGCACTCAACATCCCGTCGATTTTAAATATAAAAAATAAAAAAAATACTACCCTCTGGCTTCCCCTAATTTTTAATAATATTCTAACACGTTTATTATTTCACTTTAATATTTTTCTCTCGCTCTCTTTTTTACCCTCACAAGATATTCATTTAATTTTTATATATTTTTCAAAATTAAACATTTAAAGTCAAAGTGACATAGTCACGTGTTTAAATATCTGCACCACTGAATCGAACTCCATAATTGCTCGACGTGCACGACATTCAATGTGACAGGAAAAAAAAATATATATCCTCTCTGTTGTCTTTTGTCTCACCAATTATTTTTTAGTGAAAAATTTTTTTATCCCTTTTTTTTCCATCACCTTTTATATATTATTCTGTCGATTTTTATTTTTTTTTTTCATATATATTTAATTGAATATTTATTTTTATATTTGCAAAAGATAAAATGGCTACCAATTAAATTTACAAAATAGAGTTTGTTAATCAAATTTCAATATAAAATTTTTATTTAAAAAAAATCAATTTATCAATATTTTTTTGTAGAAAATAATATAAGTAATATATTATTTTTTTCACTGTGTTTTTAAATATTTTTTTTTTAATTTACGTTTGTAATTTTGTGTAAATAATTTCACACATGAATGATGGTATTAACAAACAACCTGGTAGTGACATTATCCCTACCAATGCAACCATCAAACTTGTATTTATAAATCGACAACTTCATGGACAAAGTGTATCGTTTTATCACCATAAATGGAATGTTGCTCTGCTATTTACAAACTGTCTGGGATTTTAATGTCTCTTTGGTATAACATGTTTATATAAATTTTCACTGGAACACTGTGCTTTAATTTAAACAGTCTCAATCTGACCGCAATTCGTTAGCATCACATTTTTTTTTTTTAATTTCTTTTTATTTCATTACATTAACACTTGACCGTAATTTTTTTATTTTTCATTATATTTATTCTCACTAAAGTACTCTCTTTTCTCTCGAATTTCTCCTAACAAAAATATATTACATAAATCCATTAATTTAAAAATCGCATCAATACCCTTAAAAATATTTACAATATAAAAATTGTAGTATAAATATTTAATAAACAATTCAACGATATATATTAAGAATAAATATTTATATTTTTTTATTGACTATCCATCATATTGATAAGGGTTTACAAATTCAACTTTGAGTCTTTTATGTGGTTGCGAGAATATTGAAGTTGAGTGTACAAAACTGATATTGAAAATCCGCTATTAAATACATTCATAATATACAAAATAAATAAATATAAATATTTGTTGGTAGTGGTTGTGATGATGATGATAGTACAATTTTCAAAATTACAATTGTCATGAATTCGTCTAGTGGTAATAATAATTACCCAGTGGAAATTTGTTGTCTGATGATAAAATGAATATACAGCTTGTTTTGTATTTGTGTTGATGAATAATATATATAAACAGTCTATGTATGTGTGGGTATGATATATATAGCTCTGTAGACACTTTCGTTTTTAGTTTCATGTAGGGGAAAATCCCTTTTAATGAGAATTTGTGAGTTGTATTGCCGACGAGAAGAGATAATACTATACGTCCAAACCAGTGGTCCCTACATTGATATAACATATATTTATCAAAGTGTATATGTACATGTACATGTCGGTAGCAAACACCATGTGATGCTTAATGGTTTTGTTGTATATAAGGCTCATATTGATCGCTTATATATATACGAAATAGATGTGGGGTAAATTTTACGAGCTTAACGGGTGGCTTCATGCTAAAGCACGCGACATCATCAGCAAAAACTCTGTTACTTTTATATTTTTTTATTTACACACCCATAATTTTATAACTTAAATAGAATGTTAAATTAATATATAGATATAAGCTTTGAAAAAAAATTTTTCTTTTTTGAATTTTATTTGTATGAATATTTTTGGATACAAAAATGATGATTCATTATTTATTCAAATTTTTAAAATATTGAGGTGATTTTTATATACGTCATTTGAAATTATGATTGTATGGGGTTTTTTTATTTTTTTTTTTTGAAATCTTTGGGGAAAATAAGAATAGAGTTTTTTTCTTTTATTCAAGTTATAAAGAATATATATAGAAAAATCATCCCTTTTTGGGAAAAAAGTTTGTATACAGTGTTTAAGCTTATTTTATATACATTTTTTATTTTTTTTTATTTTTTATCCTCATTTTTTATTTATATATTTTGTTTTTTATTTTTTTTTTTTTACGTCACAATGTAAAAACTCTGGAGCTCTTGGAAAGTATTTAAAAAAAATATAAAATTGTAAAGAGGTTTCTTTTTTTTTTTTTTGGAATATCTTGGTTATGCAGAGAGACTTAATTTAAACTGTATTTTGCATTTTTGTAGAAGCTAAAAAACAGATAAAATGTAAATGATTTAAATGAAAAAAAAATATAAATTAAAAATATTTTAACAACAGAGTAAATAAATTAGTTAATATTATTTTTTAACAAGTAAATAAAAAATAAATAACAAAATCAGTAAAATAAAAATGAATCTTTTGTATTTATTCAGTTGTATTTATTTAAATAAATTTATTTATTTATTTATTGAATAAATAAATAAATAAATTTATCATTTGATAAAAAAATACAACGAAAATAATATTTATAAAAATTTTCCATGAATAATTTATATTTTAGAAAATTTCAATTATTAAAAAAATTGTTTTACTTTTTTTTTTACAAAATTTCATATTTTTATCAAGTTTTTTGATTATTATCATTTCATTTTTCGGTGTACATAACAAGTGAATATATTTGCAAGTGAATAGCAAATTGATACCACTGTGTTATAATAAAAAATTTTATTTTTTCATTTTATTTGATACAATGTGGGTGGATATGTACAACAATATTACGTTGAAAATGAATTTTCTATTTTCGACATTTGCCAGATTTATTTGCAAAATACTATTTAAATAAAAAAAAAAATATAAAACATGATATCACGGATTATCTCTTTGAACATAAAGATGATGAGAAAAAAGGTGGGCGTTATTTGAGTTTAAAAAGAGGGCGTTATAATATCACTCTCGTTATCAGCCACCCACGTGTTGTTATTATTTATTTTTTTTAAACAATCATTTTCACAGTTTTCTAATTTAAATGACATTCATAAATTTTTTCCTGAACCTATTTAAATTCAAAAATTATTCTTCAATCAAAATAAAATTATTTCATTTCTTTTTTTATTAATATTTAATTTACTATACATTCAAATGTGAAAAAAAAATATTAATAATTACATTAGAATAAGCAACAAACTGCAAAACATGTTTTAAATTATTCTGTGTATTTTTTTTTATATTGAAAAAATTATTTCAATAGTCGTTGACATGCTGAAGGGTCCAAAAAAAAATAAACTTGTTTGAGAATTTTTTTCATCGTATGTTATTATTTATATTTCAATTTTATTGTGTCAAGTTGACAGAGGATACACGCACACTTTATTTGCAAATATGCAAACAAAAAAAAAAAATATGATAAACTCAGTTTGAATATAAAGAAAAAAATAATAATGCACTAGTTTAAAATTTAAATTTAAAAAACCTCTACTATTGTTAACATGTCATTTTTTATTTCGAAAAATTAAATTAAAAAAATTACTGTTATTCAATTCTTTAGCGAGAAAATAATAGTTGTTTTTTTTTATTTATTTTATATATATATTTTTCAACATTGGCTTATCTTTCTGACGATGTGCGCTGATAAGATAACGATATACTAATTTTGTCTTTAACCAAAGACTCGATTGTCGGCAAATACGATTGATATCGCAACCAAGTACATTATTCTCTTATTTTTATATTTTTAACACTTTATTTTTTCATCGATTGATGATAATTTATAACCGAAAATAAAATTAGTTGATAGTTTTTCATACTACTGTTAACACACGTAAATTTTTTTTTGTTTTTCGTTTATTTTTTAAAATATATTTTCATGTAATTTAAAAATTAAAATATGTGCATTATGCGTTTTCTATGGAATAGAAATATTTACAGGTAAAATTATTTATCAACTTAAAAAATATACAATAAATTTATTAAAATAATTAAATAATAATACGTGATTTAATTATGAAAATTAATTTATAATTTTTCATTGTCATGCAGTTGTAATTTTAATAAATATAAATACTAATTTAAATTTATTTTTTCTTTGTTTCAGGTGAGTCATTTGATACCTTCTAAATAAATTAAATACTATTTTTTGGTAACGTATTAAAATTATTTTTCAATTTGAAATTTAAGAAATATATTTACACTATTATATTATTAGTATCTCTCATTATAAAAAGTAAAAATTCAAGTAAAATATGTCCACTGAATAATCGATTCCCCGGAAGTAATTTAATTTAGTTGAATAATTAAACTTCCATTTTAAATTCCATACCTCGTCGAACATAATCATGTCCGTTATGATCTATTAATTAGAAAATTTCTCATTAATTATCAGAATACACCATCACTATTCGTTCATTTAAAAAACAATTTTAAAATAATTTTTTTTTTCTTTTTTAAAATAACAACAATACATTAAACTGTAATAATAATTTTCTACATTTTTTTTTTACATTTTAATAATCAATTTTTCATTGAATAAATTTCAACAATAAATTTTTGATAATAATAGATAAAAAAATATATATTTTTATAATTTAATATTACTATCTATACATTTGTTGAAAGTAATTTTAAGTATTATCTATTTGTAAATAGTTGTGTAACTTTAAAAGATCAATAGATATTTTTATTTTTTTTCTTCTTTTTATTTTCGAACATGATCATTAATAACATGAATTTAATATTGCTGGAGGTTCTTCCCGATATGTATGTTGACTTGCACGGGTATTTATTGAGAGCCTCTTATATGCACAATCCAATTGGATTTGTTAGTGAATGGTACGTCTCGGACTAGGTCAGTCAATATGACGTTGCACAATTGCAGACAAGGTCGTTTCCCCATCATTGCATGTACCTTTATTTATCATTATTAATAAATAATATTATTTATTTAATAAATTATTTTTTTAATTTTATTCTATTTATATAGATTTATTTTTTCTTCGTATGAATCTTCTTGGTTGGGTTTGGTTGTTGAGGAATAATAGCTTCTTTTTTTTTATTTTCATGTCAATTGAAATCGACTAATCCAACATGACTATGTCTTCCAATGACAAATTCAATTTTATTTAACGTTACTTTCATGTACGTTTCAATGCATCATAGAATTTAATCGCTGGGTATATTGTGAATATACACAACTTTCTCGTCGTCTGGTTCAGTCAACGGAATTTACTTGTTGTTAATTCGACTGTGTTATTTTATTTTTATATACCACTAACAAGTATAACATATTTGTTTTCTGAAAAATAAGAAATAAAAAGTATTTAAATTGACACTTTTAAATGTATGGAAAATAATATTTTTGTATAAAAGTTTTTAAAAGGTTTTGTTTTTTAAATTTTAAATTGAAATAATTGGTTTTTTTTTTTTTTCCTTTTTTAACAACAATTTGATTGATATTTTTAATTTAATTTTTAATGCAAAATTTTGATTATAATTTATAGTATAGTTGTGGGTTTTTAAGTTGAGTTCATTAGTATGATAAAAAAAGATTTTTTTTTAAATTAAAAAAAAATTCTAGACAAAAGAAATAAATTGTGGGAATACACTGACTCAATTGTGTGTATTTTTTAGTCTCAATTTTACACTATCAACCCACGTTTTAACTCTCTGACATATTATTTTTGTGTAGGAAGATTTTAATAGCCACAGCAAGATAGCATTGAAATTAATTTTGTTTTATTAAAATTATTTAAACTAAATTTTTATTTAAAAAACCTTCAATTTACAAATGATATTATAATAATATAATTACAAAATCTTCAAACGAAATAAATTGTCTTGAATGTAAGATCCAATTATTTTAAAATCAAAGACTTGATAGTTTTCAAAATTAAAAATATATTAATTTCATATCATCTTTATTGAATTAAATAATTAATATATTTTATTCTAGATAAAAAAATATATACTTTCTAATGAAAGCTATTTTTCATTTTAATTCAATTTTTATTTTTTTTATAAACATAAAAATATTTATTTAATTTTTGTATAGTTATGAAAAAATAGTTTAATTAATTTTTTAAATCAAAAATCAATTTACTTTTATAAAGTTTTATATTTCAATGTACAAAGTTTATTTGTACTAGTTCTATGTAAGGATTCTTGGTTGACTTGTTTAGTTGTTTGTCACTTTGACGGCGACATAATAACTAGAAAATATATAAAAGTTAGTAAAAAATATATTCAACAATAATATAAAAGAAAATATATATATTTTAGAAAAAATTAATAATTTTACTGTGGTGTGTATTTTGATATAGCTGTTATATTTACCATCATGTGAGAAATACTTTTTATTAGTTTGCTCAACCAACAAGTTGAAGCTTCTATTTCTCGCGATATACTTATATTCACACTCACACGCAATTAAATCATACACAAAACCGTTATACATATTTTTTTTTAACTTGAATAACAACAGAGTTGAATAAAACCTTATATTTACTCGATAAATAATCTTTGAAAAATATTTATAAATAATTGAAATTGTCAATTTTTAAAATAATTTTAAATTCTTGTTTTTAAAATGTTAGCTCAATCAAAAAATTTATCATCTTGATCTTTTTAAAATGCAAACTGTATACTTATTTAAAAAGTAATTTTAGAAATTACGATTTTTTAATTACAGTAATTATATGTAATTTCATTATTTTAATTTTAATAGGTGACGTATTTTGCAAGTGTTTTTATGCATCGAAATAATGTGTTTGTTTATTTTTTATATTTACAAAAATAAATTAAATAAATTATTTATGATGACAGCATGTAATCTAGTGAACAACCTTTTATAAAAAAAATTTTAACCTAGCCTAATCAGAGGTCAAACACCTCTTGAAAATAATTAAGAAAGTTATATAGTTTTTTGCATGTGAAATCATGTAGTCACATTAACTTTTTAAATATTTTTTTAAATTTATTTTTACCTTATAAAACTCAACAAAATCAAACGTAAAATAATTATAATAAAAAAAACATTTCAATCTTGATAAAATGTTCCACCGGATATTACGAATTTTTCAGATTTTAAATTTGAATTTTATATTCACCTGTGTCGTTCACACTGCAATCCATTATTTTTTAAAAAACATTTTTTTTTTATATTTTTAGTTTCTTGAGAAAAAAATTCATTTCTCTGCTTTAAATTTTAAAAATAAAAACAACAAATTTTAAAAACTTTTCATCATGTTTATTTGCAAAACAAAAAAAGTACTTTTTTTTTTTTTTTTTTGTTATATCAAGTTTTTTTAAAACATTAATTTTCACTGCACGATGTCTGGACCAACTTGGATCTCAATCACACAAAGAAACTTTAAAAAAATAGTAAAAAAATTCACATTAGTTTTCCGAGGGTGATTTTTTTCCTCAACGAAATACTTTCGTCTTACCTAACGACCCCATCAGCTATTATTCTTCATTTTTTCATTCAAAAAAAAAATATATATATCCAGTCTTTAGTCCCGTTAGAAAAATGCAATGCACGCACGGTTACTTTCCTCTATTTTTATAAGCCCCTTACCTGAATGAATTCCTCGTGAGCACAAATATAGAAAATCCAGAAAACTTCCTGTCTTCATCTCTAAGAATTTTTATAATATTTTTTATTCATCTAAGCCCTTTTACTATTATTACTATATAAAAATATTCTTACATAATTTTTTTATCTATATTTAAAATACTTTTTAAAATATATTTAAACTTTTATTTTCATTTGAATATTTACAAAATTAATTTACAGTAAGTTTATATTTTTTTTATTTTTTTTTGAGGAAGTAAGGATGTAATTTTTGTCATTCACATAAAATACAAACTGTCGTAACTTTCACCACACCCGCACAAGAAAATAAAAGAAATATTCTTCTTGATAAAAAATAAATAAATTTTTATATAAATAAGTAAATTGTTTAAATAATAATAATCAGAGTTATATTATTGGATTGTTTATGTCTTGTTTACTTGTTTGTAAATCGTCATGTTTATTGCCGGATATATATCATGTACATGTGTGCCATTTACTGTCTAGAATATATATCCAACTTTTTGGAACAAAATCAAATAAAAATCATTGAAAATCAGAGGCAATAAATACAGTGTTATCGAACTTTTTCGAATGTACAGTTTTATTTTTATTTTTCATTGTTCGATTTTCTTCATTTTATTTTTATGGCTTTGCTGCCATTTGTTGACCCAAATACTCAGCAATGCACATTTTTTTAAAGTTGCACATTGAATTTTTCATTTTATTTTTTACATTATCCTTTTTTTTTTGGCAAAAAAAAATTAATGTATACTTTATACTGAAGTCTAATTTTAAATATTGACTAAAAGATTTTTTTTTTTTTCATTTTTAAAAAATGCATAATAACAAAAAAAAAAAAAATCAAAATATTTAAAAAATAATTGAAATATTATTATAAACATTTGCAATGTTTAAAAATAAATTTAATAATATAATATTTTTATTTTTTAAACAATTTATTTTGGCAGGAAGTATATTAGGGAAAAAAAAAAATTAATCGTTGATATTTTATTACTCGAATATTATCAGTTATTTATTTTTTATTTTTAACACACGTGCTTGTTGATAATGAACACAATGTCCCTGACTGGTACGACGCTCCTAATAACATTGAAAAATTACGTAAATAAAAAATAATGATAAACATATGCACACAAAAATGATAAAAAAGAAAAATTTAATTTTTTTTTTTTTAGTAAAACCAAAATTAAATGTCATCCATGGAGTATATTTAAATGATAAACTGATAGTCATTTACTGTTATAACATCACGTATGTAATCTATATTTATTTGATAAAAAAAAAAATTATAATTTAGTTTACAAATTACCGTACAGTGTTACTATAATATTGGAGCGAAACTGATGTTTTTTAAAAATATATTTTTATTGATTCAGTTAACACGGAAGTAAATTGACTTGTCTTATCAAATACCTGTATCTAATTACTACAATATAATCGATCAAACACGGATCTATATTTTATTTCAATATAAAATAATCATATATTTAAATAATACTATTTTATTTTTTATAAATAAAATCCATATCTTTTTTTTTACTTTTTTTTATTCTCGTTTAAATTTAATTATATAATATATAGGTCATAAATCAATACTTGCTGTATATATTAACTCGTAAAACAGTAGCCATATTATCTATTTATAATTTTTTTTTTTTTTTCAATTAAATATAAAATCGAAAAAAAGAAGAAAAAAAATTAATGTTTCTAACATATTTTTCGGATAGATTTATTTTCAACTTTTTTATTTATTTATCCAGGTCATGGATAATTTTGGAACTGTAAAAAAATATCAATATCGTTCATCTGATTATCCAATGTGAAAAAAAAAATACACAAAATAATAACAACAACAATTAATTAATATAAAAATAATTTGAATTTATATTTAATAATTTATTTATTTATTTTTTGAATTAGTGTTCAAGGTAGTCTCCTGTGTATCAAATCCGTCAAAATTAATATCATTAATTTAGTCTAAAATTCTTGTAGGTTGTATATTTAATAAAAAAAATTTCAAAAAAATTAAATTAAAAAGGCAATAGTAACCGCGTACTGGCCCGTGCTCGTCACGGCTCTCCGCAATGTCTAGAACAACTCTCCCGCAAAGTAAATAAAAAAAAAAATTAAATACTAAATAAAGATAAAAAAAAAAAAGAAATATATATGAAAAAGTGGGGAAAATATATATCTCTCAGTTGTATTCGAATGTACAACTTTACGCTCATGCGAGTTACATCGTCGCGACTCGCGATCAGTCAGTATTTTAACCGCGAACAACAACAATCACGTAGTTTTTGTGTTTACGTCACGACTAAACTTTCAGTCACATGTTTAATATATTCCATATTTATTTTTCAAAATTATTGATAATAAATACTTGATTAAAGTTCAAAAATATATTAAACAAATTAAACAGTGGAAAAATTATTTATCAATCAATAAAAATTGTGTTGTGTGTATTTTATCATTATTATTTTTATTTTTTTTCGTTCTTGTGTTTATTCCAATTAATTTTTCAGTGCTGGATTTAAATAAACTAGTGTGTGATGTGTATTAGTATACTTTTAATTTATACTGGTAATTTTTAATTTTTTCAATAAATGAAAAATTAATTTTTATCATTTTATTTGAGTTTATAAGAAAAAAAAATTATACATTATTTAAAACCTTGGAATTGAATATATAAATAATGTTGATGATAATCTTCAAAGTCATAATAATATTATTTTAAATAAATAAATCGAGTACTTTAAAAAATATCAACTCAAAGTATATCAATTTTATTTTTAATAATTATTAGTTACTTTGAAAGTTTTCTCATTATTTTTTGACTATGAAAAACTTGACTTAATTTTTTTTCATTGCTAGTTCATTAGTCACTGCTAATGAAGTAGTTAAATTATCCGACAAATTAATTTAAAAATACAAAAATTATATCTCTTGATTGACTCTGATTAAAATATAGTTATTTACATTTTTATTTATAAATTTCTTCAATTTTTTCTTGGAAATATTTTCATTGGTATATATTGAATTTATGTTAACGCCTCTGGCTAAAATCTTGTCTGACGTCTTTTCTTATCACAACCCACATCCCGACTTATCAAAACTTGTCAAAAAAATTTACCAAAACAACAACAACAAACAAACTGTAAAAGCAAAAAAAAAAAAAAAAACAAGTTCAATATACAATTTATTTTTACTATATAAAATAAAGAAAATTTTTCATTTAAAAAATCAATATCAACTTTCTTTTTATTATTTTAATTATTATTTGGTTATATATAATTTTTTTTTTGACAAGATGTGTAATGTCCATATAACTCTCTTATTTAAAATAATAATATAAAATTGTCTAGAAAACATAAATGTATTTTTAAACTTTCTTGCAATTTTTTTTTTTTTTGTTATTACTTTCGCTGATGATTGAATGTATACCTGGACACAATTGTCTCAATTTTTAGTAGATTATTTTAAATAACGCTTCAATGAAGACACCGATATAAATTAGCCCGTGGCAAAAGTAAAAGTTTTGTGATCAAGGAGAAAGCTCAACACAAAATATATACACTATATTTTTATATTATTTTTATTATCATTTATTCATTTTTTTTTTTTTATTATATGTAGTCATTGCAAACTATTTTTGCCTCTAGTCGTGATCACGATATTTCTGTGTGAAAGAATATGTCTCTGTCATATTCATGCAATTATCATTAAATTTTCATTTTTTTTTATTTTTAAATTTAATGTGTGTTTACTGATCCCACGACTTAACCACGTTTCATGCAAAATTACATTACATATTTAATAAAAAAATAAAAAAGAAATTTATATTTTTTTAAAACTTTTTATTTTTTCATATTTTTTTTTTCTAATCTCTATTACTTATCATGGGATCAATGCGTGACCATTGATTTTCTTTTTAAAATTAATATTAATATTTATTAATTATTCATAATTAAATATTTTAATTAAACAAATTAGTATAATTATTATCTAAATTTTTAATTTATCAATTTTACTTTTTTTCATATTTTTTTAAAACATTAAACATATGTGTGTGTGGTTTGTTATCTGACAATTGCGTAAAAGACTTTTTTAAATATTCTGCAAACATTTGCTCGTGATAAAAAAATAAAAAAAATAAAAAGAGTTTATGTATTTTTTTCAGAGTTTTAAAGTAGTTTGATTCCAGTTTTTCACGAGTCTTATATCCATGTCAGGGCTGCTCTTATTTTTTTTAAATAAATAAATAAAAAAGTCACAGTTTTTTAAATTAAAATTCATCTTTGAATACTGAATATATACTAAAAATTTATACACTAAATAATAATAATAATAAATCGATATTTCATGCAATAAATATTAGTTAACGAAATTTATTATTCTTGTCTCGATATAATACTTAATTCACATACAAATATGACTTTCCTGACGATATCATCGATACATTAATGGAGACACGAATAATTTTTATTTTTCTTCAGGGACGTCAGACGATTATGACTCACCGGGAACTTAAAAATAATGCACAATATATTGTTTGCCATGTTGCCAGTTAAATATTCTTCATGAAAATATTAATTAAATAATTAAAAATTAAAATTAAATTAAATTAACCCAATTTTTAAATTGAATAGTATTTTTTTTTCGTTTTAAAATAATAAAAAAAGTTATAATCAATTTAAAAATTAATCTAGAATAAAAAAAATATATTTAAATTTATTTTGACATTATCTGATAATTGCAAATAGAATAAATTTTTATTGATATAAATTTTGATGGTTATTGTAAAATGATGGTTATAGAGAAAACGGATGTATGTAACGGAGCATTTAGAAATCTGTATTACGTGCTTGGACGCCTGTTTTGCTTGTACACAAACACTGTGCATATGTGCACACACAATTTGTGTTGATATACTTGGTTAAAATAGGAAAATAAAAAATAAAATAAATATACAAACGGTAAAGGTAAACGCATGTGTGTGGTGGTTAACGAAACGTATCAAGTTTTACCCAAAGTACCGTTTTAGTATCATATATTATCACTTATAACATAATAATAAAATACGGGTCAAATAAAACAAAAAAAAACAATATATTCATTAGGTTACTAGTTCATTTATTATTTTAAAATATTAATTATTTAAATTTTACTTTATTTAAATTTTAAACTAATTAAATAAAAAAAAAAACTCTTTTTTTCTTTTATTTTTTTTAATGATTTTTTCATGTTTTTTTGTTTTAATTTAAATTATTTAGAAAAAAATTAATTTTTCATTTAGCTAAAGATGAGAACAAGTATTTTCATAGTGACACAATTCACCATCATCAATAGTGTAGGTAGAAAAAATAAAAAAAAAAAAACATACACATACATATAAAAGTGGCATTGCAATTGAAATTAGTAGTGGGAGTTGTAAACATTTATTTTTTATAGATGTGTATATATTTTATCCAACAAATTCCCTTCACTAACTTCTTCTATACAAAGTTTTATACCACGACTTTGACAGTTCCATTACTACTACTGTGTATCCTCAATACAAAATATCATCGTCGCGCAACGAATAGTCAACATTTGTATATCGACGCGTGCGGTCCATCATTAACATCTGGGATTTTTATTAATTATTATTTAGTGATATCTGGTGAATATAATATTAAGATTAATAACAAAAAAAAATATATTTTAAAGTGAAAAGCTTCTTATCAATTACACAGAAAATATTTTTTTTTTTTTCATTAATTATCATGAAAAATAAAAGTGACGTGAAAATATTACTCCCAGTTTTCAGCAAAACATGCATTGCATTAATATAAATTAACAGCTTGTAAAGCTACAAAAATAAAAAAAAATAAAATCATTTATTTTATTTCTTCCTATTCGAATTTCGATGGAGATGTTTTTTTTTTCGATAAATTTTCGATGGAAATTAAGCTTACAAATCCAAAAACTTTTGCACAATTAAATTAACAAAATTTTCAATTTACCAATCAATTCAATTCAGAAATTTTTTTATTTATAATACGTGCGACCTCAAAAGAAATCAAAAAAAAATAACTTACGGTATTCGGGGTTGAATATTGGTTCGATAATATCAAGGAGTGATTCAAAAATTTCTATGTAATGTCAGTAAAATAAATATTGTCAATTACAAATGGATTTATATGTATTTTGAAATAAATAATTTTCATCTTTTACATAACTGGCTTTGAATATATCTGTTTTATATTAAAGAATAATTTATTTTGAATTAAATTGATTAGATCACGATACGTGTATTATCAAGAATATAATATAAAATTAAAAAATATTTTAAAAAATTGCTTTCTACTGGTATAACGATTCATAATTAATCGTGCGATGAAGACTTTCTAATGATTGACAATTGCTACTAGTATCGTTGGTCAAACGGAAATCGGGTCGTTTTGTTTATCGCAACGGAACACAAGAAAGTGACATGAATTTGTAATTGTGAAACTATGAAACCTCAAAAAAATATCATATACAATTGCATAAATATTTAAATTATATTTCAGTGTAGTTAAAATTTTTTTTTTTACAAAAAAGGACATCACTCGAGTGAAAACCTTGTTTTAAAAAAAAAAAACAATCCATTGTTCTATCTTGGGTTTTCATATTTTTCTTAGAAAATGATTCATCAAGTTTATTTATATATTTTTTAAATTTATTATTATTATTTTTTTTTCATTTTGACACTCAATGCCATTATCTGCATATAATTTAAACAAACATCTTTTTTTTTATTGTTTGTATACTTTAGTAATTGAAAAAATAAAAAAAAAATTCATATTTTTTTAATGTGTCGTTTTTTTTTTAAATGTATTTTTGTTTTATCACTTGAATAAGCTAAAAATCTATTGATAGAATTAATCAATGACAATGAAGGTCACCTTAGAAAGTTCAAGGCGATAATTTTATCTCATATAATATATACTTTTTCAACAATTGATTATAATCTTCAATTAAAAATGCAATTTTCTATTTTATTTTTCTTTTATTTTTCTTGAATATATAATTTTTTTACTTGACATATTTTAAATAAAAATTATCAATAATTCAATACCGCATTCCAGAGAATTGATTGACAAACTTTTTATATATATTTTTAAAAAATAATCAAAGTATTAGTTTTAGAATATAGAATATTTTGTTTACAATATTTATCATCTAGATTAAATTTTTGACTTCCCATGGATGATAAATTTTCCAGTTTGAATATCAATGAAAGCCAAATAGAACCGGATTATATACTAAACAGCCATTGACCTAAAATAAATATTCCCCTCGATGTTTTTAAACATCTGATTTAGTCTAAATCTTCTAAATATTTTCCAACTAATCTGAAACAAGAAATTATTTATTTTATTTATCAAAAAATAAGCCTACATTTATTTAAAAATACAATTATTATATCAAATTATAAACTCAAATAAAAATTTCATTTTCTTATAATTATATTTTCTGTAGATCCAATGGGTATAGAAATGTATCTAAAAAATTCAGGATTCCATTATAAAATTATCTGCATATAAAAATAAATAAATAAACAAATAAAAATTATTATTTATAATTAAAATAAATGACTGAATATAATTATCAATATGTTAATTTAATTTACATACTGAATTTTAATATAAAAAAACACAAAATTTTTTTGTGAAAATATATTTAAGTGAAATAATTATGTTTACGATGATTGAACCACGTGAAAGGCATGTTGTCGGTTCAACATCAAAGACATTGCAATATCAACAAAATCAACATTATCATCAAATTATAAAAACAACAAGAGTTCATCAAAGTTCAAGAAATAGTCGTATTGTTTCGGTGCAAGAAAAAGTTACAAGATCACGTCTTCAACTTGGATACTCCACTCCAACCAACTTTATTAATCGGTATTATTTTTTATTATTATTTCATTCATTTATCTATTTTACATTAATTATTTTTATTAATAACAGACAATTATTTTCATCTTGAGGAATTTCTCCACTCAAAATAAACAAATTCAATGAAATTTTTTTGAAAGCCTTTTTAATGTAATTAAATTTTAAAAGTGCAATTTTTTTATTAGTGTACATTTTATATTGTCAAAGTAACTATTGCTTTTAACGAAAAAGAAAAAAAAATTAATCAAAAGAATGCAAAATAATTATTATAATATTTTCTTTTGAATTATTTATTTTTTTTTTTTTTCAATTTATTACTCTTGATATTTTTTTTTTCTGTTACACTGATTAATAATTATTTTGCAATATGAATGACATTTAAAAAAAACACAGCATATTACTTAAAAGTATGAAAATATATTTGAAAGAAAAAAAAAAAAAAATTTAAGTGTAGGCTGTAAGACACACGCAGGTGGTTCACCATGATTCGGCATCCAGCACAACTCCCACGTGTATTTAATGTTCGCGGCCAAAGCTAACAATTTACTAAGGAGTGTGCAGCACAATACACTTGCTGTATTATCATTATTATTATTTATCCTACTTATTTAATTATTTATTTATTTTAACGCAATATATTTTCAAGGTGTTTTTAACGAAAATAATAATGTGTTTAAATCAATTTTTAATTAAAAATTTTGACGGTTAAATGAGTCTTTTAAAAATTGATATTTTTTTTAAGAAATTAATGATATTAATTTTAATTAAGAGTCTAGTTTAATTCCTCATGAGCTTGGTAATTAATTCTTTGTCGAAAAAAATGTAAAGGCTATTTATAGCTGTTTTATTTTTTTTTGAAATTTATTTATTTTTATTTTGTTTTAGAGGAAAAAAATCTTTTAATTGTTTTTGTCAATACTTTAATTATGTAAGCTCAATTAGCACTTGTAAAATTCAATTGCTATTGACAATTTTATTGTTAAATTTTTTATTTTCATATACTTGAATAAGCAACTTTTGTCAAGATGAAAATAATTGACTTTTAATTAATTTAAGCTGCCAATTTGTTTGTAAATTTTAATCAACAATTATTATTATATTTTTTGAATTTTATTCTTGGTCTAATTAACAGACTCTTCGTACTATTCATCAAAGTTACTCGACGAAATTAGAAAAAAAAAAAAAGCAGATCTGTTGAAAGTGGAACAAAGAGATCTTCTAGAGATTTTTTTCAGAAAAAAAAATCTGTTTATTTATTTTCTTTTTATTTATTTTATATTTTTCTTTGAGATTTTCATGAAAAATTTGAGCTTTGAATTGAAATTTATGAATAAAAAAACAAAGTTTATCTTTTTTATTTTCAAGATGATCTATAACACGATGAAATATTTGAGTCGTCTATTATATGTTGAGCTATTATGTCTGTATAAAATGTACTTTTAGCCAAAGGCACTTTTGAAGATCGTGCTTCTGCACTCATAAACTTGATTATTTATTAACAAACTTGTATTGTGTACACGTGTGTTCTCATTCACGTACATATATTTTTCTTCATAACAATATTATTTTATTTATGTCATTGCTTATACGTGAGAAAATACTATGTGTCATTTTAATTTAATTTTATAAAATTATATTTTTGATTAATAAATTATCCAGTTGTCAAAAAAAAAATAAAAAGAAACTTAATTTCCAGACTGTATGTTTAAAAAATCATTCAATTAATATTTTTTGTTTTTTATAAATAGCGTATCAACTCATTTAATTATTTTTTATATATAATTTAAATTATTTTCATATAAATCTTGAAATTTCCTTTTTTAAAAAAACATGTTTGTTAATTAATCTGATTTTTTTTTCGCAGTATTACTATAAAAGTCTTGTTTTATAAATTTTTTTAAATTTTATTTAACCATAAGACAACCTCGAGAAATTTTCTCTTAGACTTGTCGTCAAGTCTTCTCTCCTTTATCGATTTAAAAAAAAAAAGCTGGCATTAATTGCTCTCAGTGAAATCGATTATTCAAAGTAAAAAATTTATTTAAAAATGGAAATTAAATACAAGTTATTTCGATATTTTTTTGCGAGTGTTTATTTGGTTTAAAAATATATTTAATTTTGATGAGATATTTAAATGCTGTTAATTGATAACAATGATAACGAATTGAAAATAAAAAATTTATCATGTGAATTCTCGTGACATTTAAGTATGTTATGTCACATTTGTTATTCATGTTGGCTAATTGCAGTACTTGTTAATAACTCAACGATAGTTAGTAATTAAGCTCTCCCGAGAATTGAGTTTCAAAAGATGATATTAATGTGTCATCGCTTGAATTATTTAACTAACAATAATGCCACAGTGATTTTAGAAATTTTACAATTAAAAGCATTTTTTCATTATAATCAAGTATCAAATTAATTTTTTTTATTATTAAATTAAATTAATAGTTAATAATCAAATTAATTAAACTAAAAAAAAAATGAAAAGAAATAATTCAATTTTATAAAATTAATTATGCAATTAAAATGTTCAAGATTAATTTAGAAATAAATTTAATTTAATACATATAACTACTTGATAAAAGTGTGAAAGAATTAAATAAAATATAAATTTTAAATTTAACTAACGTGGATTAATCTAACATAAAAAAAATAGTTTAATCTCTCGAAAAATTTTAATGAGGTACTCTTATTTTTTTGATGTACCTTTTGCAAATTTTATTAACATTAATAAAAAAAAAAATTAGTAAATCCCATTGCTGTTACAGTTTATAAACAAGTTCCTAAAAATAAATTGAAAATAAAAAAATATATTGTTGACTCAAGATTGTCATTAATAATTATATATTCATAAGAAAAAAATTTTTTTTAAATTTGTTTTAAATATTTTTTAATTTATCTAATTTTTTTCTTAAACAATTTTTGTTGGTATTTTGATATAATTTATGTAATATTATTTTATTATCCAAAGTTGAAATTTAGTCAAGTCATTATTTACATTGTGTTTTGAAGAAATTTGTCAGAGTCTAGTTTAAAAAATATCTAAAAATATAAATCATGCTTCTGGTTGCCAAGGTTTTTGTGATTTTTAAAATTATTTATTTATTTTGTTTTTTTTTATAAATTTACTTAATCGTGTTGTAATAAAATGAGTACTATAAAAAAAACATAATAACACAGTGCTATGTGAGTTTGTGGCCGTGTGTCAAACGATTGAATATTGGACCTGTATAAATACTTGACATCCGTTCGATTTCACCGGATGACCAATTCAAGTAATTTTTTTCAAAGGTTTTTCATCGATAAATTTTTTTAACAATATTCTTTGTATAATCATTCATGAATAAACTCTTTTCCGGTATAAAAATTTAAACAACAATAATTGTTGGCTGGAAAAAAAAATTATTTACAATATAACATCGGATGTTTATTATTGTACAAAAATTTTTAAACATTTTCAAATTTAAATATAAAAAGAAATATAAAAATTATCATATTATATTTTTATCAAAAAAAAATTTACAAGTATTTAAATTTCTACTAAAAAAATTATTAATAATTTTATATTTTTTTAATTATTAATTAACTAACTGAATAAAATTTCGTCAAGTAACATTTTTCGAAAAAAAAACATGATTTCATATATTTTTAATTTCGTTTTGCTTATTAAACTCAATTATCAATGTCCATTCACGTTAATTTACAAAATGTAACAATTAAATTGTATTATTTTTATTTATCCAATTGTACCCACAAGAATATCAATTTGACCTTCAAACAAATTAACAAAAAATTAACAAAAAACAATAATAATAATCACTAAATTGACTCCTCTCTCAATGAGCTCAACCCAATTTTCTAAAAACAAATTAAAATTAATTTTTACTCAACTTTTAGTTTTATTTATTTATTAAAAAATAAAAATAACATATCTATATAATTTCTAAATAAATTTTACGTTGATAATTTAAATTTACAACAGATATAAAAAAAGAAATTTATTTATTTATTATTTTTTAAACACATTGTTACATAATTTCATTTGATTTTTTTGAGGTCAATTGCAGTTAAATAAAAAATACTTACAATTTAATTTGATTTGAAGATAAATTATATATTCCATCTAAGGTAGTATTTATTACACCATATGTTACAAGAAAAAATTTTAATTAATTAATTATATATTTTCCAAGAATACAATAAATACTTTTAATTAAAAAATAGTATAAATAAATTGATAGAAAAAAAAAATAGTATATTTAATTTATTAATAATATATGATGAATAATGAATAATAAAAAAAATTTTCGGATGAATAAATCAAGTTACTTGGTGTCATGTTTATCAAGGTGTACGTGACGTGGAAAAATTAAAAAAAAAAATTAAAAAAAAGGAAGGAATATAGTTTTTGGTTGACAAGGCTTCCATGGCGCGTGTCCAAGTGGTGAATGATCCTCTTCAACAGAAGCCACATTGTCTAAGGGCCTTGGTTATATATAAATTTTTATTTATTTATTTTTAAAAGAAAGCCTTCATCAAGAGATAGCAAAGAAAAGCGTTAAGAACCTGACAAGTAGTACACAAAAGTACCTCTTTTATATATGTATCTTAAAAAATTTTCAACTCACTGATTTGTCTACATCAAACATATACACAATCCAGGTTCATTGTCTCAACAATAATTGTTGGATTTGACAGTCTACTAAAAGCTTTTTTCAAAAGAAAAAAAAATTATTGTTAAAAGAAAAAAAAGTTAAAAGCTTTTTACTCATTTCGATATTTTCAGAAAATAAAAATAAGTAAAATATAAATAATTGGAGGTAGTTATAACTAAATAATGTACATAAAAAACAAAAAAATAATAATTTTTTTTTCTATAAAGAAATAAGCATATATTTTTCTATAGATTTTTTTTTTTTTTCTAGAGAGAAATAATGGCTCGTTACTTGTATTTTAAATTCCTTCCGTTTCCGTATTTTTTTTTATTTTTTTTTGGTGTCTCTTGACATATGAAGACTTGGTATTGTGGTCATGAGGATGTTTAGTACTTAAATTTCAAAGAAGGATAATTGTGTCTCTTAGGATACTTTAATAGAACCGAAAAAAAATTTTTTTTTTTTGCAACATTTTAAATACGTGAGTGTGTGTGGTTTCATCGCCAGGTGATACAAGAGATACCTCATTAAAACTCTGATTTTTTTTCAAAGAATAAAATTGACGCAATTTATTTTAAATGTAGAATAATATTGTTATTATTTTATACAATAGTAATATTGTATTTTTAAAATAAATTGCGTGAGTTATTTGAAAAGAGAAGTGAAGCAGAAAAATTAATTTTCGGATATGATGATTTTAAAACTTACGTTGCATTAAATTGATAGTAAATTTTATTATTCATCTAAATTGTTCAATTTGATAATAGTTGATTTGTTTGGAAAATTATTGATAACTGATAACGATGTAACTAGTGATGGATGAAATTAAATTTAATGAAGCATAAGATGAGAAAAAGAAAGAGAATAAAATTCATCATGCTGATATTTTATTTTTTTTTTCTTTTTCTTATACGTTCAATATATTTTTTAAATTCACTTTGAGAATGTTTGAGAAAGGCAGGTGGTTTTCGAAGACGCACGTGCCTTATTCACAAACGAGATTTTTCTCTGATATAAATAATAGCAATATATATATTTTTTATATTTTTTTCATTTAAAAAAAACACAATATATTTTGTAAAAAAATTTTGCAAATTCATTGGAATTTTTTAACGGTATATGTAATTTAAAAGAAAAAAAAATATATTCATTTTTATCATTAGTTTTATGTTAGTTTTGAAAAAGAAAATTCAAGTATAAAATTTTTTTTTTTTAATATTTTTAAATCCTCTATGGAAAAAGAGCAAATCTAAAATTCAAGCTGAGATAAAAACGAGCTTTTAAATTGTTTAAACAAATCGATAAATAAATTGAACAAATCAATAAATAAATAATAATTTTAATTATTCAATTTACAATTATACTTAAATTTAAAAAAAATTATTTTATTAATTTTTTTTATGCTCAACATCTGCTAGATCAATAATCTCAAAATTACCATACTCAATTATTTTTTATGAATTCATAGCGAACCATGATTCAATCTAAAAATCAAATAAAAAAATATAAAATTAACAATTCAAATATATTTTCAAATCCTAAAAAATTCTTGAAATATAAATTATAAAATTAAATTAAATTTTCTTTTTAATTTTTCAAAACAATAATAAAAAATAAAAACAGATGTAAAAAATTTTTAATATATTTGTGCATGCCGAATAATTGTATCTTGTATTTTTCGATCGTTATAAAAAAAATATAAAAAATAAATTGTTAACGCCAGGTGCAACTCGTGGAGGGCAAAATAAAACTTGGGTGACTTTGGGAAATAAACAGTGGGAGAGACGATTCTCTTCTAGTGGCAAATGCATGCTTCGTTGCATGTTAAAAGTATCGAATGTGGCACGAGTCCCTCAACAATTTTTTTCTCTCAAAATAAAATTTATAAAAATAAAAAAAAAAAATACACAGCAGACGTTCAGGCAGATGTTTCTTCTTCCTGATGTGTGTCTTCTACTGTATAGTAACTGAGCAAACTTTTAAAAAAAAGATAAGAAAGGGGAGCTCGTCTTCATGGTCTTCTCTATCATCTGCTTGAATTTAATGTTCTGAAGCAGAGGTGTACAGTCCTCAAGATACAATAAGAAATAAATAAACAAAAAAAAAATTCGACAGGTGAAATTTTAACATCCTTTTCGTTGGACCTCATCTTGAAAAATCCCTACTCAATTTTATTTATCATTTTGTTCGTTCAAAATTATCCACCAGCTAAAGAGAATTGTATCTTCATTTTTTAATCCAAATTAACAACAATTTTATAAATAAACAAATTAACTATTTTTCGTTGATAATTTTATGGCTTTTAACTGACTTTAATTAACATCGGATCCGGGCATTTAATTAAACACTAAATAATTTCTTCTGTTTATTTATTGTTTCTCCAGTCTATTAAGACTTGTCTTCCCTCATGTCTAAAACCATTTAAAAAAATAAATAGATTATATCAATTTAAATAAATAATATTGCTAAATAATTTTTATATTTTAATAAAACATATTTTATTTATTTTCAACTTGATTCATCAATGACAATTTTATGATGGTGTGTTAGTAAGGTGGGCTGGATCTTCTGAAAAATTAAAAAAAACATCTGTACCTGCTGGCACGTGTATAATCAAAACTACGGCTTCATAATAATGATGATATTTTTTTTTTAAATATACGGATTCATTTTTTTCCTCTTCTATCTTGATGTTTTATTATCATTGTATCCTCTTTTATGAAATTTATGTATTGAATTTTTTATAATCCACTCTCTGGATCCTTTTTGGTAGCAGCTGCTCCATTGTAGGCCCTCAAACTCAGTCAGACAGTTGTCTTCGTATCCTCCGGACGTGTTTAAAAATCATCTTGCTCGAAAAATCAATAAAATCAGTATTAAACTTCATATTTACTTCATCTATAATATTTAAAATACATCAACTAATTAAACAAAGTTATTAAATCTTTTTTGTTTTTGGACAATTGTTGTTTTTTTTTTTTTAAAATAAATTTAAAATGATTATTTGTGTATCTGGATTTCTCGTGGGGTATGTTTAAATTTGATCCAAAAAATTAAACATAAATCTATTATAAATTTATATTTTAATTGATAAATCAGTATTATTTAAAAAATTATTTTAAGCCCAAATTGTTTATTAATTTTTGAGTAATAAAATTATTCATTTTTTTATTAAATTATGATGATGTATTGGATGTATGATATAGAATTGTAATTGTGACCATCTGGTCAAAAAATAGTAAGGGGAAATGGAATGATATATTTTACCCCAAGGGATGCATATAATTGCTAAAAACCTCATACGACCCAGTTACATTTGAATAACACAACAATATGGATAATTTAGTGCAACAATAAATTTATAAAATTGAGCATTACAACTAGAATTAATAAATTAATTAAATTTAAAATGTATTAAAATTATTAAATAATATATGATTTTATTTAAAAAGTATAAATAAATTTGATACATTTATCAAATATACACAAAATTTCAATTAAATATTAATTTTATTTATCATAAAATAATATTATCATGATGCACATGAAAACGACATGTTTACCAGCAGGAAATTATCATCTGCATAAAGTTTTCTCATCGTGTATTCTCCGGATATTAAACATCGTTCTAAATGATATTTAAAAAAAAAATATTTAATATTTAATTTTATTAATTAATTTAAATTTATAATTAAAAAAAATTTTGTATTTTATGTTACAGTTTTCCCCAGAAGATGGATCGACAGAGTCACAACACAAACCTTGGACAAAGTCACAGTGGTGGTGGTGGTGTTGGTACACATGGTGCATATTCATCTGGTAGTCAAACATCATTATCAACTTCTTACATAACAGGGCATTCATATATACAAGGACAAAATTATACAACACATTCACCATATACATCACAAAATTTACAAGTATATCAACATCAACAACATCAACAACAACATAGTGGATATAATAATCAACCACAAAGTTATGGCACAATGGTACAAGGTTATGGTGGACAACCACAATTAAATTATCAACAAAATCATAATAATAATAATAATAAAAAAGGTACAATTAGAAATGGTGATGTGCATAAACGTTGTAGATTACAAAATGCAAGTTATGAATTATCACAAGATTTACTTGATAAACAAATTGAAATGCTTGAACGTAAATATGGTGGTGTTAAAGCAAGAACAGCAGCATTAACAATACAACGTGCATTTAGAAGATATACATTATTAAAAAAATTTGTAGCAATAACAGCAATGGCTAAAGCTGAAAAACGTTTAAGTCGTAATATACAAGATGAAAATGATAGACAAATTATAAATAATAATATTATTATTGATAATAATAATGATAGAATGCCATATCATAATCAAATATATGTACAACAAGCATTACAATCATCAACAACAAATAATCGTCCAATGCCAATAAGAAGTATGTCACTAAGAGAAAGAAGACATGCTGAAAATTCATGTGTACCACGTAGTCAAAGTGGTAGATGTGAAGGACAAATATTACATCAATTAAATCAAACAGTAAATGTTAATCAACATCAACATCAACATCAACATTATAATGTAGTACATCAAAGTGGTAGACATACACCATCAATGACATCAAGTCCATGTACAAGACATCAATCACCATCAAGTCCATGTTGGGATACAAGTTCACAAGAGAGTGGATCAAGTATACACTATTATAATCCTCAGGTTTGTTGTTAATTATTATCTAATTATTATTTAATTAATTAATGTTTGTAATATTAATTATTTTTTTTTTATCAATAGGAAACACTGTGTGGATTGAGACAAGATACACCAACACGTGATAATTATAGAACACCATGTACATCACCATCAACACCATCACAAAATAATAGCCAACAATCAATGAGTCATAGTTGGGGTAATAATACACAACAGCAATTAAATACAATATGTCGTTCACGTAATTCATCAACATCATCTATTAAAAAAATACCACCAGAAGTACCAAAAAGAACATCATCAATATCATCACGTTCAATGGAACAACAACAACGTAATAGTGGAGGTAGTGCAAGTGGTGGTAGTGGTGGACAAAATGGTTTATGTAAAAGTGTTGAAAATGGTAGTTTAAGTTCAGTACAAAGTTCTGGTAGTGATTCAACAAATTGTGAAAGTTCAGAGGGTGATATACAACGTTCATCACCAATATGGAAACATAAAAATATAACAAATTCATCATCATCACCAGAACATCATGATTGTAATCATAATATTAATAATAATATGGATAATACAATAAAAAATGATCAATTAGGTTATCAATTACCAATAATTGATCATAATAATGATACAAATAATATAACACAAGCAAGTTATAAAGTATCTGAAACAGTTAGAAAACGTCAATATCGTGTTGGTTTAAATTTATTTAATAAAAAACCAGAAAAAGGTATTGCATATTTAATAAGACGTGGATTTTTAGAAAATAGTCCACAAGGTGTTGCAAGATTTTTAATAAGTAGAAAAGGTTTATCAAAACAAATGATTGGTGAATATCTTGGTAATTTACAAAATCAATTTAATATGGCTGTGCTTGAATGTTTTTCAAATGAACTTGATTTATCTGGTATGCAAATTGATGTTGGTTTACGTAAATTTCAAGCATATTTTCGTATGCCTGGTGAGGCACAAAAAATTGAAAGACTTATGGAAGTATTTAGTCATAGATATTGTCAATGTAATCAAGATGTTGTTACACGTTTAAGATCACCAGATACTGTATTTGTACTTGCATTTGCAATAATAATGCTTAATACGGATTTACATACACCAAATTTAAAACCAGAAAGAAAAATGAGAATTGAAGATTTTATTAAAAATTTACGTGGTATTGATGATTGTGGTGATATTGATAAAGATATATTAATTGGTATATATGATAGAGTTAAAGCAAATGAATTTAAACCTGGTTCTGATCATGTTACACAAGTTATGAAAGTACAAGCAACAATTGTTGGTAAAAAACCAAATATGGCATTATCACATAGACGTCTTGTTTGTTATTGTCGTTTATATGAAATACCAGATATACATAAAAAAGAAAGACCAGGTGTACATCAAAGAGAAGTTTTTCTATTTAATGATCTTCTTGTTGTAACTAAAATATTGAGTAAAAAAAAAAGTAGTGTTACATATACATTTAGACAAAGTTTTACACTTTGTGGTATGGTTGTAACATTATTTGAAGTACCACGTAAGTTTTATTATTTTATTATTTTATTATTTTATTATTTATTTAATTATTCAATTATTTATTTATGCAATTATTTACATTACAGATTATCCATATGGTATAAGATTATCACAAAGAGTTGATGGAAAAGTATTAATAACATTTAATGCTAGAAATGAACATGATAGATGTAAATTTGCTGAAGATTTACGTGAATCAATAAGTGAAATGGATGAAATGGAAACACTGAGAATTGAAACTGAATTAGAAAGACAAAAAAGTAGTAGAGGTAATACACGTGGTAGTTCAGAAAATCGTGATTCTGGTGTTGCTGATGTTGAAGTATGTACATATCCTGGTACATGTAATGAAAGAACTGAAACAAATGATATTGATCAACAATTAAAAAGATCAGCACTTAGTAATTCTCTACTAGATATTCATGAACAATGTTAGTTTTATTAAATATAAATTTATATATATTTATTATTGAACTTTTGAATAATTATTATTTTATTAATTTCATGTTTTTAGTTGCTGGTGAAAAACCACAACGTCGTGGTAGTGTTGGATCATTAGACAGTGGTATGTCAATATCATTTCAATCAACATCAGCAAGTTCAATGAGCCAAGGTTTAAAACATCATCCTGGTCAAGTTCATTCAATTCATCAAGGTGCAACAATACCTGGAGGTGGAAAAGGCATCACACAACAGCCATCATTTTTAGGAGGTCTATTTGCAAAACGTGAACGTAAATTATCACAGACAGAAGAAGCTGGACCATTCACTCGAACAACAGAAGTTTAGCATCATCGTAAAAAATAAATTACGCAAATGAAGCTTTTATTAAATATCATATTTAAAAAAACAAAAATAAACCAAAAGATAAAACATTAAAATAAGAAAAATAATATTGATAATAATAATAAATAATAATCACTCGATGTCGAGAGATTAATAATAAAAAATGGGAAGCAAAAAAAAAATAAAAAACATTGTAAAAAAAAGGGTGTTTATAAGTGAGTAGGAAAAAAAAAATTGGGCGGGATCCAATGGATTATTTTCTTTCTTTTTTTCTTTAGACTTTAATTTATATTTTTTCTGTTTTATTTAAAAAAAAAAAAAACACATGTATTTATTGGCCTAACAAATAGTGGCTTTGTTTTGAAAAAAAAATTTTAAAATGTGGCAAATTAAAAAATAAATTGAATTTTAAATTTAAAAAAAAACAAAAATCGTAATTGGCGATAATTTATTTATAAAAATAATAATAATAATATTAAAATGAATGAAAAAAAAAAATGTAAACAATGAATTGATTAACAATATGAAATAATTAGTGAAAAAAGTTATAAGAAAAAAAAAACCTCACAATATTAAATTAATATAAATCGTAATAAATCAATATTGTAAATAAAATTCAGTGTTAAATATTATTATCAACAATGTGTTTCATGTGAAAAAAAAAAAACTATAAACAATAATAATAATAAATTTTCATGCGTGTGTGTATGTGAAAATTACAGTGAAAATTTTATAAAAATTTCATGTAAAATTGGCAAAATGAATTGGAAAAAACTTTGATTATTTGTCATGTATTATTAAATTTTTTTTATTTAAAATAATAATAAACTCATATTGTAAATATAATGTCATATTTGTAATACGAGTACCTAATTTTAATGATAAATAAATGATAAAAATACAAATGAAATTAATTATTGATGAAAAAATAATAACTGCAAGTTGATGAATAATTTAACAATGAAAAAATACGTAAATAAATTAATGAAATACTAGATAATAGGTGACAATGAATATTACATT
This sequence comes from Aphidius gifuensis, assembly GCF_014905175.1. Classification (NCBI taxonomy): domain Eukaryota; kingdom Metazoa; phylum Arthropoda; class Insecta; order Hymenoptera; family Braconidae; genus Aphidius; species Aphidius gifuensis. The sequence goes on from NC_057792.1 coordinate 16,114,459, forward strand.
TGTAGAGATATCAATAAAATAGTTGAAATTTATTTTTCATAAATAATTGCTTTAACTTTTTTTTTTTTTTTTAAATGAAATAAATTTCAACTGTGAACTCTAGTCTGTCTTGTCAACATAATGTCACATTTTTTTGTTTTTTTTTTTAATTTTCTTAGTAAATCATTTAATTATTAATTTTAAAATTGTTAATTCAAAATTGGAATGATAAAATAGTCAAATAAACTTGGTAAATTAAGTAAATTCATTTAATTTTTTTTTCATTTTCATTTTTATAAAAAAATTTCATCAGTTTGATATTTTTATTTTTTTTCAGATATTCTGTGATAAACCGACTTGGAGACTGAATGAAAAAAAAATAAAAAATAACCCTCATCATTTCGGTAATTTCATAAAATCTTTTCACAATTTTTTCTAAATGCTATTTTATTTTTCTTCTCATAAGTCATAATAAATATTTTCCCAACCAAATAATACATAATTTTTCTAAACAATTTAAATTGTCATTTAAAAAAAAATGTTTGTGTTTTTGGCAGAAAAAAAAATATATACATATGTACAGTTTTATAAAAAAGGAAAAGAAAAATTAATAATTAAAAATCATATCATTTAAATGAAAATATAAAACAATAAATAATATATATTAATAAAATTCGAAAGTAATAATTAATTTCTGAAAATTGCAATGCTTGCCTGACAATATATTTAAAAAGAAAACAATAATTATTAATAATTAATAACAAAGCTATTGAAAAAATAAATAAAGAGAAAAAAACTACCAACAAATATATAAATATTTGTAAGCTAAATAATGAATAGTTTAAAAGAGAAAAAAAAAAAACTTGAATGACAATTTAATAAAGCATTGTTGAATTTAATGTAAAATCTATAATCGTCGATTATTGTTCGTAATGTGTACCTTGTAATTGATATTCATTTATGATAATTAATAAATAAATTGATAATCTTTATATATTATTAATCTTTATTATGATTATTATTGCTAAACATTTTTTTTTTTAATTTTAAGCATTCATAAATAATTTTTATTCTTCAAGTATTCTTTCAACCTCAACATAAAATTCATTTATCAACTTTTAAAATTTTTAATTTATAAAATAAACTTGCACGATTGTTTTATTTAAATATGATTTTTTCTCTTATCTAATTTTTAAAATTTGGACTTTGAGCTTTATTTTTGACGTGATAAAAAAACAAATATTGAAATTAATAGCATGAAAAATAATACATTTAGATGTTCAATTTTATCCATGTGATAATTTTTTATTAAACAATAATCAAGTAGTTTATAATTTAATTAATTATATTTATCATTTAGAAATAAAATTTATCCATCGAAATATTATGCAAAATTTCAATTATCGAAATTACATGGTCATCGAATTGTCGTAGCCAATTTTAATTGAGCCACCAGTACCAATTTCTGGGATTGATATATATTCTAAAATTTTAAATAATTCTGTTGAATTTATTGATCTTCAGCTTGAAACTTTTGACTATATAAATTATCTTGGACATGACTTATGAAATAATGTTGATTTAGAAATATAAAAAAAACTTTTTAAAATATTTTTTTTTCCATTTAAAATAAATTATGATTGAACAATCATAAAAAAAAGCGAGAAATAAAAATCTTGAATTTCAAAAATTAATAAAACAAGCAGTCTTAATTTATTTATTCAATTTAAAATCGTCTAGTCAGATGATCACCTTTTATCACCTTCTAAATTAAAAATGACACTCATTTAGTTCATGGTTTAATACAAAATTTGGATTTAAATCACGTGGTAGACAATGAAAATAAAATGTTTCTTATTTGATTTGAATTTTTTATTATATTTATTCTTTAACCTGATTATCTGAATCATTTTTTGTCTCATTTGCCACGTAATACTAACTGTAATTTTCCTATCATCTCCAACAAAAAAAAAACGACTTATTTGTTTAACAAAATCGTATATAAAGGTAGGCAACTCGAAATATAAACTTAACAAAGATAAAAAGTTCAACGAAAGTATACATAAAGCTTCCAGCTCAAAATAAAAATTACAGAAAGTAAAAATAAATCATGTTCAAAGTTAAAATTATATTTTTAATTTCATTAAAATTGTGCTATTGTAATTTAATTTATCATTATGAAAATGGATATCATTATCCAACGACAATTAATTATTATCCAAAAATATTATTTAATATAAATTATTCAAAAATTCATATAACAAATTATGAAAAATCTATTATCGAGCAAACAAATAAACATACTGATGTTTGTAATAATTTATTGTTCAATGTATTGAGCAGTGTTGCTGAAAATTTAAATGATCAAGACTCTCAAAATTATTTGGATTTACAATCATCAATTTTTTTTATGAATAAATTGTATACAAAAAATTTTACTGAATTTATTATTAATAATTCAAATACATCAGCAAAAATTATAACTGGTGATGTTAAATTTTCACTGAATAAAATTTATTCATTTGTCACTGAAAAATCAGATGATACGTTATTCAATGTTGATGGATTATTTAATACAATATTAAATATTGATAAAAAAAATAAAGTAAGTAAATAAATTATTTTTTTTATCATTTATAATACTAATTTTTATATAATTTTTTTAATCATAAGGAAAAAAAAAATTGTGATGTTTTGATGACAATTGAACAACAGTTATATAATGTATACAATTGTTTATCATTGACAATACTTAATATGTATTCAATGGCATTTTATAAAAACTCACCGAGTGTAGAAAAAAAAAAAATATTAAAAAGAAAATTAGGTTTATTGGCTAAAGAATCACTGCCAGTAATTGTCAAATTGCCATCACAAAATTTATATAAATGTGATCCAAAGGAATTCCAAGAAGGTATAATTTTTTCGAAAAAGAAATTTCGAAATGATTTACTTAATTTATGTACTCAATTAACAATCAATAATTATTATTATAGGTATCAATTTTATTGAGTTGAAAAATTTTATTACAACTCATGTGATTGGAAAAGATATAATGAAAAATAAAAATATATGTGACGATAGTTCGTCATGCAGTGATTATTCAAAAGTATTGTCACCGTTTGTACTTAATAATTCTCCACATCAATGTCAAGGATACTTGAGAAATTGCTGGAAGGTTTCAATAAATGATATTTGTTTATCGGTTAGTTATCATTTAAATATTTTAATAGTAATTTCCATTTAGAAATATTAATTATTACTTTACAATTGTTATTTAGGAAAATCAATCAAATAGAAGATATCAAGCTTTTAAAAATGATGATGGACAAAGCATTGGCTCATGGACAAATAAATGTCAAGGAAATAATATTGTTAGCTATGAAGAAATATCAAAAAATAAAAAATATTTTTTAACACCTTCTGCTGGAGTATTTTCAGCAAATTATGAAGCAGAAAAATGTGATATTTGTGCTTGTTATTGTGATAATGAATTTAACATCAATTCAATTAATAAATTTAGTCTACAAGAAGTACGAGCAAAACATGATCAAGGGTATGAATTGAAAATATTATTATTAAAAAATATATTCATAGTTTATTTTTGTCTATATATATTTCAATTTATTTTGTACATTTTTCTTGCAGAGTTGTTACAGGAATAAAATTTGATATTGATGGTGACACAATTGTCTTAAAAATACGAGTTGGTATTTTTATAAATGGAACTGTTGATGCTAATCAACAAAGTTGGGATTCAAATTATGTATCAACATTTAATCCAGGTACTTTACCACCATACTCATTAAATTCAACTGATCAACAATATTCTTCTCACAAAAATAATCATCCTTACAAAACAGTAAGACTAGATTACAATTGGAGAAATATGTATCTTGATAATTTAGTAGCACCACCAGGAAAATTAATTCAAGGTAATATTTATAAATTTAATTTAGTTAAAATACAAATTATATAATTACTTTTTTATGATTAGGAGTTAAATTTATTGAATGTTCTGATGGAATTTCGATTGGAATACTAGCAACAAGTATTAATGAAGAAAATTTACAACTTATTCCTGATACTGCTGAATGGTGGTCTATTTCAAATTGTTTTTTAGCATCCATTTCTAAACCAAGGTAAAATTAAATATATAAAAATCTTATCAATTTAATTTAATATTAAATTAATATTTATTTATTTCAATAGAATGGCTCTGAGTATTCCTAATAGTGCTGATGTTCCAACAAAATTAAAAACTCCAAATAATATAGTAAACAAAAAAAATTCATACGTAACATTTGAAATATCTGATTGGCAATTGGATGCTAGTCAAACAATTATTCCATTTATTGATGCTCAACCAGTAATAACAAGTCCATCAGTACCACTTTCTGGAATTACAATTCATTACAAAACACAGGATAAATCTGGTGGTTTTATTGGACTACAAATACAACCATTTAATCCTTCTTATTTTATGGATGAAGATATTTTAAGCAATAATATTGATAAGTTATTAAATGGCAAAAAAATCATTAATGATGAAGAATAATAATGACGAAATATTTTAACAATAAAATCAAGTAACTGTATTTAATTAATTGTAAAGAAATTATAAATTTAATTGACAAGTGAATATAATAGTTACAAAATAAATATAGAAAAAAAATTTAAAGAGAAAATTTTCGAAATTTCGAAATTTCGAAATTTTTCTTGCGAAAATGTATCATGAGATTTTATTTTTAATTTGTCAGGTAAATAGAGACAGGTTCAATTTACACTGCTAAAAATATGAGATAATTTTTTTTCCATATGAAAATTTAAAAAACAAATTAAAATTATTAATATTAAATTTAATATAAACTTTTATTGAATTAATTTATTTTAAATAAAATTAAAAAGTAAAAATAAATTGAAAAAAAAATTAATATAAATTGTTATTAAAAATTTTTAATGTTAATTGTTTTATAATTTAGTGAATAATTATTTTTTATCATTTTTATTTTTTAATAGTGCTTGTTGTTCTGGTAATTGTAAAGATTCTTTATTTAATTCTCTAAAATTTTTATCTGCTGAATCTGATTTTTCAGCAAGTTCTTTCAACGTTGGAATAATGTAATTTGTTTCGACAGATTCATCTTGAAGAATTTCTAATAGTCTATCTTCATTGTCAATAAATTTAACATTTTTCATTAAACCAAAATTACTTATTGATTTAGCAACATACTGATTGACTTGTAGAAAAATTAATTTCTGTGATTTTCCTTCAAATGCAAGCACCAATCTTTCGATTCCTTTTGTTGCTGTATAATCTATACCCTGAAATCTTTCAAAATCAACAACAACTGGATACACACATTCAGCTTCACGTTGTGATATTCTTGTTATTTTAGCTGTTAAAAATGATACAGCTGGATAAAATAATCCTACCTCTGGTTTCACCAACACATACTTGTGTCCCAAAATTGTCTTAAACAAATAAATATCATATTAATAATTATGTCAAATTAATATAAACAATTAACATAAATTATTTTACATACCTGTCGCAAATGAACTTCAACATTTGGTCTTGCTGATAAATATAATAAAAACAATGCATTTGTTGCTGTTCCACAAAGTAAACCAGTTTCAACATTGTAAATAATACAAATAAAAAAAGTCATACCAGCAACAAAAAAGTCTTTCTCTGTCAAAATAAAAATAATTTATTATATTTAAATAACAATATAATAATTTATTATCGAAATTTTAATTAAACACATTTTTTTTTTTCAAATGTAAATATTATTTTTTCATAAATCATCAAATTATTTTCCTTTAAAATTTGTGTAAATATTTTTTCCAAATTGATCAATTAGAAAATATAATTTAAAAAATATAATTTTCGTTTATTTCATGCAACTTACTATTTCCTTTCCATAAAATTTTAATAATTTTTAAATCAATTAAAAATATAACAGCAGTCATAAGTACAGCAGATAGAGTTGCTCTTGGTATAAAGCCAAAATATGGTGTTAAAAAACTCAATGCAAGTAGTGTTAATACACCAGAATAAATACCAGCCATTGGTGTTTGTATACCACTTGCACTTGATACAGCACTTCTTGTAAATGCACCACATGTTGGCATTGATGATACAAAACTTCCAGCAATATTACAAACACCAAGTGTTAACATTTCTTGTGTTGCTTCAACTGGTCTATCTGTAACTGTTTAATAAATTAAATATTAATAACAAAATCCATTTTTTTCATTAAATTAATAATTGTAAAATTATCTTACCAAATGCTTTTGCAATAGCAACATTTGTAAGAACAGCAATAAGTGGTATCATAATTATTCCACTTCCTAAATTTGTACACATATCTTGAAAATTATATGTTACATTTCCAATAGATGTTGTAAATGGTGGTAATGTTATTTTTGGTAAACCCTGTTTAACATTACCAGCTGTTAAAAATATTAATTCACCATTATCATGTTGTTGTATAAATGTTAAATATGATGTTATAAATACAATCAATGCATTTCTTGATACAGATAAAAACCAAAAAATCTTTTCCATCAATAATCCAAATTTTAAATTTATCTGTTTAATACGAGTACAGTCAATGTCTTTTAATTTCTGTTGAGATGTAAATTATATATATATTTTATTATTAAATATTTAAAACGAAATATGTTATATTCAGGCTCGGGAAGTTTGTCTGTTATTTCAGATCACCGAAAATACCATGTCAACATGGTGAAAAATAGTTAGAAAAAAAGACGACCTGAACCTCGTACATCGGAAAAATGGTCTCAAAAAATGGCCTTATTTTTATTGGCCTTTTAAAAAAAGCCTTATTTTTTGAGGGAAGAGAATTTCTTTGGGAGAGAGAATTTCTTTGGGCCAAAAACATAAGACCTTTTTTTCTAACTATATTTCACCATGTTGCAATGGTATTTTTGGCGATCTGAAATAACAGACAAACTTCCCGAGCCTGTAAAACTTATATTTTATTTTTACTTACTCTAAATAATAGTAAAAATATTATACACATTATACCAAGAATAGTATCATTGTATCTTATGTTAGATTTTTGTTTAAATGTTTTATAAATTATTTCTAATATTCTTTCAGATCTTATACGAAGACCAAGAAGTCCTGGTAGCTGTGACAATACAATGATTATTGATGTCGCTGATGTGAAGCTTGATGTAACTGGTAGTGATATAAAATCAACTAAAAAACCTAAAATTTGCATTAAAATAAATTAATAAATAAATGGTAATAAATTAATTATTAATTTAAAACTTACCAAGGTTTAATAAACCCATGAGAAGTTCAACACAACCAGCCATGAAACTTAATAGTACAACATAATCAATTGGCATGTCATGAGTGTATTCAGCAGTTACAAGTGACATTAATGATGTTGCACCAATTGACACCTCTTTAATTGTTCCAAAAAAAACATAAATAAAACCACCAACAAATGAAGAATAAAGTCCATACTGAAAAATTCAAATTAAAATATAAATTTTGTTTTGTTTCTATGAAATATTTACAAACCTGTGGTGTTAAACCAGCAAGTGATGCATATGCAATACTTTGTGGTATCATTGTCAGGCCCAGTGTAATACCAGCAATAAAATCAGATATTGCATAAAAACGTGAATAATTTGGTAACCATCTAGTTATTGGAATATATTTTTTAATATAATATTTGCAATTTTTATTTTGCAAAATTTTTTTATTATTTTCTTTATCATCTTTATCATTTTTATATCTTGTCACTGTAAAATATAAAATAAAAATTATAATTTAAAAATTTATTTATTTAATAAAAAATAATACTTACTTTTTTATTTATTTATTTATTTATTTAAGAAAATAAAAATAATTTATTATTTGTTTTAATTAATTTATATTTAAATGAAAATAATATATATTTTTTTAATGTGTGTTACTGACAAGCAAACTTTTGAGACTAATCATATTTTCTTGAGTAAAAATTTTCATTATCTTTTGTTAAATGAACATGTAAATAAGTGGATAACGTTTTGCACATATAAAATCTATCAAATACACATGTTCAGATTTTAATAATGATAAGAAACATTGAATACACGGAAGCCTTGTTTTTTTTTTTTATATTATTATTATTTTTTAAATAATAATAAATATTTTTATACTTATCAAACAAGATATTTATTTTATTCTTTATTTGTACTTTTTTGCAATGTATACGTTGATCTTTTCATAGAGTCATATCATCAAATTAAACGTGTATATTACTAGCACAATTTTTTAATTTAATTTAATGATAATTGACAAGATACTTGTCCATATACAACTCTTGACATTAACTCTTGACTACTGGAAAATTACAAATCATTATACTTTTTTTTTCATATAGTTTATTATTTAAATGACACATATTTTGTACATAGCCCATAACAATAATTATTTACTTAAATTAAAACTCACAAAAAAAAAAGGAAAATAAATAGATCATGAAAAAATTATTGATTGTAAACAAAAAAATGCACATTTTATTTTATTTTTTTTTTAAAAAGAAATATTATTTTTAAATTGAAAAATCAATCTACTGGTAAAAAAAAATTATGAAATTTTTCAAGTATTTTAAACAAAAAGATAATAGTAATAATAATAAGTATCTAATTTTGATTATGTTTATTTTTTTTTATTAATTAACGAAGTTTTTTGCTGACAAGATCAACCATTTCATCGATCCTTTGTGAAATACCACGGAATTTTTTGGGCTCTGGTCCAATCATTTGGATCAATTGTGGCACTTCTTGTCCACTTATTTGTGTAAAACGTGCAAGTGATTTCATACAAGCATAAAGTTGTTCTTCTGATGGGCTTCCATTGAAGTATTGTAATATTGCCATTGTTAATTCAACAGCAACATCATCAAATACCTGAAAAATATTAACGAAAAAATTAAGTAAAAAGTTACTTGTTTATTACTTAAATTCATTGTTTATTTATTTTTTTTTTTTAAATAATTATCATGATTGTTTAAAATAGTATTAATAAATTTAAAAGCCATGGATATTGTTTTTTTTTTTTTGTTCGCAGGATAAGACTCACCTTGGGTGTTAATAAAATCAACAGAAAAAAAAAAAAAAAAACTGGGACAAGTACCTTAGAAATGCTGCCATTTGGTAATAGTTGCCGGAGTTTTTTGTTTTTGTTCATTTTCTGAAAAAAAATATATATCCAAACCCTACAAAATAATCCGTCCTGGCAATATTATTTTTAATTTAAAAAATTTCGATTTAAATATTTTTTTTTAAGGTTTTAATTTACAATTAAAAATCATCAAATATATGAGTTTAACATAGAGCTAGATAAATATTCCTCAAGCATTTTAAATATTTCGTACAAAAAATAAAAAAAAAATTCAAGTTAATTTAAAAAATTATACGAATTAAGGCAGCACTTCTGGTTTTGCAATATTAGTATTATGATTTATGTTATGTATTACAAGCTTAATGCAAAAAAAAGATTTTATTTGATTGATAAAATGTGGGTAAATAAAATAAAAAAAAAAGTGTGTCAATGTCAGTATAATAATTAGAACAAAAAACAGTGATTAAATAAAATACAGACCACAGTTTTTACCTCCTTGCAAGCAAGGTTGTGAATAATAGCTGCACCTCTTTCTTGAAGAGCAGATGATTCTGATAGCAATGTGTGTACTGATACTTTTGTTGTGACTCTTATATTGCTTATACCTTGATTATTATATTGCCATTCAGATATATAAAGTAACCATTCAGAGCTACTTAAATTTTCAAACATATTTGCCATCTGTAAATGATTTCAATTATTATTATTACATGATAAACAAATTAACAATTTATATATTTAACTTACAAATTGTGCAAGTGGAAGTTGTTCTTCAATTGGATGACGATCAATATCAAATGCATAATTCATAAGAATATGTTCACGTCGATCTTGATGTAGCAATAATATAACATCATCTTTCAATGCAGCATAACCAAGTATATTTAATAATTTAACTCTTGCTTCACTTTGTAATGTTTTGTCATACAATATTCTACCTGTAATTAATTTTAAAAAATTAATGCTTATGATTTATATTATTAATTTGATATTTATCTTTAATATAATTACCAATAAAATTTAGAAAATTATCACCAAGTGCCCATGATCCTTCATTTTCAATGACATACTGACGTAGCTCATCAAGATTTGTTAATTCAGTATCATTTAATTTACCATCAAGTATATTACCAAGTGATTCAAATTCTTTTGTTAAATTAATATCATCTTTAAATACAATTGGTGGATCACGTTGACGTTTTTTTTCTTCAACTTCACGTCTTTCTTCAGCTTCCATTTGTAGTACACGTTCTGATGGCATCATTTCAGCACCAATATCACCACCATTTGATGATTGAATTTCTACAACTATTATTTATAATTAATTTATTTATTATTTTTTATTAATTAATGCTAATATACCTTCACTTTCTGCCATTGTTTCGTAATTACTTGGTCCAGTACTATTACTTTCACTACCACTTTGTTGTTCAATTTTTTTATCTTTTTTATCTTTCTTTTTTTTCTTTTTTTTTCTTTCTTTTTTAGCTAATTTTTCATTCAATACATTACGTCTTTCTTCTAATGCAATTGAATTTAATCTTGCTTCTTCAATTTCAGTATTTAATAATTGATAATCTGGTGATAATTCTCTTTGTATACGTGGTTCAACAAATCTATGACCAACAGTAAAACCAGCACTTGAATGACTAGCAAGTGTTTCAATAAGTGGTGCTAATGCTTGTCCAATTTTTCTGTTAATAAAATTATTATTTTTTTTTTATGCGTTTTATTCTAAATATAAATTATGATTCTATTTACTTACGTATTAAGAATTTCTTCTGGTAAATCAAGTATGTATTTTGGAATACCACTGCCAACAAGAAAATTACTAACTTCGTCAGAAAAACAGTTGCAATTTAAACGTAACAGATGATACGAACCCGGTCTGTAATATAATTAAAATATTATTATTATTATTTTAATTTAAATCTTGCCAATTATTTATTAATCTATTAATAAATTTTACTAACGCAAATTTTGATGTACCAAGTCCGTTGATGTACTCGAGAAATACCGAGTATGGAAGAAATGTTTGACCCAATGTTTCAATTTTTAATGGTTCACCCAATGGAGTTCCACCCTTGAGAAAAAAAAATAAATAAATATATTAAAAATCTAATTTAATAAATATTATAAATTTTTTTTTAAACACTTTTCAAAAGAACGCAAATATAGTTTTAAAAAAAAATTATTATTAAATAAATTAGTAGATAAAATACACTGTGACACATCACTGATGATAATAATAATTACGCATATGATAAAAATAAAAAAAATGCACAATGATAAAATATAATATGAATGGAAATAATCTTTGATAGATGAAATTGATCGAATTAAATATAACAATGTTTGTTTTATGATAAATTATAAATTGATAATTTAAAAAAAAAATTAACCGGGGACTTACTGATTATAATTTGTGGCAGCTTTGAGTGCCCAACAAGAGAATGTATGAAAAGAAATAAGTATCATGTATGTTGAGATTTTAAAACGAGGCAATGATGAATTTTATTTTTGGAATCATCCGGACCAAATTTAGTCCAACGTTGGAATGATCGTATCGTATAGCAAGTGGCTCCCCAACTACCATTACAAATTTACTTTTTATCTTTTTATAAATTATAAAAAAAAATAAAAAAACAACTAAGGGGAAATTGAAAAATGTTTTTATATTTTTCTACTATTTTTTTTTACTATTATATATTTTTAAATTTAAAAAATATTCAAGATGTATTTTACAAATCGAAATATTTTGTAATCGAAATTTCCAATCGAAAAAAAAATATATTTTTTATAAAATAATTGAATTTAAATTTTACATAATTTATTGTTCAAGTTTATTTTTAAATATAGAAAATAAATGCCTAATTGAGACTCGAAATACAATGATAGAAATTTTTCAAAAATTAAATTATTTCGATGAAGTTAAATCGAAAAATAATTGAAGAAAAAAATTACAAATCAATTGACAATATTTATTTCAAATAAAATCACGAAATATTGTAGGAAAGTGATTGTTAATTAATTTTTGAAAATAAAATTAATAATACATACTGGTCTAATACTTTGTACACCGGTTGGTCCGTAGAAATATTCTCTGCCATATGCAACAATTGATGTATGCCATATACCATCCAAATGTCTTCCTAAAAATAAAAAACAAATAAAACATAAATAATAAACATCATTTGTTTGATAATATAAAATTTTAAAATGTTAATAATTTACGTTGAAATAATAATAGTTTAACAACTCGAAATTTAAAGTTGACCCAGTTTTCCTAAATTAGAAAATAACTTCCGTGATAGTCAGCATCTCACATAAAATATTTTCTTATTTTTTAATCTTTCTTTTTGAATAAAAAAATAAAAAAATATATTTTTTAATGGTTAATTCTATTCTGGCTATGTTTCTTGAGCACATCCTCATTGGTCTCTCTCCAATTCTTCCAAAAAAACTAAACAGGGTCACAAACCTTTTAGTTATTTTATTTTTTTTTTTTTCAACAAATAGACACTTTAAGCTTTTTTTTCTATCAAATAAAAATAACAAGTGTATGTCAAGTGCATCAATTTAATAATCAAAATTTTCCAATAAATATTTTTCGAAATAATTTTTAATAATTTAGCTTTATATTCTTACATGAATCGAAATATTTGTAAATTTATGAAAATTGAAACCTTGAATTTAAATTATTCATAAAACAAAAAAAAAAAAAAAATTATCAACATGTTTTTTTGTTCAATAAACTTCCGCAATATTTAATGCCAGAATTTAATAAAATTATTTGTTTTTTTGAAGCTCAAATTTGACAGTTGTCAATAAATTAAATTGCAAAGAAAATTAAACATTGAGTCATAATTTAAATTTTTGACAATGTTTATAAAATACATTTATTTAATCATCAGTATAAAATTAAAATTAAAATTGACTGATTTAATAAAAATAGACATGATAAATTGGCTATAGTACAATTGTGAGTAAATGTCTTGATTTGGCACTGTCATACTGTGACGTTGTTAAAAATTTTGTTTAAATAAAAAAAATATATTTATTATAATAATAAAATATAAATGTTTATGTATTTTTTAAAACTATTTTTATTATGTTTAGACTTTGATTCATTTATTTTTAAATGTATAAAAAATTTTTATTTTTACCTATTAAAATTGGTGCCATCAAGGTTGCTGCTCCTTTTGTCAAATCATAAATATAAAGTTCAACTTTTGTTCCCAATTCATCGTCGTCTTCCATCCTGTTGATTGCCTGAAATTAAATAAATTTTTTTTTCCAAATAATTCAAGCTTAAAAATTAAACTTTTTTCTTTTGTTTTTATCTGTATATTATTTATAAATTATTCTAAAAAAAAATATTAATTATCAGACTGGAAATAAGCCACCAGCTGTGATAATTATTTAATTACATTTCAGTATTTTAAAAATACTCACATCACGTTTACGTTCTTCAAAAGAAATAAATCTAATCATGATTATTAAAAATCAATAATTTTATAAATGATAAAAACACACGACAAGTGTATCAAACAAGTCAACAAACTCATTGAAATTGAAACAAGAATTAAACAGCCAAAATCGAAAATAAATCATTATAAATACGTAAATAAATCGTAAAAAAAAATTTGAAATAAAAAAAAAGCAGATAAATCAACTGATCGACTTGATTGACAGTTGATTGATAAATTTATCAGGTAGTTTTCGATATTATCTATTGTACTAATTAACTAATTAATTTAAAAAAATAATTCAAATTTAATAAACATACCTGTTGTATTATTTGAGTTGAATATTTTAAGATATATTTTTATAAATTAAATAAAATCACAATTGAACTTTCGTTTTTTTTCAAATGATTAAAATAGTATTGAACAATATAATTATATTAATGACAAGAAATAAAAAAATTAATTTATAATTATTTAAATAATTTATTAAAAAAAAATAAATAAAAGGAAGAGACTGCTTCAAGTGTCTGGTGTTAAATGCATCCAACGAGAAACAGAAAGCTGATTTTCACAAATTCTAGTTTCTCACATGATACACTTGATGCTGATGCTGATGTTGATGATGATGATGATGATGATTATGATGATGACAGAGAGAGAAAGATAGAATTATTTTTATGAGAAAATATATATTATTTTTTTTTGAGAGAGAGAGGTAAAAAGAGGGCGGTATAAGCATGTCTAATTCTTGGCAAAGAATTTACGATGGCAAAAGAGGGTCATTTGCAATAAACCGAGTTAAAATTCAATTATTTAATTTAACTTACAAGAATATTTAAAATTAGTTAAAACATTATTTATACACATGCATGAAATTATTTAAATACAAATTAAAAAGACCAAAATTTTTTATCAAAAGAGGTCAATAATATTTTGCTGCTTTTTTTTAAATAAAAATAAATAAAATTTTTACTATTTTATTTAATTGATAAAAAATACTTGCTTAATTAGAATTGAATAACATTTTAAATTATTCATTAATTGTACTATTTAAAATCAATTAAATTATATTTTTTTTTAGTATTCAATTTTAATTTAATTATTAATTTAAAATATATTCAATTTCATAAAGGAATTTTTAATTTTACTTTTTTTTTTTTTTTTTACAATATCTAAATGATTTTTTTTAACAACAATTAAATTAAAAAATATCTTTTTTTAAATATAATCATAGAAAGTAACACCAACAAAAAAATTATAAAAATTCCCATAAATTTATGTATTTTTTTTTTGACCAAAATAAATTTAATTTAACAAAAAAGTTGTCAATTTAGAATAAATAAATTATGGATTATTAATAATAATAACAATTATTAAATTAATTAATTTGTTAATAAAAACTTACAAAATTCAGTTAATTAAATTATCTTGATTTGTTTACTGGAAAAAATTAAATTGCCTAAAACATAAAAAAAATTTTAAATTAATTAATTTTGTTTATATTATTTGTTTGTTGTTATTTATATTATGCTTACTCACGTTTAAAATTTTAACACAAATTTATCTTTATGCATGTACACCACCATATGCATGTGTTGAAAAAAAAAAAAAGAGTTCAGTCTTTCTGTGTGTTGGATCAAGTAACGTGACAGACAAAAAAAAAAAATAATAGAAAAATAAAAAAAGTAAAACCTTGTCTGTTGTATTAAAAAGTTACCCAGGATTATCAACCTCCAAGTTATATTATAAATAAAAAAATAATATAATTTAACAATAAATTGTACTAACAAATTTAATATTACAAAATATACATTTAAAAATATAAACAAACCAATAATAAATAATACATTTAACGTCAAATAATTTGAGGTTAGTTTACCCAAAAGTTGATTACTCGACAAAATTTTCAATCTCTTTCTTTGTACATTGTTGGGGATTTAATATAAAAAAATAAATAAACAAATAAAAAACATAATAAACAATACTAGGGATTTTTTTAAATTTCAAGTTGTCATCTAGACAGAACAACGCACACAAATTGGGGAACAGCTGATGCTCTCTCATCAACCGGCGAAATGTCAAAATTAACGCAAATTGTAAGTTTATAAATATCTATAATTTTCAATTAAAATTAATATTTATTTATAATTTATTAATAATTGTATTATATTTTTTTTTATTTCACAATTATTATTAATTATTAATTATTATTTTTTATCAATGTTTACGACCTTAGACATGCGTCAATTATTTACCGTTGCTACAGAAACCTACGCCAACTAATAAACAATTTAATAAATTAATAAACAAATCATTGTTTATAATAATTAATTAATTTAATTATAGCATTATTATACTGTATAAATAATTGTTTATATTTTTTTTATTATTAATATTAAAACTTGGAGTAAACTGTTTGAAAAAAAAAAAAAAAATTAATTTTTTCATTTTTAAAGACCCTGAGAGTTCAATCACCCGATGGAACAAAGAGAATTGACGTTGATCCAAATGATACAACTTTTCAACTTTTTGAAAAGGTAATAATTATTAAAAATAAAATTATAATTATATTAATAAATTAATAACATTTAAAAACATTTATCTTTAGGTTTATGAAACATTTGATTTGAGTAGTTTTGCATTTTGTTTATATAAACAAAGAAATCGTAATGATGAAATTATATCATCAAGAAGTAAAAGTGTATCAGGATGTGGTCTTGGACATGGTGATATGGTGTATTTAACACCAATTGATGGATCATTGTTAACAAGTAATTCATCAAGCAGTACATCATTGAGTTCAATTGAAAAAAGTAAGTTAATATTTAAAAAAGAAAAATTAAATGAAAAAAAATTAATTTAATTAATTATTTTAGAAGAACCTTTATCAACTGAATCAACACCAGGTGTTAGTCGTCGTAATACATCAATTGGTACAGCTAAAATTGCAACAAATATTATTGAAGATGAAGTTGATCAGTTATTATGGAAAATGGATGGTAAAATTCAACGTAAACGTGATGAAAAATTATGTAGACATGGTGCAAATGGTTGTTGTGTTCATTGTTCACCAATTGAACCATTTGATGAAGCATATTTAAAAGAACAAAATGTTAAACATTTGTCATTTCATTCATATTTAAGAAAACTAACTGCTGGTGTTGATAAAGGTAAATTTTTACAACTAGAAGATATAAGCTGTCGTATTAAACGTGGATGTAAAGATCATCCACCTTGGCCACGTGGTATTTGTAGTAAATGTCAACCAAATGCAATAACATTAAATCAACAAACATATCGTCATGTTGATAATGTTGTATTTGAAAATGCAAATTTAGTTGAACGTTTTTTAAATTATTGGCGTAGTACTGGTCATCAACGTTTGGGATATTTACTTGGTAGATATGAAATACATTCAGATGTACCATTGGGAATAAGAGCTGTTGTAACAGCAATATATGAACCACCACAGGTAAATAAATTTAAAAAATTAACAATATATAAATTTTATTATCACGTCGAAAAGCAAATAACTAATTATTTATTTTTTGCTTTTAGGAAAGCACAAAAGATGGAATTGTATTATTACCTGATGAAAGAGAAAAAATTGTTGATGATTTAGCATTAAAATTAAATATTAAAAGAGTTGGATGGATATTTACTGATTTAATTGCTGATGATATACAAAAAGGAACAGTTAAACATGTCAGAAATATTGAGAGTCATTTTTTATCTGCTCAAGAATGTATTATGGCTGGACATAATCAAAATAAATATCCAAACTCATGTCGTTTTTCAAAAAGTGGATCATTTGGATCAAAATTTGTAACAGTTTGTGTTACAGGTAATTGTTATTATTATATATTTTATTGTTACAAATTTATTTATTTATTTTTTATTGGTAATTTAGGTGATGATAAAAATCAAGTACACATGGAAGGTTATCAAGTATCAAATCAATGCATGGCACTTGTACGTGATGGCTGTTTGGTACCAACAAAAGATGCACCAGAACTTGGATACGTCATTGAGTCAACAGACAAACAATATGTTCCAGATGTCTACTACAAGGTAAGAAATTTATATGCTATTTTAATGGCTTAATCATATTTCGATTGTAGACTGGTTAGACATTCTTGTTAGGAAATAATTGTAGAAATTAGCTGAAAATTTATAGACAATTTTATAGATATTATTGAGACACTTAAATTAAAATGAATGGGTTAAATAATTTTAAACTCATTGAACGAAATGAAGAACAGTTTTATAAACCAAGCTCGACAGTTTTTTTTTTTTTTCTTTTTTCAAGTACATCTATTAGTTAAGCACTAAATATTATCGTTTTTTTTTTTTTTTATATCGTAAACGATCGAGTAACATAATCGTACATTTTATATCGATTAAATTTTATTACGAAAAATATTTAAACCACCGACAAACGATGTCTTGTGTGGAGTCAATTTTATTAACGAAAATAATTTTTTTTTTTATCATCAACTTGAAAAATTAATAAACAAAAATATTTAAAAATGGAAAAAAAATAAAATAAAAAAATAATAAGACTGATTTAAGGATGCACAGTAATTCGATTTCTTACTGATTTGTTTTTTTCATGCAGTTTTTGTTTATTATTTAATTCATTCGAAGAAGATTTTCATTGTTTTAAATTCTTTTTTTTATCAACGTTAATCATTGCTCTGTTTAGTGTGCTTGTTTGTTGTAATATTTAAATAATTTTTTTTATTTAAATACTCATATTTTAAAATTAATCTAAAACTTTTCTTTTTTTTTTTTTCGTTTAGTTTAATAAAAATATATTTATATACAGTACGGAGAAAACTATTTTACTGTCTATAAACTATTTTTTCTTTTCACATTTATCAACACACAAATAAAAATATTTGCATTATATTAATTTTTCTTTTAAACATTTGGTACAACTAAACTTTGTTTAGATTTGTCAGCCGCGTTATGCAATATATTTTTAAAACATTTAACTCTCCTTTTAATCACAAAAATATTACGCATTATTTGTTTTAATTCGTTTGTATTTTTCGATTGATAATTTTCTGTCACAAATATTTTTTTTAACTACAGATCATTTGATTTTTCATCGTGTCAATATATAACAGTTAGACAAAATAAGAATTTTACACGAGAATATATATTTTTTTAAATTTTTTTAAGTCGTTTTTCTAAGACATAATTGTAGTAATTGTTTTACACGTAAAGGAATGACTCGTTTATAAATATTTATATCTATATCGTTTTTACCCTTTTTTATTATAATTTAATTTTTAATTTAACCTTATGATTATTTGGAACATTTATTTATCGACTTGATCATTTTTTTATTTGATCTAATTGAAGGTACATTTATCATTTTGCGTTCCACGCTTAGGCCTTGCTAGCTTTTTCTTTCTTTTAACATAACATTCATATTGAATATATATTTTTTTTTATATTTTAAATTAAAAATAATAATTTGGCTTTAGCCATAACGAAAAAAAAAATTTTTTTAATACATTTATTTCATTTTTTAAAAATAATATTTGTTCAAAACTTGATTCGTTAATTATTTTCTTTTTTTCTTTAATTTCTACCAAGGCATAGTATAATATTTAAACGAATTTTTTTCAACATAAAAAATTAATAACTTACTAACAATTGATTTGTTTAAAAAATTGATCATTTTTTTTTTTTCATGCTTATACTTTTTTACCAACAAAAAACATAAATAAAACAAAAAAATATGCCTTGGATTTTTCGTGCACATGATTAGTATTGTAATTAACATTTTTTGATATACTTTTTTGCTTTTTTTAAATAAATTATACTAATTGATTAGCCTACTAGAAAAAAAAAACCAACAAATATATAACAATTATTTGTTTTTGTTTTTTGATAAACATAGAAGACATAGACTAAAGATTATCACCGATTCAGATCGACAATTGAGGTACATATGTATAGGAAATATATATATATTTTTTTTTTGTTTTTTTTTTCCTTTGATAATCGTAAACACAAAGGAATCATGATAAAAAGATTCCTTATTAATAGCAAAATACAGATATACATATATCTATCATCAAAACAATTTATTGATATATTTATTTTTCAATTGAAAAATATTTTTAATAATGATAAATACTTTTTTTTGTATCTCTCTTCTCATTTAAATCTTTAACTTGCATAATATTTATTTCAAAAAATATACTTTAATACTCTCAAAAATACCATTTTAAAATAATAATTAAAAAAAAAAAAGAAATAGAAAAATATTTTCTTACAATTTTCCACACTGTGATATTAATATATTTTTAGTTGGTTTACCAGTTTGATCCCCATAAGTTGATATTTTTTCAACAAGTTCAAGTCCCTCAACAACATGACCAAATATACCAGTAAAACCTTTCATTTGTTGTAAAATAATACGAAATTGTGAACCAACCATTCCCATATTATCATGTCTTTTTTGTGTTCTACGCATACCAACAGCTCCTCTAACTGCTGGAAATTTAGTATCATCAGGCATAAAATAACCATCAGGAAATATACTTCTTCCACCTCTTCCATTATTAAGCTCAAAATCACCAGTTATTATTGATTCATTTTCCCAACATTGAAATATTGAACAACCCTTGTATCCAATACCACTTTCACCAGTTGTTAATATACTAAAATTTTTTGTCATATTTGGTGCAACATCTGGACGTATTTCAATGACAATTCTACCATAATATCCTCCATTAACATCAATATTAAAATAATACATTGGATAAATATTAACAGGTCCACGAAGTATTATATTATTTATATTATTATTATTTGTATTATTTGTATTATTAATTAATTGTGTTGGTGAATGAATTGATAGTAATCCAGATGTTGTGGTATTACCAGATGAACTACCAGATGAACTTGTTTCTTGTTGTAGAAATGAATTTTGTTGTTGATAAATAATATTATTATTTGTTGATGATAATGACGATGATGAATTTGATGATGGTATTATATATTTTTGTGATATATTTATATTATTTGTTTGTAATTGTTGTGTTAATAAATTCATTGATTGTTGACACAATTCTTGTTGTATATTATTATTATCAATAAATGATGATGATAATTTTTTATTGATAATATTATTATTTGCATATAATTGTGATATGCAATAATTAGCAAGAAATAATAATGGATTAATTGTTGTTTGATTATTTAATAATCCAATATTTGATTGTTGTATTAATTTTGTTATAAAATTATCATTATTACCACAATTAATATCGTCAATTGATTGTTTTAATATATCAAAATTAAATAATATATTTGAATGACATATTAAATCATCAAGTTGACATTGTAACATCATTTCATGATATTTTTTTTGTAAATGTGTTTTTTCATTTAATAATTGTGAATGTAAATTAACTATGTCATTTGGACAATTTGTTAATTGTAAATTTGCTTTAACTTTACCAAGTGTTTCACGTGCATCTGATAATTCTGGTATATTTGACCAATTATTTTGTAAATTATTTTCAACATGAGTTTTAATTGTAACACATGATTCAAGTATTTTTATTAAAAATTCACGTTGTTGAATTGCTAAATTTTGTATTTCGTTTGATAATTTACCCATTGTTGATAGCTCAAGTTGAACCTTTGTTTAAATAATTAAAAAAAAACCATGATACATTTATTTTATGATTTTATTAAGTACAAAAATTAATTACTTACTTCAGATATTAATTGTTCTTTGGCATCAAGTTGAGTTTTAATTTGATGACCAGGATGATCTTGGGGTGTTGCACATGCACGACAAAGTGCTTTACAACATGTACCACACCAAAGTGCCAATGGCATTCCATGAACATGACAATTTTCACTCTAAACAAATAAAAAAAAAATTATAATTAATCAATTGCCTGAAATTATACTGCAAGGTTTTGACCTTATAGAAATCTTCTTAGTTATTAATATGGCTTCATATTGTGACTTTTATTTTTAAATGTTTAATTTATTTTATTTATATATTCTTTTTTAAATTACCTTTCTTTCATTTTCTATTGTTGTTTTTTTTATCATATTTTTACTATTATCATTAGTTTTAAAATATGAAAAATTATTAGCCAATGCAAGAAGTGGTGAATATGTTGGTAAACCATCAGCTCCATCATCACCTAATTCAGTTCTTTTCCAACAATGAGCACAAAATAATTCACGTCCTTTTGTAAAATTATTTTCAATACAACTTAAACAAAAATAATGCTTGCAACTTAAATATTTTGGACATTGTTCATTATCATTATATTTTTGTTTACAATAACCGCATAATGTTAATTCTTCAAGATCAGTTAAGACACTTGGATCCAGCATCTGAAAATCAAACATTTTATCTGAAATAACAAAAAAATAAATCAAATAAAAAATAATTAATTAAATTTAAAATAAATTTTTCAACAATGAAAAAAAAAAAACTAAAAATACTTTTTACAATTTAAAAAAAAAACAATCTCAAAATATTAAAAAAATAAATGATATTTATTTTTTTTATTTATATTTACAAATAACATTTTACCCTAATTATTATTTTATTATTTTTTTTTCAAATAAAAAAAAAAGAAATTCAAGCAAGTAAACAAATAAATAAAAAAAAAAAAATAAAAAAACATTTAGATATATAAACACTGGAACATTGGGGCAGATTTAATATATAGGGCGGTTTAAAAAGAGGGGTGAAAGAGGGAGTAGGTAGGTGACGAACAAGTCGGTTAAGATCAAAAGAATAATAAAAAAGTGGGGATGCTACAAAGAGGCAATGGTTGATCCCAGATTCCCGCGCGTTTCCATTATCACACATTCCCCCCCTCCCCCCCAACCTCGTAATAAACAAAAAAATAAAAATTATTTATTAAATAATAATTTAAATATCCATACCATGCGTTGTATATTTTAATTAAAAAAAAAAAATATCTTTCTCTTGTCTCTTCTTGCTGCAAAAAAAAATCAACCAGGAAACTTGTTTTTTTTTTTTTTTTTAAAGAAATCAATGTTGAAAACAAAAATAAAAAAAAATAAATATATTATTTTAATTATTTATCATCCACTAAATAATATTTTTATTTGACTTAATTTTATGTCAATAATTTCACTCATATAATCCCAAATTTTGATGATTTCTCCATCACTCTTGTCACCCAGATGTTGATTAATTTTTTCGATTTTTTATTATTATTTTTCACTACACACAATTGGTACTTTGTTAATTATTATTCATGAAACCCCACTAATCTTTTAATGCCTGTCTTTTTTTTTTCTTCTTTTTTAAAATAGATTTTTTATTAAAAAAAAAAAACGATAAAGAAATAAATATTTTTGTGATTTTATTATTATTATTATTATTTAAACTCTTGCCGGTTTTTATTAACAATGTAAAATTATTAATAATAATAATATTTGATTAATATTTTAATCTGAATTTATCAAGTTGATTTGATTGATTTTTTCAAGTGTATGATTTAAAATGTTGCTTGTAATGAATATGATATTTAACTTTTGTGTGTTTTTTTGATTAAATTGTAAATCAAGTTGTAATTATTAATTAATGTAAGACTTTGAGGACACTGAGGAATAAGCACTGGCCACTGACTACAACTTGGCATGGCAGCGAAAAAAAAAGGGAGTTAGATTACGATGATGAGGTTGAGACTTGAGGGGAAGTTGAAGAGGAGGAGAAGAAATCAACATAATATGACCAAGTTGGCGCTGATGTTCGTATCGCGCTTGTTGCTTCGTCTATTATTTTCCCTCCCTCCAATAATTTTTTTTTTTTTGTTTTTTATTCACATTTTTATACTGTTATCATATTTCCTAATCATTATTATTTTTTTTCTGTTTTAATCATTGATAACAATGATATAACATTTCAAAAAAAAAAAAAGAAAAGAAAAAAAAACCCTGACAAATTGATTTTTAAATATTTTTTTTTTAATTAAAAGCAATTAAAAGTTAAAAGACGTGATGAAATATCTAATGATTGGATGATAATTTAGATTTAGATTTTGTCATTATGATTGTGTAACCAATCATAGTACTTGATACAATACCGCCAATTTATTTGAACCAATTGAGAGTCAATTGAGTGTTTTAGAATTTTGCAATTATCGATTATTTTAGCTTAGACTATTCACGTGGTCAATAATAATTAAATGATATTTATAGAAATAATATAATGTTGATATTTTGTTGAATAGCTAAATATAAAAATTATTTATTACAGGAAAAAGATTCTTATGGCAATGAAGTATCAAGAATTGCTAGACCATTACCAGTTGAATATCTGTTGGTTGATGTACCAGCATCAACACCATTGACACCACAATATACATTTTATTCAAATGACAATATAAAACCTTTTCCAGTTGAAAATAGGTAAATATATTAAACCCAACAAATAACTATTTATAAATAATTAATTAATAATTTAATATTGTAGATTAATTGATGGACAAATTCAAGAATTCAATGCATTTTCAAATTACATGCAACAATTCACACCAGATGAATTTTTAAATGCTGTTTCGGATTTTCATTTATTATTGTATATTAGTACAATGGATATGTTACCAATGATGGAACACATGGATACATTATTAGATGCAATTATTAATAATGACAATGATAAAGCTAAAGAATGGTCAAAAAGTGAACACTGGGCAACTGTTGAACAATTAATAACTGCAACATCTTCTTCCACATCGACAAATCACACTGGTTCATTTGGACATAATAGATCAAATTCATCATCTGGTATTGATGTTGGACCAACAAATGGTAATGGTTCATCAAATCAACCACTATGGACATGTCCACATTGTACATTTTTAAATCCAGCTGAACTTGCAACATGTGAAATGTGTAGTTTACCAAGGTAAATCATTGTTTTTATCATTTAATTTTTGCTTTTTTATTTTGCATTTATTTATTATTTTTTTATTTGTTTTTTTTTTTTGGATTTTATTTTATTCAACAGGATGTAATAAAGCTGTGCACACTGGAACCATAGATTTCTACTCACATTATTTATATTAAAAAGAAAAAAAAAAAATTAATAAATATATTTAAGTTTTTGTGTTTAATTAAGCATGTTTTTTTTTTTTTTTTATTTTATGTTTTTTGGCAATATCTTTGAAGAAAGATAATAATTATTATTAATAAAATTAAAAAATAAATATTGTCTTTTAGGATGCTACATTGAGACGACTCTTCTAAACAGTCAAATTAATTTAATTAAAATTAAAACTTGTGCACACCGTGCGACGACTGATTACAACAATTGAATTAAAAAAAAAAAAAACAATTATAATTAAATAATTGAAGAATGTGAAAAATGAATAAAAATCGCACCTTGAGTCATCCAACTTAATTCATAGAATCTTTTACAAAAAAATCTGTGATACAAAAGTTTAAAAAAAATTAAAAAAAAAATTATATAATAGCTCAAAAAAAATAATAATTAATAATAAATGGTGCGTATGAAAACTCGCTAATTTTAGTTGAAATAAACGTTCGTTAATTATTATTTTTTTTTGCACTAAAGACAAATAAATTTAAGATAAAAAAAATAAAAAGCGAGTTTAATTTAAAGATATTTTTCACCATGGTTGTAATCGAATTTGTCGAAGCTAATATTCTGGCTAGGTGTGCGATTTTTTTTGTCGTGAATATTGATGGTTTATTGGTGATTAATAAAATTGCATAAAAATATATTTACTTTTTTTTTATTTATCAAACCTTTATTTACATTTTAATGTGTTTTTTTTTATTTAAGTGAAATTTGATAATCAGCTCCAATTCTGCTGACAATTGAATCAGCAAGACTTGACACCTTGAGCTCTTCTTTATCAATTTTATAAGTTTTTTTAATTAATTCAATATCTGAATAATTTTTTAATTGACTTATTGGTGTTAATTGTCCATCAATTTGTGGTCTGATATTATCTTCAAATTCATTATTCTCATCTTTGCTGTGAACAATTGCGACAATGATATTTTTGTCATTATCATTAATACCAAATTTAGCTAGTGATTGTGATATATTTGTTGATGATGATATGCAATATAATATTTCAGTAAATAATGATCTTGTTATTAGCTTATTATTCAATTGTCTAAGTACTGCTTTATTAACACCAACAACAACTTGAAATGGATCAACAATCATTGATGCTTTTAATATACAACATTTTAATTCACCAGATAATATTTTTTTACGTAGTTCAATTGTATTTTTAATATCTGTTAATAAATATAAACTTAATAATTTTCCACTTCTTGGATCCAATTCCAATGTATAGTTTTCCATTTTTTTTGTTTATCAATTTGAAATTTTTAGGTTAAATTTTAGTAAACAAATTTAGCTTTCATTCACTAGTTTTTTATTATTAGTTAATATTGTTTTTTCAAACAGATGATAATAAATTACTTTAATTTATTTATATTATTTTATTTTGTTTACACAAACAATTATTGTTTAAAAAAATTAAGAAACTATTTACCGCTTAAAGAGGATGTTCACTATGCAAGTGTTTTTTATTAGCTGAAGTTTTTTAACGCAAGTTGTAAACAAGATTTAACTCAACTGTCAAGTGATTGTTGTTGTCCTTGTTGACATTGTTGTTGTTTGTTTATAAAATAAAAAATTTCAACAATATACCTAAATAATAAAATAAAACAATTGTCATGACTTCAGTAAGGCGTAATGAAATAATATTAAAAGAAGAAACAAGTGAATCTTGTAATGAAACATTAGAATTTGTTGATGACAGTGTCATTGGAGTACATGATTGTGCTGATGGTTCAATAAGACCAAGACCACTTATATGTAAACCAGACAATGTAAACATTGATTGTAAATCAGAGCTAATTGAAACGAAATGGCAATGGGCACCTGGTGCATGGCAAGATGCAACAAGAACAAGTGCATTTCAACCCTACAAGGTATAATTTTTATTCTTACATTGTTGTTGATGATAATGATTTTTAAATTATTAATTTTACTATTTAGCCTCCAACATTACTGACAAATCTTCAACGAGGAAATACTAAAACAGAAATTCCTCAATTATATGCTGGTAGTGATATAACATTTCATACATTAGCTGGACAAGGTGAGCTAACAGCTGATGATTTAAAAAATGTTAAAATTGATGGTGTTGATGATGATGGTTTAACTGGTTTAATGTGGGCTGCTGCATATGGACAAATTGGAAGTGCTAAAATGCTTTTAAAAGCTGGTGCTGATAAAAATTTTAAAAATACAGCTGGTAATAGTGCATTACATTTTGCAGCATCATGTGGACATCATGATGTTGTTAAATTATTATTAAGCCAAGGAGCTGATCCTAACATTGTTGATGAGGTTTTTAAATTACTAATAATCAACTAAATTCTTGATAAAATAATTTCATTATTTAATTATGGTTTTTTTCTTCATCAGGAAGGCAATACACCACTTATTTATGGAGCATATGGAGATCATCCACATGTTTGTCATGAATTGTTAATTTATAAAGCTGATTTAACACTGAGAAATAATCATAACATCAGTGCATATCATGCTGCTATTAAAAATAAATCTTCTACAGGTATTTTAGAAAATTTATTAAGTTTGTTCAATTGTTAATTCAATTGTTAATATGCATTTTATTATATTTGTTGCAGCAAAAGCTGTTATTGAAAATTACCTGATGCAGGACTTGGTGACTTGATTGATCATTAATTAATATAATTATTGTACATACACAAGTATTATTTAAATATTTATAATTTTTATTAAATAAGTTTTAAACGTTTTTTTTTGCTTTAAAAGTATCTATATTTATATCTATATTTATTGTTTTTTTTTTCTCTTATTGTGTACAAGCTAACAAAATAATTACATGAGAAATAATAATTGATAAATGCACGGACGTTTTTTAGATATCATTGAACCGCAATAAACAAAATAAAAGCTTCATGAATGTATAATTTAATTGTTTTAATTTTAAGAAAATTAAATTTTCTTTGATCGACGTAATAGATTTGTTATTTAAAAAATTTTTTAAACTTTTTTCTATGATTTTTTAATTATATATATTATATATATATGTATTTAAATGCCATTAATAAGCTATTATTCACAAAAGATTTTTTTTTTTTATATATAAATTGCTCAAGACATAATTCAACTTCTAAATAATTCATTACTTATGTGTTATTGATTTAAAAAAAAAAAAATATATATATATATCCTATATTATTTGTAATTTAAAATTTCATGAAGATAAAAAAAATTTATCATTGAAAATACTTATTTTAAAATATTGGGAATACAGTGACAATGTATCGCTGTCAAATTTAAAATATAAAATGTAAAAAAATTACACAACTTCGTAACTTTCTGTAAAAAATACAACGTCAACTGTATGTTTAACAGGACTTTGATCATCCACCGTAGACACATCAACAATCTAAAAATAAAAATTACATATAATTTTTATGTTTAATCAATGATAATAATGATTATGATTATTTTAATTACCTTGATTTTAGCGTAAGGAGTTTGAGATGTAAATGACAATGAGAGAGGAAAGAAGTCAGATGGTTTAGATGATGGAGCTGAAAATTCCAATGATCCAGATTTAGATGATGCATCAACAATTGGCAAAGACCATACAAGCATATTTTTTCGTGCTTCGTGTTGATATTCACCATCACATTCATTGACAATTGGATTACAGCCCATTGGTAGTGGAATATTTATTTGTAAATTATTTAATTCAAGATCAGCTTGTTCCAATTCATATTCAATATTAACATCACATCCATTTTCACCATTTTCTGATGGCCAGCAATTGACTACAATGACAATAATAAATTTAATTAAATTGATCATCAAAATTAATATTATAAATTAAATGCTTACTCGAGATTGGCAATGATGTTTCATCTTGTGATTGCAATCTCCACTTGAGAACACCAACATCAGTATTTATTGGGAATGGTTTTGTTGGCACTTTGAGACCAATTTGTCCTTGTGTTCTAAATAAATCTTTATCAACATTTGGATGTGTTTGTAATTGTATACCACGTGTATCATTATTTGCCAACTGTACACGTATTTTTCCCCATCTTTCATCAGTGATATGAAGTGTTATTAAACCATGAAGTTCGAAATTTTGTACACCACCATCACGACCAAGACGTACACTTAATTTTTCTTCTTGTTTCAAATGTACTGGTTCATTATTTATTATTTGTGGTGTTGTTGTTGATGTTGTTGATATGACATTTGTATTATTTGACGATGTAATACTTTTAATATTTTCACCTTCCTCATTTAATTGATCAACGAATGAATCAATATCACGTACTTTACCACCTAATTTCATAGCACCAGGACCAGCTGCTGTTGTTTTTTGTGATGGTGTTGATGTTGTTTTAGCTGGTGCTTCAGGAATATAATTTGCAGTATCACCAACGTTTGAATTTGATGTAAAACTACTACTATTGTTGCCATAGCCACCACCAAAACCAGAACTTTTAGAACCACCTTTTTTACTTGATTCCATACGTTGTCGTTGTAATTCTTTAGCTTTTTCACGCATTTTATTTTTCGCCTCACGTTCTTGTGAATTCCTGACAGCTTGATAAACACGCTCATCATGAGAATCCATTTCTACAAATGTACGTACTTGTGCTAAATTAACATTTTCACGATAACCAAGTGCAACAATTTCATCAAATGCAAATATTAAATTAAATGCATTTTCTGCTATTTCATTTTCATCAAGTGATTTACAATATTCTGGTATAACTTTTGCAAACAAACGTAATGTCTCAAGATCCTCAAGTATATTACTAGCTTTTGTTGTGATGAGTAACATGTATAGCTTTTCCATTGGTTGATAAACATATCTAACTGAATCTGTTTCAACAAATGTATGTTGTTTACCAGAACTCATTAATTTTGGAAATGCAGCTAGAAGACCTTCAATTCTGGCTTTAGTCATTTCAACAAACTGTCGAGATATTAAAGCTAAAAAATAACAAAAAAAATAATTTAAAGGTCAATCAATGATATGACATCAACAAGTAGACAAACTACTTGATTGACATAACTATTTTTACTATCACTAGTTACTGATTATTTTTAGGATAATCATTTACTATATTTAACAAAATTAATTACTCACTTTTGCCAGACTTTGTGCATACTGCTGAGGCAATTAATACCTGTAATAATATGGTAAAGTAATTAACAAGATCATGTAAAATGTTGTGTTGTCATAGGACAGGTAAATTTGGACACTTTGACAGGTTGATTTTGGAGTAAATAAAAAAACATATTTTTAAGTGTCAATTAGTTGAGTATTGTGGTTAATGAAATTTTTAATTATTGGAGAATCTTACCATCTTGAATTATTGATGATTTATTGAGAATATTTTATTAAAATTGGTAATCTAATAAATTGTTGATTTATGCCAGCAAATCTTCAACATATCGTCAATTTGTAAATATTTTTTTAACTTAAAGAGGGCGTCATTTGGATGACGTGTAAAGACGTGACATTAGTGCTTTCCTCGACTTTTTGTTTTTTATTTTTTTTTTCTGTTATGACGTTTAAAAAAAAAATAAAAAACACGTGTTTCCGGTGTTGGAATTTAACAATTAATTCTCAAAAAAATTATACATTAAATATTAAACGAAATAAAGCTTTGAAATAATCCTTTAATTAATTTTCAATTATGTCCATAAACAACAAATAAATGAATTTAATAATCACAATAAATTTATCAACAGTTTTGTTCTTTATTCAATAAATTATGTACATTTTTGGTACAATAGATTATCGTGTCGTATTAACAATTATTAACATACAACAAGATCAAAAGATAGAAGAAAAAAAATAATTATTTTATTGTTTTGTTTAAAAAACAATTTTGTGTAGAATTGATTTATAAACAAAATAAGTTACGTGATGAAAAGTCATTTAATTGTTGCATCATCATCTAGAGTCCAAAATCATCTGTTGTTTCTTTTTTTTTTTTTTTTGTTTAAATAATATTGTAATATTTTTAATTAACTCATCAAAACAAAATAGAAAAATTAAATAAACAAATGATAATAACAATTGAGTATATTAAATTAACAGTTGATAATTCTAGATAGGTTGAATTGGTTCATCATTGCCAGTTGTTTCGTCATTGTCAGTTGTTTTATCATTTTTATGTTCATTGATTTTTTTATCTTCATGTTGATGTTCTTTTTGCTCATCATCATCATCATGTACTTTACCATATAATGTTGGATATTTCGACATGCATGATAGCATTAATGCAAGTTTTTCAGAACACTCAGAATCTTTTGTTTCAGGTGTTGAATTAAAAAAACATGAAGCTGATTCACGATATTCAAGACCACATGGTCCAGTTGGTAGACCTCCAAGACATGGGCAACTCCAATTTATTTCACCATTTGGAAGTATTAGACCTGGCCTTGGTTCTGGCTCAGGAAGAATTATTTTACTTGGTGATTCATGATCTTTTTTTGTTACAAATCTTACTTCATCTTTGTTATTTATTTTTTCAGCAGACATTGTTTATATAATACTATTATTACTGTTGTTTTTATTAAATTATTTATTGACAGCCTTTAACTATTTAATAATATTAATTATTTTTTTAATATCAATGAGGATAATTTTCACAACGTACAATAAAATTCTTTGTTTCTTGATTATATTTTATAATGACAATTTACAACAATTTAATCCTTTTTCACCAAGTGTTTTTTTATAAATAATAGACTTATTTGACGATTTTGAGTATTTGTTATTATTCTGAAAATATAATAAATTAATATATTAATTATATTATAAAATAATCGATCAACATGAAAAAAAAATTGTAACGTTGTATTAAGAATTAAAAGATCTAATTGTGTGTAAAATTTTAGGACATTCTCATCATATAACGTCGTTAAATGTAATAATAAAAGAAATTTAACTTACTTTTTTAGCAATTGTTTGATAATCAAGAAGCACGGTAGTGTCTCGTGTTGAGGATGATAAAGAAATCAAGGTAGCACATGGTAGCAGAAATGTACCAGTTATACCAGGTATGGCAGTGCGCAGCCTGGCTAACATGAGTGCTTTTCTCACTTTCCTAATCACACACACACACATAGAACTTGTTTATTATTTTTTCTTCTGTTATGATGGTTTAAAAAAAAATAAAAAACACGTGTTTCTAGTGTTGGAATTTAATAATAAATTCTAAAAAAAATTATGCGTTGAATATTGAATAAAATAAAGCTTCAAAATAGCACCTGTAATTAATTTTTAATTATTATTTATGTCAATTAACAATAAATAAATGAATTTAATAATCACAATAAATTTATCAACAGTTGATTTTGTTTTTTATTCAATAAATTATGTACATTTTTGATACAATAGATTATCGTGTTGTATTAAGTTTTTTTGCACCAACAAGATCAAAAGATAGAAGAAAAAAAAATTGTTTTATTTTAAAGAACAATTTTGTGTAGAATTGATTTATAAACAAAGTGATAAACGTGATAATAAGCCATTTAATTGTTGCATCATCATTAAATCATCAAAACAAAATAGAACAAATAAATAAATGATTATAATAATTGAGTATATTAAATTAACTATTTACGTTCAGTTTGTTCATCATTGCTAGTTGTTTTATCATTGCTAATTGATTCATCATTGATTTTTTTATCTTCATCATCATCATTTTTTTTAGCATATAATGTTGGGTATTTCGACATACATGAGTACATCGATGCCCACTTTTCAAAACACTCAGAACCTTGTGACTCAGCTGTTAAATTATGAAAACATGAAAATACTTCACGAAATTCAGGACCACATGGTCCATGTGGTAGATCACCAAGGCATGGACAATCCCAATCTATTTCTCCTTTTTCACCTGTCGGACCTTGACTTGGTTTTGGCTCAGGATGATGATGAATCATGTAACTTGGTGGTTCATCTTTTTTTGTTAAAAATATTTCTTCATCTTGCTTATTTATTTTTTCAGCAGACATTATTATGATATTATTATTGCTGTTGTTTTTATTAAATTATTTATTAAATGTCAATGATGATAATCACGAGCGTCAGAAAGTAAACCAAATGGACTAACTGATGATTTATTAACAATAAAAATACAAGTATCCTCTTCGTAAGTATTTGCAGTGTAAGTGATGATCTTACAAATGTGATCCAATGTTTTTTTTTTTTAATACTTATTTGACGATTTTGAGTATTTGGTATTCTGAAAATAATAAAATAATAAATTAATAATATGATAATTATATAATCACTTAATAATTTATTTTTATTTTTTTAATTGTTATTAATAACTAAATTATAAATTTATTTATGTGATAAATTTTTTAAATAAGCCAAAAGCTATATTCCATGATTCTGCTTAAACTACTTAGCAACTGCAAGCTTGTTTTTATTTAATTACTCGTTAATTGATTAAAAAAACAAGCTTGAAATCTCCATAAATGTCAATGTTAAATAATATTTTTAACAATTAAATATTGATAAATTTATCGATCAACATGAAAAAAAATTATACCGTTGTATTCAGAATTAAAAGATCTAATTGTGTGTAAAATTTCAAAACATATCACTTCCTTAAATTTAATAATAAAATAAATTTAACTTACTTTGTTAACAATTGTTTGATAATCAAGAAAGATGGTTGTGCCTACTGCCTCGTGTCGATTATGAAAAATGATGAAAAAAAAAAAAAAAATCATGATACCACATGGTAGAAATATACGTACCAGGTATGACAGTGCGCAGTCGATAAACCGGTCAATAAGAAACATCAGAGAAAGCATTTTCCATTTTCTAACAGTAGAAGAGATGACATCAGTATTATTGTTGTTTTGTTGGACATATGTTGAGCAATTAAAAGGGTTGAATTATTAGAGAATTTTTTTATACAAAAAAAAAAAAAAAAACACTGAGTATTTTCAAAAATTAATAATATTAGTAGTTAAATAAAAACCACAATACAGTGTTTTAAATTTAAATTGTTGTTATAAAATATTTTAATCAACTTTAACAACAATTAAGAATGTAAAAAAAAAAAAAAAAAACAATTCTTATTTAAAAATATTACAAGATAAATTAGACATGTCAATTATCAAGTTCACACAATAGAAAAAAAAAAAAAATTAAACAACTTGATAATCTTCAGTAACAAATAGAATATCATGAGAATATTTAACAGGACTTTGATCTTCCACTGTTGATACTTCAACAATCTAAAAACGAGAAACAAAAAAATTATTAAATTATCGTCGTAATATTAATTATTAATATATTTATTTACCTTGATTTTAGCGTAAGGAGTTTGAGATGTAAATGACAATGAGAGTGGAAAAAAGTCAGATGGTTTAGATGATGGAGCTGAAAATTCCAATGATCCAGATTTAGATGATGCATCAACAATTGTCAAAGACCATACAAGCATATTTCTTCGTGCTTCGTGTTGATATTCACCATCACATTCATTGACAATTGGATTACAGCCCATTGGTAGTGGAATATTTATTTGTAAATTATTTAATTCAAGATCAGTTTGTACCAGTTCATATTCAATATTAACATCACATCCATTTTCACCATTTTCTGATGGCCAGCAATTAACTACAATGACAATAATAAATTTAATTAAATTGATTAACAAAATTAATATTATAAATTAAATGCTTACTCGAGATTGGCAATGATGTTTCATCTTGTGATTGTAATCTCCACTTGAGAACACCAACATCAGTATTTATTGGGAATGGTTTTGTTGGCACTTTAAGACCAATTTGTCCTTGTGTTCTAAATAAATCTTTATCAACATTTGGATGTGTTTGTAATTGTATACCACGTGTATCATTATTTGCCAACTGTACACGTATTTTTCCCCATCTTTCATCAGTGATATGAAGTGTTATTAAACCATGAAGTTCGAAATTTTGTACACCACCATCACGACCAAGACGTACACTTAATTTTTCTTCTTGTTTCAAATGTACTGGTTTGCTATTTATTATTTGTGGTGTTGTTGTAGTTGTTATTTTTGTTGTTGCAATAACATTTGTATTATTTGACGATGTAGTACTTTTAATATTTTCACCTTCTTCATTCAATTGGTCAACAAATGAATCAACATCACGTACTTTACCACCTAATTTCATACCACGAGAACGAGGTGGTTTTCTTGGTGGTGTATCATTTGCTTTAGCTGGTAATTCAGCAATATTATTTTTACTATCATTATCATTTAAATTTGATTTAAAACCACTACTTTTATTACCAAAACCAGTACTACTATTATTTTTAAAACCATCTCTTGATTCCAAACGTTCCATACGTTGTCGTTGGAATTCTTTAGCTTTTTCACGCATTTTATTATTTGCGTCACGTTCTTGGGTCTTTCTCAGGGCTAAATAAAGATCCTCCTCATGAGAATCCATTTTAACAAATTCACGTATTTGTGTTAAATTAACATTTTCACGATAACCAAGTGCAACAATTTCATCAAATGCAAATATTAAATTAAATGCATTTTTTGCTATTCCATTTTCATCAACTGTTGTACAATATTCTGCTATAACTTTCACAAATAAATTAAGTGTCTCAAGATCCTCAAGTATATTACTAACTTTGGTTGTGATAAGTACCATGTATAGTTTTTCCATTGGTTGATAAACATATCTAACTGAATCAGTTTCAACAAATGTATGTTGTTCATCAGTTTTTTTCAAGCTTGGAAATGCACATAACAGACCTTCAATTCTGGCTCTGGTCATTGCAACAAATTGTCGAGATATTATTGCTAAAAAAACAACAACAAAAAAACATCAATTAATAATTTAATTTTAAATTTTTATTCTTTTACAAAATTGTCATTGAATCACTCACCATTGCCAGACTTTGTGCATACTGCTGCAGCAATTAGCGACTGTAATTAAAATTATTAATAAAATTATTATTAAGTTTGACACATTCAAAATAAAAACAATTAAAGTTCATTACCATTTTAATTTATCAATGCTTCTTTTAAATAATTTTTCAATGCAATTATTAATTTACTATTCAATTATTGTTTGTACTTTGTATACTACTTATTTATCTGTCAGCTGTGGTCAGCTGTATCCTTTATTATTATTAATTTTTGCACGTTGTCAATTGATAGTTGAAAAAAAAAATATAAATAAAAAATGGCGTCTCTAGTTGCCTAGACTGACGATAGAGTAATTGTTTATCTTTCACGATATAATAATAATAATTGTATTGATAACAATAAAAAATTGATGCGAATGGAAGAACCTCAAAATAATTGTCAAATATTAAATAACAACATGTTATTATTTATACAAAAAAATATTCATATATTTTTTCAACAAATAAATTATTCTTGATAATTATTTCCTTGTTACATTAACCTGTCAAAACAAGCCACTTTTATTATTATTTTTTCCATTGAAAATAAGAGTAAAAAATAAAATATTTCATCATTTAGATTGTTGTTTTAAGTTTTTTATTTATTGCAAAAGAGAAATCTATGATTTAATTTGTTGTTTTTTATTTATTGATCAAATTGCTAATGAACAAATGATACTTTGAAAAATATGGATAATTTAACTCAACAGGTGAGATGATATTTTAATTTTGATATAAAAAATCACATTAAATATAGCCCATATTGTTAATTAATAAATAATTATAATTTTTTTTGTTAGATTGATGAAATTGAAGCACTATGTGCAATTTATGGTGATGATTGGCATGTTGAAAACGAGGAACATCGTTCATACAGTATTGACATTGTCAATGACAATGATAAACCTATAAAATTATATTTAAAATTACCAGATGATTATCCATCATCATCACCACCTTCCTATGAACTCTTTGCACCTCACTGGAATTTTATAAAAAAACAACATATTTATCAGCTTCTCGACGAGATTTACTTGTAAGTTTTCTTCTATTTTTTTTTCTGTTAATTGTGTATCAACATTTAACAAAATAATTTTGATAACAATCTGATAACAATTTTTTCTAGATCTTTAGCTGGTGAAAATGTAATTTATCAATGGGTAGAAAAAATTCGTGAAGAATCAACTAATAATGATACTCCAAAGATGGAAAAAAATATAGAAAATAATGATGATACCTTAGTTGAGTTAAAAAATACTGAAAAAAATAATAATGACGAAAAATGTCCAGATATTTATCATGGAGAAGTTATTGTTGTTAAAAAAAGTTCATTTCAAGGTCATGCTGCTAGAGTTAATTCACCAGATGATGTCAAGTAAGTTTAAATTAAAATAAATAAAAATATTATATAATAAATTTGTTTTTCTTTTGATTATCAACAGACTTGTGCTGAAAAATCTTTTGGAGAATAAGAAAATCGAAAATGCAACTCATAATACATATGCATATCGAATAACGAATGAAGAAAAAAAAATATCATTTCAAGATTGTGATGATGACGGTGAAAATCAAGCTGGTGGGAGATTACTACATTTACTTCATAATGTTCATGTTACAAATGTCATTGTTATTGTGTCAAGATGGTATGGTGGCATCAAACTTGGCCCAGATCGTTTTCGTCATATAAATAACTCAGCTCGTCAAGTGCTTGAAGTTGCAAATTTTTTATCAAAAAATAAAGATAGTAAAAAATAAATACATATTATTTATTTTTTATCAATTAAAAGCAAATTTTTTATTTTTTTTAATCTTAATTTTGTCTTATTTATTAGAAAATAACTTTACATAAATTATATTTTTTTATTTATCAACAATGACTAGCACGAAATTTACATAAAAAAAAAAACCAACAAATTTTTTCTAACAATTAAATATTTTTATATTGAAAAGAAAGGACATATTTATTAAAAGATAAATTATTATATTTTTATTATTGTGTTTATTAAAAAAAATTAAGTAGAATGTTATATCCTTTTTTATTTTTTGTTATTTACTGTAAAAAATATATATTTACGTTTGAGAGTATTAAGGAAATAAATTGCATATTAGTCTTGTAATTATATTCAATTAAGAAAAAAAAAAAGTTTGATTAATAAATTATAGTTTCCATGTCATTTCTTACACAACAACCCAATCGTCAATGTCATCACAAATTGCTGAAGTTACAAATTCTTTCGATAATACTGAAAATAAAAAAAAAAAATCAATAAATGTTATGAATTAAATAGATTAATAATGATTAATAACAAACCATTAAATCGATGCTCTTTTGAAAGATCCTTTGGCGTAGTATTTTCATTTATTTCAACACGATTTTCAATTGAATGATTATTTTCAATTTTTAAGCTAGAAAGATTTTTTAATTTATTCAATTCTGTTCTGTAACTAACAGATTCTTCTTCTTCTTCATCATCATCCTCTATCTCCTCCTCACTTTGTTGAATAATTTTTTCATCAATATAGTTATTATTATTAACATTAAAATGATCATCATCAATTTTATTAATAATACAACTAACATAATTAATTGAATCAATATTATTATCATCCTGAGAATCATCTGACTGTTTTATAAACTCTGATAAATCAAAACTCAATACATCAGCCAGTAACTTTTCTTTATTTTCAACATCTTTTTGTATATTTTCAATATCTCTTTTTTCTTTATTCAACAAATAATCATCATCAATACTCAATGTCATCAATGACGAATGTGTTTCTTGTATATTATTCGAATAACCCAAATAAACATCATTATTACGATTAACCCTTTTGCCTTTATCAGGATTAAATACAACATCTTCAAATTCAAGTTGATTAATTTTTTGAAACAATTTTCTTTTATCAATAATATTACCAATATCAGTTTCAATATTAATATCATCAATGATATCAGTATCAATTATTCTAGCTATTTCTTCTTCAATAGCTTCTTCAGCTACAATTGCTCTTGGATCAAGACCATCTGTTGGTTCACTTGGTACCGAGCTAATTGCTTGTATAATATTATTTTTAGTAATTTTATAAAATGGTATATTTGTAACAATTGAATTATCTTTAATTTTATTTTTTAAATCAATTATACTTGTTGTTACTAAATTATTATAATCATTATTATCATTGCTGTTATTTTTATCTGGATAATATGATAATCTAATAATATTTCTATCACCTTCAAGAATAAATATTTCATCTTTTGTGCATGACACATCAATGACTTTTCTCAAATCACAAATAGCTGATGTTATTGATATTGTTATTGGATTAATAACATAAATAATATCATTACAATATGTTATAAATAAATCATCATTAAATGGTAATAATATACCAAATGACGATGATGATTCACTACGTTGTTTTTTGATAATATCTGATACTGGATTTAGCAATATCACATCATTGCTAATTGTTTTTAGTGAATCTTTAAACATCAATGTTTTTTCAACAATACCATTTTCATTTGATTGCCATAATCTTAAACCAGGACGACATGCATATATCAATTGACTCTCTATTGATTTATTATAATTTGATGATGAAAATACAGCACCATATTTACCCAATGATTTACGTTCTTTTTGGCCAATTTGGATTATTTTATTGTTGTTATTGTTATCAACTAGTATTGTTCGATAACTCGTTGATACTAGTAGTAGTCCATGGTGATATGATAACTGTACAATTGTTTGTTTTTCATTTAACAATTCACTTGATTTTGATAAGTGCATGAAAAAATCAATTTCAGTTAAAACAACAATACCATTAGCATCACCAGTGAATAATTTCATACCATTTTTTGACCATTCAATTGTTGTTATTTGACAATTATGTAAACCACAAATATTATATCTTTCAATTTGTTTTTTTTTATTTTGTATTATTATGTCTGATAATGATTCTGGTATATTTTTTGGTACTTGAAAGATTGTTATGACTCCATTACTATTGCCAATTGCAATCATATAATCAACTGTTGATATAATTTTTATGCATGTTATTTTATTGTTGTTATTGTTGGTACTATTTGGATATTCACATTTTAATTTTTGCATGTCATTTGTCTCACGATTGTACCAGTAAACAATACCACAATCTGTACCAATTGCAATGAATTCTGGTAGTACATCAATGCATGTTAAATTAATATTTTGTGTAAATAAACCATTTTGTAATTTTAATGGTATTTTTTGAAGTAGATTTGTTAATGGTGACCATTCACGTAAAGGACCACCATCCTCACTCATTGGCGTCATCATTTTTTATTAATTATATTTATCAACAAATTTATAAACAATTTATTTGGCATTTTTTGTATGTCTAGGAAAATAAAAAAAAAATGTATTTATTATTTTTTTATCTGTGTAATTATTAATAATAAATCATTTGACATTTTAATCAATAATTTTGTTAATTAATATGTTAGTTTATGAATAATTAACTTACCGTTCAATGACAATCATGACTTTGATAAATAAATTCAAAATAATCTTTTAAATAATATTTTAATGCAACCGGTTTTTTTTAAATTTGTAATTGTTATAAATTAATGATTTTAATTGATTGTTTATTTTTTTTATGCTTGACAGTTGACAGTTGTGTGTTTTTTATTGAGGTCTTTATCTTTCTTTCTCTCTCTTGTGTTGATAGAAATTTTTTCGACGTTACTATAGAAATCATCGTTGGAATCACGGACGAAATTATTTCGATTGTTTCGATTTCTTTGGTAATACTCAAAGTTGTAGAAAAAAAATAAATTTAATTTCAATTCGTGATATATTAAATAATAGGCTTGTCAATATTGATATTACGTATAATTATTTTAATTAATTTTTTTTGTCACTAAGTTAATATTCATTAGTAAAATCATGTAACGTAAAAAAAAAAAAAAAAAAATGTTTTTCAAATGCTCTATGATCAACGGTTACACCACAAAAAAAAATTGCGACAAAAAAACCATTGCATCTGGTAAATGCGGGTAAATATCGTGATATTTTTTGTCTCGATTTTTTTTGTCGTGGAATCTAATTAACTGATTTAATTTTTTTTTTTTTTCAAAATTTTTTTCTAAAATATTATAAATTATAAATTATTTATTTAATTAAAAAAAACAATTATTTAATTACAATTAATTATATAGAATGACAGAAAAAAAAAAAAATACAACACTTGGGTTTTATATTGATTTCGATTGAAATAAAATTACGAGTTTATTGTAAAACGTTGAGCAACAGAGTGATAACAATATTTGATAAAATTAATAATTATTTTATTTATATTAATTATATATTAATTTTTCTATTTAACAATGTTTATTTTTGTAATTTTAACATCAAAATATGGTATGTTTATAATGTAAGATAAAATTAATTACAGCATAGAAAAAAGGCAAAAAAATTTAATTATTTCGGTAACGCTATGTCTTGTAAATGTCTCCGTATTTCCCGTAAATTTCCCCGTATTGATGCTGATAACGATTTTGTAATTATTATTTTTTTGATATATTTATGAAGGAACTTTGATGATACTTGGATCAATAATATTGGGAATAATATATTGGTGGAATGAGATAATTAACTTTGTTAAAATTCAAATAACTATTTATAAATTTGCAAGAAGTCTACCTGGGCCAAGAGCATTACCATTGATAGGAAATGCTTTGTCTTTCATAAATACAGATGGTAAGTTATTACGATTTTTTATTATTATTAAACCAATGTTAAATTAATTGTTTTTTATTTTTTCTAAATTTGAATTTCACAGATACTGTCGATATACTAGCAGAATGGAGTAGAAAAATATCAAAAACATATCGTGTTTATTTTGGTCCAGTTTTAAAAATTGTATTGACTGATCCAAGAGATATTGA
Source organism: Aphidius gifuensis (assembly GCF_014905175.1). Lineage (NCBI taxonomy): Eukaryota > Metazoa > Arthropoda > Insecta > Hymenoptera > Braconidae > Aphidius > Aphidius gifuensis. The sequence goes on from NC_057792.1 coordinate 16,156,030, forward strand.
GGTATAGAAAAATAAATTTTGTTTATATTTAGCTTTTTTAATTAATTGTAACAAATAATAATGAATTTTTTTTTTATAATTTTATAATCAGATACTTTTTGCCAGTCCAAATGGTGAAGAAAAAGATTCACTGTATGATTTAATGCGTACAATTGTTAAAAATTCAATGATTAATTCAAAAGGTAATTTAAAAAGCTAATTGTAATTAAAATATATATTAAACATTTGTTTAATTACAGGTGTACAGTATCGTTCTCATAAAAAATTAGTAATGCCAATTGTTAATGGTAAACCATTATCAATATTTGTCGAAAAAGGCAATAAATTTTCACGTAAATTTGTTGAAGTATTAAATGATAAAGTTGGAAAAGAAGAATTTGATATGCATCATATAATGGCACCTTGTGTTTGTGATTTAGTGTTTGAAACTTTATATGGAGTTCCTGGTGAAGCACAAAATGGTAAACCAAATATTTTTGTATATGGAGTTGAAAAGTAAGTGTATATTTTTGTATTATTTTTTAATTAAATAATAAATTAATAATGAATAAATATAATTTAGATTACTGCATATTTTACATCAAAGAATGGTGACATTTTGGCTTTATCCAAATTTTATATTTAAATTTAGCAAAATTGGAAAATCATGGTTTTCAATTGGTAGAAATGTTTCGAAATTTTTGTACAATGTAAATATAAATTTATTCTATTAATTAATTTATTTATATTTAATATTAAATTAATTTAATTAATTATTCAAGATGATTGATGAAAAAAAACGTGAATGGAATGATTCAAAAAAATTAGGTATTGAGCCAAATGTACCAGTGGCACTTTGTGATAAAATTATTGATCATATTATGAAGACAAATTCTTGGACAGATCGTGAACTTCATGACGAATTAACAACAATATTTATTGGGGTAAAAAAAAATCTATATTTAATGGACTATCAATAATTTATTGAATATTAATATTATGTTTAATTACAGTCACATGATACGATGGTTGGTGTTGGTAGTTTTGTATTTTTAATGTTGGCAATGTATCCAGAAATACAAGATAAAGTTAGACAAGAAATTGAATCAATTGCTGGCAATGAAATTGTCACTTATGATATGTGCACTGATATGAAATACATGGACATGGTTATACGTGAAACAATGAGACTATTTCCAGCTGGACCATTTCTTCCACGTAAAATAACTGGAGATATTAAACTTGGTTATTATAAATAAAATAAAAAATATAATATGTATATTATACATTTTGTTTTTTAAATAATTTTTATTTTATTTTTAATTATTTTTAGCTACTTGTACAATACCAAAAGGATGTTCAGTTATTGTACTGGCTTATGCAGTACACAGAGATCCAGACTATTGGCCTGAACCAAATAAATTTAATCCAGAAAATCATACTGTTGAAAATACCAAAGCCAGACATCCAAGTGCATTTTTACCATTTTCTGGTGGAATTAGAGCTTGTCCAGGTTTGTAATTTTAATTATTAATTATAGTTAATTTATAATTTTGTTTATTCATGTATTTTATTAATATTGATTTGCTTTTTATTTAGGCTATAAATATGGAATGGCACTTTTAAAAGTTATCATTACTGATGTTGTTCGTAACTATAAACTTTCAACAACAACAACAATGGAAAGCATCAAATTAAATGCTCATATATCAGTCAGAAGTCGTAATGGAATTAATATATCAATTACAAAAATTAAACCTTAGATATTTGTAAAGCAAAAAAAAAAAAAAATGTAAATGTTTTTACATTTAAAATAAATTAACTTCCCAGTTAAAAAAATCTCATATAGAAACCACATTTACTATACATTTAAACTATATTTTTTAAGTTTAAGAATATTTCTTTGCACATTTCTCCACGTTAGTATTTTTCGGAGAAAAAAATTTTCTCGTCATTTCTCCGCATGGGTCAACATGGGAAAAAATCGGAGTAATCACGGAGAAATTCAAAGTAATCGTGAAAAAATTTGCAAAAATATTTTCACAAAAGTTGTCACTACAAAAAAGTACAAATACTATACATAGCTAAACGTGACTCCACTAATGAATAGCCCCTCGATAAAATCATTAAACCAAGGACATTTCGAAATTATTATTATCGAAAAAAAAAAAAAACAAAAAATAAAATGATTATTTCAGTCATTAGTAGAATCTGTTATTTTAGTATCAATATCTAAAAATAAAAAGATAGATTTTTATTTAATCTCCCACCTGTTGTGTAAACTGATGATTTTTTCTTGACACGAATTTAGTTATAAAAAAACATTCGACTCGATATATAGATTAACAGTTGATCTAAAAATAAATAAAACAAACAGGAAAACAATCAAAACATACAATGAATAAATAAATTTTAAATAAACAATAATTTTTTTATCAAATGTGCAATGAAGTGGTTTAAATTGTTGATACTATTTTTGTGTATTTACTTATGTAATTGTCGAGAGTGTCTTGAAGAAATAAAACATGATGACCACTGTGTTTACTGTGAATATTCTAATAAATATATTTGCAAGCCAAAATACCAATATAAAAATCAAACATTATCAACAATCACTGAAACACAAAAATACATATTTATTTTAAAAAGTATAACACTAGAAATTCAGTGTAAATCAACAAAAAATTGGTATAATTTTAATGTAAATGACACTGATGATAGCAGAAATATAAAACATGTATTATTTGATGATTGTCAACTGCCAAATAATCAACAATTAATATTATTATTTAAACAATTTAATGTTAACAATGTTGCTAGACTAGATATATTATCACAACCCAAACAAATGACTCATTCTAATTTAACACGACATCATTTAAAAGGATTTCAAAGCGTAAACAATTTAGTAATTTCTAATAATTTTATAAATAATTCAATGAATGATTTATTACATGATTTGACAAAATTAAAACGATTAAAAATCATCAACAATGAACTGAAAGAAATACCAGATAATTTTTTCGATAAACAAATTAAATTAGAAATTTTACAAATCGAAAAAAATGATATTAAAATTATAAAGAAAAATCTTTTTAATAAACTTGAATCACTCAGTGATTTACAATTAATAGAAAATAATATTATGACAATTGAAGATAAGTCATTTGATAATTTGGTGCTACTTAAAAGTATCAATTTAAAATCAAATATGATAAAAATTTTATCAGATAATATTTTTTTACATCAGCGTAATATTGAGACAATAACTTTAACACTAAATGAATTTTCTAATAAGTCATTATCTTCAAAATTATTAATTAATAAAAATAAACTTGTAACATTTCATCTCAATGAAAATAGAAAAAATTTAACAACACTGCCAAATAAATTTTTAGCAAATTTGCATGAACTTAAAGTTGTTTATATTAATGATAATAATTTAATTTATTTACCAGAAGATTTATTTTTAAATTCAACTAATATTAAACATATTTTTTTACAACAAAATAATTTAAATGTTTTACCAATTGGTATATTTTTGAATTTAAAAAGTTTAGAAAAAATTGATTTATCAAAGAATCAAATTGAAATTATTCCAAGGTTTGTATTTTTACATTTTTTTTTTTTTATAAACTAATAAAAGCTAATTATATATTTTGTAAATTATAGAAATTTATTTGATGATTTATCATCACTTGAAGAATTAAATCTTCAAGGTAACAAAATATATAAAATTGAAATGAAAGCATTTATTGGTCCAAAAAATTTGCAAACAGTAAATTTAGCATTCAATAATTTGACTCTTTCATCATCATCAAATAAAACACCATTTGAAGATTTAATTAATATTCGAAATCTGGATCTATCAAATAACAAAATATCCCAACTGATTCAAGATTTAAAAGAATTAAAAAAGCTATTAACATTAAATCTAGCATTTAATGAATTCAAAATTTTAAATGTAAGTAATGTAAATAATTAAATTTACTCAAACAATTTATTTAATTAATTTAAATTAATTACAGATGCATGAATTTATTTTCACTAGTGAACTCATTTACATAGACATGAGTGATAATAAAATAAAAAACATATCATTTGATCATATTGACGAAATTTATTGGCCAGATATAATTAAAAGAATTATTCAAATTAAATTATCTGGCAATCCATTAAATTGTAATTGTAATATTAATACATTATTACTATATTTGAAAGAAAAATTAAAGCAAAAGGATAAAAATTCAATAATTCTAAATGTTAATAATTTAATTTGTGATGAGCCAAAAGAATTGCAAGGATCTTTTGTTGAGGGTTTAGATTCAAGTTATATAAATTGTCCAATTGTTGATAATAATATTGTTAATACTCCTGTTAACAATGCTGCTAATAGTTCTGTTAATAATCCTTCTAATAAACCTAATTATAATGCTGATAAATCTGTTAATAACACTTCCAATAATATTGCTAATAATAATGATGATAAAAATTCAGATACATCATCAAACAAGTGGTTAATTGGTAGTTGTATATTTTTATCAGTAATAAGTATTTTATGTTGTGTTGTAATTGTTATTTATCATTTTTATCATCATGAAATTAAAATATGGCTTTATGATAAAAAATTGTGTTTATGGTGGGTTACAGAATATGAAGTTGAAAAGAGTAAAAATTATGATGCATTTATAAGTTATTCAGATAAGGATAGAGATTTTGTTATTAACAATTTAATAAATAAATTAGAAAATGGAGGTCAATATAAGTTGTGTGTACATTATCGTGATTGGCCAGCTGGTGAATGGATACCTGATCAAGTTATACGTTCAGTTATTAATTCAAAAAGAACTGTTGTTATATTATCTAAAAATTTTTTAAGTAGTGAATGGGCTAAATTAGAATTTCGTACAGCTTATTGTCATGCTATGAAAAATAATAAAAAAAAAGTTATTATTGTTATTTATGGTGATGTACCATCTGCTGATTTACTTGATGATGAATTACGTGAGTATTTGTATATGAATACATATGTTAAATGGGGTGATCCATGGTTTTGGCAAAAATTAAAATATGCTCTTCCACATTGTAGATAGAATTGATTTTTTTCATTTTTATAAAAAGAAAAACAAATTATTTTTAAGCATTTATCTTGTGAAATTTATATTTTTTTTTATCTACTTTTAATTGAAGATTTAAAAATAAATATAAGTTCAGGTTTAATATATTATTTTGATGGTGTTTTTGAAAATATTTTCTTTTGTTAATTATTACTTGTTAAATTTAAAAATTATTTATTGTAAAATTGTAAAGGAAAATATATTAATTGGATCAGCAAATAGTTGTAAGTTTTTATTTGTTTTATTGATTGGTTAGATGAAATTAAAAAATAGATAATGTTATTAATTTATCTTAATAAAAAATAGTAAAATTGTTCTTTTAAAACTGAATAAATTATAAAAAAATTATTTTTTATTTTAATACATTTAATGGATTCGTCATGAAAAATTATAAAAATTTATACTGTTGCATTATTAAAAGAAAACAAGACATTTTTATACTTAATCTTGATACAAAAAATAGACAAACATGATTTCAAAGAAAAAAAGAAAAATGATAAATAGTTATGTTGCTTTGTAATAATCATCAGTACAAGTTGTATAAATATGCCCTTCAGAAGTCAATGATTCAAGTATTTCATCAACTTGTGGAGCAGTAATATCATTTGGTAATTTTGATAGAAGATCATTTTTTTCAATACCATCTCCATCAGAACAATCACGAATAATTTGTAAAACAATTGAAGGATATTTACCAAGTCCATGAATAACAACATCACCATGACCATTTACATTTTCTGTACCATTTTCTGCACGTTTATCTTCACTAAGTGCTAAATCTGTTATTTCTAATAAATGTGAATAAACTTGACAAAGTTTGTTTACTGGTTCCATACATAATATAAACAAATGACGACCAAGATCAGCTTGTTCACGTACTATTCCAATTATTCTGACATATTTATTAACTTGAATACTATCATCTCTGTCTTCAACTTCAAGCCAACGTATTGCTGTTATTTTTCCTATTTTAATTTAAAACAAAATTATTATTAGTTGATGTATATTGATAAAAAAAATTAACAAATGATTCATCAAAATTATGGTTACCTGTTTGATCCTCAATTTCATATGATATTTTTGTTGCAACAATATCAATTTTACGAACAACTGCATAAATACATACATGTTTAGCTGGATGACCACCAACAGTAAATTTATCAGGTGTACCTTTGTACAATTGTTTTACTGTAACTGGTATAATACAATTACTTTCTGTTCTTCTATTCTCAACTGCTGGAGTTGGGACTGAATATGATTCATCCATATATCCACCATTGTTCATTGATGTATTATTTTTGCTTTCCCACATTTTTATCAATTTTTTATTCAAAATATATTTAATCAAAAATATCAATTAGTAGTATTTGATTATTTAACAACGAATTAAATTATTTTTCTTTTTTTCTAACGGTTTCTTTTGTTTAAAAAAAAATTCGACAACTGGTATTTCGTGAACTGCTGCCTGCTGGCAACGAAATGCAACGAAATGAAAAAAAAAAAAAAATAATTGCGTTCTTTCGTGGTGGCTATCTTTATTTTTTATAGATCCTCTCTCTTACTTTTTCCCCTTCTCTGAGGTCTTTAGAAAAGAGCAGCATATAATACAGACCAGGTCAGAGAAGGATAAAAAAATTTAAAAAAGTAAGAAAGGGAATAAAAGTAAGAGAAGGACCTCTATCCGACATGAAAGAACGCATTCAGTGTTAATTTTTGAGGCGAGATTTTCTCAAGTTGGCAAACAACTGGATCAGTTAATACCAACTGTTAAAAAATTAACAGCGGTTAATTTAAATTTATATTAAAAATTACATAAGTAGAGAGCTTAAATTAAAATAACAAGAGGAATTAGTATTTCACATTATAAAAAATAAAATTACAGTACAGTCTAAAAAAATTATCCAATCTTTTTATTCGTAAAATTTTTAAGAAAAATATTATAGTAATAAAAGAATGATAGTTAATTTTTTCGATCACCTGATATTGGTATTTTTTAAAATGATATCTTGGATTAAAAATAAATAGATCAACTTAATTTTGCCTTGGGCTAATGAGAAGCTATTTTTTATGATCACGTGATTGTTTGGTGGCTTTATTTTCCCTGAGGGTATTTCGATAAAAAAATCACCTGATTTTTAATTAATTTATATAGATCAGTCGTTGGTGATTTTTATTTAGTTGTGGGCATTCAACTAGTAACGAAAAAAAAAAAATGTTTGAAATGAGTCGACTGTTTATTCTACTGACAATCTTTTATACTTTGGTAATGTTTAATTTTTTTTATATATTTTAATTTTTATTATTGAATGTTTAATTAATTTTTTTTTATTGTTCTCTTATTAGATTGTTATTAATTCATCTTCAGTTGTTTTTTTGCCATCTCCAATCCAAATAAATACGCAGCCAGCACATAATGAAGACATATTTGTAGATTTAAAAATACGTGCTGGAAAAATAATAGATGAAATACAACCAATCATTGGAAATTTCAAAGAAATATTTGATTCAATTTATGAAAATTATAAGAAAAATATAACGACTGAATCAATGATTTATTTGGATGAAATTAAAAAATTTAATAATTCAATTAATGAAGTTTGTTTTGAAGACGGTTTTCAAAAAATGTATTCAGATTATCTTGACACAATTGACAACATAACTATTTGCTTCACACAGGAATTACAAAAATTTAAAGAAAGAAATATTCCAGTTCATAAAGTAATTATGATCAAATTATTTTTTAATTTTAATGTAGCTAAAATTTTTGATAATAATATTACTTTCTTTTAATTTTTTTCAAGCTTTATCAAGAAATGGCTAATCGAATGGATTTCAAGTGTACTTATTTTGCTGAGGTATTTAAAGGGTGTAAAGATCCAACTGTACTAGAAATAGCAGGAATGATGAACATCTTGGAACGTAGAAAAAATGATATGTTGAAAAAAAATTTCACAAGTGAAATTAATTATACACGTTCAATGTTCATTAAATGCAATGAAAATTCAAAAATTAATCTTGATAAATCATTGCGTGTTGAAGCTCTGGAAACAATTAAATGCCAAAATTTAACAACAATTTTTGATAAAATATTTATGAATATATATGATTTTTTTATTTTTAATTCTAAAAATGAAACGTTGAAAAATTAAGAGACAATAATTTGTTGTTCAATAAAACGAGATATAATTTAAATGAAATTTTCATTGTAAAAAATGATATAATTATTTTGTCTAAATTTTTAAATATTCTTGTTAATTTAAAAATAAAATTATAAAATATTTATATTTAAAATGTAATTAAATCAAATGATGAAAATAAAAAAATATAAATTTATAACACATAAAATATTTATTTTTAATTCCTTTTCTTTTTATTTTTTCAATCGAATTTATTGATATTTTTCTTATCTGCAGACTATTTTTGACCTAGTTTGATAAAACTTGAAAAACATTTTAAAACTGACAAAGAAAAAAAATACTAATTACAAAATAATTAGTATTTTTTATTGAAAAAGTATTTGATTAAGTAATTAAAGTCTACTTGTAAATTGAAGAGAAAAAATTGAACAAGAGAATTATTTTACTGCTGTCCGGTAATTCTATTATAACAGAAAAAAAAAAAAATAATAATTTACAGGATAGTTACATAATTGAGATTGTTTAAAATTTAAATATATATTTTTTCAGAGTGGATAATATTTCGCATTAATGACTTAAAAATAAAAAAAGCCTAGGGGCTAATGTTGGAAATTTTTTTGATAAGAAATCTATTTTAAATTACAGTGTATCCATTTTTGATTTATATAAGCCAACGATAATTTATTTTAGCTTACTTCTAATCGACATTCAACAGTTGTCAAGGAAAAAACAAAGTCATGAATTTAAAACGATCATTTATTTTACTGATAATACCATTGTATTGTCTGGTAAGTTTTTTTATTTTATATAATTTTTTGCAAATTGTTTTTTAGATGATTTTAATTTTTTTTTTATTCATCAGATTGGTCTGGTTTTATCTAAAAATATTCATCAAAATCCTTCGAGTCTTCAACCTAATGATTTTATCCAACGTTTATCTCGAAATCATTGGTTACAAAATGCAGATAGAAATGTTAAACAAATTATGAACGAAGCACAACCACTTATTGAAAGTTTATCATCAGAATTTAATTCTTTATATGAAAATTATAAAGAAAATATGACAAATAAATCATTGTATTATTTGGATAAAATTAAAGGATTTAAAACTAATTCAAATGAAGATTGTTACACATATGGGTATCAAGTTATGTATTCAGCATATCTTGAAGCAATTGATAACGTGACTGATTGTTTCAAGCAAGAATTACAAGAATTTAAGGAAAATAATATTCCAATTGATCAAGTAAGATATAATAAATTTTTATAATTTTAAATACTCAAATGTAATTATAATAATTACATTTTAATATAATTTTTACTTTTATTATTCAAGGAAATGAAAAAAATAATTGAAGATATTGACTATGAGTGTCATGATGGATTTTTTTTGGGTTGTAAACCACAATTACCTTTATCAGAAATAAATATGATGATAATGGAGCTGGAAAATACAAAAGACCAGATGTTAAAAAAAGATTTTACTGATGAAATTAGTTTTACAAAATTGAGTATTGATGAATGTACTGAATTTTCAATCGTAAAACTTGATGAATTATTGGATAATGGTGTATTAAAAGCAATTGAATGCAAGATAAATTCAGAAAATTGATAAAAAAATGATTATAGACCATGGTTTTACTTTGAGCTGTGTTTATAATAATCTTAAATAAAGTGCTCAATTAACAGTTTAAAAAAATAAAATACAAAAAATGATTATTATTATTAAAATGAAATAAAATAAAATGAAAAAAAAATTACAATATTATTTATTTTCTTGATGATAAATAAATAAATTTTTAGCTACATAAAAAATATTTTTATTGAAAAGATTATTATTATTTTTTTTAAAAACTGATGCACCTGATTTTTTAAATATTTCGAAAAAAAAAACATTTAAACCAAGGTTATATAGTTTGATGATTATAAAATAAATATATAAATATATTTCAAACAATAATTTTGTTTTTATTGAATTTTTTATCACACAGTACGTATATTATTTTTTATTTTTCTCTATTTGTCATCTTATCATAAATAACTTGATAGTCAAATAGAAAAAAATAAAAAAATTTATAGCCCGAGCTAACACTTGTTTCTTATCATTAAAAATTCCAAGTATAAAAAAAAGCTCCAGGGCTTGGTTTCAAGTATTCAGTCTGACTTGTTAAAATTATTATTAACATTTAAAATAATATTTCTGATTTATTTGTTTCGATTCGACATTCAACAGGTGACAAGGAAAAAATAAAGTCATGGATTTAAAACGATCATTTATTCTATTGGTACTTTCGAATTGTTTAGTGAATTTTTTATTTTATAATAATTGTTTGCAAATTGTTTATTAGATGATTTTAATTTTTTTTATTTCTTAGATTAGTTTGGCTTTATCTGAAAAAATTTATGGAATTCCATCACACATACAAGATGATCAATCCATTCAACAGTTATCTCTGAATCATCGTTTGAGAAATGCAAAAATAAATGTTAAACAAATTATAAATGAAACACAACCACTTCATCAAAATTTATCATCAATATTTAATTCTTTATATGAAAATTATGAAAGAAATATGACAGATAAATCATTGTATTATTTGGATAAAATTAAAGGACTTAAAACTAATTCAAGTGAAAATTGTTATACTTATGGGTATCAAGTTATGTATTCTGCTTATCTTGGAGTAATTAATAATGTGACTAATTGTTTCAAGCAAGAATTACAAGAATTTAAAGAAAATAATATTCCAACTGATCGAGTAAGATATAATACATTTTTATGATACTTTTAATTTTAATTTTAATATAATTTTGACTTTTATTATTAAAGGAATTTAAAATCATAATGAAAAATATTAATTATGAGTGTCATGAATTATCGGATTGTAAACGACCAACTTTAACTGAAATAGAAAAAATGATAACAGAACTGGAAAATCATAAAAATCAATTGTTAAAAAAAGATTTTACTAATGAAATTGATTATACAAAAATAAAAATTCATAAATGTACTCAATTTTCAATAGAAAATCTTGATACATTATTGGATAATGGTATATTACAAGCAATCAAATGCGATATTGATTCATCTTTTTAATCAAGAATTTTTAAAGCTATGCCTGTATTAATTAAAAAAAAATTATTAAAAAAAAAATTATCATCAAACTAAATAAACTGTAAAATTTATATTCAGATAAATTTTTTATTTGACTGTCTCAGTTAAAATTTTATTAATTAAGAAAAAGAAAAAAAATAATGAATTCTTCACCAATTGAAAATGAAATATTAATTTTCGCAAAAATAAATATAAATATGTTTATAATAAAATTAAATTAAACATAAATTATTTAAAAAAAAATAAAAAATTATTTCAAATCAATGTAATCCAAATAATTTAACAATAAACAATTAAAAATTTTACGTCTATTCTCTTTATTTTTGTGCATTTTATAATATTAATAATTACGATAATAAAAAATTTTATATATCGCATTTTAATCAATTAATAAACATCCTATAAAAACAATTATTACAAAAAAAAAAAAAAACAAAAACTATCAAAGCGTCATCAGTTTGTTGTAATAATTAAAATTGACAATAAATTACAGCATCAACATAATTTAAAAATCTTATTTTTATAATATTGTTTACATCGTCAATGAATTAATTAATAATTTATTTATCTCTAATTCTTTTTGTTTAATTTGGCTATTATTAAATAAATGATATTTTTTGTGCATTATTTAATATTACTATAATAATAAAAATTTAATTTAATGAATCAATAGATTCGTTTGGCTTGTTTTTATCATAATCATCATTATTTTCAATAAAATTAGATGGTAATTCAGCTTTCATTGCTAACTTTAATGCATTTGTCCATTTTTTTTTGTCTTCAGGTGTTGTTGCATAAAGATAATAACATTTTCTTGAATGATGTATTTTAAATGTGCCAATTCTATCTTTTGGACTAAGTGCATCTTCATCTGGTAATTGAGCACCTTCAGTTAATGTATAACCAGGCATTGGTGTTGCTGTTAATGCTTGTGTATCATTTACTGAACGAAATGAATATAATACAAAATCTGTATGCAAAGAAAACCATCTTTTTTCCCATGCTTTTGTTGCTTGTGTTTTTAATAATAAATTACCAGATAATACACATGATTCATTTGCTGATACACATAATAAACTTGAAACTGGACCAGATGTTGATGATGACGATGATGATGATGATTTATTTAATGACTTTGTCCATGCATTATAACATAAACGACAAACTTTCATTTGTTTATTAACTTCAAATTCTATTTTTTGGTTTAAGCATTTATTACATACAGTACTACCACATGATCTACAATGATGTTTTCTTTTAATAACATTAAATATTGCATCACATACTATACAACGATTACTATTATTATTATTGTTATTATTATTATAATTAACATTATCATAATCATCATCAACATCAAAACTATTAATACCATTTTTTTTATAATTATCAGTTATTTTTAAGCTAGCTTTTCTCTTGACATTATCATCAATTGTTTGAAATAAAGCATCAAGCCATGCTGTTTTTTCTTCAATTGATTCAGTATATAATTCAACATTTTTATTACCATCTCTAATGTAAAATGTATTTGCAATTTCTAAATTATCACCCTCTGTAACATGTAAATTTTCAATATAAAATTTAGCACGTAAACGATATGGTGGTGTACGTGGTGGTATCAGTCTTATTGAACATAATAATAATATATCATTAAATAGAAATAAATATCTATCTTGATGATCACCACTTCTTGCTGATATTTTAACAATACGTCCTTCTTTAACAAGTTCACGTGAACGACTGACTAGGTCTGTTGCATGACGAATACTTTCTTGTATTTCTAATAATTTTTTAAATTTATCAATTTTTTTCATAGCTTCATTTGTATGATTTGCAGCAATTGATACTAATTCTAATGCTTTTTTACTATCATTATAATCTGGATTATCAATATTTAAATTACGTATATAATCTTTTAATAATAATTCATATCTTGGTAAACGTTGTATTGGACATAGCATATGATGTGATAATGTTAATTTACCACATATATCTAATTTTTGTATTTCATTTATAATATTTGCAAATTTTGGTATTTTTTGTTGTAATGTACTTATTAAATTCATAGCATTATCAAAATTTTTAACATATTCAGTATACATTTTTAAAAATGGTGCTCTATATTTCATAATATCACCAATTCTTGGCTCGTTATTCCAATTATTAATACGTATTTTAAGTTCTGGTAATAAAAATTCATTATGTAAACTATATATTGATTTAATATTTGAAAAAATTTTTTGTACTGTTTCTTGTGAAAACATTGGATGTGCACGATTTTCTTGATCAACTCTAAATTGAAATACTTGATCAATTAAATATAATATTTCAACATATTTTATTTCAGTCTCTAATAATTCATTTGCAATATTTTCAAGTTTTTTTAGTCTCTTTGTATCATTATCAATATTTTTATCAATTATTTTAACATTATCATCATCTTCTTGTATTGATGATATATCTATTTCAGATGAACGTGTTTCTTCTGATTCTTCATCACTTTCAGATTCACTCAAATCATATGAGTCAGATGTATATTTACTAGATGTATTACTTTGTGTTGTTGTTACTGAGTATCTGAAATTATTTTTATTTATAAATCACATAAAAGTATTGATAAAATATTTAAAAGCTTTGCAACTCATTTTAAATTATTAATAGAATTTTTTTAAAAATAAATTTATATTTTTACCTGTTACTTCTGTACTCGATGTGTGATACAATGGATTTTCTTGATGGTACAATATTGTCAGCAACAATAGTGTCATCAGTTGGACTTGATGCAGACATAATAAAATGTTTAAATCTTGGAAAACCAGTAAACTGCATTGAGGAATGTTTTGTATATTTTTCTTGTTGTTCATCTTGTTGATTTTTTTTTTTCTGTTGTTGATCATCAATACAATTTGAATCTGAATCTTGTGAATTACCATCATCACTTGTTGCACTTACAGAATCACGTTCATTTTTAATTTTATTATAATTATCTAGTATTGTTGTTGTGGTTGTTGTTGTTGTTGTCGTTGTTGTTGTCGTTGCTGTTGTTTCATTTTCATCATCATCATTTTTTTCTAAATTTGTATAAAACTTTGAGGTAGATGTTGTTGTTGTTCTCGAACCAAACATTTTATGCATTTCGATATTCAAGACCAAAATTTGTCTTCAATTGATTCTATTAATTACTGAAAATAACAAAAAAAAATTATTATATTTTTAATATAAAAATAATAAAATATTATATATTTTTTTTCTATTTTTTATTCATCAATTATCATGTTTATTCAATGACTTTTTTAATTGACGATAATAATGTAAATAAAAAATACAAGATGACAAGCAACATTAGCATCTTTAGTGTTAAAAAAAAAAAAAAAAAAAAAAATTAAGTCATAACAACGTTCGAAGAGCCAGCTGTTCCAGTTATAAATTAAGACAAGATATATTTTTATACTCATCATAAAAATGCGATTATAATAGCTCCTTTAAATCATTGAATAATATTCTTATAAATGCATTAAAATTGTCGTTGTAATTGAGTTTTATCAATGACAAAAAAAAAGGATAAAAAAACAACAACTTCAGGGTTAACAAGTAACAATAAATAAATGAATAATCATTCGAAAAAAAAAAAAAAAAACTACAAGTTAACTTGAAAGGAAAGAAAAAATAAAAAAGCTATGCCAGCTGACTGATAATAATTTACTCCAATATAAAACCAGGAAGTACTCATGATAAATCCATGCTTCTGATACCTCCTGATAATTCAATAAATAGAATCGAAAAAAAAAATATATATATAAATAATAAAAACTAGGCGGGGCACTTGATAAATTATTATTAAAATCTATATAATTTTATAAATTTCCACTATCAAAAAATAATCAATATATTCATCTAAAAATATAAATAAATAAATAATACAATAATTATTAATATAAATTATTTAATGACATGATTAATCATAATTATTTTTACCTTTAAATATCAGACCCATTGATGAAATATTTTTATTTGACAATTGACACTGGTATTATTATTTATCTTGTTGATAATTTATTTTCTTTTTTTTTTCATTATTAATTTATTACACAAACACATAATTACAATAACAATATGATAATTTTATTATCAAATAACGGTATGAAAAAAATACTAGTTGTGATTATAAATAATATAAAATAATAATTTAACACTTGTTTGATGAACTTGACAATAAATCTGGATAGTTGAATTAAAAAATTGACAAAAATAGTAATTATATATCACCAAAACATTAATGTACATTTGCTCCAACTTGTTCAACAGTCACCAGTGTCACCACACACACACAACATCATATTACTGTTATCATCATCAGCATCATTATTATCATTATTATTGTTGTTATTTTTAAACTGCGTTGCGGTTGAAGCGACGTCTCTCCTTTTGATGTTAAAAAATATATTATTTCTTTTTGATTGTAGTTTAATTATTATTAATTTTTTTTAAATGTTTGATAATAATTCGCATATTTTTATTATTTATTTGATTATTAAATGATTGTTTATATACGACAACAAACTATGAAGACTCGTTGATTTTTTTATTATTGTCATGAATTATGATGACACTATTTGATGTCATATCTAGAGTATATTTTACAATTATTTCTAAAAATTATAGTTCAGGGAATTATGATTTAATTATTTATTTAATATTGTTTATTTATATTTTTTCATATAGCTTTTCTTGGAATGCAGCCATTTTATTTTTCCTGACGTGAGATTAGGGCTTAAGTCAAGTAGCCGGTGTTGGGTAAATTCAAATTAAAATTGGACAAGTTGGACCTGCTTTGATCTGCTTGGACCTGGAAGTCGTAAAACACATTTAATTCTGCTTGTATTCATCCTGATTGCTGCACTTTTTTTTGACCTGCATCAATGGTATCGTTTCATTATTTCATTATTTTATTTTCATTCATTCATAATATTTTTGCACGTTTATTAATTTACTATAAAATTATTCATCAAAATTCGTTATGGTGATGCATTTTATCCCACAAAAATTCCTTCGTTAATGGATAATAATATCGGTTATTGTTGTCAACATTAACAATAATTAATAACAATTATTTTTGATATTATAATTATTAAATCGTATCCGCAATTAAACCCTAATTTTGCGAATTTTTATCTGTTTTTATCCACCTGATAAAATTGGATTCCCAAATTTATTTTGACAATAAATAGATGAATGAAAAAATGAACATTGAATATTTGATTGATTGATATTGCTAATGAGTCATTAAAAAAACAATAATGACAATTGCAAGCATTTAATTGTTATCTTTATTTGTCAACAATAAATTTTTGCCCACCGAGAAACTAACCTATATTTACGTGTTTCTTTTTTTTTTTTTTTACAAGCTCGATTAAATTCGATACTCATAAATAATTAAATAAACAATATATATTATTTATTGGATCAACGTTTGATCATTGACAATTACAAAAAAAAAGATAACTATTATTATCTACGTACCTCTTTTGTGCAACTCGTTTTATTATCTAAAAATATTTCAAGTTAATATGTTAATCTAAATAAATATTTAATGGTATAAAAAAATAGTATTTTGCTAATTAATCCCTAATAATCAAAGAAACAATAGTAAAATAATTTTTTTTTAAACTAAATAAATTAAACAAATGCTTTGTATGAAAAATCATTTTTTATTTTGATATTCTTAATGGACTAATTATGAAAAATTAACTTAAATTGTTACATTATGAAAAGTAATAAAGGCACTTTAATCCCTTATGATACAAAAAAAAAAAAACCAATTAAATTTCAAAGAAAAAAAGAAAAATGATAAATAATTATGTGGCTTTGAAATAATCATCAGTGCAAGTTGTATAAATATGTCCTTCAGAAGTTAAAAATTCAAGTATGTCATCAGCTTGTGCAGGAGTAATATTACTTGGTAATTTTGATACAAGATCATTTCTTTCAATACCATTTTCTTCATCAGAACAATTACGAATAATTTGTAAAATAATTGAAGGATCTTTACCAAGTCCATCAGTGACCTCATTATCATTTACATTTTCTGTACCTTGTTCTTCAAGTAGTGCCATATTTGTTATTTCTAATATATGTGAATAAACATGAGCAAGTTTCTTTACTGGTTCCATATTTAATATGAAAAAATAACGACCAAGATCAGCTTGTTCACGTAGACTTCCAATTATTCTGACATATTTATTAACTTGAATACTATCATCTCTGTCTTCAGTTTCAAGCCAACGTACTGCTGTTATTGTTCCTATTTTAATTTAAAACAAAATTATTATTAGTTGATGTATATTGATAAAAAAAATTAACAAATGATTCATCAAAATTATGGTTACCTGTTTCATCATCAATTTCATATGATATTTTTGTTGCAACAATATCAATTTTACGAACAACTGCATAAATACATACAAGTTTAGCTGAATGACCACTAACAGTAAATTTATCAGGTGTACCTTTGTACAATTGTTTTACTGTAACTGGTATAATACAATTACTTTCTGTTCTTCTATTCTCAGCTGCTGGAGTTTGGACTGAATATGATTCATCCATAAATCCACCGGCTCCATTAGTAACTGATGTATCATTTTTGCTATCCCACATTTTTATCAATTGTTTATTCAAAATATATTTAATCAATAATATCAATTAATAGTTTTTGATTAATTAACAACAAATTGAATTATTTTTTTAACGTTATTTGTTGTTGAAAAGGAGTAACAAGTTAGCTTTAATACTGAACACGCTCTAACCTGCACGGTGCACCACCAAAATAATAAATAATAATAATTTAATAATTTATTGTTAAAGCGGTGTGTGTGTGTGTGTGTCAGTTATCAAAATATAAATATAACTTTCCAACCAAATAACATGACTAATTAATATTATTAACATTGTTAAATTTTATTTTATTTTCAAATTATATTTATTAAGATTTTAAAATTCAATATTTACAATTTTTTTAAAACAATATTTAAAAAAAAAAAAAAAAATCAATACTGTATATTGGGGATTGTTTAAAAAAAAAAAAATGTAACTGGAATAAAAAAATATCAAAGCAAGCTAAATGATGTAAAATAAAAAATTATAATAATTCATTTTGATTGTAGTTAAAAATATATCAGCTTTGATATTTAGTCTATTTGATGTTTATAAAATCTCATGATCATGTCTATTCATCAGGAATATCATATGAATATCCCATTGAATTTAAAAATAATATTGCCAATCCAAGAAACGTTGTACCAGATAAATCCCCAAGTGCTGTTAAATAAGGTATCGCTGAATTATCAGGATCAATTTTAAACCTCCACATTGCATGAATTAAAATATGTGCAATATAAAGAAGTAATACAATCTAAAAAAAAAGAAATGATAATTAAAATTTATTTATAAATAAAATACCAATTAGAAAAAAAATAAAATAACATACTTGAATAAAAGCAATCAACATGTAGCATAAAACAAAATAAACATGAAGAGTTGATTTCGATTGTTTAATATAATCAGCAACAAAAATAAAAACAACTTGTCCAGGTATTCCCATTGCAATTAATAGTCTTGCTGTTTTAGCATATGGAACTGTAATAAATAATAATTTCCATTAGATTGATAAATAGAAATTAAATTAAATTAAATATTTACCTCCTTTGAAAAGTGCTTTCCATGGTGAAACAAAAATTTTTGAATTTGGTGGTAAAATTCCCATTAAAGATGTTTGATGTAGTGTCGTTGATATTCTTGATGCTTGTACCGAAACAAGATTTCCACCAATGCCATTTATTATCGGTTGAAATATAACAAAACCAGCTAGACCTTCAACTGCTTGACTGAGTATTAAACCACTCAATCTTCATTGAAATAATAGGAAAATAATTATTAATAAATTAGCATAAAAAAATGCATTTTGAAAAATTTATTTACCCAGATATAAATAGAGCTGATAGTACTGGTACCCATCCAGATGTTAAAATATTTCTTGTGTATTTACTCTTGAGACAAATCCAAATCCAAATTGGTAATATTAATAAATAAAAACTAATAATTGCATAGATTATCCATATACCATTGTCATTCAAATAATTATATAAATTTGATGCTATCAATGATAATACACTTATTGATACAACATCACCAAATGATGCTGCAAGTGGTGTTGCTAAATTATCAGGATTCATTTTAAATTTATAAGCCAACATAATAACAGCAATCATTACCAAATCTAAAACAAAAAAAAAAAAACATAAATAATTATTAAAAATAAACCATGATGAAATGAATAAATGAAAATATTTATAAATAAAATTTTGATTATTATCATGGTACTGATAAAAGATGATCTTTGATATTTTCAATGTTAAATAAATATTATTATCACAAATGATAAAAACAAATTACTTTCAAATCAAGATAATATTTATTTATTTTATTTTTTAACTTACCAAGTATAAAGCAAGAACTTGTTGCTGTACATACACTTGATGCAACAACAAGTAATGCATGATTCCATAAATATTCACCACTTATTGCAGCATGTGCACCAGTTGCAAATATTGATACAATTATTGCAGCAACAATTGCTTGTACTTGTACAAGTGCTAAATTACCAATAATCATTTTAGTTAGTTCACGACAACTAGCCATATTTCCAAGATTAGCTTGTGTACATAATCTTGATGCAAGACACATATCTAAATTTCCTTTTAATCCTAATAGTGAAGGAACTAGAATAAATAGCTGTGATACTTTTTGAAAAACTGTCCATTTCTGTGAAATAAAAATATTAAAAATATTTTATAAATTTAAAATATTTTTTATTAAATATATCATTGATGAAATCTTATCTAATTTGATTAAATCATTTTGTCATTGTGTCACGTAAGCAAGTCAAATAAATAAAGAAAAAAATAAATAAATAAATACCAATTGATAATAATGAAAAATAAATTCAAATTGATTGGCTTTATTATTTGAAAATTAATAAATAATATTTACCTCAACTGTTGCTAAAACAAGACCAGCACCAATTGTTCCAATTCCAGCAATTAAAAATGGTACTGATATTTGTAGTGCAGTATGTTGCCATCTTTCATTAAGTACACTACGATTTCTTACATCAGAATTATCTGGTGATTCTGGATCTGGATCAGAATTTGTTGCTGATGATAGTGTTGCTATTGAACAACCACTTGATAATGAACCATCATGACCTAAAAGTGGTTCATACATTTTTTATTTTTAATGTTTACTAATAACATTATTTTTCATCATGTTTTTTTTTTTTTTTAAATTATTTTTCATTGGCTGGACTTGAAAAATTTGTGAGATACTTTTTAGGGGTTATCACTTGTTGCAATAATAAAAAATTCCATTCGTGTTATCATTAAATTTTCCCTACCAACTTTATATCAATTTTTATTATTTTATTTACATGTTACTTGAATTAATGACACTTGTTTATTGTTATTATTTATTTACTTCATGTATTTAAAAATAAAAATTTAAATTTTTAATTATAAACAAATTTTATTGGTTAAAAAACAAAATCATATATTGATGATTGTTTTTTGTTATGATATATTTATCAAAGGGAAAAAACAAACAAAAGAAATCAATCATTTAAAATATTGAGTAGTTTTAATTACCTTTTTTTTCAATTGCAATAACAGTGTCCTTGGAAACAATGGACTTGTCATTGTCAATTTCATTTTCTATAGCATAACATAACTCATCCTTTTTTTTTGTTGATGCCATACCAATTATTGGAATAATAACTGTATTTTTTAACGGTTGATTATTGTTATCTCCAATAACTTGACTATTTGCCAATTTTTCATTGTTTTTAGAATCCATTACATTGATTTATTTTAGGGCCTATTGTCTAGTGATACCCTGCAATCTGTGCTACTTGAAAAAAAAAAATACAAAAATACAATAAATATTAGAGAATTTTATTTTATTTATTGAAATTATTAACTAGACATTTACATATATTTAAAATATAAATTTTTTTTTCAAGTTTACTGTCGGCACGAGACTGATAAGATTATTGTTGTTTCACTTGACTATTTACAAATTCCAATGCCCACTTTTTTTATCACTTAATCAGTCAATTTTTTTATGTAAAAAAAAAAAAAAAAAAAAAATACTTTACCAGTACAATTGATAAGAATAGTTTTTATTTTATTTTATTTTTTTTTTCAAATTTTAAATATTAAAATAAATTTTTACCTTGTGTGAGTGACAAGATTCAGTCTGCCTGGATCAACCTGGGGAAATCTTGTGTCTGATCTTCCAATGACAGACGACAGTTTGATGGATCTATAATATTTTTATTTTTTTTTAATTATTCATAAAATAATTAGACATTCAATTACATTTGTTTATCATTTTTTTTTTTAATCAGTCAAGTAATTGCATGAGTATTAAATAAAATTGAAAAATAAAATTGAAAAAAAAAAAAACAGGATATATATATTTTTAATATTTATAATTAAATAATTTGAATAATTGTTGTTATTAAAATACTGATGACTGATGATATGAGGAAAAAAAAAGGAATTAAATTTATCTTACCGAGGTTGATACTGGTGAAGATTGCAGAGGTATTTTCTCAGCGAGGAAGTCCTTCCAGGGTCAACCTGCGATGACCTCGCTTTCGTTTTGCTTATTCCTGCCAGTCTTAATCTGCAAGACCTTAGTAAATATTTTTTTCCTTATTAAATTATCGTCTATAATGAATCATAATAATTTAAATAATTTTATTTTACCCTTTAAATAATTCTAAATGATTGTACATATGTTGACTAACAATTTCTTACTAAACTTAATTGATAAAATACAATATCACAAATACTCCAAAAATTAATTGATATATTTTTTTTGTTAAATTAATAATAAGTGGATTTTTAGATCACAGACGACAAAGTGTATTTATTTATTAAAATATTTTATTTATTTATTTATTTTGGAGTTAAATTTAAAGTACACTGTGCTGGTTTTTAATGCCAACGAAAATATAGCACTGATTTGTTCAAGTTACTCCGAGATTACGTATAAAAATGTGTGTTGTCACATCACGGGAAAAGCCCCTGGTGGTATCACGTTGTCCAAGACATTGGGTGGATTGTGGCGCCCACGTGATTGTCATATTTTAACGATCAAAAATGACACTATATGTTAAATTTTTTTTTTTTTTTTATCAATAATTTATCAAGTTTAAATCAAGAAAACATTAATTTTTCTTTTTTAAATTTAGATATTAAAACGAGTAATAATTATTATAAAAATTAAAAAATAATTTAGTTGCTGTTTAACTATATTTATTTATTAGAAATTAATTAAAAGGCCTAAATTTATAAATAACTTAGGGAAATTTTTTTAAAAATAGTAAATATAGAATTGAGAAATATAATTTTTCAATTTATAAAAATAACTTTGTTGATTAGGAATTGGGTCACATATAGCGAAAATCGAAACAATTATTACTGAAATTTAACAGAATTATTCTCTTGATTATTGTTGAGAAAAAAAAAAAAAAAAAGATTGGTTTTAAAAATAATACTGTCACTGCTTGTTATCAATTTGATTAGTCGATTGGATATTGGAATGTGAATGTAAGTCATTGACAGATGTTGAAGAATCATTCTTATCATTGTGCGATTCATAAGGCCAATAAAAAAACTTGGATATATATATCAACTAACAACTCAATTTGAAAAAAAAAAATAATCATAAATATATTTTTTTTATTCTTATTTAATTGAGGCATTTTTATAAAATATAAATTTATTTTTAAATATAAATTTTAATGAAGAAATTAATTTTTTTATAATTTTATTTATCTTATCAGTTTTCTATATATTATTTATAGAAGCGATTGGTAATGTAAATTAAATTTTGCATTGAAAAAAAAATTAAATAAAACGTGCAATTCTATTGAATAAAATAATAACTTTGAGGTAAATTATTTTACCTTGAAATAATTATTGAAAATAAATTATATTAAAAACTGATAGTTGAAAAAAAATTTACTGGGTTTTTATAAAATTTATTTGACATGCAAATCTTAAGTTAAATTATTCAAAATGAAAAAGAAAATTTGATTTATCGAAATTTACAAAATTAACAATATTGAGATTTTTTTTTTTAATTGTTGCTGCAGATTTTTTTTATATTTTATTACCCTTTCAAATCGTCAGGTATTTTTCTTTAAATTTTCACGTCATTTAAGCTTGCGTTGAATTTTTTCGTTATAAAAAAATTACATCAAGATGCATCTACTTTTTGATTAAACTTAAAACTCTTTTGTATACTGTTTTAAGAATATATTCAAATTGAAACGGGGTCGTAGATCGAAAATCCACACTAATTTTCACCTGGGATTTTTAGTAAATAAAAAATACAGCTGCATTGACTTTTGATAATTCTATAATTATATTGTCTAGACTTTATTCGACTGTAAAATATGATATTAATATTATACACTTGAAATTAGACACCGGGGTATTTAGAAAAATAAAAAAATCATTTACGTCAGACAGACACCAAGGGTCATCCAAGAATACACGTGTCACGATAACACTTTAAAAATGAAAAAAATATACAAAAAGTAGAAATCAAATTCGTATCATCATATCATCTTATTTATATTGAGACACAACATATATTAAATTACGTTTATCCAGCAAAATAATATTCATTAAATTTTCTTTGTTTTTTTTTAGCAAAATTTAATTTATCTCAATTAATTTTTCTAATATATTTTTCGATAATAAAATAAATATTGAATTCAATTTTATTCTCTCAAATAAATAATTAATACAAAAGAAAAATAATTTCTCTATTTCCATGTCAAATTTTTGAATTAATTTTTACAATGATTTTTTATATATATTTTTTTTAAAAGTCATTTAAATAAATAAACTTACTGTCTTTTAAAATACGGCTCAATTAATTCCAATGTGTAAAACAAACTGTCAATTTTATTAAATAATAAAATTTTCCTTTTATTTATCAAAAATCACACAAGTTTTTTTAAAAAAAAAAAAAATGTTTATTATTTTCTTGCTCACATTATAATCATTAGGAAGCATATATATTTAAATTATTTCAACGTAAAAATAATTGAATGAAAAACAATAAAAATTATAATTATTTTACAATATTTTTAATATTTTTTAAGATAAAAAAAAAGTACCAAGACAATTGACTAGAAATTAATAAACGAACAATAAATTGACCGTTTGTTGGACACGTCTACACTTGGCTGTTTTATGTAGGAAAATAAAAATATATATATAAAAAAAATATAATGACTTTTTGTCGAGTAATATATATAGCAAAGTGAAGAGCGAGAAGCACATGCTATGCAATACTGAAATGACGTGAGAGGAGATCGAGGAGACACGTGCGATATGATATCTCTGATAGTGGGGGGATATTTTATTTGATAAGTATTTATATTTTGATCTTTATGCAGATGAAAAATTGATATTGTAAATGTAAATTGAAAACCATTTGATAAAATCATGAGAAAATAAATTGAAAAAAAAAAAAATTCTCAAGATAAAAATTTAACTTAGTTAATATTCAAAAAATATTTATCATAAAAATATTATTATCTTTTATTGTTAAAAAACAAAGAAAAAGAATGTACTTTTTTTTTCCTTATTTATATAGTATTTAAATTATTTTTTTCCTGTGGAAATATATATTATTTCTTTTCGTTTTTAACAATTCAATTTTCTTTTGATTATTTTCCGGATAAAAAAGGAAATTGCGTGTAGGAAATTACATGATGTTATGTTAGATATATAGTCAATTGATAAACCAAGTTTGGTGATATATCTACAAGTGTATAATTTAAATGACAAAGATGATTGTAGACTTTTATTTTTTTTTTTTTACTGTTGGATTTATTATTAATTTTCGGAAGAACGTAGATTTTTCAGTTGTATTTTTTATTTCTTATTTTTTTTGTTAAATTAATGATAAAACAATGACGGGATATTAAAGTATTTTTTTTTATTTTTTTTTTTATTGTTAATACTGTTGTTGTTAAAAAAAAAAAATAAGAGACTACGAGCTGTCAAGTTTTGATAAGAAATTGTATCCTCAAGATTTAAAAGATAATAATGATTAATTATTTTTATCACATTGACATAAAAATGACAAATATTTGATAATTAATAATATTTAAATTATACTGATTATTATTGAGTAATATTTTTTCAAAAATAATATTTAAAATTTTTACTGATTTTAATTAATTTGTGGATATAAAAATTTAATTGGTGATTAACCTTCGTTTGAGATATGGCGCGAGTTTTAAATTCAAGAACACTTTGACATACATTAATAAATTATTTACCAACACAAGTGATAGCTTTGAAAAATTCAGGCGAATTTTCCGGGTAAATAAAAACAAAGAAAATTAATTATTTTATTATATTAACTTGAATTGAAATAAGCTACTCACAGATTTATTAAACAAGTATTTTTCTTCTCGAAAATAATGCTGTCCAGCGAGCAATAAAATTTCACCATTGATTTTAAATACAACAGCTTATAAATTTTATTTATTTGACAGTAGATATATATACACAATTGTGTCAAGAAAAAACGTCAAAAATTTGAAGGTTTTTTTTGTGTTAAAAAAAATTAAATAACAACACTTTGATATTGCTCGGAAATAAATATCAAACTGATCAAAATTTAATCAATTACTTTAATAAATTTCTTGAATATAAAAAAAATATTTATTCAGATGAATTTAAAAAAATTTTTAATCAGTTTAAAAATGAAATGAAATAATAAAATTATTTATTTATTAAATACATTAACTTACCTCTTTATTAAGTAGAAAAATATAATCTTTTTTTTTTTGTTTTATTTTTTTTTAATTTACGCACTCACTGCGTTTTAAATAATAAAATAAATAAATAAATAAATAAATATGCAATGAATGAGTTTAATTGAATAAAAGAAATTGTTTAATTGTTATTAATTGTTGTTAATTTTTTTTGTTTTGTTAATATAATTGTTGCAAATTTTGTTTACTATTGAATTTTTATTTTTATTTATTTATTTGTTTACGAGTCAATTATCAATTATTAAAAATTATTAAATTTTTTGTACAATTTGATTAATGAAAAGTTATTAAAACTGGACAATTATTGTCGACTGAACTCGATGAACAATACTGCTCATATGACGAGCAGAAACTTTCGATAACAAAGTTATAATTTCCCAGTTTATTTACTCACTTTAAACATTAATTATTTTATCACACGTGATTTTAATATTACAAAGAATTATTTACTTAACAAATACAAGTGTAAATGTATTTAATGAAACACAGATGATTAAAAAAATTATGTTGTTTTTTTTTAAATTATTTTTCATTTGTAACTAATATTTGTAGATTTTATACATCAACAAATATTTACACACATGATAACAATAAATTAAAGAATTAAATATAATTATTTAACATTGAAATAGTGTTTGAATAAATATTAATTAAATTTCATAACTCACCGATAGATTAAAAAAAACAATTACTAGCTTTTTTTCTGATAATTATATTGTAAATAATTATGAGAAATTTGATGAGTGTTGATATCCGGTGGACACGTGAAGTATTAGATGAAAAACAGATAAATAAATTTTATTTCTTGGATAAATTATTTACCGATTGTAAAAATGATTATTTAAGTAAATAAAATATTTATCACATTTTTTTTTCCTTGTTGTAATATCATCACGTATCTTCAAAAGAAAAATACTTGGATAAAAAATATATATGAATTTGTGATAACAGTTTGTACTCATGCAACATTGTTTAATAAATAAATAAAAAATTTTTTTAAACAATAAATTATATAGAAAATAAAAATAAACACAATTAATTATTTTAAATCATTTTTTTTTTATTAAATACAGCTTTTTTTTAAATTCGTTGTATACATACAAATTAGTAACACAAAATTATATATAAAAAAAAAAATTGTCAATAATTTATTGTAAAATTGTTGGAATTTAAAAAAAAATTAATATTTAAATACATTGAATTATTATTATCATCTAACATTATTCAAAAGTATTATTATCATTTTATTTTTCATTTAAAATTTATCATTAATTAGCCAATTAATTTTCAGGTCCTTAAAGTATTTAAAACTAATTTTGATTTTCAATTTTTTGATTTTCGTTTGCCTCCTCTTTACTCCTTTTTTTTTTTTACTTATATAAATTTTTATTTATCAATTTATGAATTATATATTAACATGAAAATTAAATATTAATTATTTTAAATTGTTATAAATAATAATTTTGCGAATTTGATTTTTTTGTGGTAAATAAAAATCACAGTTATCCATTGCAATTTATTTTTTTTTTTTTCAAATGGAAATTAACATTTTTTAAAACAAAAAAAAAACTATTTGCATTATGTTTTTCATTTTTATTATGTATGTACATTTTCGATAGGAAAGGTACTTAATTATTAATTAATCTCAATGTTTATTATTATCATCATGAATATTTTTTTTTTTTTTTTTGGATAATATTTTTTTAATATAATAAAATCCAGTATGTACACACACTCTTAATGTACACACGTATTTTTAAAAAAACTACGTAATTCGTTTATCAACGTAATTTTAATCACCTGTTTTTTTTATTATTTATCAACTTATTATTTATATTCAATTAGTGCACAAATACCTGAAAAAAATTACATTTAATTATTCAAAGTCGTTTTTTGTAATTTATTTTTTTTTTTAATTTAAAACAATTATTGTTTTAATGACTTTTTTTTAATTTAATAAATTTCTATTTTCATTTTATTTTTTGAGACCCTGAATAGTAAAACTCGCATTGAATTTTTCATATTGAAATACATAAACTCTCTTATCACTATATATAATTTATTGTATAATTAATTTGGATATAAGATACAATTTTCGATATACTTAAAAACTAATTTTGATTTTTTTCTCTTTATCGAATTTTCATTATAAATAATTATGGTTTTTCTTTGTTAACCATCAAATTCTTTGCACTTTTTTTTCATTATTCTTTTGAATAATTTATTATCATTTTATTGATTTAAAAAAAAAAAAATTTCATCATTTTATTTATTGTAGAATACAAATTTTTTTTAATATAAATAACGGATGTATGACATTTACGTACAATGACTCATCAAGTTAATTGTAATTTTATGTTTTTTATTTATTTATCTATTTTTTGTTTTTTTGTTTGCATAGGCATATGCTTGGTCAGGTTGAAAATTATAAACCAGTTTTATTTAAAAAATATAATTTATATATTTTTTGAACTTTATTATTATTTTTTAAAAAATATTTTACATCTCTTTGTTTTATTTTTTTAAATAATTATTTGATACGTGTGAAAATTGTGCGTTATTTGTCCAAAAAAAATAAAAAAAAAACTAACAAATAAATAAAATAAATAAAAGAGCAATAAAATATTACAAAAAATGACAAATTAAATTGATAAAAAAAAATATAAAATCAGCAGATGTTAAAGAAGAATTTTTTTTCTATTAATAAGTACGAAGGGGGTGAAATAATTTCTTCTGATAGAACAGATCTATTCACCTATAGATTTACGTTAATTCATCTAGCCCCCAAAACTATTCAACCCTAATTTCAAATTTTTTTCTTCAATATTATCATGTTTTTTTTTATATTTTTTACGTAAAAAAAAAAAAAAAAAATTGGGATTTGTTTTTTTTTTATATTTTATATAACACTGAAAACTCTTGTTATTTTATATAATTTTTTTTTTTATATATCACGTATATTTTTGTTGAAAATTTTCATGTACGCGTGATTGACAAAATCACCCATCTGTTCAGTTTCGTGCGTTTGGGACAATAGATTTACGTATATATCGCTAAGCCGGTGCATTTGAGGGGGTAAAATCTTATAAAGGATTTCCAAAATATTGTGTAAATTGGGGTTGCACAAGAATTGTAGAATTGGCATCGCGTACAGCTGAATTTTTGGGGTAAAAACATCAAGAATCTAGCTCTATTTTATTTTGTATATATACTTTTTTTCCCCTTTAATTTTATCATCCCTTTTTTTTTTTTTTTTTCTACAACCCCCGCGAGAACACTGCCAATTTCATTTACACATTCACATATACACACACATAATATTTCTCCTCTTGTATAAATAAAGGGTTGATCTCCACTCTTTAATGCTTTTCATCGTGACTCGCGACTTATTATCTTTTACCCCTTTTTACTTATTTTTCCAAATTTATGAAAAATCTACTGTGTTGAATACACATTGTCAGCTGTAAACCCCTTGGCACGTGCTTTATATATTTTTTTTTCTTTTTATAAATTCTTTTGCGTCATTTATATATATTTTCAAAATCTGAAAAAAAATATAACAAGTATAAAAGGGTAAATTTCAACCCTTTATATTTAATTTTATTCGCTCAATCTTGATATTCTTTGTTGGTGCTAATTCTAGTGACATTTTTTTTTTTTTTGATTATCGTAAATTTACGATTTATCCGTAAAATTTTTGAAAAGAAATGAAAAAAAAATATTGTAAAATGTATCATCTGTTATTTTTATTATTATACTTTTTTTTTTTTTGCATAAAGGGTGTTATTTTGTATAACCCATTATTGTAACAATCAACGGCTATCTTCAGCAAAAAAAAAATATATAAATAAAATTTTGTTGCTTTTATTAATCTATATATATTTTTACTTTTTATTGTGAAAATAAAAGTGGATTCTGCGCGTATTGAAGGGATATATATAAAAGTAAAAGAAATAAAAAAAAAAAAAATAAGGGTGCGAATATGTTGAAGGCGGAAAGAGGTCCGATAAAGGAAGTGGCACGTTTTCCCTTGCGTCGTTGTCCTGGAAATGCCCGGGGCAATTTTTTCTTTGATCACATGGACATTGTCAAGGGGGAATGAAAAAGCCAAAGAAATCCAGGGTGGACATGTAAAGAAATAGGGGTGTACACTAGCCCTGGAGACAAACCAAAAGACAAATTACTTGTAAATTAAATTGACAAAAAAGTTATAAAATTTTGTATATGAATAAATATGATGAAAAATTTATTTAATTATTGATAGAAAAAAAAAAAATAGTTGAAAAACAAAATAGAAAAAGTATTAATTTTATATAGGTATGTATAAATAAAAAAAAAAATGTAGAAAAGAATTTTTATAAAATTGAGAAATGGGTTTGAGTAAAGTAAAAAGAAAAATATATTAGAAAAATTATTACCGAAAGATAAAATTCCAAAGTCAAGAACCTAACAAGGATTGGCGGAAAAGATCGACCTCGAACCCCTGGATATATGTCGGGCAAAAAAAGGTCCGGCTTTTTTCGGGATAAAAAAAAAAAATGTGACAATATCGTATATATAGTGGTGGCAAAATGAGAACATTAAAGAAAAAAAAAAGAAAATATAAAGCTTGTTTCTAAGCAAGAAGATTGCTCGATGAGGAAGCTGAAAACGAACAAAAATTCATGAAGAAAGAGGCTTCGATAATTGCAATCCACTAGCGCGCGATTCAAGGGGGCGAGGAGGGGTTGATGAGATCGAGGGGTGGATATCGAGAGTAATAAAAAAAAAAAAAAATTATAGGGGAGAAAGGTGTGTGTGTGTTCCGTTCGATATCTTTCTTCGAGAGGATAGAAATGATTTTTTTTTTTTTTTTTTTTTTTACTTAGTTAAGACCCTTCTCTTCTGAAATTTCTTAAATTTTTTTTTCTCTCACTTGTATATTTTTCCCTGAGGTATTGCACACCATGATTGACAAAAAATAAAAAGAAAAAAAAATTAATTAAACAAATAATAAAGTTATGAAGAAAAAAAAAATAATAATAAATTTTTTTCGTTTAAAAAAATTGAATAATTTAATTTTTTTAATTTAATTTTTTGTATTAACTTTGGGGTTTATGCGTGTATACGATGGAATGGCAGTTTTTCACTGGTTTTCGAGAGAAGACACCCTTATTTTTCCGTACTCTTGGAAACCACAAGAGATATTATTGATTTTATATACAAGAATATGCGGATGGACTATGGTGTTTCAGCGTGGGCGTGTTTCAACTTATTGTATTTGTTAAAAGGGGGTTGGATAAGAATGATAGAGACAAGGGTAAGGGGATTCTAAGGGTAATACACCAACGAATCTCGTCATTTGCTCGTTTTGAATGAAAAAAAAGAAATATACTTTTTTTTTTCCTTATTTTTCATATTTACCATCATTATTTTTTGTCTCTTTTTTTTCACTCAATTTTTGTGTTATCCTTTAGAGATTTTTTCTGTTATCCTTTACAAACTTTTCCAAGACCACAATAATGAAATGCGACTTGCGATAAATCGATTCAAGAAATTCAACCTCGCGAATTATTAACTTTTCAAACTCCTCCCTTTTTTTATTTATATTTTTTTAATCTCTCTCTCTTTCTCTCTCCTTGATTCTCTCAGAGTTTGATACGATTCTTTTTCATTATTGGGAGGGAAATGTTGGGCTATTTTTGTATACACGCGATATCACTCATTATCTTGTCACTCATTATAAAATAAAATAAAAAATCTTTTTTTATAATTCAAGTTACTTTGGAGAATTTATTTGTTTAGGATATATATATTTAAAAAAAATATTATATATAAATTTGATACTTGAGTGACAAAATGAAATGTAATGAGTATTTTTTTGGTCGTGGCTCACTTGAAAACACCCGTTTCCCCGGGGGATCAATTTTCACGGATAAAAAATACTAGGCACGCTTTGCAAAAAAAAAAACACAATTTTTATCGCTTTAAAGTTGTTTGTAGGCTCATTTGTTCAACATCAAGACCCGAGGGGTGTTTGTGTCGACACAAAAAAAAAAAAAATATATATAAAATAATATGAAACAAACAAACCGTTGAAAGAGCCACCCTCCCAATAAACTTGCCAGTTTAAAATCGAAAAATGGACTTTAGGGTTCGCGAGGGGTTTATTGTGGGCGAAGAGAATGTTTGCGGTAATAAAATACCAGAATTCAACTACAAACTGAAATTTAATCCACCCAATTATTTTGAATGAAATCACGCAAATCAAAAACAAACACAATAAATGAAAAATTGAAAAATATAATAACAAAAAAAAAATTTTAAAAAGTAATAAATAAAATAAAAAATATACAATAAGGAAATAATAAAAAAAACATCTATTAAATTATACATATTAATTTTATTGACAAATAAAAAATCATAATAAAAATAATAAAATTAATAATTAATTTTTTTTTTACATAATAAAAATAATAATAACCTGACTAGATATTATTTCAAAAAAAAAATTTGTGCAAAAAATGACTAGACAATGTCATTGTTTTTTTAAAAAAAAATAGAAATTTTAATTTCATTTTTTTTTTAATTATGAATTTTTTAAAAACTCAAGTTTTCAGTTTTTATATTACACACGTAATCAGACTTATAATTAACACTAAATTATATGTTACAAAATTCAACACCCGGCTCTATTTTTTTAAATATTTTTATTCATCAATTCGATGAAAAACTTTTTTTTTTTTCATCTCAATTTATTATTATCCTAATATTTAAAAAATTTATCAATTATAAATTAATATTATATATTTTTTAGTTCTCTTTGACTAATATTTTATTAAAAATTTGATTTTGCGCTCATTTATTAATTTTACCAAGGCAATGACTAGCAGGTTTTATCGTTTTTTTTTTTTTGCATGAATTATCATTATTATTAATATGAGAAGAAAAAAAATAAATAAATAATCAAATGAAGCATCGAGTTCGAAATGTATATCATTTATGATTAATCGTGCGTCAAAATTGCGATAAAAATCACAAGGGCGACAAACGAATTGCTTGCGAGAAAAATCACACTGACAATGTCTCATATGCATTCGTTTCTATTTTTTTTTTTTATCTCTCTTTCTCTCTCTCTCTCTCTCTCTTATTCCTATTAACAATTAAAATCCACACGTTTCTATTTATAAATTATTCCCAACACACAAATATAATATCGCATATATATAATTCATACATTTTTTTCATTATTTATTTATTTTTTTTTATTCTCTTTTTTTTGAAAATTCGATAAACCATTATATGACAAAAGATACGTTATTGCCCGAAAACAATGAAAAATAGTTATGACCATTTGCATTTGATGTCATTTTTGCATGTTCATTGTATTTTTTTTTTTTCCTCTTTTTTGTCATCGTAGTATAACGTCAACAATGGGGCATCATTTTCGAGGGTCCATATATATATTTTTTTTTTTCATAAAAATCCAAAAAGCCCACCCTTCCACCCCCTTTCATACTGGACGACCAAGGTCACGACGCCTGACCTCACGCATTGCCACCCCAAAAAAATGCAAAAGAAAAAAATGAAAAAAAAAAAAAAAAGGGCGAGTCCAGATGCAGATATTTTTCATCACTGTACATATAAAATGGTTTTTTGAAAAAAAAAAAAATTCATTTTTCCCCTATTATATATATTTTTTGAGAAGATATATTTTCTATTTCTGATTTTTTTGTTTATTTCTTTCTTTTTTGGACGTTCAAAAAGTCTCCCTTTGTACAAACTGCAATGGCCGATCAATTTCCTCCCCTAAAATATATGTTAATGCATGCGCGAACGCATACTAATTCATTCGAATTTTTGGAAACTATTTACCGACCCCCGTGACGAATGATTCACGCGTGTACCCGTCTCGTGTTACTTTCTAGGATTCATATATAATATAAATAAAATATTTAGAGGGAGTTTGATCGTTTGGTTTATAAGAAGGGACAATGGGGAAGGAGGTGATGAGGTTATGGATTTTTGGGTGGTAAAGGGAGGAGAAAAAATTCTCCGATGATGATGATGATGATGATGATGATGATAATAGGGAACGAAATTTTTATGGCTTTTTAGACAATGGACCCGTCTACATTTCACCCAAGGGATGTTATACATAAAAACTCTCGGCTATTTTTTTTTGATAAATAAATAAAAAATTGAATAGATTAGAAACTATATCTGATATTAAATTATAATAGAAAATATTTTGATAAAAAGAAAGCTATATTGATATTGCGTGGTATTAAAAATAAAAAAAAAAAATGAAAAGGAGAATTTAAATAATATAAAATGTTAAAAATTAAATATTAAAAATATATATTTAAGAGAATCGCGTGACTTGATTTGACCGAGCGTGACCAAGGATGGGCCAACAGACAAAAATTAAAAAAAAAAAAAAAGCATACAAGTATAGAAAAGGATAGTTTTAATATTTCTTTTTTTTTTTTTTCATTTCTGTTTCATTGTTGCTGAGTATTTGTATTTTCTTTTTTTTTTTGTTGCGATGCATATGAAAAGGGATATTTTGGAATGCAGTTGATGGGGTGGGCGGGTGCATCCGGGCGGAAATATGTCGTGTACTATTTTTTTTAAAAAAACACCCACATTTTATTGTCACATTATGATCATGTCTTTCTCTCACTCTTGACCATTATATAAAAATAAATGGTTTAACTATCATGCAAGTGCTTAATCCGCACCTTTCACCATTTCACTACTCTCTTTCATTTTTTTTTTTTTTTTTGACCCTTTTAAAAGTATTCATTCTTGTTGGGATAGTCTAGGCCGGCTGTATATATTTTTTTCAAAATATAAAATATTAAAAATAAATAAAAAAAAATAATAAATATATGCCCGGATGAAAATAATAATTCGAATGGTCATTGCAAGCACAGCTGCTGACTTTCTAATAAACCGCGTGCCACTAGAATATTTATATCGTGCAAACAAACCGACTCATCTGTCATTTTTTTTATTTTTTTTTTTCAATAAATAACACATTGTGAACATTGTTGCGAGTATTTGCAATAATTTTTTCTTTCTTTTTTTAGATGATTATTGGTTATATTTATGTTCCATGAAATTTGCAAAAAAAAATAATATATATTATTTTTTTTTTTTTCTAATACTATATATTAATAGAGAAATTTATTTTTGATAATGCAGTTACACTGTATTTTAGAGGAGAAATTTTAGGCCTTTTTAAAATACCGGTTGATTTGCATCTTCTTTTTATTTTAAATATATATATTTTTTTAAATTTATTTAATTAAAAATAAATATTTTTAAATATTTATTATAAAATTTTATCTGACAGACATTGGTTTTTTTTTTATTTATTTTTTAAACTATTATTTTGATTTTCAGTTATGCAAGGCACGATGCATTAACAGCATTCCATTTATGATTTTTTTTTCCTATCGTAAACTTTTCCTTTAGTGCTTTTTTTAAAAGAGAGCTTTTATATTTTAATAATATAAATTTTGACTAAATATCATTCGACTAGAATTTTTAATAATTATTGTTTATATAAAATTATTATTATTTATATTTGAATTTATTTATTTTCAATTAGATGAAATATTTTTTTTTTGGTATTTATTTATTCATAAATCTTTGGTCTATAATATTATTTTTAATTATTTTCAGTTGTTTATATTATTTTAATTTTAATTTTAAAAATAACTTTATGTCTTGGCTGTGTAAATACGATTGTACTTTTTGTGTTTTGGGTTATACTGTGTTCACCCTGAGTTTAATTATTATTTATTTAATAAATATATATATATTTTTCATTTATATTTTTGTTGTTACCATGATATATATTATAAAAAAAGCCTTAGATTGTTTTGTGCGTCGCGATTCAATCATGAGAAATACTTTTTTTCCACCAAAAATTTATATGCAATTAAATCTATTATTCAGCATTTAAAATAGGAACTTTTTTTTATTTTTTCATCACTTGTTATATTTTTAATTAAACTATCAATATATCCAGATAGTTTACTCATTAATATTTACATTATAACATCACGATTACAATATACTTATAACAACGAGATATATTAATTTTTAGTGGAATAAAATCATTCGCAATTAAAAAAAAAAAAGCAAAGAAACTTTCCCAGATATTTTTTTGTATATATAAAAATTTATTTAGTTAAAAAAATATCAATCACACTGACTGGTCGTTATTTTGAAATTTAAATAAACCCACCGCGAGTGCAAATTCTTTTTTTCCTTGTTTAATTAATACTTGTAGAGTTGACTTGAAATTAAAAAAAAAAAAACCCAAACAATTATGTAATTTATAATTTGTTGTTTGTTGATTTGTTTTTTGTTTTTAAAAATAAATAATATTTTAAATTTTTCAGGCAGGACTTAGGGTGAAGGAAGCCGTAAGAACACTATTGACACGTGTACGTACCGGTAAGTAGACCAATGCTGATGAAAATATTTTTTTATTATCAGTATCATCAATACATGTTGATGAATCATTTTCTTCAATAATAAATGGTTGCATAACAGTTAAATCAGGATTAAAATTAATATCTTGTGGCATTGCATAACTTGCTGGTAATTTTTGTTTATTAGCAACATCTTTTAATGTTTTACTCAATTCAGATATAACACATTCAGTTGGATCACCAATACAACGATGATCTTTTTTAACATGTTTTTTAATTCTATTTAAATTTGCTGTTGCAAAACCACATTGTGAACATTTATATGCACCTTGTGGTGTAACTTCAACAGCACAATTATTATCATCTTTTGTTGTTGTTGTTGTTGTTGTATTATTTAATTGTGATATTGTTGATTGTTCATTATTATTATCTGTTTTTTGTTGTTCAAATAATTCACAATTACGTTCTTGATTATTATCAACAATTTGATTGACAATTGATGATGATGATATATTTGTAAATTGTGATAATAAACCTGATAATTGATGACGTGTTAATAAATGATGATGTAATAATTCTGGTTGTAAAAATAATTGTGAACATATTGGACATTGTAAATTATTTTCTGTATTACTTGTTATATTTTCTTGATTACTTGTATGTGATCTTTCATGAAGAAATAAAAATGGTAATACTGGTGTTGTAAAACTACAATATGAACAACGATAATTTTTATTTTGTTGTTCATCATTATTACCAAATAATGTTGTCAATACTTGATTACTAATATTACCAGTGTAATCATTATTTATCGTTGTTGTTGTTGTTGTTGGATTTTTTAATGATGTTTGTGTTACATCAATGCCATTTGGTATTTTTAAATTTGTATTTTGTTGTATATTATTTGTACGACTTGATGATGAATTATTAAATTTATTTTTTGGTATATTTTGATATTTATTTTCAACTTCATGCCATTTATCAATACCAGCTCTTCCATGTTCACTCATTAAATGTGTTTTAAGCCATTTTATACTACGAAATCTTGTATTACATATTGGACATATTTCCGTAAAATGTAAAAAATAACGATGACTAAGATCACCAATATTATCTTGTTTAAATGTTTGACAATTATCATCTGTATCAATTTGTATATCTTGATTTTTAATTGTTGGTGTTGTTCTTGTTGTTGTTGCTGCTGCTGCTGTTATTGGTGGTGTTGTTGTTAATGATGTTATTGGTATTGTTGTCGCTGCTGCTGTTGTTGTTGTTGATGTTGTATTTTCATCAACAATACCATGTGTATTATGTTTATGTACACGAAGAAAATATTTACTGCATAATTCTTTATTACATATATTACAAATAACACCACCAATTTGTGATCCATTTTCAATTTCAATACCATGCATTCTTTGCATATGGGTTTTCATAAAATATTTATTACACAATTCTTTATTACATATTTCACAATAACTTGAAGTTGGTGTCATTGATGATAATTTTTTATCTTGTGGTGGTGGTATTGGTGGTCCAATTTGTGACAATGATGCTGGTACTGTAACTGTTGTTATATTTTGTTGTTGATTATTATTATTATTATTAATACTATTATTATTATTATTAGTTGATAATGATGATAATGATGTTTGATTATGTTCATCATTAATATGTTGTCTTAATAAATCTTGTGTTTGATAATCTTTTTCACAAATTGTACAATAATAATTTGAATTATTGATTAATTGAATATTTGAATGAATTGTTTGTGATGATGGTGGTGATGATGATGATGATAATAATCTTTCATCATTTGTACTATTATTATGTTCAATATCCATATGAGTTTTTAGTGTTAATTGATTTTCACATTCACGACCACATATACCACATGTTGATGATTTACTTGATTCAATACCATTTAATTGTAATATCATTGTTTGTAATTTTTGTAAATCTTCTGATATTGAATCAGTACGTTCTTCATCATTATTATTAATTAATTTATCACATTCATTATTTGTATTATGAATTTTAAATTTATGTAATTTATAAAGTTCAATTGTTTGAAATTTAATACAACATAATTTACATTTCCATTCTTCATTATTTTTATCATTTGATTGTGAATCATCATTATTACTATCACTTATTATTAAATTTAACGGACTTGTTTGTATTTGATGCCATGTTGCTGCTGCACCAGGATTATTTGGTGATTTTTCATCATCTTGTATTAATATACCATGTCTTTTTAATTTATGTGTACGTAAAAAATATTTATTACAATATTCTTTACAGCATATTTCACAAAATGCATCTGTATTTAAAATACCAAGTTTACGTAATTTTTCAATATTAAAATTTGAATCTTTAGCTTGTTGTATTGATTGAGGTGATAAATTTCTTGGTGCTGGCATAAATTTTGTATCTTCTTGTTCAATTCCAAATTCTTGTTTAAATAATGATTCCATAACACTTGGACTATTACTAACTCTTTGTATATTATTATCATCATCGACATCCTCACCATCATCACCATTATCACGATCATCATCATCATGATCATCGTCATCATCATTATTCATTGTATCTGGTGTTGGTAATGATTGTGATTCAGATTGTTGATCTTGTAAAATATCTGTATGATTTAGTTGTTTATGTTTTTTAAGTAATTCATCATTTTTAAAACGTTTTTGACAAATATCACATGGTATTGTTGGCATTAATGATACATCAATTATTGATGATTGTAATTGTTGTTGTTGTTGGTGTTGCTGTTGAAATTGTGATTGTTCAATTTTAATACCACCAAGTGAAAATGGTATACCTGGAAATACAGATGAGCCACTATTTTCAGATGAATTTGATGGTGGATCAGTATAAATACCATGTTTATTTGCTTTATGAGTTTTAAGAAAATATTTATTACAAAATTCTTTATGACATAATTCACAGTATGCATCTGGATTAAATATTCTCATTGGTGCTGGTCCAATTGGCATACGTGGTAATTGTCCAGCATCATTTAATGAATAACCACCAGGCATTGTTAAATATTGTCCAATTCCACCTGGATATGTCATACCAGACATATGATTTGGTGGCAATGTTGTTGTTGTTAATTGATTTTGATTTGACCAATCATTATCTTGTCCATGATTTGTTAGCCATGATGATGTTGAAAAATTTTTAATACTTATACCAGATAAATTAACAGGTGTTTCATTGTCATCTTGTTGATTTTGTTGTTGTTGATTTTCAATTTTAACACGTACATTATCTTGTAATGTTGGACTTGATAATTGTGTTGTAGTATTTATACCATGTTCATTTATTAAATGATGTGATAAATAATTATTATCATCAAAATCACGACCACAATATTGACAACGATATTCGGTATTTAAATTTTCATCTTTTGTTGTTTGTAAAGGTAAATAATTATCTTCATTATCTTTATTATTAATACTATCATTATTATCCATATTATCATCGTTGTTATTATCATCATCATCATCTATCTCATCCACATCATCTACATCATCTACATCATCATTGTCATCGTCTTTATTATTATCATTTATATTATTATTTTCATTATATTCATTATTATCATTAAATTGTGAATTTTGTGTTTCAAATGTTATTGGAAATCTCACTGGTGTTGTTTGCTTTCTACGTTTTTTTGGATAATTACCATCATCTCGTAATCTTTTTCTACTATCTTCACCACAACTTGAACCTTCACTATCCAATTCACTTGGTGGCGGTGCCAACATTGACTCTCGGGCCACTGTAGACGTCATTATTTAATTTTTCTTTTTTTTCTTAATCTTTGGTTGTTTTTTTTGTCTTTTATTATTTCAATAATTTTGGCTACGTTCTACCTGTGGCCCTCCACCTTTTTACTTGATAATTTTCTGTAAGAAAAAAATAATAAAATTTATTAATTTAATTATTTTTCTATTTTATCAATACATACTTAATAACTAAAATAATTTTTCATTATAAAAAATAAAAAATTGACTAAGAAGGGTGAAAAAAATGATAAATAAAGTAAAAAAAATTAATCGTAATTTGAAATACGCACAATAATGATTTTAGATCGATGAAAAAAATTAAATCCTAAAGATAATTATAGTTTTTCATATTTATTATAAAAAAAAATGTAAAATATATTTTGCGGATAATATATACATGCGGAATTTCGTATACAAAAGATGAGAAAAAATGACAAGAAAATAAAAATAAAAGTTGTCAGAATCTGGAAGAGTTTGAATATAGGAGAGACACCCTTATTTCTAGATGGACATGCGGTCGAAAAATAGGGCTAGAAGAGGGGGTGAACAGGGGTACACATGACTCATGTATACGCCCTCGCTTTTGGGGATAAAATTGGGAAATTTGAGGATACTTAAATTTTATATACATATTGGAAATTCTTTATTTTTATTTTTATAAGTTTTTTTTTTTATTTTTTTCAAATTTAACAATTCCAATTTCATGACATCTGCACGTGGGAGGAATTTAATTTTGGAATAACAGTTTATCAATCTAGCCAAATGGTATATTTTTTTTAATTAACTGATGGTTGAGTTTATTGATTCAATTTTTTTTTTTTTTTAATAAAATCAATAAATCATTAAAAATATATATAATTTAATAAGTTTTTTTTCAATTTACAAATTTTCAATTAATTTTCTATTTATTTATATCAAAAGTTGAATGGTCATTTGTCATGTGTTTAAAAGCTAAATATTAATTATGAAAATAAAATATTTTTATTTTTTTGTTATAATGATATTTGAAAAGTAAATTTGTCGTTTGAAATTTTTCAACAACTGTGCTTTTATATATTTTTCCCAAATGAAAAAAAATTAAATTTTAATAGCAATAATGATAACGAATGAATAAAAAAATATATTAAAAATAAAAAAAATGTGGCACTGTCACTTCCTGGCACACAAGGAAAATAGATATATGTGCCGGCGGGTACTCAATGGCCCCCAGCGACACTAAGCACCCTGCTATGTCACCGCAATTAGATGATATGGTTAACCCACAGTTTTTTTTATTTATTTATTTTTTATGTCACAAAATATGACACTCAAAAATCTACAAAACCGTTATAACGAACCACTTGAAAATATTCAACCACACACCCTCACAATAATTTTCTTTTTTCATTATTTAAGTAAAACTAGAAATAAAAAAAATTATATATTAAATAAATAAATATACTAATTTTTTTTTTTTTGTTTTTATCACCCACTTTTATTTAATTATATTTGAACAGTATTTGGTGGCACAGGTGATCCAATGTACATATCAATATATAAAATTAAAAACAAAAAAAAAAAAATAAAAAAAGTTTTAATTATTTGTCAACTTTAAATCACCACAGTTTAATATCTCACCTTAATTTTTCAAATAAATTTAATATTGTTTCTCAACGACGAATTCACGTGATAATTCATCTCACACCAATCACAATGTTTATTCCTTGAATTTTTATGTTTCATCACCTTCACATAAGACAAACAAATAAAAAAAAAATATAAATTAAATTTTTTTTTCTTTCATAAATAAAAATTAATTAAAATACAATATAAAAAATAATAAAAATGAATTTTTTAATTATATATAAGTAGAAGCTTTAATTGAAAAAAAAAATTAATTAATTTCACGGATTTT
Organism: Aphidius gifuensis; assembly: GCF_014905175.1. Classification (NCBI taxonomy): domain Eukaryota; kingdom Metazoa; phylum Arthropoda; class Insecta; order Hymenoptera; family Braconidae; genus Aphidius; species Aphidius gifuensis. The sequence continues at coordinate 16,198,431 of NC_057792.1, forward strand.
TAAACATTGCGCGAATTTTAAAAATCGAGGTGATGTTACCCCTCGTCGTTGGCCGGTGCTGACACGGAAGACGTTGTTGAAAAACTCCACTGAACCCAGAGCAAGAAGGGCGTTATCGGCACGTGGCAAAAAATTTTTTTTTTATATGCCTTAAGGGTGGGGATCAGGGGGTTGTATTTTAACGTTGAAATTTTGACGGTAGGGATTTATAAAGAAGGGGCAAATGAGAGGACTTGAGGGGAAAGCTTTGGTCAGCACTTGGATATAGAAAAAAAAGTAAAATAAAATAAACCAAAATATATATAAAAAAAAAAAAAAATTGAGCGGCAAAGAGAAATAGGGGATGATGGTGGCGAATGTGAGGAGTGAAGTGGAAGGGAATTGGAATTTTTTCGGGGTGCTCATGAGCAGCTATTGGTGGACAATGGTCTCGAGTCCCGAGGGAATACTAAGCCTGGATATTTCGAATTTCGTAAGAGGAAAAAATGATATAAAAATAAATCGAAGATTTTTTTATTCCTTTTTTTTTTTACTTCTTTTTAGTTTTTTTTTTTACTTCTTCCTGGTGAATGATGGGTGATGACAGAGGCTCATTAAAAATACTTTGATTTAATAAACAAATATTTGTGATAAAAAAAATTAATAATTATTAATTGAAAATTTAGAAAATTTGCAAAAAAATAAATTAAAAAAAATTGGAAATGATAACGAAATAAATTAGGGATATTTTTCGAGTTAGTTGAATTTTTTTTTTTTTTCTAAAAATATAAAAATTAGGGTCTCAACAAGGTACGCAATAAAAGGCTAAAAAGTAACTCGTGTTATTTTCGATTTCTCAACTTTATCTCATTTTTATTTTTTGCAATTTATTTATTTATACTTTTTTTATATATTTTCTTTCGTTAATTTGTGAGGATTGAATGGTATTTTTTTTTTGATATTTCGGAGTATAATTTCGGTTCGATAAATTCACTTTATTTACAACTAATATTTTTTCTACCTTCATATACGATAAACTAAAGTTATCCAATGATCCCTCGTGCAATACTGATCTGTCACCCTGTATTTCCCCTTCGATATATATTATTACATATTATTTCATCCCCACTTTTACTTTCACTTATATATACACATACCTTATACACACCACCTTTCTATACATATTTTTTTCAAATTTTTAGAAACCCAAAAAGCTCATACATATTACATCAAGATCATTTGATAATAATTTAATTGCATATATTCAATTAAAAATTCCAAAGTTTTTTAACTTTTTTACTCAACTTTATAAGTAAAATAAAAAAAAATATTAATTAAATTTTTTTAATTAGTTCTACAGTACTGAGGTAAAATATCATGAATAAATTAATTAATTTTAAAATACAATAAAAAATTTTTTAAATATATTAAAAAAATTCATAATAATAATTCAGTCGAGTTATTCTACTGTATAATTGTAAAAAAAAATAAAAACTTTAATTATTATTATTATCATCATTGCTATTATTATTATTATTATATTTGTAATGAAAATAATTGAGATGGAGTACCTCAGGCAACACTGCAAATAATATAATATTAAAAAAAAAAAATGAAAAGACATGTACAAGTTTATGTGTTTCCGATGTACATATGTACATGTATCGTAGAGTTGTGAATGATGAGATTATTTGAGGGTTGAGAAATTCATACACCTATACAATTGCAAAAAAAAAAAAAAAATATAATAAATGAGGAGGGATTGAGAGGTGCTCTGATGACAAAAATAAACATCCCCAAAATACAGGAAAATAATAATAAATGAAAATACTTTCTTTTATTATTTATTTTTCTTTTATAAAACCAAGCCATCATTTATTTATCTAAATATATATTGCATATTATATACGCAACCCGTATATATAACCCTGCAGCAAAATTATTTTCGTTTGACAGATTTTTCAAGCCAAAAAATAAAAGAAAAAATATATCAAGAAACGTAAATACACCCGTATGTTGGTTTCCAAAAATGTTGAAAAAAAAGCTATCCATTTGTGTATATGTGTGGATGGGTGGATGGGTGGATGGGTTATTTTTTTTTTTTTTTGGATATATAAAAGGACGAGGTATAAAGATAAAAGCGTTATTGTGAATATGTTCGATTGGTTGATATTACTGACTATAGGGATGGTGGGGTGTGTCACCAACTCGATGAGAATATTGAGAGAGGGTGGTGGGTTGACATCGTAACACGCACATGAAAGGGTGATGGTTTTTTTTTTTTCTTTATTTTTGATGGAAAAACATGTTGTGGCCGTTTTTAAAAATATCAAAAAGAAAGGGAATCCGGTGAAAGTGATGAAAAATTTAAAAAAAGGGGAACAAATTGTATATATTTTTTTTTTTACATTGTGAATACAATATATTGTTGCGAATGAAAAATTTTTCATGCATATATTATAAGGGTAAATTATTTTTGATAAATTTTTTTTCAACAAAATACATATTGAATTATTAAATATTTTTTTGAAATTTTAATCAGGTAAACTGTTATTTAAATTGATTTTAACAGATTTTTTTTATTTTTTGATAAAATATATTTCGACTTGCTTAAATGACAGTTTCGTTTGAAGCATAGAAATTTTTTAAAAAATAAAATAAGAAAATGTATATTTATTTTTTATTTAATATTATTATTCTGCTTTTTTTTTGTTTATTTTGATAAATATATTTTTACTATTATTATTTTCTATTTTAATTTATTATTTATTGAATAAATTTTTGAAAATTAATATTGACAAAGTTTTTTTTTTTCTTTTGATATAAATAATTTAATTTTTCCATATGATAAATTTATAAAATTCATAGTGTGAATAGGGAGAAAGTATTTTTTTTTATTTTTTTCTTTTTGCTATATAATTTCTTTTGTAAAAGTACTTTAATATATTTATATTTTTTTGTCAGTAAAATTGTGGTTTTCTTTTTTAAATATTAAAAATATGACAATAGATATTTTTTTCAATAGATTTTATTTTCTTTAAATTATTTTTTTGCATTGTATATTTTTTATTCATGAATAATTTATTCATTCATATTTTTTTTCAAGTCCTAAAAATATATCAAATGTAAAATATTTAATATTATATATATTGAATTATTAATTTAATTTTTTATATTTTCATAATTTTATTGTCACTCACTGGTGTTTGAGTTTATCGATGAAGCATGATAACGAAGACACAGAAAACAGATTAGAATTATTTATTATGAGTGACGTCTCATTATGGTCTAGTATTTTTTATTTTTTATTTTTTTAACTCTGTGACGTTTATCATGGCCTTGCACTCGAAATCTCAACAATAAAATACAAAATAATAACAATTAAAAAAAAAAAAAAAATTCCATGTATTTTTTAATTTAAAAATTAATTAAAAATCTAATTAAGTTTTAATTAAATTTTTTAAACTTGCAAAGTATTTTTTAATATGAAAATTATAAAATTATATACCTAAATAAATATTAATAATATTTCACCAATAAATTACATTAAATTTTATATTAAAAAACCTTTTTTTTTATATTTTAAAATATTTAATATTCAAAGAATTAAATTAAAATATAATACCTATATAATTTTCAATTTAAATTAACAACACCCGTAAATATTTAAATTACCAAGTCTATAATTTTTTTTAATTATTCATAAATAATTAATTAAAATTACAGTGTGTATGTTAAATACCTGGGCGGTGTAAATAATAATGTGGTTAAATTTAGTGTTTACAAAAGCGGAAATAATATAATTATCGTTTGTTGATAGTGATAAAATAAAAAAATAAAAAAATAAATCAAAGAGGGTAGGAGTAAATATAAAAAATGAAAAAAGGGATATATGTATATACGTGACTTGGAGTAATGAATAAATTTGTAAAGATTTGTCAGCAATTATTATGAACAAGATTTTATGTCATGATTGGGTTAGTGTTGGCACTTGAACTGGAGATCCTATCGTCCATGAATCCTACAGTGGTGGCACACTGTGACCATAAATGTTGCTACAATATATATATATATAAATTTTCTACCATACAGTTACATCGTCACGCGATCTTTTTATGCCACACGATATTATAGCAACACCCGTTCACTTAATGAGACCTCTATCCTATAATCATTTTACATTTATTCCGGAGATCTGTTTGCTAATCGTTCACCTTGTGTATTTTTGTTTCAAATTTTTTTTATTATTTATATTTTTTTTTTTTTTTTGCTTTAACACAAGACATCATAGAGTCGATATATTTTCAATTCAAATAAAATTATAACTACATTAGCCAAATGTATACATTGGCTGATTTGATTTTAAGATTTTTTCATTTTTTTTTTTTTTTTTGTTCTTTAGCTATTTAAAATTTTTAGTGTAAATGAATATCATTCTATATTAATTAAAAACCATAAAAATTGTCAATTGAATTCATTAAATAATTGATAAAAATACTTGTTGATAATATTATTAATTTAATAATTATAAATAAAAAAAAAACCATCAATTGCGATTTTTAATTTTTTATTAATTATTTTTTTAAAAAGTAAATTAATTATTTTTTAATTATTGGCAGTCAAAGATGAATGATTGATTGAAATAATGGTCAAAAAATGCGTTTAAAAAAGAGGAAAAAAAAATGTATATATATTCCGGGTGGGTTAGGGGGTGGGTTTAAGCTGAGGGTGTAAATAAGGGAAAGAGCCACAGAGTCAAAAAACGTTTTTCTTGGTGAAGCTCGAGAGTAGGTAAAGTCTTCACCCTCAATTTTATTTTTTTCTTTATTTTTATTTTTTTTATTTTACCCACTCCTGTGCAAACTTTCCCTTAGTATGTGAGATTTTAGTAGAGGCCTATTGATCGAGGCCTCACATAGTCCAGTTGCTGGCACACGCGCATAAGTATTTTTTTTTTTTTTTATTTTTCTATAAAACAAGACAAATATCATTGCCAGTGTCCTGTAAAATTTTCTTTTTCTTTTTTCGATTTATTATCTTGTTTGTTAATAAGAAATTTTGATTCAATGAAAATTTAAAATACCACCCATGTCGTTTACCTCAATGGAATATTAAATTACGAAAAAAAAAAAAACTACCCCCCTTTAAAAAGTTACAATTTTACGCCAACATTTATTTATTATTTATACTCTTTAAAACGAGTATATATGCTTATGACTTTTAAACTTTGAAATTCAATTTTCCCCTTTTATGTTTTTTTTTTATTTTATTATGAGTAAGTCAAAGAGCATATTTTTTAAAATTTATTATTACTTAATATTCTCTTGTGTTTACATAAAATTATAATAAAATTTTTTAGAATTTATATCTTGAATGAAAAATTTAGAAAAATTATATATTTCATTCATGTCAAATTTTAATATAAATTTTTTTCCCCATTATTCTGACATTATTTTCTTTGAGAATACAGAAATGTGTGTTTAATTTTTTATAAGTTTTATGATTATATTAAATTTTTTTAATATTAAATTGTTGCTTTGAGGATATACAGTCGAAAAAAAAAATTAACTGTAACCTTGTTAGATAACAGTATTAAATAATTGAGATAAAAAAAAAAAAAGTAAATAAATATATATTAAAATGAGCAAAAGATAAAATAAAACAAAGAACGTAAAAATATAGAGAGTGATAAAAAATAAATTGGAGGTCATCAACCACGCCCTTTTGAAACGCATTTCCCGTGGGGAAAAAGAAAAGAAGAAAAATAAAAAAAAAGTCCAAGTTTCATCGCCTTTGGTTATCATCACATCGAAAATGTTGATATAACAAAATTGCCCGCATTTGAGAATAAAACTTGATTGGACTCAATTTTTTTTTTTTTTCAATATATATAATACAATTTAATTTCAAATTTAAAAATAATTAAATTGATTTAAGTAAAAAAGAGGGTGATGAATATAAAAGTAACTTGATTATATTAAATTGCAAAAAAATAAAAAAATTAAATTATAAAAAATTATAGTTGAAATAAGGTTCATCATTTTTAAACAAGTTGAATTAATTTTTATTTATAAAAAATAATAATAATAATGAAATATTATAAAAGAGAAAAATTATAAATATAAATCTTAAGATGAATTTGTTTTTTATTTATTTATTTTTCTTCATGTGGCTAATATAAAAATAGAGGGATGAAAAAAAAAAAAAATACAGTCAGAGAGAGAGTTGCGGATCTGCGCAATGCGTATGATCAAATAAAATCCCACGTGTACTCACTATATGTATATTCACATGCAAAATAGCTAAGCTGAAAAAAATTGCTTTTAGTCGTACCGGTGCTTAGAACCGCGTGGCATCGTTTTACCTCAATATTTATATTCAAAACAAAAAAAAAAACCGCCAATTACATTCACTTTTGTATCTCACAATATATTTATTATTATATACCACATTGTAATTTAATTAATACGTCAAAATTTATTATATTTTTTTCTTTCACTTTGACACTTGATCACTGTCACGTTTTTTAACAATAATTCATGCTAAAATATACCTAAATACGCGTACATATATGCTTATCATTTTACACTTTTAAAATTTTTTTTTGCTGACTAATTTTGAATAATTTAAAATATATATAAAAAAATAGTTATATAATAATAATAATATTTTATTTACTACTCACTGATGGAGATTCATCCTTCCGGGTGAATCGATTTAAAAAAAATATAAGTATATTCATCATGATAAAAATAATAATGAAAAAATATATAAAATATTAAAAAAAAAAATTGTAATTACACTTAAAAAAAATAAATAAAAACTACATGCTAAACACTTATATAAATAAATAAAAAAAACATCACTTTTTTGCACGTCAATAAATAAAATCACGTTAAAAATTAAAATTAAAAAAAAAAAACTAAAATACAAAAATTAATTTAAAAAACAATTTGAATTTACTTACAAATTTTGTGGCCATCATGTCACGATAGCGGCCATACTTGATATGAGAAAGTATCCCCACATTGTTTGCTAGGCCGTCCACTAATTCTCCCTTCGTTTCTCTTCAGCCCCCCTGAAGGATACCGCGATCGTTTTACCCCCCGCGTTGTTTCAACCACCCTCTTTAGAAGCCGCGACAGCAATCGAATTTCTTGTCGTCGTAGTTGTAGTCGTAGTTGTCGTCGTCACCCACCACTATCACCACCATCACCAGTTCAACATCAACCACCACCACCACCCACACTTTCTCTTCAAAGTGCCACCAAAGTCAGCCTCGACAATATAAAATCGACGGGGGTTATAGGCACCCTTGATGCGCATGCACAGTTTGTCTTCTTATTCGCTCGTTTCTCAATTTATATATTTTTTTATTTTCCATTTTTTTTCCTTACTTATCAAAAAATATAATAATAGTAAATAAAAAGAGATGAAAATATAAAAATAAAAGATGTCAAAAAAAAAAATACACATCCACTTGGTTTTAACCTTCCTCCCCCTCCGCAAAACACATACTTGTGATGACATCGAGTCCACCAGGTTGACCATCGAACATGGATTTTCGATTTAGAAATTTATTTCAATAGCACTTTTACAACGATATATATATACCATCGTATATATTTAATATTATATTGTCGTAAAAAATTATTTCATCTTGAAAAAAGTGGAAAAATAAATGTTATTTATTATACTATTATTTTATTTTTATATATTTAGGTCATTTTATTTTTCTTTTATATGTTAACATTGGAAATACTATAAAATGAAAAACAAATATTATTTATTTATATTTATTTTTTTTAATTATCTTTGGTATATATTATTTATTATAAAATGTTATTTTTATTTTCCAATTTTGTGTCAACTTTTTTTTATTGTTAATATATAAACCCTCTCTGTACACCTTTTTTTTTTTTTTACTCTCGCATATTGTCTTAATAATATCACACAAGTTTTACGTGTCTCTTCCTTCATCCCCACAAATTCATTTTTTTTTTTTTTTTTTTTTTTATTTTGCTTTTGCCATATCTCACCCTTAGAGAAAAATATAAAAATAAAATTCCACATACACTCACTCACATACATGCGTATACTTTTATGAAAAAAAAAAAAATAGAAATACGAGAGGAAAATGGAAAAGCGCACAGGTTCCTTTTTTTTTTCTTGTTTGTATTTTTTTCTCAGTTTCAATCGTTCTATCCTTATCTCATCCCTCGGGCAATGTATATATAGAGATAGTAAATTTTTACCCCAATTCAACATTTTTTTGGTGTGCGGCTATACTACGACTCGCGGCAAGGGAATAAAAAAAAAAAAAAATTCATGCGTTGAATTTTTGCCAGTCATTCAGAATTTAATATTTTTCTATTTTCCAAAATTTATGTTTTCAAATGATAACACAAAAAAAGTAAATGAAAAAAATAATTATTTAAAAATTTAATTAATATCTTTTGATAAAAATCAATTTTTTTTTCATAAAAACTAGAAAATTTAAATAAATAAAAATAAAACAATTACAAGTGTGAGTATAATATAAATCATTTTAACGATAAAATCAAAATATTTAAATAATTAAATTTAGTGGGTGGGTAGAGCAGGAACACCTTTGTCTCACCTCGTTAGCGTTTGCTCGAGTTTTCGTAATTACAGTTTGATATTGAAATTTCAACAGGGGGATATTTAGTGTATAATAAATACATACAATATTTTTAACATATACAAAGTATATACATACACGTCATGTCAGTGTCCAGAAAAATTCTCACCGTATTACAACCAAAAAATCGCCTTGTCTCTTAATTTTATTTTTCCCCCTTTTTATAAAAATTTTCCCCTTCATACTAAATTGCTTAGCTCTTCTATAATATTTTTTTTTCTTTCCTTTTTTAGTTCTATGTATTTTCTCACTATCAAAGTTTTTCTTTTATATAGAGAAAAAAAAAATAAATATAATTTTTCATACAATTTATTTCTAACTTTTTAATAAACAAGTTTATTTGATTATTTAATTTTTAAAAATAACTAAAATTTATTTATTGACTTTTTACATTTTAATATTATTTAATCAAATTTCAATGTCATTTTTAATACTTGAGTTTGTATTAAAAATTTTTAATTTAAATTTTTAAATAACATTCTATTCAAGTTATAGAAATCGAAAATTATTTCAGCGTCAATCCGAAATAATAATGCTCAAACTGCTCTGCTAAAATAGATATAAAAAAAAATTTTAAATTACAAATTTTTGAATTAAATAAATTCATGTTAACTAGGTCCATGTGTTACGTAAATTTTTCCCATATTATTTACTGTTTTCGGAGCTAAAAAAACCATACTCTGTTTTTATTTTCAACATGAAATAAAATCATGATAATTCAGTGTATTATATCAAAAATATTTATACCGAATATAATCGACATTAACTTCCATCTGGATACTTTCTAAAAAACGTTACAAAATAAATAAATAAATATACATTACAAGCATAAGTACAATATACTCGTACATTGTTGCAGTGGTTATTGTATTTGACCTCTAATTTTGTAAATTAACTACAATATAATTTTCCATACAAATATTCAATGAATATACCTAGAAACAGTTTATTCAATTAGTAGGACTATATTTTTTTCTATGCGTGTGTATTGTATCGAGTATCAATTCAAGTGGAAAATTGAAAGTTTGCAAATTGTTCATAGTGCATGTGTTTTTATTTTTTTTATTATGTACATAAAAGTAGCTCTACTTGACAATCAATTATTGAAAGAAAAATTGTATTCATATGTCTATAACTATATTGATAAATTTCACAAAATAAAAATGAAAATTGGCAGCTTTACATGTTGCAATATATGTTGTAATAGAATATAGGGTGTTCCGCTTCGTAGCAAACGCACTTGTCACGCGATTCATCCTTGTCGTACGCGTCAATGATGATAGGCTCTATATGTATAACCAATAAATATTTTTCACCACCCCATACTTTTTTTTTTTTTTTTTTTTTCTTGTAATTTTTATACTTTTTTCTTTTTTAACTTATCTGTCATATATTTTTGCAATTTTTTTTTATTATTATTATGCACTATAAAATGCACTATACAATTTTAACAAGAATTCTTTTTTTTTTTTGCTGATGAAAATCAATTTTTGTTTTTTAGAAATGAAAAAAAAAATTATATAAAAAATAAAATATGGAAAATTCTTTATTTGTTAAAAGATTTTTCATATTTTTTTTATTTTTTTTTATATGATTAAAGTATTTTTGGAATTTAAGTGTGTGGATGTTATTGGAGCACGCGTTCTTCATCCGGGTGTACAGAGAATCGTTGAATTGGAAATCACCCCTATAAAAAAAAAAAAAAAAAAAAAGGAAATAATTTTTTTCTCTATTTTTTTCGATGATTGATATACCGTATGTTTGGTCATATAAATTGAGTGACCTGGACACACGGTTTGAACATGAAAAATTTAGTTTATAATTCTTTTTTTTTTCTTTACAAATATTTTTATTTTTTCATTCATATTGATATTTTTCGATGTTATTGCTATAGTAAATTTTACAATAAATTTATAAATAAATTATTTAATTTTGTAGCTTTATTATATAACGCGTTATCGATTTGGTATATATATTTACTTACTTTTGCATTATCCAAGAAGTGTCCGATGTCCAGGGCACGTGGCATTTCCAAACAATAGACATTTTTTTTTCTTTGAATTCTTACATTGATACACGGATCTTGTAAACGATCTCCCATTTTCCACGTCTTTCTGTTATATATTTATTTTATATATATCATTTTTTTTTTCCTAATATTTTTTAGGACAATCGACAAAATACATAACATAAAATTACGAAAAATTACCTGGACAAAAATGAGTAAGTAAAAATATAAATCATTGTCAGTCATGTAAATTGATATACGATGATGATATTTTTCTTTATTCATTTTATAAAATAATATAAATTTATTTTTTTATTATAAATAGTATTATGATTAATAAGATTAATATAAAACGTTGTGATATGATTATATTTGACTGAATGTCAAAATCGCCAGATGCACTTTGGTCAGATAAAATGATTAAAAAAATAGCAAAAAAAAAATTAAATAAATAATATTACAATAAAAAAATTCAGCTGTTGTTAAAAAAAAAAACAATGTTTGAATATTGCAGGAAAAAATCAGGACATTATTATGATGATGTTTTTTTTTTCCAATTTTTGGTTTCATTTTTCGGCTGTCTTTGATGAAAGACCCCAAGCTTGTCTCGACCGTTCAGTAAAAACGCTTGAAATACAATCGTCCAAGCGTTCCGGATCAATTTTGTATTATTAGACTGGTCAGAGGGTCCATCGCATGCGAGCAACCAGGACAGCTGGACAATGGTCGCTTTCAATTTATTTCGATTCTCTATCGATTTCCATTTGTTGATTTTTTTTTTCCACTTTTTTTATAACTCTCTTATTTTATTCCCTTCCAATTTTTTTATTACATTTTTTTTTTTAGTATTTCAATTATCAAAGCAACTTAAAATGAGACAGTCAATATAATTGTCTAAAAAAATATAATAGAAAAAATTTATCCCTATTGATATGTAGAGGTATAAATTTAATGCAATTTAAAAAATTTTTTTTTCTGTTTTTTTTCTTTTGATAAATGAAATAGATGATTTAAAAAAAATATATAATAGTTTTTTTTAATGTTTTTATTGTAAACTTATATATTATTTATTTGAATTTGAATTTTTTTTTTGAGATAAATTCAGTTGTCGGTATGAAAGAAATAATAACAGAACAAGATAAAATAGTATTCTGTTTTTATTTTTAACCAGTTGACAGTATTGAGCCATCATTTGATATAAAAGTAATTTAACTTTGATAATTTGAGTTGATTAATATAATAACAATTACGTGGATGAAAAAAAAAACTATAATAATTAATCTATAAAATTAATTGAAGGGCATGAAATAACAACTTTTAAAAATTTCATTATCAATTTTTTTGATTCAAGCCTTTTTGTATACTAATCAAAGTATTTTTGGTGAAAAAAAAATTGTTTTTTCGGTACTTAATAATTTTTTTTACAATGAAAAAATGTTATTAATACTTAAAAAATTTACCAGCAATATATTTGGTATATCATTTGAAGTATTTCATATCAAAATTTCAAGTATATCATCTTTAACATGACAAATTTTGACAAGCAAAGTCATGACAGCGTATATTCTCATGGTTCATTATAAGTAGTGTATTTTATTCATAACCATGGTTGGTTACGACACCTGCATTAAGCTAGATGGCTGCTGAACTGAGAAAAAAAAAAGCAAAAAAATAAGGGAAGTTATAAGGATCTTCAAGGGGGAGTTTATAAAATATAAAAAATAAAAAAAATGCAAGCATCTACCACTAGATATATATAATAATAATATAAAAGTATATTTATTTATTTTTATTTTTTGTTAAAATTGCAGTAAAAAATAAGTTTAAGTAAGGGTAAAAAATTTAAAGAGAAAGTATACATTGAAGCTTGACTTTTTATTCATGCATAAAATCCATATTCTTCGGTGAAAACAAGGTGCTTCATGGAGGGTAACTCAATGGCACCCACAACCAACATCATCTGCTTCATCTTGTCTTTCGTCGTTCATATTCACTTGCTACTCAGTTACCTCACTATACTTCACTACCTCAGGCAGTAAAAGCTTCAATAGTGTTTCTAGACTCGAGTGTCTTGTCTCTCTATTTTATATATGCGTTCATCAATTGCCTCAGGTTATCACACTTTCAACATTTGTCAGTTAGCCAGAGGCAAAGTATTTTTTTATTTTATTTTATACTCTATGAGAAACTACATCTATGATGCTTCTTCTTATTTATTTTTCATTTTTTATTCTCTCATCTGCATTTTATTTGCACACTCACTTTGTTATATATTTTTTTACGTTTTTTTTTTTTCTTTTTAATCTCACCTTCAACGTGATACTGTATACATAGATCAATACTTGGAATTATTTTTTTAATGAATTTATATATTCTTTTTTTAGCAAATATCATTGTATCAATTTTTTTTTTTTCAGTGGATTATTATATATTCTCTTTCCCAATGGGTTTCAGGTTTTTTTTTTTTAATTTAATAAAAAAGTTGATTATGTATTCGTGGCATTACATAATTTCATCACGAGGATTATTCTTTTTTTTTTTTTTTGAATTTAGTTTGGCTTTTTTTTTTTTGTTTTTTTAAATGTACTAACGAGTAGTGTTAGCCGGCTTCACTGGGATTGTTGTGTACATAACAAAAAATCAGTCAAAAATGTTTAGCTGTAAATGTAAAAATCAATTATTTATTGCTATTTGGTAATTGTTAATTTTTTGTTGTTATTTATGAAATTTTTTTAGCCAAATTAATTAACCAAATAAGTTGTCATTTTAACTGACCAAATGAAAAAAAAATTATCCAAAAAAGTTAATTAATAAATGTTCGGCGTAATTTTTAATTTTTAATTTTTCTGCCATCACGGTCTGTCGAATGTAAGAAAAACTATAAGTTTCTTTTAGTTTCTAAATATTTTAAAAAACACCATGATCCTAAATCAATAATCCCCGATTTAAAAAAATTAAAAATTCTTTTTTATCAACAATTTAACAATGTTATATTAATTTTGACAATAATTTATTAATTTATGTTTATCAAAATTTTCTAATAAATTCAGATAATTAATTTTGACTGTTTTGGACGTGATTTGATATGAAGTGCATGTCCATTGTTCATAGTTACCTTGTGTTTGTTGGATGTTGATGGGTATTGTTGTTTGTTGAAAACGTGACTGACTCGTTGCGACCAAATTGTTCGTATATGTATATTCAATGTAGTATAGTACGAGTAGCACGTTGTTGTACCTTAAATAACCAATATAAATTTCATGGAATCACTACGTTATATAAAACTGAAAATCATATTATTCATTTTCTTGGAATTTTCATTGCAAAATACCTCATCAATGTTATATAATAATAATTATTTTTTGTATTTTAATTCATACGTCATTTAAATTTTTTTGTTTGAATAATTAATTTAAACTATTTTTATTTTGTTGGCCATTTTTTTTTTCGACGACTCATTCCACTTGAAAAAAAAAATACTTCTAAACATAAATTTCATGAAATTTTGCTTCTAGTATTTAGACAACATCTAAATATTATTATCCTAAAAGTTTTAAAATTTAATTTCAATTATTTTTATTTTTTTTTTTTCAATTTTATATTTTGCAATTCGGAATTTTCATTTTTCTATAAAAGCCCCACTGGTTCAAGTATATATTTTCGATTATAATTTACATGATGGATTGATTATTGTCTGGGATTCTCTTAAAATACATACTGTCACGTGTTAAATTTTTTTTTATCTTTCAATAATTTGGATGGGTGTGCATTTAGCAGTGCAACCCACAGTATATATATTTGTAATATCGATCTATGCATTTTATACCTAGATGCATGTGACTGTATAAATTTAGATAACGCGTATACAGTAAATAATAACGATAACCAGTGGTTTAAATTCATAAAAAAAATATCAGTTTTCAGTGAAAAATTATGTTTAAAATATTTATTTAAAGTTTATATTTTTATTCTTTATCAAATTATTCAAAAGAATTAATTAATTCGTAATTATTTTATATATTTAAATTATGCATCTTTATTTTAACTTATTTCACATGACTTTTATTTTCAAATTTGAAATTAATCGCACGGTTTAAAAAGCGCCATCGTTTTTTTTTAGTTGAACTAAAAGCTCCGCCATCTTGCATTCCATTGCATTACATAATTACATGTAATGCGTCACACAACATGTCAGACGTTTTTGGAGGGAAAAAAAAATATACTCCCAAGTTTTATTACATAACAACAATATAATAATGAAAGTTAATTTAAAAATGTAAATACAAAAAGTAAGAATAAATTTTTCTTTTTAATAACAAATAATTAATATGAATCATTTTATTATTTTAGAAGTTTAATAAGCAGAATGTCCAATGACACCCTGACACCTCTTCGTCTCTCTCATGCTGTGTTTTTATCCCATGTATGTATTCGTTATTATTTATACTGATAATTATTTACATTAAATAACAATCGTTTATTTTGCATTAATTAAATATACGATAATGAATTTTTGTCGTTGACAATAACCAAATTTTTGTTAATCATCAGTCAGAGTTTATGCAAGTTAGTTTAGTTCTAAAAAAAAAATTTTTTCGCATTCAATTGTAACGTGGCATTTTTGCTCGTTACCTTCTCGGACTAATTATCAAGAATGTTATTCGGTTTATTTATTTATTTAACTCAAATCACAAAATTAGCTAAATCCAAAGTCCAAAATAACCAACTATAATTATTATTTGTTAAAATCATGACGTTTTCAATTCACCTTAAAACTCGAAAAAGGCTTAGTCTAAAATCATGAGTTCTCAATTCGCCCTGAAACTCGAAAGGGGCTTAACACATTCATACCCAAAAATACCAAATAGCAACAAATAACCCACCAACCTAAATATGCAACAAAATAACCAAATAACTGTTGACAACTAGCCTAGAGGGAAGCTAGACTCGCTCAGTGTGCTGGTTGTGGTAGAAGGGCCGGATAAAGTTACAAGAAAAATAATTACAGTCAAATCAAAATAATCAACAATAACACATTATTATTTTATACTCAAAACCAAAACGTATTATTTATTTATCCAAACTTAATCTTAAATCCAAAATACAAAAACGTAGTCTCAAAGTCCAAAACATAATCAAAGTCTCAATATTCCAAAACGTACAACATAACTTACTCGCGACCTTGAATCTAATTTATTAATTAAATAAACAAAGGGACCGCGTTTCTAACAAAATTAATTAACTAAATTATCAAATGAAAATAATGCTTGACGTTGTCCATGATTCACACGGACAACGCCCCAAAACTCCTCTATTAAAATCCACGTGTCCGCTGAGTATCCAGCTAGACACATGAGTACCCTACATAACGTAAAACCAAGAGCTGATCTCGAAACGTGTGTTTCTTACCACGTCCCACAGCCAAGAGAGTGAGTTCAGCCCAAGATATTTCGGAGCAGCTCGGAGCTACCAAACTGTCCCCACCCTAAGCTATCCTCCTCTCTATCTTGGTGAAAAAGGGGAAAAATATAATGAACGATAATAATAATAATATACAAAGAAATATAAAATAAAATATAAAAACGAAGTCGTTGGTTGGAGGATTTCCGTTGGATCGGTCTTGATCAGCCTATAAGGCAGCGAGAATCGCTACAGCCTCCTCCCCAGACTCCTCCAACGACGACGACATCCTTCTCTCATCTCTTGTCAAGTCTTTGGTCCAGTTGATTCTTGCCCCTAAGATTCCTGAAACAATATCTAAAACAACTAGGACAAGGTACGGAATAGTATGAAAGCCTTTATCAATATGGCTCTAGTAAGGATCAACCTCGACCAGCTCCACATTCCTATGAATAATATAAGAAAAGCGGAAAAGCTGGACCAACACAGTTGCAATGTGGTTCGGTTCCTGGGCATCCAGGTGCCGAATCAGATTGAACAAAGGTAGTAACTGGAGGTCCAGATCTTGATAGTTGAGTAGCCATACTGACAAGAGCGTTTAATACATGTCAAAAGTATTTCTCTCGGAGTTAAGATTCTATGATCTAACACAGAACTCCGGGGTACTTTACTAGTCAATTTTGCCGGGGTTAACTCTACCAACTGAGGCTCAGGCACCAGGTCCGTGAGACTCAACTGTCGTTTCCCGAATTACAAAATGGACAGGAAGCTAATGTTACGCCAGATCTTCTACAGCGGTAACAAAACCGACGACGTGGTTCTTGACAATCGCGGTGAATATGACCACGAGAATCACAGTTCCAGCATTCTATCCCAAAACCGCCGGATCTACCAGGGCGTTCAAGCTGAGAATCGAAACCTGGAACTGGGGATGAATCACGATTAACATTACGAGGCAATGGTACTGGAGACCTTGGTGGTGAATACTGAGTAGCCTGTTCCATCTTTGTTGATACTTTTGATGATTCCACCCAATCATGATTTCTTTCGATCTCGTGATGAAGTGAGTAAAGTTTGAGATCTTCCTCGAGTCTGTGGTTACAGTTACTCTCATAGAGCTATCTTCTTCGAACAAAGCACGTACCTCATTTGTGCTTGATGGACGGGGTTGAGTAAAGTAACAGTGCGTGATGTAGGGCAAGAAAACCGGACACAATGAAAGTTCTGGTCTCGGAGGCGGACGACGGGTCTGAGCGATCTGTGTGATCCTTTCCTGTCGTATTGCCTCAGCCTACAGCTTTCATTGTTACACGTACGAGCCGAAATTAATCGTTGGAACGAGGGCAACAAATTCCGAATCGTATAGATAACACGCTCGCTTTCTGGCCAAGGTGGATCGGTACGTTGGAATAAACCTCGCATACATGAAATGTAACTTCGAATAGATTCACTAGAACCTTGAGTCCGTCTATCGATTTCTTCTCTCAGAGCACGTTGGTAATCTGGATCTGCGAAGCTATCCCGAAAAGCTTCTCGAGCAGCTCCCCAGTTAGGCAACTCTTCGAGATGTGTCATGAACCATGTCAAAGCAGGGCCACGAAGACAGAAAGAAAGAGCAGTGAGGACTTCTTGGTCGGAGGCACCCGTGACTTCTCGCGTTTGGTCAATTCTAAACAGGAATTCTTCCACATCTTCTCCCAATTTACCAGTAAATTGAAGGTGGCAATCTAAGAGAATCCTAATCATTCGGTTCTGACGACGGGTTTCCGGTTCTGAAATTCGAAGGTCTTCCATTGATGGAATAATTACTTGGCGACGTGGAGCACCTCGGTATTCCAAGTCGTAATCAGGATTACCCTGATGACCTGAGCTAACCTGTTGATGCTCTAACGGTTGGCGACGAACATAAGCATCAGAATCTCGCTGATCATACAACAAAATTCTGGTTCTTTGATTACGCGGTGGCTCCACATATTCCAATTCGTATTCATGATATTCCTGACGTCTTGGAACATATGATTGTGCCTTTGGGAGACAACGTGAAAACGCTCCAGAATCTCGTTGATTACCCAACAAAATTCTGTTCTTTTGATGACGAGAAGGTTCCACGTATTCCAAGTCGTCTTTAGGATCAACCTGACGTCTTGGAACATTTTGTGTTGCCTCAGGGAGATGAATAGAGTTGGCACCAATTACCTGGTGGTTATCCACCTGTGTTTTGGTCTTTTGCCGACGCAGTGGTTCGCGACGATCTAGGTCATCATCAGGATCAACCCGACGACTTGATAGATCACCACGCGAGGGTATAAGTGAGTTGACCCTACTACGAAGGACTGGACCTTCATGATCTCGCAATAGATCATCAAAACGCGGCAAAATATTTACTGGTGGTTTTTCTTTTGTAATTTTGGTGCTCTTGGTGGATCCTTTAGCCAGGGGTGGATTAGATCCGCCACCTGAAGGTCCAAGAAACAAATTTTCAACGCGAGGCATTGATAACGGGAGTTGACTGGTTGGTATGGTGATACGTTGATCAAGAAGCCGAGGAGGGTCTACCAAATTACTATTATCCCTGGTGTCAATATCATCACCAAATAAATCTCCTATACTTCCCAGAGAAGAAAGAAAAGAACCTGGTTGAGATGGGGGACGACTAGAACCACCAACTGCTTGATCCTCTGGTGATGCCTGTGTTAGAGTAACCACTGGAGCATCATCACTAACCAAAGACTCAGCTGCTGGATTTCCGTTTAACTCGGTGTTGGAACTAGTCACGTTTACTGATGTTGGGGGGTTGCGCGGTGGTCTACCTCGCCTTTTAGCAACTACTGTACTATCCGACATGTTGACTGATCACACAACAACAAGTAGGTTAGAGTACAATGAAAGAGGCACCAGGTGGTTCCTAATAGAAATTATGTTTGAAACTAACAGACGATTTATGCTCTGATCTGTACAAAGCAACGTACAACTATTGTTTAAATAATTAGTGTTTTTATTCTGGATCAACCAAAACGACCAATTATTCAGACAACCAACTAGCTGATTAGGTCCTGAGTCGGCCAAGACACTACGCAATTATTTTGTTTAACCAAGAGTACCAACGATGGATTAATCTATTTATTATTCTTGAGTTCAGCCACGAACAATAAAGAATTTATTTGGCCGGTAACACGATGGAGACTAGCTTATTTAATTTATCTGACTAATTGATTTTATTCCTGAGTACCAAGAACAATAATCAATCGATCCCAATTACTACACAATGAAGAGGTGATAGTAAAAATGAATTAATTAATTTATTTTAGTCTCAGATTGACCAATGTCTTTAATCAATCCATCACAACTAACACGAGAAAACTGAATTATTTAAATAAATAAAATAATCTGTTTATCCCTGAGTCAGCCAGGGACCAACAATCTATTTTCTCTAGAACATTAACTATTCAATTAACTGATTCCACAATTGATTTACTTTTTAAATGAAAGCAAACAGTCTAAAATTATTTTAAACAATATGAATTAGTCCAACAAAAAAAAACAATTAGCACTGTTGCTATCCAAACTATTTAGACAAAGCAAGATGACGCAATCGGATCCCGACAAGTAACACAAAGGAGAGCCTGAGTGTCACCTGATTTTGAGACAGACGCGCGATATAGTAATATAGTGAGAGAGAGAGAGAGAGAGAGCACGCCCGACAAAGGGTCTCTGCCAGACAAAGGCCCGATGATTTTTTTTCGACACGACTAACAATGAGTTTAATAATTATTAAACAATTATTTTATAATACACACAATATTAATTTTTATTCTAATATATTATTACACACGCAAATAAAATAAATCCACGGCGACGACTGTCACCAGGTATATTTTATTTTATTCGGCCTCGTGAGCATCCACAAGGTCTTTTGAAATTAACTATTCTACACAAACTCACTAAATTATATTCCTACAAATAACGATTTTAATTTATTAATTAATAAAATAATATAATAATTCCACGGCGACGAGTGTCACCAGGTATATTACTTTATTTGTGAACTTCGTGAGCAACCACAAAGTCACACAAAACCAGTAATCAAAATAAATCTAATTACCTTGTTTTATTTGTAGCTCAACAATATATAACCCTCAATAAACCAAATGCACTAATTTTTCATACATTAATTATTCAATTAAACACTTTAGTAAAGTGAGGCTAACCGGTTGTACACCCGGCAACGAATCTCTCGGCGTCTCTACACACACACATACAAACTTGTATGTCGAAGTCAACCGTGACAACTACACGGTATGGCTGACAACCACACGAGCACTTGAACATTTTAATGTACCTTTTCAGTGTTTTTAGGGTTTACAAAGTTTTCATATATTGCTTTGCTTAATTAAAAATACTATTTGATTAATATCGCGTTATCTACAATTCACTAAGTAATTAAGCGGAGTTGTCAATAAATATTGCGCGAAAATAACTATTAATATCGCACCTATTAAATAATCAAAGTTGTAAATAACGGAGTTGTTAAACAAACAAGTATCAGTTAATATCGCGTTTTCTAGAATTAACTAAATGATTAGACGGAGTTGTTAATGGGTAGTCGCTCGTTACCTAGCCAATAATATCGCGCCTAATAAATAATGAATTTATCGAAAACGGAGTTGTTAACTATTAAAACTTGATTTTAAAATTTTTCTTGATAACGAGTCCCTGTTTGGGCGCCATTTGTAACGTGGCATTTCTGCTCGTTACCTTCTCGGACTAATTATCAAGAATGTTATTCGGTTTATTTATTTATTTAACTCAAATCACAAAATTAGCTAAATCCAAAGTCCAAAATAACCAACTATAATTATTATTTGTTAAAATCATGACGTTTTCAATTCACCTTAAAACTCGAAAAAGGCTTAGTCTAAAATCATGAGTTCTCAGTTCGCCCTGAAACTCGAAAGGGGCTTAACACATTCATCCTCAAAGACACAAAATAGCAACAATTAAACCCAACAACCCAAATATACAACAAAATAACCAAATAACCGTTGACAACTAGCCTAGAGGGAAGCTAGACTCGCTCAGTGTGCTGGTTGTGGTAGAAGGGCCGGATAAAGTTACAAGAAAAATAATTACAGTCAAATCAAAATAATCAACAATAACACATTATTATTTTATACTCAAAACCAAAACGTATTATTTATTTATCCAAACTTAATCTTAAATCCAAAATACAAAACATAGTCTCAAAGTCCAAAACGTAGTCTCAATAATCCAAAACGTACAACATAACTTACTCGCGACCTTGAATTTAATTTATTAATTAAATAAACAAAGGGACCGCGTTTCTAACAAAATTAATTAACTAAATCATCAAATGAAAATTGTATGCTTGACGTTGTCCATGATTCACACGGACAACGCCCCAAAACTAACCTACAAAATCCACGTGTCCGCTGAGTATCCAGCTAGACACATGAGTACCCTACATAACGTAAAACCAAGAGCTGATCTCGGAACATGTGTTTCTTACCACGTCCCACAGCCAAGAGAGCGAGTTCAGCCCAAGATATTTCGGAGTAGCTTGGATCTACCAAGCTGTCCCCACTCGAAGCTATCCCTCCTCTCTCTATCTTGGTGAAAAAGGGGGAAAAATATAATGAACGATAATAATAATAATATACAAAAAGAAATATAAAATAAAATATAAAAACGAAGTCGTTGGTTGGAGGATTTCCGTTGGATCGGTCTTGATCAGCCTATAAGGCAGCGAGAATCGCTACACAATCAATGGTTTTTATGAACAACATATGGGTCAGTTTGATTTATCAATTATTTTTATTACATAAATAATTTGCAATGATTGATTTTAAGTGCATTTAATTAGGTATTATTTGGTAATATTTGTTCACTGAGTCTTGTTTTTTGTTGTGTTTTTATTGTCTTTTTTTGTATTGTCTACCTGTCTTCTGGTGACAATATTTATACAGTTTAAATTGGAAAAATAATCCAAGTCAAAGATAAAAAAAAAAACGATGAGGTATTGTAAAATATAAATGGGATTCAGTGAATCTCATATGTCATGTAAAACCATCAATTCAAAATTATGCAGGAAATATATATTTCAAATGGAATAATCAGCAACATGCTGCATCAAATATTCTGTTATTCTTGTTATATCTACATTTCATATCAAAGAAATAAAAAAAACAATACCTTGTCGTGTTTTTTTTTTTACTCTTTATTTTGTAGTAGTTTTTATTATTCATACTTTCTTATCTATTTTTTTCTTTTACTTTTTCTATTGACTTTATGATTTTTTTATCATAAAAATTGTTGAAAAAATAAATGATTTAAAATTCAAAACAAAAACAAATTAATTAATGACATCAAAAGTATTAATAATTAAAATAAACAACAAATGAAATTCTGCGATTTTTTATGCATTTAATTTTAAATAAATAATAGAAATTTTATTTATTTACATGATAATAAATGCACACGTTTTTTTTTAAAAAAAAAAACTAGTAAAAATAATAAATTTCTTTTTTCATCAATTTGTAATTTTAAAACTGCTTGTCATTTAAAATTTTAAAAAAATATAAATAAAAATAAAATTAAATTTTTCAATGACAAGTAATTTAAAAAAAAAAAAATCCATTTTTATGATAATATTTATCATGTATTTTTTTTTTTTTTACACAAATAATTTTTTTCATGATCATAGACTAACGATATCGTAAATTCTTATCATAATTTTAATTGTCTACGTTAAAATACACCTCACACTTACACAAAAAAAAAAAAAAAAAAGATTATGATTTTTTTTTTTTTACCATGCCTTCATAGCAGTCACAACAAACTTTGTTAAAATATATTTTTAAAGTAATTAATATTACAATTTTACATGGATATTATTATAAATAATTATCATGTATTATTTATTATTAATTTGTTATTTTTTTTTAACAAATATTAACACAACTTTCGGATCATTTTTCGCGATACCTGATAATTTATGTAATAACATGTGGCGTTCACGAATCAAAGAATCACAACTTAAAATAATACCAAGTGGAAGTGTTGTGTTGGCAGACAAGGAAATTATTCTCAGCTGTTTTTTTGATGACGTACATGAAAACAATGTGACATGGTTTTATAATGGTAAACATATTAAAAACAACTCGTGTGATAATTTAATTTGTGAAATAAAAACTAATGGATCAATTGAAATTTTAAAGGTAATTATTTTTTAATTAACAATTAATAAAATATTTAATTTTTTTGATATTTTTATTATCCAACTATTTGTGTAGGTTATTCAAACATTTATTTATATTTTTTTTATATTTATTTACAGTCAAATGATTATCAACAAATTGTAATTGATAAAAACGAAAACCAACATGAATATTATTGTTCACGAGCAAGTACAGTTGGTGTTTTACGTTCTCCATCAGTATTTTTAAAAATTGCTGGTTTGTTTATATTATTTTTATTGTAAATTTCTATTTAACTTTTTTATAAATCAATTATTTTTTTATAGATATTTCAGATAAAATTCAAGTATCACCAGGAGAAGTTTCAGTCTATGAAAATGGACTAGCTAAATTTCATTGTAATATTTTTAGTTATCCATCTGCAAATATAACATGGTGGCACAATGATGAGCTTATTGAAATAAATGAATCAAGTACAAAGTAAGAATACATATTATTATTTTAAAAATATAAACATTAAATTTACATTTTAATATTTTAGATATATCATGGGACAATCTGGAGAACTTTATATCAATTCAATACAACAAACAGACTCTGGTTTTTACAAGTAACAATTTAAATATTTAATTAATTAATTCAACTTATTCATGATCCTGATTTTGTTTTAGATGTAAAGCAAGAAATATTTTTATAAATCAAGATGATAAAGTTAGTAATTCTGGACAATTAAAAGTGCTATCATTGTCAAGTGGTGAAGATAAAAAATATACAAACACTACAGCATATTATACTGAAGTTAAAAGTATTCATGAAGTACCAAGTGGTGAAAGATTAAAAATCATTTGTGGAGCATCTGGATATTATCCTCCAAATATATCCTGGCTTGTTTTCAATTCTTCAGGTAAAAAATTACCTTTTTTTAACGATATTTTTTATTTTAATAATTTATATATTTTTATTTTTTTGCTATCAATAGGACAATTTGAATTGACCAACACTCCAAGTATAAGTATTTTGGAATTTGAAAATATCAATGTTTTTCATACTGGTGATTATTATTGCACTACAGAAGACCAAATAATAGTATTAATTTTTCTTTATTTATATATTATTTCCATCAAAGTAAATTTTAATATTTTTTCTTTAATTTTTTGATCAACAGTTTCATCATATTAAAATAAAAGTTGGATTACCACCATTGTCAATTAATCAACATACAAATTTTATTCTTAAAAACAATAATGAATTGAAATTTAAATGTCAAGTTGATGGTGAACCAAAACCAACAATTACATGGTTTAAAAATTTAAAAGAAATCCAACAAAATGATAGTAATTATAATTTTTTAAATTAATTATTTAACCAATAGTATTTATTTATTTTTATTTTTTTACTTCAGGTCGATTTACTGTAACTAAAGATCCATCAGTATTTCGAATAAAAGATATTGGATCTGAGGATACTGGTGAATATCAGTGTGTTGCAAAAAATATACATGGTGAATATTGGAATGCTGGTCATTTTGAATTTGATAATATGCATGGTATAAATTATATTCCTAAATTAGCAACATGCAGTGTAATTTCATCTAAT
The DNA here is from genome assembly GCF_014905175.1 of Aphidius gifuensis. Lineage (NCBI taxonomy): Eukaryota > Metazoa > Arthropoda > Insecta > Hymenoptera > Braconidae > Aphidius > Aphidius gifuensis. The sequence continues at coordinate 16,223,290 of NC_057792.1, forward strand.
GCAATCAATGTGTCTTGGGTAGCATCAGAGACCATAGAAAAAAATAAATATAATAATTACACTGTTGAATACTGTATGTGATAATAATTATAAAAATAAATACTTAAACAATAATAATAATAATTTTTTTGTTTTTATTTAACAGGGAAAACAGATGATTTAAATGAAAAAGTTCTAATAGAGTCTACTCAAGAGACATTTTTAAATATTAAGGGTTTAAAAAAATATACAAATTATTCATTTCACGTACGTTTATGGGGACCTCATAGATGCAGTCTCCCTTCAAATACTGTCACTTGTAAAATATTAGATAATTGTAAGTATTTTTCTTAATAAATAATTAGTATTAATAAATATTAATTTAATTATTAATATGTTTATTTAAAAATTAGATGATGTAAATATTAAAAAAGAAAATACAACTGAAAGAATTTTAAAAGCTCATCATGATGAATTAATAGCAGAAGAAAATCATACATCAGATAACATTACTTTGGGTATTGTTATTGGAATTTTTATAAGTGTTATTTTTATTGGAATAACAATTGGATATGTATGCTATTTAAAAAGACGTTCATCATCAACGTATAATGAATTTTTAAATAGTGGTAATGAGACACCATCTAATAATGAAACTGAAATGGTTGAAATTTTTCAAAATTTACCTTCTGCTTTTCCACATTCACTTGGAGTCATACCTGAACAATTAATAATGTAATATTTATTGAATTATCAACTAAAAAAAATATGTAATTATTTATTATTAATTTAATAAATAAAATTTTAAAATTTTTATATTTTTTTGTAATTAAAAATTAAAAAAAAGCTCAATTAAGTTTAAATTATTTATAAAAATAATTAATCGAAATAAATTTATGATAAATAAATATATTATTAATTTAAAAAAATATATTGATATTGGATTATTATATGTCAATCAGACAAATACATTTTATCAATTTGTGCAGTGTTGATTATTTAGCTATTGTTTGTGACGTAAATCAAGAGAAACATTTAACCCAGTTGTTGATTAAATTAAACTCAACAAAATTATAATGAAATTTGTTTTTTAAATTAAAAAATAGTAATTAAATTTTATCATTAAACATTTGTAATTATTATTATTCAGTTTGTTTATACAATTATTTAACAAAAAAGAAATTAAAATATAAAATAAAAGTAAAATAGTTAATTGCTGATTTGCAAAACAACTGCATCCAGTATGTTTGTGTAAAAATAAATGAAATAATTACACAAACTAATAATGTAAAATAAATAATCAAATGATTTATATTGCGTCATGTGTTGAGTCTTAATTTCCTATCTATAATATTCTGACGCATACATCTACCTATTTTCTATACAGTAATTTATATTGAACTAGAAATTTTAATTTATATACTCAAAGACATTTCAGCAACTTTGAATAACTATTTCCAACACCAGATTGATTCACTTCACGTAAATTACTTACCATCTGGCATCTTTTTTTTTTCTATTTTTATTTTATTCTTTCCTTTCAATCGGAAATTCTCCATTTCCAATTTCCATCCAATTTTAATCGTTTTAAATTCAACAATATTCTTATGTCAATAAATATTTGCTTTTTTTTTTAAATTACATTTTAAATATTGTCACTTTAAATTAATTGTCAAAGTTAAATTTTTAATTTATTTTTTTTTCCAGTTGACTGATAATTTGGACTTATGGAATTTAAGCTGAGAAACAAGATGGACAAAAAATGGTAAGCTTGCATATTTTTTTTCTCTTATTTTTTTTCATACAAAAACGAAAAAAAAAAATTAAATAGAAAAATCTTGCTGGATAGGTTCATTCGTTGTTCCCCTGGGTGTTTTTATTTTTAAGCCTTTATCTCTATTTATTTGAAAAAGTCAATTGACGTGACGTGAACTCCCAGTCTGATGCTTTGCGGTGTTGTGGTTTAGTGAGCTTTCTATATGGTTTTATTGAACATTGTAAATGTCAAATACCAGTGTAAGCCAATACGCTTGATATATGTATACAATTTCGAAAATTGTTTCAAATTTTTAAACTTATATTATCAGAATTTATTTTCATTTATTTGAATTGTAATTTTTTTTTTTATTTTATACGAGTCAGCATCAATATGTACTTAATTTTTTGTTTAATACAAATATTTTATCAGTTAAAAAGTTGAGTACATAGACTTGTTTATAATGTACATATGTATATTTGAAACAAATGATGATATCATGCCTTTCAAGCTAAAGTTGTTATGAAAACTTTAAATTCTACTTGTTCCTTGATTTTCAGAGAATATTGTATATATGAATTTACAGTTTGAAACTATCTTCTGGCTGAATGTCAAATGCCTCCTAGGCAAATCCCTCTTTCTATATATGTGTATATGTATTTGAATACTATTCGATTTTATATATCAAATTTATGATCTATGTGAGAACGGATGATTCCCCATTGCTGTCGTAAACTCGTAAAAATAAACTATTCTCAGATTTCACAAACTCTGTGTCTGCAGCGATAAATAATTTTACTATTATTATTTTTTATAGTGTGTAGTTTATATATTTTTCATGATGATAGAAAAATATTATTATCATGCTGATGTTGAGGGTATAAAGTGTTTCTGTATCTACAAATTTAAAAGATAAAAAGGGAAAAAAGCTCGGAGGTTTTAAAGTCACAAGAGACATATTACAATTATATAAATTTTTTGCTAAGAAAAATACAAATTGCATAATTTTTTTTTTTTATATTATTGAGTTAAATGAAAATAATAAAAATGAAATAATAAAATTGACATTTGACCGTTGCATCTGTGGAATTAACGGTGGCATATGATCAATAGCAACCGAGCGTATAAAAAAAAAAATGATAAAGAAAAAAAGAGATTTAAAAAAAAAGTACAAACAAAATGAGCTTTTTGCAATAATTGGTAACATGAGAAAAAAAAAAAAACAAACAAATGTTTGACGTTTAGACCTCGTATCCAAACGACAAAGTTATTTTTTTTCAAACTATTTTCCATTTATTTCAGCGAATATGCTTGAATATTCTCATATTTATTTTAAATCATGATATACAATTATTTTTTTATTTTTTATTAATAAAAGTAATCAGATATAATTCATGAAAACAAATTTTATTGTTTCAATTTTTTTTTTTTTTATATTTAAATGTGGTTCAAATCATTTGACCAAAAGAGATTGTTTTTTTTTTAATTTCAAAATTTACAAAATTTTCATTCGAATGTTTTTTTTTTTTATTTTAAATTTTACGAAATTCGATTGTACATTTGAAAACGTCAATGCAAATTTTAAAAAAATATGCAATTTTATTTCTATATATAAAAGAATAATTGTATTTTTTTTTTTTTTACGAATTTGAATAATGAATTTTTTATTTTCCGTTCATTTCCGCAGAGAATTGAAACAATGTTTGAAAAATAATGGAAGAGAATTCGATAAAAATACTAAAAGTATTTTTAAAAATAAATTGATTGGTTCATTAAAGTTTTTAATAAGAAAAATCATGGATTAGCTGTGATACAAAGAAAAATCGTATCATTATTTCTAACAATTTCTTTTGTTCCTAGAATTTAACCAATTAAAAAATACTGTGAAATATGTATTTTTTTAATTTCAAAAGACTGATTCTTTTATCATTTGATCGTGTGTACGTGTGTGTGTGAGGTTTATTTAAAACTATATATAATAATTTAAACATCTAAAAATACAATTTATATTTCACCTCAACTTTTGTATATAGCAATATTTTAATTTGATAGCAAAGGTATTAAATTCATGAACAATTCTATGCTCAATTCTGCAATTATAATTAATTGAAACCTTCAGGGTTAGTCTAATATTATGCCATTGGTTGCTGTCAGGCATCCTGGCAAGAGAAAGGTACTGTTTCACACACAGATCCATTTGCTATTGATATTATTCTGTGAAGCTTGAGATAATATATATATTGTTCTTTGTAATTCTATGCGACAAATAAATATAAAATCGTTTGAAATTCAACAAATGAAGCTATGAATAATTTGATTTATTTATAAATATTTATATCAACTTTGACGATGAATCTGTTGACAAATCTTTCAATTTAAATTGAGTAAAAATAAATATAATTTCGAGAAATAATTGAGTAATCAAGTAAACAAATATTCTATGCATTTTTAATTAATTTTTTGGTAAAATCAAAGCTCACGTAATATATTAGATTAATCAAAATCATTTGATTTTATTTACTTTTAATATTATTATACTCAACACCCTATTTGGATAATAAAAAAAAAGCAACCCTATTTGAAGGGTAACCCTATCAACCTGTAGCTATATATTTTACACAATTTATGATTGACGTTTTACACTTTAAAATTCAATACCCTTTTAATATATTATCTTTGTTTGTCTGCATGATTTAACTATTGTCAAAATAATATTCTACAATATTATATACACGTAATAATTTTAAACATAACACACATTTGACCAACAAATCATACAATATTTGATTGATTTATTGTTTAAATTTTACTATCTGAAAAATTGTATATCAAAATATAATCTCTTACAAATTTATGAGAATTATTTTGTATATAATGTTAAATGCCAGATGTGAGATTACATTCAATTTAGATATGAAATATTTTTTATATAAAAATATTATTAATCATTTAAATTGATTGATATAATTTTTATTTATTTTTATGATTTATTATCAACTATAGTAAATAGTATAAAAACTTAAGATAAAGCTTCAAAATATCTCATGAATTTTAAAAATCCCAAGGGCCTATTAAATCACCATAAATATTTTTTATTTTATTTTTTTTAAATATCCTAGTTATTTTTGTTTTTTAATTTAAAAATTATTTATAGTAAATTAATAATAGTTGGTCCATTTGACAAATGACATTGAGTGTAAAATGGTACAGCATGATTTGGTCAATGAACAGCAAAATCTATCTAGCATATATACAAAATTATAGGGTCGTAATAAGAGGCGGGTTAATTCAATATAGATAGTAATGCTTCAATGTAGTAAAATTTTCCAGGGGTTGGCTTATCGGGTCGATTATTTTCACCCTTTTAACACCCATTTCCGGGTTTTCGTTAGTGTGAGAGTAGTGCCAATAACATTGTGATGAGAGAGAGAGGGTTGGAGGAGAGGGTGTTGGTTGTTAAAATAAAGACGAGACAATACAAGGGAGGTTTGGGTACCATACTCACAACAGAAATAAGCATCAGCAGGTGCAAAGCGAATGAGACCAAAGCGAAATAGAATGTGTGTAGATAGATGGGGGATGAAAAAGGTGCTAAAAAAAAGTATATATAAATGAGTGAAAGAGTAAGAGAGTAAGAGAGACAAAGAGAGAATAGGGTAGGGTTAAAATTATATAGTGGAAAGAGAAAAGAAGTAAAAGGGTTGGTGTTGGAAATAGAACTGGAGAAGGTGACTAGTGGGGCGGGATGAAGGATTGAAAAAGGGGTTGAAAATGGCAAACTAGAGGGTTGAGTGACACACAAGAGGGGAGTAAAATTTTCGCGCGTGCTCGGCTCTTCTCGGTGGTTTGATGATGCTGAGAGGGATATTCTGGACCGCGCGTTTGTTACGTACTAGTTCTCCGCGTGAGTTCTACTAGATAACATTACTATATATTATTAAAAAAAAAATTATTTATTATATTTTTTTTAATATATACTATTATTATTAATATTTTTATCTTTTTTTTTTATTTAAAAGAACAGAAAAAAAAACTGTGCTGTGTGTGCTCAGTTATTTTATATGTATTGCAAAAATTAATATATGTGTTTTTGTTGTTTTTAAATTTTTATATTTGAATTAAAAAAAAAAAAATTTATTAATATATCAATTTTGAAGGTGAATTTAAATTGCTTATATAGTTTTTTTTTTTTTTATTAATTATTTTTTTTATTTATTGAATGGATATTTTTAAAGAAAAAAATACAAAAAAACACGTGACACAATGAACGGAATAATAACGGATTATAATGTATGTAATTTTTATAAATTTTTTAAATTTTTTATTTATAAAAATTTATGTTATAATTTTAATGTATGTTTTTCTATTTAAAAAAAAATTATTTAATTTATATTTTTGAATGCATGTTTGAATTATTTGTCTGATGGAATAATTTTTTTAGCTTTTATTGAACTTGTAGATATAGATTTGTCTTTTTTGTTTATTATTTTCATCATTTGGCTCTTTTTTTTTAATTATAATTAATTTATTATAAATAATTTTTATTATGAAGAAAAAAATAGAAAAAAAAAATAAAAAAAAGAGGTTTAATAACGACATAGACAATTCGGTGCAAAATAAATTGTCTTCTGCATATTTATTATGTCCTGGGGAGATATATACGTGACAGGGGGTTGCTGTGAGCTTGAAGCTCTTATTGCAGCCATCGTTGGATGCCGCCAATCTCATTAGACGGCGAAATAGTCTTCCGCCGCAGACATTTCCGGCGTGAATCGAATTCTTCGAATTCCAAAGTGAGCGGAAGTCTGCGTTGACTCTTCTTCTTTTACTTTCTTGGCTGAAATAGAATTTTTTATATTTTATTTTTTTGCTTTTTTCACACTTCAAACTCTTCGTTTTAGTTTCCGTTTGTTCTTTTATTATTATTTTTATTTTTTTCTTGTTAAAAATTGTTCTAAAGGATTTTCACTGATTTTTTTTTTTCACCCAACCATCAAATTTTCCATTTTTTTATAATAAAAATAAAAAATAAAATATTTCAATTATTATTTTAAATGGTTTTTAGTGTGAATTTTTTTTTGAATAAAAGTTTTTATGGATAGTTGAAGGAAATTTTGCTGTATATCTAAATCCTATTGTCGAAATGAAATTGAGGCAGATGGATTTTAACTGCGTGAGCAACTGCTTTTAGTCTAAAATGGATTTTAATAATAATAAAAAATAAAATATATAAAGAAAATTGGATTAACAAAAGTCTAAAAGGATTTTCATCATTTTAAATATATTAGAATGATTTTTTTAAAATAAATTTCTTAAAAATAAATCCAAAATTAAATGCTAAATATAATAATTAATTTAAAATTAATAATAACTTGACAAATTTTTGAATTTAATTAGTTTTTTTTTGGCTAAAAATTTTTGTGGTGACAAATTTAAATGTCACACTGGAATTTGTGATATTTTGTTTTTAAATTTTTTTGTATTTTTACGTGGTTGAGAGAGTAATGGAAAAACTAAGAGGAGAAAAAAGAGAAGATTTAAGTTCTCCGATCTGTTCAACGGGCCGTGATATTTGCTGCTGATTGCGAGCCCGATCAACTAAATTCAATTCGATTACTCGGGGATTCCTCTTTCGACTCTCTTGAGACGAATTTATCCAAGCCAACTATTTTTCTCTTCCTATCTCTATGTGTATCTCTTGATTTCTAATTCAATCTTTCTCGCTCTTACTATATTTTTTTTCATTATTCATTACACACGCAAAGTTTTTTAAAATTCATTCAATTTTATTTATTTTTTTCTATGCTTGATCAAATTTTTTTATAAATAATAAATTAAACAGCTCATAAATTAATACTTTGATGATTTTAATACAAGGAAAAAGGGAAAAACAAAAAATCATATCTCACTTGATTGAAATGTATAATTTCAAAACACATTTATCAAAAAATAAAAAAATTTTAATACTAAAATATGAATGTTAAATATAACGGATCACTCAGTGACACCAATGGTTTACCCGCGATTTAATTGAATCAAAATTCAGTTCAATAATCTGCGAATATAAAAAAAAAAAATAATAAAAATAAATTTTAAAACTCATCAATATGCACGGAAACGCCGGTAAATATTTTTCCGGTCAAAAGTATGATTCAGTGATTTTCAAGCATGTACTAAAATTTATCGTTTGATAAAATTTACACCTAAAAAATATATATTCATATAAATTTCACATCAATGTCCAAATAATATAAGAATAAATTAAAATAATCAATAAAATATTTTTCCAATATACATACGTCAATTTATAATATTTAAAATTCATACGATTGAAATTAATTAATTTTTTTTTATTAATAAAATACTGTTATTTTCTTTTTTGTTTTATTATTCAAGTACTGTTAATTTAAAGAGGAAAAACAAGACAAAAATTTGGTAATTAAATTTAGGGCATAAGTGTTGTTGCAAAAAAATTAAGATAAAAAAAAAATCACTTTTTTATGCTTATGAAAAAAGCATAACCAACTATATACGCGTTGATTCACATGAAAAAAAAGGTTATTTATGCAACCGTGTAAATTTTATATAATAAAATATTTAATACGCTCACTTTGAATTCTTAGTTTTTCAACCATTGCTTTAGTTGTTTAGCCGTCTGTTGAATAAAAAATTTATATGAGATGTTTTTATTTTATTTTCATCACAAATTTATTATTATTATTATCAAGTTTTTCAAAGTAGACGACGACTTTTCATTTACCAACTAGCATTTACATCCCATTCAAAATATTTAATTGAGATTTTTTTACTTTTTTAAAATTCATTTACTAATTTGTTTGAAATTATATCTAATTAAAAAAATTTAAACTATTTAAATGAGTTTTTGGATTAATGATAAATATATAATTTATAATGAAATAATTTTTTGATGAAAAAAAAAATGATTTAATTTTAAATTTTTGATTGAACACATCAATTGTAAAAGTCTTATGTTATATAACAAAAGTTTTAAGTTAAAAAAATTCAATTCACCTGGGATAAATCAGCTGAAAAAAAATGGAAAAAAAGTTATTAAATTATCTCTCTTACTCGTCTCTGTATCCTTGGTATATTTTAAAAGTAAAACTTATTAAAGTTGGTGAATCTTACACAATTCAAAAGTTAAAAATTTACTGTTTTTTTTTTTTTATTTAATTTTTTTTACCCAGTATTTGATTTTTTTATTTTTAACACTTTGAAATTCTACAGATGCCACAAATTTAAAATCTAGACACAATCAAATCCTCTTTTTAAATTATCATCAAAGTTTGAAAAAATAAAATATATCTGGTTATTTATTTATCATGCTAAAAGTAGTTTATCAAACACAATTGAATTTCGAAAAATATATGAGTTCAAATTTCAATCAGGTCACTTGAATAAGTTTTTTTTTTTTTTTATCTTTTTAAAAATACAGTTAAAAAAAAAAATAAAACTATATCGACTTTTAAAAAGTCAATGTATTTTTATTACTTTTTCAAGCTTCAAGAAATTTGAATGGTAACTTATTCTCACAAGTATCGACATTTGTGACTTTTTGAGTTTTACCAATCTTTGAAAATAAAAAAAAAATGAAAAACTCATTGAAACATTATTTTTTTTTAGCTCAATATTAAACATTGAGTATTGATATACTATTTTTTATTTTTCTTTAAAGTTTTTTTGCATTATTTACCCATAAAAATCTCTATTCAAAATAAATTCATAATTTACAGTTTAGAATTTTTATTTTTAAACAACGATAAAGTTTTTATTAATACATTTTAATTAATAAACAAATGAATATATAATTAAAAAAAAACAATTAATTAATAAACAAAATTTTATTATTATTACTCCATTTATTACACAACAATAAATATAATAAAAAAAAAAATTAATTATTCTTCATAAAAGTAGATTGAAACCCACAAAGATCCTTTATTCTTGAATGCATATATATTTCCGTAGAAATGAAATTCAAAACGATCTTTTAAATTGAAAACTTGGTTATATATATAAGCTAAATATTCCACAGTTGTTGGAAAATATAGTACAATGATTTTGTGGTTACAAGTGGAACAAACGAAAGTACTATTGAACCATAAGTTTTTGTTGATAAATATGATAGTCAAGATGTTGATGATGTTGATGTTAAAAAGATATAATTGAAGAAGAAGAAACAAGAATAAGACTGGAATGAGAATAAGTATATAGAGTTTAAGTTTTGAAAATGGGGTAGTTGAAAATGTCAGGGGGATTGAACTTACTGTGGTTATCAGAAAACATAGAGTTGCGAAAATGAAGAGTTGTTTTCATCAAACAATAAGCAAGGTTATTGGCTTCATATATTCTTTGAAATAAAAATACGAAAAAAAAAAAAGATTTAAAACTTTTCTATAGCTTTAATTTCTTCAATGGTTAAAGGGTTAAAATGCTTGAAACAATATCAACAATTCTTTTTGAAAATGTGTTTAAAAAAAAATTACTCAAGTGCTGCTGTTGAATTTTTAAAAATATTTTTAGTTTTTCTTTTTTTATCTTTGGACAGTATTGCTCTGAAGACTCAACGTTTGATTTTTAATTCTCTTCTTTATTGTTCTACTGAAATATATTTTTTTCAAGTTTTTTTTTATTCATCTACATTTTTTTTTAGTCTGTTTGTTCTGTTTGAATTACGCACGGATGGCTTGAGGCAAACGGCGTGTGAGCTTTCGCGCTACTAGGTGGGTTATGGATGTGAAATGCCTCAAGCGCCATATGTCACTTGCATCTGCGCAAAGTTTTTTTTTTATTTTTAATTTTTTACTTTTTTTTTTTGTTTAAATACAATTGTCTTTTGTATTTCTGTCTAGTGCCTGTAGGGGAATTGAAGAAATAATTTTTTTGAAAAAATTCAGCGCATGCTCAACTGTAGATTGTTTAAATATAAAAAAATAATTTTATTTAAAATTTTAATAAACAAATTACATGCAATAAATAGCTAGATAAAAAATTTTCAAACTAAAATATTTTTCCCTCTTCAATGATATGGTTAAAAAAATTATTAAAAAAAAAACTTTAATATTTTCTCTTGAATAATATTTAAAAGTTTATTTTGTTAAATTTTTTTTTATACAAATATTTTATGAATATAATTTACATAAAAATATTTTACTTGAGGTTATTTATTATTATTTTTTTTCTTCATGAAACTAGGTATTATCTAAAATATAAATTTTTTTCGTTATTAGTAATTCCCTTTTTTTTTTTTTTTTGTATTTTATCAAAGTATAATTATAATTTGCAACCAAATGACCCTTTTAAAGAATATATATATTTTTTTTCGAATAAATAAAAATGTAGGTAGATAAGTAGAAGTTATGGTGAATTTAATGTCATAATATACGAGTGAGTTAGTGGAAGATGGGTATTTGGGTCACAAGTGGATAATGATCGGACAGAGGACCCAAGGGATGCGAAAACGACATGTACGTGAGAGAGCTAAATTGAGAATTTTTGTAACAGAAAATACATTATATTAAATGAAAGGGCATATGTATATAGAATAAAATTAAGAACAAAAAAAAAAAGAGGAAGAAAAAAAAAAGAACAAATGATTTTTTAGAATCCAAACTGGCATATATGTATACTAGTCATTTGATGTTGGTTGGTCTACATGCTATTTCTCTCATTATCCAAATAAAACACAATGAACGTGTCCATACCTATTGGCATTTTCACACGAATTCCAATTGAATTTAATTGGACAAAAACGACAGCCAAATATATTGGTTTGCACCTTGCACCTTTATATTAATTCAACTCACACACACACAATTATTTTTATATATACATACACGTTTTTGGAATTACACTGGGGTGTATTGTTCAGCTTTTTTTTTCATGTTTTTCGTTACACAGAAAAATCTAGCTATTCACTTAAAACTTCAACTTCATTTTTACTATGAAAAAAACTCATTTATCATGAGCTTTGATTTTAACAAAAAAAGCTTTTGATTAAAAATTAAAAAAAAAATTAATTAGGTGTATTTAATTTTAATAGCTAATTGAAAATAATGCAGTTATTATACGATGAAAATAAAAAATTGATTTAAAATTCAATTCGCAATTTTTAGAATTTTTTTTGTTAGAAATAATTTTTCATAAAAATTGTAGTTAATTATTCAACTTTATATTTTCAAAAAAAAAAAAAAAAGTTTTATAATTTAAATATAAATTATTTATTTATTGATTATTTAAAAATATAATTTTTTTTTTTTATTTATTATCAACGTGGAATGTTGATTTTATTTTTATTTATTTTTTCCGTATTATTTAAATACCAATTTTAAATATAAATTAAAACAAATAAAAAAAGTTTAGTCGATAGCTTTGAAAAATATTTCACATTGTGTAAAAAGTATTTGGCAATCTATAAAGCAATAATAATTAAATAAAAAAAAATTAAATAAAGAATAAATAAATAATTAAAATAGTAAAGCAAAATTATTCAATAAATTGTTCATTGTATTGTAAATTAAATACTAATTACACATTGTGCTTTAATTAATTTTTTATTAATGTTAATATTAATAGTAATAGATAAATAATTAAAAATACGTGTTCTCTTGAAAATCCATGTACGTATTGCTCATTTTAAACAGCTTGTCATGCATCGAGTGCCTTCAAATGTGACCGTTATTTTCCTATTATTTGACTATTGACAATTTAATTATCATTTATAAATAAATTGTTAAATTTAATTAAACACATTATTATGATAAATTAAATTTATCATTAAAATTAATTATATTCATCATCAAATTTTCATGATAATAATTTTTATATGAATTATTAAATGAAAATTAAAATTAGGTCAATCTATATAGAATAAATATTATATTTTTAAAAGGTTAAAAGTTCATCGGTTAAAGTTTAAATTTAAAAGTTCAATATAACCCAGCATCATTGGATTAATTTTGTTGATGTTTAAGCTTTTATCGTTAAAGTATTTGTCACGAGCCAATAAATTTTTCAATCGATTATCATCACAAGCAACATATTTATCTCAAGAACGATTAATTCGCTAATAAATTATATAAATTATATCTCCAGACAATTTTTTTTTTGATTACTTAATCAGTTTTATTTATATTTTAAATTTTTAAATATAAATCTTTGTCATTTTTAATTTAAATTTCATGCGTTTGTTTTTTTTTTTTTTAAATAATTTTTTTATATTATTAAATTTATGTTGTTAAATTTTTCAGCATTATGAAATTTAACGCGCACATTTTGCACTGTATCGATCAGTTTTTCTTGAAGCACCAGGTGAAATTTATTCCCGTTGGTGATACATTATATCGAGAGAAACATTAAAGTAATATATAAGTTTGTTGTATTATCAATTCTTCAATGTCTGCTCATGACCTTAATTTTTATTGAAAATTTAAAAATAAAAAAAATAGATATTATTTATTAAATTACACTTGAATTATTTATATCGATAAAATTGTTTTTTATTTATTTATTTATTTGTTGAAATTACAAAATCTTTTTTTAATTTATGCAGTTGTTGTAGGTTGTATTTAGTTTGTGTAAAATAGTTTGAGTGGATAGACCCTCACAGCATTTGAATGCTTTACCAGGCAACAATGTATACACTCTCTCAAATGAATGTTATATTTTGAAGTAGTGCTCAATTGGAATATACATGAAATTCAAATGATCTATTTTTAAAATATAATAATATCTGTAGGGTACTTGAAGTTACTGTTATATTATCACAGAAATCGTGTTTATTTATTTTTTTTTTTTCACAATTGAATCACTATATAATTGATAAAAAAAATTCAATTTTGAAAAGAAAAGTTTTCGAATTTTAGTAATGCAAAAAACTTCCAAATATAATTATTTAAATTTGAAAAATTTCTACTTTATATTTCTATTTTTAATTCAATAAATTGTCTGAATAAATCGAATGAAAAATTGAAGCTTTTTTGTGTACAAAAATCGTAAATCTACTTTTCGTTTTCAATTTTTTTTTTCACAATTAAAAAATAATACAATTCGAAAAACTAATAATTCATTCGACTTTTAATAATATTTATTTGAATATAAATTCTATTCAACAAAATAATAAATTTGTAATTTCAAAATTAATTATTTTTTTCAAATAATTTTCTTTGAATATTTCATTATAACCAGTAATAGAATGTAAGAATTATTTACTATATTCAAAAGTTTGTTTTTTTTTTGTTTGAATTTTTTTTCTTTTGTTGAAGAACTGAGCCACGTAATTGGACAATTGCAAGATAGTTGCAATTTCTGAGTGGGTAATTTGAAAATGGAGTTCACAAGTTTTATTCTCAATTATTTATCTGGCATTTCAATTTTTCTTAGACATTTTTGTGTGTTCACTTTGTAAAGTCACTTTATAAATTTTCCTCTCCATTATAAAAATTTAATATTTTTCTATTATTATTATTACCATCATTTTAATAATGCTTCTGATTATTAATGTAGAATTTTTTAAAAGCACATAATACCAGACAAATAATCATCAATTGATAATTCTACCTTTAAATGTCAAACATTTTTTAATAGAGTTATTAATAATTTAATTATTTGTTTCTTTTTATTTAATTTTTTTAAATTCATGTATAGATTTTCAAGTTAATTTTCTATATATAAAAACATAAATCTTGTTAGCATAATAATAAACAGTCTAAGTACTTGTACGTGCACAGGAAAATTACAAAAATAGAATTTAATTATTATTTTTTTTTTCTTTTTGACTATTTAAACTTCTCTCACGATGTAGATGTTTTTTTTTTTCCCTGAACGATACGACACCAAAGTATAGTGATAATAATAATCATTAATTAAATTCAAACATACACATTATTTTTAAATAAAATAAAAAAACCATTTGCATACGTTTTCAATGAATTTGACTGTTGCAATCATTAAAATTCCGATTATGCGATAAAAATAATTTTTAAAAATTGCAGTTTTCATTGCATTTATAGAGATGCTTATTTTTAAGTATTTACTTCAAGTAATTAAACCGATATATTTCTCCGTGAATTTTGAATTAAAAAAGCTAATAAAAGCTTATTAAAAATTTACAAGAAATATATGTCTTAAATCAGTTGATAATATCTGACTAAAATATATTTTGCTGACTGATAATGAAGCATATTCAAAAGAGGGAGCTTTTTTTGTCCTCTTTAAAAAAATGTATATTTTTAATTTCTTTATTCTTCTCATTAAACAACGTGACTATCAAAGAGTAGGCTAATTAAATTTTATAGTAATTAGTACGACAATAGCTGGCGTATTTATTTTCCCTTGATTTTAGTGCACTAATAAAAGAGAAGTACCTCGATATTATTATACACAGCTATCCAATCAATGTATTTAAATTGGAACAAGCGATAGATCTTTCCTCTTATTTTTTTTCAAATATATTTTTCATATTTCAGCACCCTCCAGGTGTCATTTAATTTTGTTTGCCAATGCCTAGCTCTATTTTATAATCTTCTCTTCTTGATTTTCCAATCAACAGATAACTCAGATAGAAAATAAAGAAAATCCTTACAAAAATTTGATATTGAACTGTCACTTGAGGCGAAATTGGATCAATTTTTTTTATAAATTCATTCACCATATACTAAAAAAGATTATTAGTTGAAATAATAATTATTATAACAATTTGAATTATAATTATATTTATTTTAACATAATAAAAATTTTATATTTAAATTATATTTTAATAAATTCAAAATTAACAATGTTATATTATTTATATATTTTTTTCAGTAATTAAATTTTAAAAAATTTCAAAGTTTTATTATCTATCCGACAAAGATACTAGTCAATATTGAGGTCAGGTTTTTTTTACAAAGAAAAAAAAAAAAAAAAGAAAATTCAGTAAAAAAGTTTTTTTATTCTCTTCGTCGTTTAAGTGCTTTATTCAACTTTTTATATTATTTTTATTTTTAAAAGCAAGGGGCTATTTTCTCATGCATGTATTCTCAAAAAAAAAAAAAAGGAATTTATGTGATATCTGGAAACCCCTGGGATTCTCAAGGGCTTGCGTTCGCGGATGTTCACTTTCAAATGTCAAGTTTTATCGTTAAGCCTTGTTTACGAAATTTCCATATATTTTTTAATTTTTTTTTATCCAACTTAAATTTATGAGATTACTATTAGAATTTAATTTCCTGAAGTGCCTTTATAAATATACAACCAAAAAAACCTAAAAACTATATTCAAAGTATTTAAACTAAAAAAAAAAATTTATAAATTTATTATTAAAAAAAATTAAATAAATTTATTTAACAAATAAATTGAATAATTTTTTTTTCATTTTTCTATTTACCATATAAAAAAAAAACCGAAATAATGCAACAAAAAAATTTTATTGTTTTCTTTCGATTTTTATGATATTTTTTTTATGTTTTCTTTTTTTTTTTTTGTTGAGTTTTTATGATGGTTTTTATTGTATGTAAAAAAAAAAAGAATATAAAAATTGTGTGCAATAAAGGTAGCTCACGATCATTCGAAAAATAATGATGGCCATTTCGTGAAAGGATTTTATGTACGAGCAAGTATTTCAGTAAACGAAGTCATGTGATTATATATAAGTCAGTTCACGTTCCAATTTTCAGACGATTGAAAACAGAAAAATTCAATGACTCTCGTATTTATTTCATTAAACCTCACAATATCCAAGTTATAATATTAATGAAATTCCAATTTTGCCAGTAAGCAATATATTAATTTTAATTCTCAATAAATGACACCTGCTTTTGATCGAAGAAAATGCTTTCTCATATCACTTCGAGCCATTGCTTCTCACATCCTTTTCATTCCAATATTATTATATTTTTTTTTACCCGTCATAATCCTTTAGTTTCTCACTATTTTTTTTTTTATCTTTCATCATGCTTTGTATTATATTTTTCTTAATGGAATATCAAGAATGCAATTTCTCTGCTAAAAATATCAAGCTTAAATTTTTTTTTTTTTTCGATAAGCTTATTTATTTTGTTTATCATCCAAAAAAACTAAATGGAAAACAATAAAATGTTTTTTAATTATTAAATTATTTTAAGGAGTAATTAATTTTTCAAATTAAACTTGCGGTTATTTTGGCTTGATGAACAAGAACTATCTTTTTCGTTGAAGTAAAAAAAACAAAAGTAGCTAAAGTGGTTCATTTATTAAATTTTCCAAAGGTGGATTTAAAAAATTGGCATTTTTCCAGCAAATAAAATTATCATTGTTATTTTTTCTGTTAAATTAATAATAATTATTAAACTTTGATATTTTAAAAATAATAAATTGATACAATAAATATTTAGCTGTATTTGTTGTATAATTTGAAGAAAATAAAAACGTAAAATTTATTATTAGTAAAGAAAAATATAAATAAATTTTTATAATATAATTGTAAATTTTTATTGTAAAATTTTGCTGTTCAAATTGATAGTAAAAAGCCAAATGGAAGTAAAAAAAAAAAGAAAAAGTTTTCATATTGACATTCGACGGTTTTTTTCCCCAAGAGTTTTTCATATTTTTGTTGGTCTTTATAAAAATTCAGTGTGTATATTTTTTGTAATGCGGCAAGTATAGGATTGAATGGATAGGATGCCTCAGATCTTTTTTTTTTTTTTATGATTTTTTTTTTCTGGCTTCAGGCCCTGAGATAAGACAGACATGTACTAATTTTGAAAGTGGCGGGTGGTGCCTTAAAGAGGGTGGCGATATAATATATACGTAGAAAAAAAAAATCCTTTTTAAAATGTGCAGTATGAAAAGCGAAAAAAAAAAAAATAAAAAGAAAAGTTTTTTAAATCGAGAAAGAAGGTTGTATGTTTGAGGCAAGAAGTTGCAAATAACCAAGGACAGATATACGCAAAAAAAATAATAAGAAAAAAAAACTAAACAAAGAATCTTAGTGAGGGTAAAAGGAGACTTTGAGAATAGGTTGATAATGAGGAAAATAAGAAGTGGTAAAAATGAAGGCATTGGAATAAAAACTACCGGGTGGCAAACTGCCGGTAGAAAAGAATAAAGTCCGTGTTGATGCAGAAAAAAAAAAATATTTTCTTCTCTTTACTATATTTTTTCTGTTTAATTTTTTTTTTTTTATATATATTTTTCCATCGTTTTATCTATTCAAGACTTGTTCATATTGTAATAGCAAAATAATAAATTTGTTGAAATGAATTTATTTTTTTTTCTTGCAAAACAATAAAAGCTTTTATGTTATAATTTTCTAAAATAAAAAAAATATAATAAAAACACATTGGCGTTATCGATAATGGACAAATCATGTTAATAAAACTATAATTTTTCAAAAAAAATAAAAAAATATAATACCAAGTTTTGGTGGAAAATATTTTTTGACTTTTTTACTTGCTGACCATTTTCAATATGCCCAAGGGAAAAATGAAAACTTGATGAGAATAAATAAAAAATAATATAAAATATAATAATAAAAAATTGTAAATGGATCGATTTATCACGTTGTCATTTTAATCCTGTTTCTATATACGAAGAGGAGAATGATTGATGAGGTAAATGGGATCGGAGAAAGCATCCGGTAAAAATAAAGAAATATAAATACATAAAATAGAAAAGAAAAAAAAAAAAAAAATGAAGAGCAAAAGAGAAGAAAAGAAACAACTACGATGTACCAACATTTCCAAGTATCAAATTTATTTATTTATAAACCTTTTCTTACAAAATGTTTGTATAAATAAACACAAAGAATCATCAGATTTTTGAACATGATTCTTTGTATAAATTTTAATATTAAAAATAAATTTAAAAGCTCGAAATCTACCTGACATTTAAAATGCCAAATAATAATTATCAGTGTGAATATTTCAAATTCGAAATGGCTTTTATAACTCAACACTTTTCTAAAATGACAAGCTCTTTAGTAATCACTTGGATGATTCTATGAATTAATTCACCGAGACATAATTTCAGTTGAAAAAAAAACGAACTAAAACAATGTAAAATACTTTGCACAATTATCTCTCTCGTTGTTGGAAATGTGATTCATTGTTCTAAACAAAATTTAGCTCAAAATTACAAGATTAATTATTATCATTATTTTCCATCATCATTTGTCATGTGAAGGATTTATTCAAAAAATAGATCACTAAATATTTAGAACAATTTCAAAGTAAGATTTAAAATATATTTATGAAAATGACAATTGATGGATATAATTTAATAAAACAAATAAAAATTACAAAGATTAATTCAAGAATAAGATTTATTTATGAAAAATGAAAAAAAAAAAGGTATAAGTTCAAATTATCTTGTGAATAGTTTCTAACATTTAAATTCTCTTGTTTAATTTCTATTGTTTAAATGTCAACTGTCGTTTCAATGTTAAATTTCTACCCCTTTCACGTTGTAATTGATTGCTTGGCACTTACTTCCTCTTAGCTGAAAACCCTACAATTGAAATGATTTCCTTCCTTCCTTTCCATCTGAAACTACTACGATGTAAACAGACAACTGAGTGATGGCCCATTTCATGTCACACTGGAAAATTACATGTTTTTTTTTTTTTATAAAAAATTATATCACACTCATTCTGAACAAAAAGTTGTGTTACTGACTATCGAGAAAACATTTTTATTCTTGCCAAAAAATTTAGCTAACATTGATTCAATTGTTCTTCTTTAAAAAACCATCATCAAAATTGTGAATTGCAGTTTTGTTCGACCCATTAAATTCACTACTCGAATAATTACCAACATTTTTTGTTTGTAAATTAAATTTCGATTGGAAATATTTTTTTTTATAAAGCTCTAAGCAATAGTAAACATTAGCCCAATTCAAATTTCTGTATCTCGCCAAATAATTCTGTTGACATTTGTGGTTTTACAGTCTTCTACTAATTTCCTAATTATACCAAACTTTTTTACCCAAATTAACTATAAGCGTATAATTTAAAATCATTTGTATAATATTTTTATTATATTTTATTTTTAACAATGTAGAAAATTTGTATACACCTAAAGTTTAATGAAACTTGGAAGCCAGATGTTGTACATTAAATTTGCGTGTGAAAGTAGGTCTAAGTTTTAGTCTGATAAAATATATTTAATGCTTTTCTTTGAATTTTTAAGCTTCTTAAAAACTTTTAACCATTCAACTTTGTACTTCATTTCACTTAGTGAACAATTTTTAAAATGACAAGAATATGAACGATGAAAATTAGTAACAAAGAGTATATACACAACAATATTGCAAGTCATCAAGATTCAAAAGAAAAAATAAAAAACATTTCAATAGATTTTGTTGATATTGTATAACTTTTTCTTCAGTAAATTTATCATACTAAATATCAACACAATGTCTATTAATAATCCTCTATTTTCTTGTTATTATATTTTTATTTTTATCGCATTGAACGACATTGTGTTTCATCGAGCGTAAAATCCTGTACCTTCCAAGTTTAGATATATGTGTATAGGTGTATACAAGAGGGAAGAGGGTATGTTAAGAGGAGGTTTGGTTCAAAAGAGGTCGTAGAATAAATGTGGGCAGATTGCCAGTGATGGTGTACAGCAAGGCAAATTTTTTTTGGTCTTTTTTTTTTTTTGTGAAGTCTGTGTTTTGCGGCAGGACAAGTATGTAGGATCAAAATGAAAAAAAAAGCAAGCAGAGTATATAGAATTGCTCAATTGAAGTTGGCTGAAGGTATTTGTTGGGATGGATAGGTTGATTGATTGGATACGCTTGTATTGTTTCAGGAGGAAGCTGAATCGACGTAACGTTCTAAGCCAGGATGGCCAGTTGGCGGCTGAGAGCTGTTTTACTGTTCAGTACCATCGTTCTCGTTTACGGTAAGTTTTTTTAAACTGTTGAAAATTCAATACATCATATTACCTATATAAAAACTTGTATATCATATTTTTTTTTTTTTACGTCAAAAATATCGAAAGAAAAATTTTGTGCTTCAGTGAGTAATCATCAAAATGAATTGAATACGCTTTTTTTTATTAAAATCAATTTTAAATATTTTTTTTTTATAAAAGATTTGATTGAAAAATAAAATCTTTTGATAAATTAAATATATATATATAAAAACACAGTGATAAAGCTGTTTGATTTTGTTCATGTTAAATCGATTGATTGAAAGGCTTTTTGCAGCTTTTTTTTTTTTGATCTTATTTATCATAGTTCAAAAAGCCTTAAGAATAATCATCAATGATTTTTTTTATTTTTGCTTGTTTGTTAGGATCATTTTTCTTTTGAATAAAGCACCTTTTTATTTATTCGCTTATGTTCTCACACGCCATTTACTAAAGTTTTCTATGAGACGTTTGCTTACATAACAGTCTTGGGAATCGTTTCACCCATCATCCTCGTGTTCTCACCCAAGTCACTGGGGAAAACGAAAATGAGAAGAAAAAAGCTCGAGTTAAAAGAGAGAAAAAAATATATAAGAAAGAAAATTTGAATTGCGCATCATTGCCACACTGGCGTTTTATATATAAAAGTTCTCTTTACTCGACCGACCAAGACAGACCCGAGGGACTTGATACCCTCATTTTGAATTTTTATGAAAGAATCTTTGGTGCAGCTCGCAAAATTTTATATTCTTTACTTTTATTATACATTTTTTTCTTTTTTTTTCTTTCATTATATATTTATTTTTAGTTTTTTTTTTTTTGGAAAAACGAATATCACACAGTAAAGATAAGCTTCAAAATTTACATTAACAGAAAAAAGATTTATTGATGAATATTTATATTCAAAGATAAAAAAAATATTTAAAAAAAAATCTAATATATATGACGGATTTAAAAATATAAAAAAATTTAAAAGCAGCAAAGTAGATTTAATTTTTTTTTTTCATTAAATTTTTTCTAAGAATTTTACAAATTTCTTTTCTAGAAATTTTTCCAAGTTTTTTATTTTTTTTCTTTTTGTTTATGTTGAATCCCTAGTGAATAAAATATCTGACTAGATTTTATATTAGCCTGATATCATTTTTCAAAAACTAAATTTAACAAATTTCAAACAAACATTTAAATATTATTATGATAACCCTCGTCAAATTCAAAGCTCAAAAGAATTTTTTTTTTTTTTTCCTATTATGACAAGGGTAGAGATATGAGAAATGTAAAAATAAAATTTTAAAAATCATTGTCTCTCACGTTGAAAAAAAAAATTTGATTTATAAAATCAAACGTTAGATCTCAATTTTTATATTGTTTCAAAAACAAAATTTCATATATGAGTTTGCATATCATTCAAGAGAGTAAATAAAAAAGAAAAAAAAATCAAATGAGCAGCCAAAAACCAGCTGCCATTTGGGGAGATAAAATCTTTAAGAGTTTATTCAAAAGACTGAACATGCAAGAAAATAATTCAACTGAACTGAAAATAAAACGATATAAAGTTGACCTTTTATACTGCTAAAAGCAAGAACAAGCATTGATAAGACTAGGTGGTAAAAAAAAATAAAATAAATAACTTGCATCTCTCTGGTTGATTTGCAGATAAAAAAATTCAAATGAAAAATGAAAACAAATAAAAAAACATAAAAGAAATGAAAACAAAACGAGAGAGATAGATAGAAACTAAAAAAAAAAAAGCACAAAACAAAAAGTAAATAGTAAAAAAGCAAAAAAAAAAAAAAGCGTCATTCGAAAAAAAGAAAATGAATAGAGTTGACTGTTCACAGAAAATAGAGTTGGTAGATTCAGCAAAGGGCATAGCAAAGAAAAAAGAGGGTTAAGGAGTAAAGCTCTACGTTCGTGGGGTGGTTTCTTAAAGATACGAGTCAGAGTCGCACTTGTTGCGCTGAAAGAGCAAAGTTGTTGAGTGAGTGTGCGGTGATAGTGTTGGGGGGTGGGAGCGATAAAGGGGCTGAGGGGAGGATCCAAGTGAGTTTATATAAATGTAAAAGTTATTTGTATGTGTGTGTGTTTCTATGTACTGTGTCTATGTATATATAAAAGTTTGCTGGCGGAAAAAGCTCGTGTAAGGTAAGTAAAAGGATCAGTCGTCTTTGGAATGGTTAAAAAAAAGGGAAAGAAAAATCAAATTGATTCTCGGTTACGGACTCTTGCTAGAGTGTTATATTCTCACTCTCTTCTTTTTTATTTTTCCTTTTTTCTTAGATCCGTGTGCTGAATGATAGTTAGTCTCTCTATGTGAATTATTATTTTTTTTTTTTCTTTATTTTTTCATTTTCATTTCTTCAATCTTCATGTGCTTTCTTTAACAATTTTTTTACTTTATTTTATTTGCTTTTTTTTATTGTCTCCTTCTACCTGACCTTTGACTAACACCAAATTCTTTTTGGGTTATTTATTTAGATACGAATGTGTGTAAAAGGAAGGATACAATGTAAGAGGCAATATGTTCAAGTAACTCTTCGCACGCGAATCAACTAACTTTTTCAATTTTATTTTACTCTTGAAAGTATTTTTATCTACTTCTTTTTCTCTCTTACTATTTTTATAGCATACTTTTTTCTTCATCTGTCTGACCACCAATATTTGCAGCCCCCTATAAGCAGCTTACTAACACCAAGAGTGTATATATGTATATTTTATTTGAACCTTTTTTTATTTTCTTTCTTGTTTTTTTTTTTTTTTACGGTAGTTGTGAAAAGCACTTTTGCTCTTTGCTATATATAGAATACCGTTTTCGTTCCCCTGGCCACTATATACCAAGATCCGATTGGAAGTTGGAAGCGATTGGATTGTTGCCCCGGGAAAACTTATCGTTCTTCGGCAGTCGTTTGGCACACTGGATTCAACGCGTTACCGGCTTTACTACGCTTATTGCCAGTTGAAGAAAGGTCTGACAGTGTGAAAGCTTTATAAAAAAAAAAAAATAAAAAAAAGACAATAATAAAGTGAGTAAAATCCACAGAGGGTTGATTTATTGATTTGGCAATAGTACACTGTAAAAAAAAAATAATTAGTTTTACTATGTTACTATAGTACTGAGGGACGTTTTCGGAAATATGGTTCAACATATTATTTTTTATAATTTTTTTTACGATGTGCATTTTAAATTTCACGATAGTAACATAGTAAAAAGTACTCTGCTGAGGTAAAACCGGTTTTTATTATGGTTTTAGTAGACTTTACTTGTTCAATAGATAGTCTTCACTATACCAATGATACGAACAACCATAAACTTGTTACTTTGTACTATGTTGTGTGTTTAAATTCACCATGACCGTGAGGGTACATTTGGAAAATGAACCGTACTATGGAAACCTTTAAAATGTGCTATGCAACTCGTAGGTGTTACTATATACAAAATGGTAAAAATTATTAGGTCTGTAGTTAGTTTCACTATGCTAGCATGAAAGAAGAAGGGAATAAAAGAGAATAAATATATATAGACATTTTCGATTCTTCTACTGTTTTATACCTGAATGGCAATTTGGGTAAACGATCGGAGTTCAAATCCAGAAACCCGGGTTCGAATCCCGAGTTAGGTCAAGAAATGGCCAAGTTGAAAAACATGTATAAACATAATAATAATTATTATAAATAATTTAAAGTTATTTTTTAAATAAACAAATAATTCTGTTTTTTTTTTATCGAAAATACAAATAGAATATAATGAAATGTACTATTGAACATCGTAAATCTCACCATGCAACATAGTAGATTCAACGAACGCTAGACTTGACTATGCAACATAGTACTTCTTAACAAGATACATCGTATCTTCTCCAATTGGAACATTGTAAACTATACTAGGATAAATAATTTTACTATGTGCATAGTACATGTTATTATTTTTTCGAAAACGTCCCCGAGTACCAGAAAAAATAGTAAAAATAATTCTTTTTTTATAGTAAAACTAATTATTTTTTTTTTACAGTGTACTGAAGCAATATCCCACTGATGGATTGACATCTTACGAATTTATCAAACAGTTAAAATCTTGATACCGGCAATAATAATAAATATACAATATATTTGCTTTGATAAAATGTAAATATTTATCATCATAATAATAGCAATAATTTTAAACTTGGATATATACCACTTGAATTAATAAACAAATAAAAAATGGAAATGAAAAAAAAAAAAAAAACGAGAGGGCTGACACATTGGTTTTAGTAAAACTTTCAGGTAGCCTCTTGTCTTTTCTATTTTGTCTACAAACATACAAGCACTGTCTGGATACATAATGAGCTTTAAAAGTTTATAACTTACAGCCACAAAATAGCTAAACTTTCATGTAGCCATTTGCCACATACTTGGTGTATAGATATATATATGATCCTCTGTTGAAGTTTGAATGACTGCTATTAAATCGAAACCAGCTGGTTAGATTGACCTCAGAATAATTACATGATCTAACTATCCAATTTTTAAAGCTAATATTAAAAACTTTTATAGATAATCCTTAATAATTTTTAAAACAAAAATTACATTTTTAAAATTTAAAAAACATTTAACAAAAGACATGATATATCTATTTTTTTTTTGTATGATTAAATGAATGTTTCACATATACATACATATTCACATTTATCAGAACATCGTGTGAAATGTTGCGTTTACTTGGCGCATTGTTAACGCGCCTCGTTAGGCCCGTTGGTACGTGGTGGCTATTCCAAATTAGGACAACCCGGGCTTGCGCATCAAGACCATGTCACACCAGAAATCTGTCGTACCACTCTGCTACATTATTGATTTTGAGATTATCTGGTGCTTTCGTGCTCCAAATATTTTAACAAGCATACACTGATGTCTGATTAAATGATCAACCATGACATCTTCTGTACCATGTTTCACACAAATTTAAATTTATCTTAAATTTATTATTTTTTTTTTCCCCCTTTTAATATTGACAGGTATCTTGTTTTTTATTTATTTTTAAAATATTTTTTCATCAAAATTGTCAAAGTTTAATGACACTGTAACTTTTGTATTGTAAATTTTCATTAACTATTATTTTTTTTAAGAATTGACATCACCATAATGTCAATGCTCGTAAATTTTTATATGTTTTTTTATATATCCTCACATGAAAATACTTGCTTGATGATAGAACATTTACGGTTGATAAAATATAAACAACTGACACTATCCAACCAAGGGTTTTATTTATTTTTTTCTTTATTATCTTTTTTTGTCTTTTACGTTGATGATATATACCGTGTCTCATCTCAAAGTGTACAGGGAACATTGAACCGCGTTAAACTTTCCAAAGACATACTCGATAATATGTATTCAACTGGAAAATTATCTGCTCATTTCAATCAAGTTTGATCAGGCGTAAGTCAAGAATCAATTTCAATTGCAAATTTCAAACCACAATAATCATCATGTATGCTATTGTTGATAATTTTAAATTTATATTATTTTATCATTTTAAAAGCTTTACATTTTTAAATCAATAAAATATTATTTTCATTTTTTATATCGATTTTATTTTAAATTTTTAAAGCATCACATTATTCATGCAGAATTTTATAGTTACGGATATTTTAAGTATGCCTTTTTTTACATTATTTATGATTTTTTTTAATATATTTATTTTCATGACAATGTCTCTCGAATAGTTTGACAAAAATAAAAGAAAAAAAAAAAAAATAGTAAATATTTAAAAAAGTGATGATGAAAATAAAAAATACAGAGATCAACATTTTACGTTGAAAAAAAACTCGACTTTTTTCTTTGTTTCATTATTAATTCAGAATTGCAATGAAATTTTTTTTTTTTTTTTAAATTTTTTCTCTCATCGGGTGCTCAGCATGACTGTTCAATGAACCTTGAGGGACTTGTACGTATATAAAAAAAAAGAAAAAAAAAAAAAGATATAAACAATAGGGTATTCAGTATGTGCGAATAGGGAAGCATTTTCATAGAGGCTATATGATACAGCCCTCCTGAGCCATGAGATGAGAATACTGTTGAGGGTTGAAACACCTGACCCAGCATGCTCAACGAGTTAGCCATATACATATCTATAGAAATAATGTAACTTTGGTCTTCCCGTGTGTATCGTCAATCTTTCTAAAATCTTCTACAATTTCAAAAGACTACAGTATACATACGATGACAGAAAAAAATATTATAAAAAAAAACATGTATATAAAAAAGCTTTTTAGTATTGTTCAGTGTCTTGTGATTATTATCTTTCACATGTCACGTTTCAACAATAATTCACTAATAACTTAACAAAAAAAAACATGACAATATTATCATGAAAAATAAATTAACAATATTTATTTATTTTTTTGGTTTTTGTGTAAAAATAAATTGAACCTTTTTTGTTTGACAAAACAACATGTTAATGTTTGTTAAATAAAAATGAAATATTGATTATATAAACAATTAAAATTTCATCTGAAATTATTAATGCGTATACATAACGAATTTTTTTTTATATAAAAGAGATCATTTAAATAATTATGCAAAAAAATAAAAAGTTCAAATGTGATGAATCTTTTCAATCATTCGACGGTTTGGTGGTAGCTATGAAAATTCTTTGACATGGTAATTCACAGTAGAATAAAAAAATAAAAAGAACCAGACAAACAGAAAATTTAAAGCTTTGAAAATAAAATAAAACGACAGTTTTAAATTTACACTAAATATATATCTCGGTTTATGAAAAATGAATAATATTGCAGAGGAAAATTTGAGCCACTGGTTAACCTCTTTATAAATGAAAAAAATAAAAATAAAACAAATAAATATTTTAAGACTCAAAAGAAAACGGTTGAATAAATTGTTGTGATAATTTTTTTTTTTTTTAATGTCTTTTTATGACGAAAATAAATCTTCAAATGTCGAGACATCTATTATTTATCAAAAAAGAAAAACGCTTCATTTTTGAGAATTGAATTTCGAAAAAAAATTTAATTTTATATTTTTTTGTTAATTATTAAACTGTTGATTAATTTAACATTTTTTTCAACTTGTTTTTTTGTATTTTTTTCGTAACCGATCGTTATGTATTTACTCATATTTTTTTTTTAATTTGAATTAATTAATTAATTGAATAGTTTTTTTTTTATATTTGTTTTTATTTTATCATCAGTCTAATTAGAGCCTGCTTGATTGGCATCAAAGCTTGTTGAAAATATTCTTGTAATTATTTTTCTTTTATGGTATTTTTATATACTTGTAAATTAGTTGAATAAAATCTTGGAATTATTTTTATTTGTAAATTAATGAGAGCGAAATTTAGTTGCATTTGTGTATTGAATACAAAATGAGAATTTAATATAACATATGCAACCGAGCGAACATCGAGGCAAACAGAGGCTTGCAATAACTTCGATACAAAATTAACCGCACAATAGTACAAATGAATAACAAAAAAAAAAATCAATACAATATAAAATCCCTGTAAACTTGATTTAAAATGTAAAAAAAAAAAAATTCAATAAATTCATCTGTTTATTTGATTAACTGTATAAAAGAATAATTTGGTTTTTAAATTAATATATATTATTAAACTAAAAGATATTCAATATAAAGACTGATAAATTACTTGAAAGAAAAAAAAAAAAAATTTAAATGTAATTCAATGGAGAGTTATCCTAAGTGCAAAATATTCTCTTTTATCTTTTTAAAACCTTGCAGACGTTAATCAACCTTTCTGCAGTTTATAGATTTTTTTATTTTTTTTTTTTTACTCTTTTATATTCATTGAAAAAGTAACTATTTAATTTTAAAAAATTACAACTTTTTCATCTTAAAAGTGTCTTACTACACGCAATAATTTATAAAAGTAAAATATTCACTTTGAAAAGTACATTTTTTTTTAATCTCAATTAGCAAGTTAAAAAACAAAATAAAAATTTTTTTAATAATAAAAAATTACCAATTAATTGACAGTTTTTTTTTTTTAAATTTACAAATAAATTTAATTTTTTAAATAAACAATTTTAACACATTGAATATATGAGACACTTTTTAAATTAAACTGGACATTGTAAACAAAAACAGAAACAATTTAAAAATTAAAAAAAACAAAATAAACAAATGCCAATAAAGTAAAATAATGATAAAACACATTATTGAAAATTGTTTGTTTAAAAATTATATATATGTCAAGTTTCGATACTATATTTTCAACTTCAAACAACGTAATATCAATTCATATATCTAAAAAGCAACATATGAAAATTTCCACTTTATAAATTTTTATATATATTTTTTTCTCTACCATCAACTGACTTTGTGTATACATTTATGTAACATATACCAATATATATATTAAAAAATAAAAAACAAGTCAAACTTTAACGTAAACATAAGTTTACCTTTGAACATTTGATATTGATACTCGAAGCATGGAATTACAATATTTTCCTCAACTTTTATATTGACTTTCATGAAAAAGAAATTTCATCAAATATATTTATCCAAATAATAAATAAATAATAATTTATTTATAATATAATGATTAATATTGTGTCAAAATATATCATAAAATTAGTATTTAATAAAACATTTAAGCGACAAATTGTGTCAAGTCAAAATTTACAATTTAACAAGTTCATTTGTCATAAATTTATCACATTTATTATTAAATTAAATTATACATGTTAACAATGAGACTATTGCAAACTGTTAATCCTCTGAGAGAATGAAAGAGTGAGTAAAATTATAAGAGAGAAAGAGAGAGAGAGACTTAGACATTTGGGGTATGTTAACTAACGACAAGTTTTGCTGACTCTAGTACGCGCACTTGCTCAATTTCTACTCTGTTCATCTCTCATCGTTTGTTGGTTGCTGTATAGAGAGAATCTGACATGCACTGTAATACAAAGACTTTCATAAAAGAGAGAGGCATTATTAGGGTGCTGGCTTTACTATATCCAACCAGGGGATCAACGTCAACCCTTCAATTTCATCTTCTATATACACAGTCGATAATTAACAAGTTTAACAACTTTTTTCTTTCTCGTTTAATTTTTTTTTTTTTTTTCTTTTACCTCAGCTATATATTTCTGTAACATACGCAATTTACATGAATTATATATTTTCAATTTTTATTTAGATATAATTATCTTGCAAAAATAAAAATTGTAATTAAATTAATTTATCAATTTGAAAATTTAAAAATATTAATGTCTCTAAAAATTAAAAAAAGAATAGTAAAGTATATTTCAAATAAATTTAATGACATATTTATTATGAAGTTTATTATATTCTCATTAAAAGCATCATTGATTAATGAGGTATAAAATAATATTTAAAAAAAAATATATAAAAACAACCTTACCACAAAAACCGGTGTTGTAAGGTTCAATTTTGCATAGCTGTTGTGGTCTTTGTGGATGAAAAGATACAGCTCGAGATGTGCAGACTTAGACTTTATGAGCGAACGTATATAAAAATAATAATAATAAATAAAAAAAAAATTTTTTTTTTTGTGCTAGTGAAGTGAAGAGGTAGAGTTGTGAAACGTGGTCGAGGGTATAACCACGTCAGGCATAGAATGAGGTGGTTTTATAGTGAAAAATAAAAAAAGATAAAATTTAAAAGAAAGAAATGGATTGAAGTGAAAGATGCAGAATGAGTGGAGTAAGGTTGAGTTTCCTGTGGTTTAATTGGGCGCAAAATTATTTCCGATGTAATGCGCGGATGCAGCCGTCGAGTAATCACCGTAAAAGCGTGTTCAAAAGAACACCCTTCTCTACCCTTAATGTATATATGTATGCGATATGTATACATCACAATTTTGCTCCATCATTTTGCACAATATATTTTCTTCATTTATTTTATATACATATATTTCTCCTATTTATATTTTTTTTTTTTTTTATCTTTGCATCCAGCATGCACATACACTTGACTTGTATGAACTGAAAAAACAATAATGCCTGACTGAACATATACGTCGATAATTGACGGAGTCAATTCATCGTGTTTAACAATTGAATTTTGTATCGTAGATTTTTTTTTTTTAACGTTGACTAATTGGTGATCGTTAATTGGTACTCTTAAAAAAAACATAATAATAATGATGAAAAAATTGTGGTACCCATTTACAAGTTTAGCTTTGGTTTAATTATATAGCTGATATTTAAATATCAGAGAGAGATTTTATCGATTGATATAATGTTACAATGATATTTTTTTTATTTAAAAAATTTTTTTTTCGTTTACTTTGTAATTAAAATATTTATACGAGTAAATGTTATACTTGGCTTTATAAATTTTAACAACATGTTTGCTTTTGAATTGATATGAAATTAAATTTATTAATTTTTATTTTTAACTTGAATTTAATTTTTTGGGCTTGGTATATATTTTTTTCTTAGCGATATACAAAAGTAATTTGTTGGGGTTAAAACTTATTAGAGTTATTGTTCATGATTGATTGGGGTGAAATGTTTTATTCTAATTGACCAACAATATATCTCAAGGGCTTTATATAAATGGCACGAAGGACAAAGGATACAACTGTTTGTATTATTCGAAATTAATACAACTAATTGACTATGATCTTATTACATTCAAAAAAAAAATTATAGAGTATTAAATTTAATTGGACTTGAGTAGCATTTTTATTTATCCATTGCTATTTATTATTATTTTTAACAATTTTTATTCTTCAAAGCGTTATGAAGAAAAGTAATTTAATATGTGGAGAAGTGCGAGAAATCATATTGTCTTGCTATTAAATTTTGCTTCTCGAGTACTACCAGCTGCCAACACTACTTTCGCACCATATATTACAAAAGCTTTTTAGAAAAGTGTTGAAAATAAAAAAATAAAGTAAAAATTGAAAATAAAAAATAAAAAAAATGAAACTATTCACATTTCACTTGAATTCACAGTGAAAAATATAAAAATCTATTCTCATTTATTCGTCAACAAAAAATAATATCAAACTTTTTGTTATTTTCAAAAAAATAAAAAAATACACGAGCATCAAATCAATGAGATAATAAATTTCAATTTCCATCAATCTCATTAAATTGATTAAACAAATTTAACCAATAATTTTATTCATACATAAAATGAATATTCGTAAGCCGACAATCTGAATTTATGATATTAAATTTTGTTGAGTGATGAAGTGATTTTGATTTCCACAAGGAAATGTGCAAGTTTAAAGTTGAAATCTTGAGGTTAAAGTGAGATCCCTAGAGTTGTGTATGTATTTTCAATAAATTGATATAAAACAGATTGTCTAGATACAAGCTGGTAATGTCATAACCTACCGAGGTAACATTGATAGTTTTCGATGAGGAGAATCGAATGAAGAGCGAGAGGTCATCAAAGCCATCAATAGATCCAGTATATATAGATTGAATAAATCGAAGAAGCAAGGATAGTGTAGTGACCTATAGTCCTATCGAATAACCTCCAATCTAGGATATTATTTCAAAGCATAGTGCAAAATTGGCTTCTGAAGCAAAATCCAATGCAAACGTTAAGATCGTTTTTATCGTAATGGAATCTTGAAGTGGAAGGATGAGGGTATATGGGTTTGAGTTTAGTTTAAACTACTACGTATAGTAAAGCTCATAAACTATAGCAGTTTGATATGATTGAAGGGAAACTTGAATCGTTATATACTCATGATGATAACAGTCTGTCATCAATGTTTGACGCGCTTTCATAAACAAAGGATTAATCATGTATGACTTTGATGTACGCATGATAAAAGGTATTTATATATATGAAAGCGTTCAAGCACATGAAATTCCCTTGAGGTATGTTCATTTGTGTGTTGTTATAAATTTAGTCAAATATATACTGAGCAATTTGATCTTATGCATATCATCATGATATATAAAAATCAATTGACATTTGCTGCAAATTATAATTAAAGCTACAAATAATGTAGATTAATAATTAATATCTAAAATAAATAATTTATTTATCTTTCTTTTTTTTTTAACTGTTTAAAGATTTGATGGTAAATTTTATGTTAATATCATCAAGCGATTACAACAGGGGCTATATTTTAATGGATATAGTATAGGTGGTAGTAACCTCGTAGTGAGTTCAACCCACTAATCAATAATCCACCCATACGATTTGTCCCAACGATGAAGGTGGTGCATACATACTACCTCATCTAGAGACCACATATACTCCATTTGAATCAGCCTCCATTCACTTTTGTTTTATCCTTTTTTATCTTTACATTTGCAATGTATATTTCTCTCTCTCTCTTCTGCACTCCAAATGTTTCTACCAACACTATATACATCCCTTCAACTGGTACACACATATATATCTCTACATTGACCCGTTTACGCATCTATAGAATTTATCCCCGGATAAACCTGGTTTTCCAACCAGCTTCAACACAATCATACACACCAATTTGCATATGGTCCAGTCACACGATATATAATATTAAAAATTTTGTTTGCACACGCGCACATTTTCCTTTAATCGATTTAACGTTAGTTTGGAAATTATAAATTATTATTATTTTTATAAATCAAGTATTTTTATATACCCAATTAAATAAACACTCGAGAGATAGATCTATAACTATCCAAGTGATTTTCAGCAAATGAAACTATTAACTAATAATAAATCAATTATATCTAACTCAATTTGTTCAAGACGTAGTTGCTAATTGTATTATCGAATTTAATAGAAATATATTTCTTTTTGGATATTCAATAAACGTTAATGATTATTGATTATTTTTATTTGTAGAATTATTATTGATTAATTTCATTTGTTAAATTTATAATCTTCTTTCTTTTTTTTTATATATATAAAAAGATTAATTTATTATTGTTAATTTCACACTGAAAGGTTTTTATTTTTCATTGTCGAATTAACTACAATAAAATAATTTTAAAAAAGATTTTGTTCATTATTTTTTTTGTTTAATTAACGGGTGGATACGACCTAGTACCTGAAATAAGCACATTCAATTATATCTTCAACTTGTTTCAATTTATTATTATCGATAAAAACAAACAATGCATATAATATTTTTTTGATCAGTATTGAGTCAAACTAAACAACTGCAGTATTCTGTAATATTGAATATAGAACTGATAAAAACTAAAGTTTAAAATCCTATTGAATGAAATTGATTTAAAAAGATCTATCAATGATTTCATGTTTCGTTGTAAATATCAAGAGAACAACATAATGATGTGAACAATAGATTGGACTGTCTATAGATTTCTGTACTAATGGTACAAAGAGAAGAAAAAGAAGAAGAAGAAGATAATAATAAAAATAAAAAGACTTTTGCAGTTTCATTTTCAATTTTTTTTTTTTTTTATATCGGTCTAGATTGTTAACTGAGGGCAGCTGTATAACTCAGCCAGAACATTGTAGGCTTTGATCGGTATTGGGACAATGACAACGGTAGTTGTACATGACTGAATAACAAGAGATAGATAGATGACCAGAGAGAAAGAGATATTGCCCATAGGAATATTGGAATTGGTTGAATACAGAGGACAGTTGTGCTGCGTTAATTCTCGTGCAACTGATTAATCGGAAATGGGTATATACTATCAGTAAAATAGCTGGTGTATAGATAAGCCTTGAATATATTCCTTGTTCCTCTTCCAGCATTGCCAACAACAATCCAACATTAAAATAAATATATCTATATATGTATTTGTGTCTAGGCTTTACACTCTTCGATTGACCTGGATTTTAGATTTCAAATTTGATACAAACAGCATACTTGAAAATTGTTAGGATTAACGCCTTTCGAAATTTACATTTGATCCTTTGTATTTTGAGATTGTTCAACTTTTCATACACTTGGCATTCTATGTTGTCCATCAACACTAATTTTCACAGCTCTTATTTACAACGCTATTTAACACTCGATAGTCAATACAAATCATGTTTAGTTAATTGAATAAAATATCAATGTTTTTTTTATTTGTAAAAAATAATCTTTTAGTACCAATAATTTAAAATATAGTTAAATTTTAATTCAATGCTGATATCATTTGTGTGCTGGATTAACTTTACTTGGAGGATTTGTTCAAACTTTGTTGAATTGTTGCATCAGGGAATATCATCTTTGTCCACAACCTCAAAGCCAAGATAAGCTTTACTAATTAAATTTATAAAATAGTTATTTATATATGAAAAATAAAAAATCTTTAGAAATTATTTTATTCAAAAAATGAATTGTAAATTTTTTGTTTTTATAATTTTTATTAAAATTAAATTTTACAAACTTGATATTTGTGTATGAAGCTTGTTTCTATATTCAATTTACAAATAGTTTTGAGGCTACATAATTGTGGTATGAATTTTGACTTGTTATCCATTTGAAATTTCATGTGTTTAAAATTTTGAAACAGTTGATGTGGAATATCGTTTTGTGGTGAGTGAGTTTAACCATCCTAAAGATTTAATAATAACTGAAATTATAAAATTCAAAATAGATTAGATTGAAGTTTTGTGTATAAAAAAAAAAAGTTGAGAGAAAAATAGCTTGTAGTCTCAATTGTATTATGGTAAATATTAAATTGCAACTGACCACCTGTAATTTTGTAGTGTGTGCATATATGGAAAACGTGATTTTAGCAATATTCATTGGCTCAAATATATTGTTGGTTCTCGATAAATCCACATACCAGAAAGACTCCTGAGAATTCAATTGTTTATTGCTATAGATACTAGATAACTCATTTACATTTTCATACACAGGTTGATCAATTACCACTAGGGAAATTACCTGTATATGTTCAAATATAAAAAAAAAATTTAATCTCATTTTTAATAACATATTTTTTTTCTATTTGTTTCTATTTCTGGACTTTATTTGTTTTTCTTCAATTGACACTTGAATATGTGATATTTCATTGTCAATTATTTACGCGAAAAAAAAATTATTTTGCATAAAAAATTATGACAACTGGATTGTAAATACATCAAACTTTTTGTGTTTTATTTTTTGTCAAATTTTTGAGTCATTTGAACTTTGACTTGCAGCAAAATGAACATCGAGTTGGCACAAAATAAAATACACCTAGCTTTGGTTAAAATAATTTAAAAATTTATACGATTCAATAAAAAAAAAACTGTCTAATTAATATTTAAAAAACAATTATAAATTTAAAAAATTCCATGATGATTATTATTTTATTTTTTTTCTGGACATTTTTCAAAAGTATAATTAAATACAATTCACAATTCACCACTAACACTCGCTTATAATTATAATGCAAATAAGACTAAACGGTGCGTAAATAAATGTTTTAAATAGCAGTACAATAGTGAATCCCATTGGTAGAAACATAAAATGGTGAACCCCAAGTTAAACCGTGTGTGCAATGTATACAGAATGACAATTTTCCAACATAAAACTCGTGGGAATTTATATTTATATATTTTTTTTATTTTTTTTTTCTCTGCCAAAAAAATACAAGCAATTTATTCTCCTGATACATTATATTTTTTTTTTTCTTTAATTTTTTATTTTTCACATAAATTTTTTTCTATAAAAAAATAACAACTAGATGACCATATGAATATTTTTTTTTTAAATATCAGCTAAAAGATAAAAAAAAAAATTCCATATACTAATAAATTATGAAAACCTTTTTTTAAAACACTTGCAACAATGAGAAAAATAAATAATAAAAAAATAGTCATTTAAAATTGATAAAACTTTGTTTCCACTGTAGTCATTGTTTTTTTTTTTTTTAATTACTTTTTATTAATGAGAAAAATTATACATCTAGCTGATCACTGATGCCACAAGTCAAAAGTAAAGTAGCTATAGTTAATTCAAAAATCTTTGTGACTTTTATTTTTTGTCTGCACTTTATTTTATAATTTTTTTTTTATTAACTTACCTTTTTATTGGTTCAGCCAACCCTCGATTTACTTTATTCATTTTTATTTTTACCACAAATTTTTTTTCTGCCTATTTCTTCGTGATTCTATATATGACTCTTTCACTTTTTCGCTCGATGATTTAGTCTCATCTTCAGACACACCCTTTATATCCATTTAAAAAAAATTATTTTTTTTTTTATCTTTATTCATTTATTCAGCAAGTTTTCCAATACTTGTATCTGATCGAATTTTATATTATATAGAATCTTCATACAGTCTGTTTAATAATTTATTTTATAAAAAAAAAAAAGAAACATTTATTATTTTTTTATAAATAATTATGTCTATTTGAATTTCGCGATTATAATGAATGGATTAACAAGACTAATTGGAAAATATGATTTTATATGTATCGTAAAATATAGTTTGGATAAGCTTGCATGGTAACTTGATGCTTTTCTCGTCTGTTCTTGTATGATATCAGAGAAATAAATTTATGTGCGATATGACACATGGTTGAGGATAGAAATATGAGAGAGAATATATATTGCATATAAAGTTGTCGTCGTGTATACACAGTATCATGTGAGTTTAAAGTTTCGAATGGAAGACAAAATTATATGTTGGTTAAAAGTGGAATATGTATCTACAAAACAGGACAACATATGCTATGTCTGACTAAATGTTTGCCTTACTACTTTGGAAATTTTGAATTCATAAAACAAGCTCATTTGTAAATCCCCTAAAATTTATTTATTTATTTTTATAAATTATATACATTCATGTGTATCTTC
Source organism: Aphidius gifuensis (assembly GCF_014905175.1). Taxonomy (NCBI): domain Eukaryota; kingdom Metazoa; phylum Arthropoda; class Insecta; order Hymenoptera; family Braconidae; genus Aphidius; species Aphidius gifuensis. Next base: position 16,260,612 of record NC_057792.1, read on the forward strand.
TTCAAAAATAAGATATCCAAATTTTTCAATTTATTTATTAATAATAAAGTCATTTGTTTATTAAATTATTTCAATAATTTTTTGGCTTTTTTGTGTAAACGAAAAGTAAAGTTTTCTCAAGTGTAAATAAATTTTTTTTATACTAAATTTTGAATAAACTAAATAGAAAAAATATACAACTTTTTGTAAAATATTTTTTATTAACCACAAAAAGTTTTAGTAAATAACAATTAACCCAACAATTTTTTTTTATTATTATTTTTTTTTTTTTATACTTTCACTGATATCCAAACTTTCAACTATATATTCTACCATTTCACTTTCGCAAACTTTACTTTAATATTTCTATACCCATTTTTGCTACATTTATTTTCTTTTTTAAAACTTTTTTTACTTCTTTATTACGACTAGTGATTTCAAGTCAACTCCAAGATTTTACTTTAACAGAGCTCTTTTCTATTACTCGTTTTATAAAGGCTTCATCATATTTTCTTAAATTGATCTAAGAAAAAAAAAAAAAAAAACACTTTATTATTATTTTTATTTTCTATACTAGTCTTTCTATGTATTTTAATAAAAATTTAAGACAGGAGATGTCAATTTACATCAGTTGAATGTATTAAGTACAAAGTGCAATATAAAAATATTTGAAATTTGTGCTATGCATTTGATAATTACATCACACACTTTTAAAAAAACAAAAAAAATTAATCTAACATTAAAATTTAAAATTGATTTAAACAAAAGAAAAAGAAAAAAATTTATTTTTATTTATTTTTATAAATATTCTGTAATATTATAATGAAAAATACGTAGAATCAGAATAATATAATAATCGCTGTATTTCATTTTTGTCATATGACGACGAGATGTACCAGAGACATGTCTTGTCATGAGTAAAACTCTTTTGGCTTTGCCGCATCATCAGTCTTTCAACAGCATCAAATTTCAGGGGTATTAGAATATCCATTTAATCTGCGTTTCAACGTATTACAAATTTGTGAAATTGATTTTAAAATGATAATATATTGATAGCTTGATATTTGATGATTCAAGATTACGTAATAAAAAAAAAATAATATCCTTGAAGAAGAAATAAGACATTCCATCAAAAAAATATATATATTTTTATTTTTTTTATTATTTTCTTTAGTCACCAAGTATATGATATATATGCTGCACATGCATATCGAAAGAATGATGATGAAAAGTACTTTGAAATACCTGAAATTGTCAAGCATCACAGACACAACGATTAACCTTCGAGGCATTCCAATTGAATTCACACTGGATCTCCTCAATATCTAGTTTATATCATCAGCTTCTTTCATCTACTATCAATTCTCATACCACAAATTCAGACAAGATTTTATTTCATTTTATTTTCTTTCTCTCTCTCTTTAGCATGTATAAAATATATATATTATTTTCCGGGTGCATTTGAGCATTCTACGTGATAAAGCCGGTTTTACTCATTTTCTCAATTTTGCAATTCGATTCTCTTGGATATTGCTTTGGTCCTCACTTTACTGCAATATTTTTTTCGTTTTTTTTTTTTCTTTATCTAATTTATCCAATATAAATACGTTCTTTATTTTATATGAACAATATATTGTAGCATAGTGTATTTGAAGTTATTGTATTGAATCATGTTGAGAATTTTAAATAACAACTATTGTTGAAATACCATTCAGCCAGATTTTTATTACAACCAAATGGCTTTTGTCCTCTATCCTCACGTTTACCATTGTCTTATATTTATTACTATTTTGTTTTTCTATTTTTTTTTTTCTTTTTTGTCTTTATATTGCTCAGGTTGAATGCAACTTGTTTCCATTTTATTTTTGATATTTTTGCTTTTTATCTCAGGAGAGATATCTCGACAAATTTTCCGGTGGGACACACGTGGTCTCTCGTTTTCTCGATACACTATTATATATATATAAACATACCTCAGATATATCCCATGAGAGGTGTTAACAATGTGTCGTATCGAAACAATTGTTTCACAATTTTTTTTTGTATTTTTTAAGTATATTTTTTTTATTCTACAATACTGTGATTATTTTTTTTTTGTTTTTTTTTTTTCATATTATTATCTGAGCTTTCTTTTAGTGATGCTGTTTCTTTGTGTTATTTTCAATAGGTAAACAATGGTCTAGTGTAATGGTAGAGGTTACACTTCATGCATTTACTATTTGGTCTTTTAAATTGTGAATAGAACACTTTTGTATAAATTTTCATGAAATTCTTCTTTTTTTTTTTTTTTGTTTTACAGAAGTCTCTTTCCTATTTTTTTTTTATTTTTGTACATTGTTTTTTTTTTGTAATTAACTAAATTGGTAGCTTGCCAATATGACTATTTTCCCTGTAAATTTTCATGTGAAAAAAAAAACTTTTTTAACTGTAAATTAAATTTGGTACAGATTTTTTTTTTTTTTAAAATTTTTTTGATAAATAATAAAACATAAAATGTCTGTAATAATTTATGATATACATGAAATTATTTATTATTATTATATAATGATTACAAAGTACATTTAAATTAAATTTAAATCTCTTGAAATTTAATTCTCAAACTTCGTGAGACGGAATACATTACAAGTATATATTTTCAATGATGTACAAATATGTACTACTCACATTGATAAATACAAGAACATATACAAACAATTCACATTGAGTGTGTATAAAATATATTGTTAACACATATGTATACAAACACATACATAATAAAATAAAATGGTAATACGATGTAACCAAGCACCGAGCTTTAATAATTATAACGATGCGTGAGAATGACGAATAAAACAAGAATTGCAAGCGAAATATTCACTGTAATTACGCAGCTGATATGAGAGCAAAGAGAAAAGCAGAAAAAAAAAGGGAATGAGTATATGAAATGGAAAACCACTGAGGGTATAAATACAGGAAAATTTTACAAATGCATTTATGCAGTTGGTAAGGCTTTGGTATATGTACTTTATGTAAAATAAAAAAAAATAAAAATGTATATTCATGTGAAATAAAAAATTGAGAATTTTTATCTTTGGATAAATCGGATTTTTTAAGCTACACTCGTAGCACAAGTATATTCAGAGATAAATTTAAAAAATTAATTTGACATTAATGTGATGGGCATGGCAAACAACTTCAACATTATGTCGGAGTAATTTGCATGTGTTAATGTCACTTGAAAAAATTGTTTGAATATTGCTAAATATATTTAAATATATTGGCTATTTTTTAGAAATTTTTTTCAATATGTTTATTATACAAAAATGAATTTTAAAAAATGGCAATGATTGTCTGGATGTTGCATCAACATAAAGCATAAAATTGAATTTTAAAAAACAAAAAAAAAAAATAAGCTTAATTAATTAAATTTAAAAATAATTAAATGACTTTTTTAATGTTTATTTTTTGTTTTAAAAAAATGCCATTAAGTTATTAGATTAATTATTTTTTTTTTAGATAAATATTCTACAAATTTATGATCTAATAAACGTCAAGGCTTCGCTTTTAATTAAACTAGACTGTTTTTATTAATTTATAATTTTTTGAAGCATTAATTTTTTATATTAAAATGACGTGAATATTAAGTACTTTATGTACTTGATCATTTTGATGATGCTATATCATACATATATGTTTTTTTTATAGATAAAAATATTCTTGTTGTCCATCGTTTTATGGTTATCAAACTTATGTTCATACATTATTCAGCAACTATCACGATTCTTCAACACACTATACGATATAGCTTTTTTTTTTTTTTCTTTTTTATCTTCACTTTTATTAAATCGATCCAAAAATATATTCTTGAATATATTTTTATATCGAATGGATAAACATTGAAGAAGTTCTTCAAGTAGAATTTATAACTGAAAATAAAATAGTGTGTGGTTTTAAACTTTTTTTTGTTGAATGAAAAATAAAAAATTGTAAAAATCTTAAAATATAGTTTTTGAATTTTTGTGAATGTATTTTCGTTTTATAAAATTCAAGTGGTATTTTTATTTTTTAAAAAACCTTTGTTGGAAAATTATGTTGATAAAAATGTCACGAATTCTTTAAATTTTCCACTGATGCTTTTCTTTATAACAAACCGTAGAAAAAAATAAATAATATGTTAAATTATTTATTTTTTAAATATATAAATTTCAAAGACATACAATGAGCTTTGAATTTGTTGAATAGATTAGACATAAAATTTACTATTTCGAGAGATATAATGTATAAAGTTTGTATTTTCGTTAATACCAGTTGGATAATAGTCTAAATTTTGGTTGATGTTGGACCCATGAGTATATTGGACTAAAATGTTTATGGATTAGTTGAGTCAGGTGTAGCAATTAAATGTCTATGCCAAAGCCAACTAGGACTTAAAGGCTTTTATATATTTTAACAACGCTGATATTTTCACGTGTATATAAACCCTCTTATGTATATATTTTGACTTGGCTTTTAAATCAAATTTTTACTCATATTCATATTATGATTTATCACCAACATAAGCTTTTTTTTATATACATATTTTTTTGAAAAAAAAAACTTGAAATTTTTACTCTGATACACATATTTTATGTATCAATAAATATCGATAAAAAAAATCTAGTTTTAGATGTCAAATTTTGATATTTTTTTTATATAAAATTTTAAAAATTTATAAATAATATTATGAAAAGAAAGCTACATTAAATAATTTATATTTATTTTGAAATTATAAAAAATTTCTATCTTATTTAATACATTATTAGTTTGCTTAATTTAAAATAAAAAATAATGACTCGTCTATGAGCTACAATGCAATTACTGGTGTTGGTTACGTAACGAGATAAAATCCACTGAGAAATGAATATTTACTGGGCAAAGTGAGAAAGATATATACGTATATTTTCTGTTCTTAATACAAGCACTGTTATTTCTGGTACTATGAGGTCTAGGTGGTTAAACAACGACGACTATATGTTTGTCCCTATCCAACTTGTAATTCTTTGACATGCCATACAACATAATTTATTAACGGAAGGATTATTTTACCAAAAACCCAAAGGATAGCTCATTAAAATTTAACCAATTTAATTAACCTAGACGAGAAAATTATTTGAATATAAAAATGATATAATTATAAACAAATAAATAAATAAATTTACTAGATAAAATAATTTTCAAATGACTTTAAAAATTACTAAATAGTGAAAAAATTTTATGAATTTTTTTCAACTAAATTTATATTTTTATTTTCAACCTATTTATTATTATTATTATATTATTATTATTGGAAAATTTGTTGTTTATCTTTAGCATAATATGAAAATACTTTAAAGAATTTTATCCAATTAAATTTTGTATTATAAAATTGATAAATGAAATTTCAAAAGACTCTATTTACTTTTATATGAAAATAAACACTGACAACATTTAAGAATTTAATAATCTTCATGTTAATGATATTATATTCAAAAATATACTTGATATTAAGAAATTTTTTAAAATATATAATAATATTTATAAATTAATTATTTTTATATTTTTCAAGGACGAGGAACAGTGCTGGACAGTCAAGGTCCAATATTAATATCTGAGCCTCGGTCAACTGTAGAATTTTCAAATGACACTGGTGCCATGTTACATTGTTCAGCCCATGGTAGTCCTGGACCACGTGTTGATTGGCTTATGGGTGATGGTTCACCAGTTCATCCAATTCCAAATATACGTGAATTACTTGTTAATGGTTCAATGTATTTTTTACCATTTGGAGCTGAAAGTTATAGACATGATGTACATTTTTCATCATACAGATGTCAAGCATCAAACAGTGTTGGTAGAATTCTTGGAAGAGAAATTAATGTCAAAGCTGGTTTGTATTTTATTTTTATTATGTTTTTGTGTGTGGTTAGATAAATAAGCTGTTTGTAAATTTATTTTTATATTTTTTTTATGTGAATGTAAATGGCTAGGGAATCAAGCCAACTACGTTTACCATTGTAACAAGACAAATTGAACTTTACTGAATGATTAAGTATAGGTGATATTACATTAACGTTTGTACACTTACCAGCAACAAACTGCCAAGATCAAGGTTGCTGGCGTGCCAAATTTTTTTTCATGAATAATATATTATCTATTTTTTTTTTCCTTTATAATTTACAAAAAAAATTTGCACTGAATTATCATGTAAATGTTACTTGATGATAAACAATTTTATATAATTTTTTTTTGTTTAAATGCTATATTTTATTTTTAAAATGTTAATTTCATCTGTATATAGTAAGCACTTAGACAACTTGAGTCTTTTGATGCAAACCACCCCCTTTTCAACAATATATTTATACTTTTTTAAAACCATGAGGTCCATTTTCCTCTTGTGAATATAATGACTGGCTAAACGTAGTACCCAAGATGTCAAGATTTCCAAGTTTTCACAATTGGCCTACTTGTCTTTTTTTTTTTTTTTTTATATAAAAATATATTATAAATTTTTCTTTATATATTTTAAAGTTTTGGTAATGCACCACTAAAAGTTTAACTAAAATGTGCATTTACCAAAAAACTATTCACTTTTAAAAGTTGAAAAATATTTTTCAACTGTAATATATATAAATTCACAAAGAAAAAAAAAAAACAAATTAAATTTATAAAATGTAAATTGATTTGATGATGTTAATTAAAGCTACACATTTTATCAGTCAAAAAATTATAATTGTTTTTATAATTAAATATTTCTTGTGCATGTATTATTTCTCTGTTTTTTTATTCTGTTGAAACTTGAAAGATAAATTTAATGCTGTTACAGTGGTTCGTCAAAAGTATCAAGTTGGCATCAAGGATGCTCATGTGTTAGCTGGAAATACAGGTGTGTTGAGATGTGATATACCAACACATGCTAAAGAATATGTTGCTGTAACATCATGGGTACAAGATTCAGCTTTTAATATATATCCAGCACCAGAAAGTGGTAAGTTTAAATTTCACTATAAAAATATTATTACACAGATCATAATGTAGTCTCATCTTTAAATCTTTTTCTTCAATTATTTTACATAATTATTTAAATACAAAACATTACGAAAATTTAAATTAATTAAATTTAATACTTTTAAAACAAATTATTGATGAAATTTTTTTTTAAATTGATGTTGCTGTAAATTATTATAATTATTTTTTAAAATTTTAACACTAAATGTATATTTAGTATGTCTCTATGGATTTAAAAACTCCAACAATAAATAATCTCATGGGAAATGGTACTTTTAATTTATATCACACGTATACGATCCATTATGACTATGTAATTTATTTTAAACTTTTTAATTTTAATTATACTCATTCGCATGAATAAATTGGGTGAAAATGAGTTTTAGCCGAGGCTAAAATACCATGTCTTTTCTCTTTATGACTCTTACACTTTTACGACTATTCTGTAATTTAATGTTTAGATGGTTTTATCATATTGAACTTTAGATAATTTTTTTATTAAACTATCATCAACGTGTTAATCCAATTATCCTAATGACAAATAATAACTATGAATTTAAAATTATTCTTTGAAATTAATTTTAAATATTCAATTGAGTCAAATATATTTCGAAATAATTTGCATATTAAAAACGGGGTTAATAAACTCATCTATCAGTGAATTATTATAAATATATTTTTATTATTTTCTAATTTTATTGTTTTAAATTAAATTATAAATTAAATGAATAAACTAAATACGAGCAAGAGTCAATAAATTCATAACGTAAAATGATTTTTTGTTTTTAAGTAGAACAAGCATACGTTTAGTCAGACAGTCTAATAATAATACAGCATTTTTTGTGTGTAAATTAATCAAATTAAATAAATAATTTATAAATTTAAAAATCATCTTTTAAATAATAATCCAAATCAATTATCTGCAAATGAAAAAAATAAAAAGCCAATATAATTTTATTCTATAGAAAAAATAAAAAATAAAAACTAACGAAACACGACAGATGGTTTTCAAAGAATTCACAGTGACACAAATAAAAGTAAAAAATATATGCCAAAAGTTGACGTGTATATACAGAGTTGTTGGCAAAATATAATACAAGAAAGTAAAAAAAAAAAAAAAATATAAATAAAAAAATAGTTGTATACTGTATGAGAGAGATGTAGTCCAACATTCGTTGACATTTATTCGAGTTGTATAAGTTAAAGAAACTCTCAGAGAAAAGAAGAATAGCCAAAAGCCTCGGCTGCTGGATGATATGGCTGATGTTATGTTAGTTTACGTTGTACAACTAAAAAATACGACAAAATAAAAAAAAACAATGAAATAAATATAAAAAAATAAAAAGTTTTTGAAACGTGTATATATTTTTTTTTTTTTTTTGTTTAACGTGTATTATTTTTTTGAGTAAAACTAAAAGTGTTAAAATGAAAAATATACAATTGCACTAACAACAAGCACTTTAATTTTAAATATAAACAAAAAATAATGATAATAATAATGAAAATAAAAAAGGGATGATTTTCTAAAGAAAAAAAGAAAAAAGTATTTTGAAACAAAGAATAATAAGACAGTGTATGCATGAGTTTTTATGTAAATCAGATCAAATTCAGTGGTTGTGAAAAAGACAAGTAGATGGATTGAATCTAAAAATATATACGCAAAATTTAGATAAAAAAAAAAATAAAAGAATGAATAAAGAAATTGTGGATTTACTGAGGGTTATACAGGAAAAATCAATCCTTGGGTTGAATTGAAAAAGTACTCAGGTTCAATGGAAATTTCAAACGATTCACATTGTTGAATTCTCATTGAAACTACAAGAAATAAATTGTATATACCTATTCATTTGTAATACACCTTAGAAAATACAATTCAACCATGTGAAATTCATCAAAAACTTTACTGACATTCAACAGATTTTTATCTTTATCTCCAATTTTGAATTATTATTATTTTTTTCTTATCATTTTAAATTGTTTTTCCTTTTTTTTTTTATCTTTTATTCTTTATCATATTTTATTGCAATATATAAAAATGAATTTTAAAAATAATAACAAAGTTTATTTAATATATAAATTATTAAAATATATTATTTTTAATTTTTTTATTTATTAAATTTTCTCAATGATTTTTTATTTATTATATAATGATAATTAAAATTTTTATTCATTTATTTATCAATTGAAAATAATGGATTGACTGTAGATACAAAAAAAAAAAAAAGAAAAAAAAATATATATAAAACTTCAATCGACAAAAGTAATTCATTCACTATGAATTGACTTTGTCTGCAATAGAAGCACTCAAGTTGATTAAAAACAAAAATAAAAATATATATAAAACATTATTTTAATTGTTCTGAATATATTTTTTTTAACAATAATTATTATCATTATTTTATATATATATTTAATTGAAAAATAATTTTATTTGTACTAATTTAAATTTACATGAATTTTTTATTGTGTATTATTAAAACTCTTGATGATTTAATATTCATGGAAACTTGATTATAAAGTACCATAAATAATATTCAACATGTTACATACAAATTGCATATTTTTATAATAATAATCCAGTCATTATTACTGCCTTAATCAAAAAATCATTCGATGAAAAATCTATAAGCCACTGAATATTTTTACAACGTCATCAACTTTGTTGTTGTTATTGTTTTTTTCTTTTTTTTTTTCTCATTATTTTTCTCGAGAGCAGCGTGAAGTACCTCAGTACATTGCCCTTACTTTTTTTTTAATTTTTCTGTCAGATAAATTTTTTTTTATATTCTGATTTTTTCCTACCTTCACTCTTGTACGTGTTGTACATGTCGTCTCGGTAACAACAGTAGAATTTTCCATTAAAGAAATTTACATATTGATAGAGTCCAGACTCTTCCACTTTGTACCCTGATTTTCTGTATATTTTATATGTATATTATAATCATGTTCATGTACACAAGAAAATTTTAAATCTAAAAAATTTAATTTAACTATTATTAACGTTATTATAAATTTTTTTTTTAATAATTATATACTACTATTATTTATATTTAATTATCTAATTTTCTTAAAAATACATTGACAAAAATTGCTAGTAATTTTTTAATAATATTCATATATGAATTTTTTTTTTTGATAAGAAAAAGTATTTAAAGAGTCTTTTAAGACTGGCGTGATCGTTATTATATGTATAATGTATATTTATAATAAAATATATGTGGTGTTCAGGTGTAAAAATATATGAGAAATGTCATCTTGGTATTGCTGTAAAAATGTCATTTAAAATATGCATGAATAGATGGTAAAAAATAAAATAAAAAGAAGGAAAAAAAAAAAATGAATGATGGATATGCCTTATAGTTGAAGTTTGAATTTTATTTATTTTTTAAACAGATGGAAAATATCACATGCTACCAACTGGAGAATTATTGGTATTTGGTGTCACACCTGCTGATACTCATTATGGATATCGATGTAGAACCGTCCATCATGTTACTGGAGAAACTGTTGAAAGCTCCAATCATGCTCGACTTATTGTCACTGGTGAGTTTTAATTTTTAATTTTATTAATAAAATATAACAAAAGTAATTAAATACGAAATCGTTATCGGCACTCATACGGGGAAATTTACGGGAAATACGGAGACATTTACGGGTTTCACATGCAATGTAATCAGTCCTACACATACAACGGTGGCTGTTTACCGTAAATTTTCTCGTAACTTGTATAAATGTCCCCGTAAATTCCCCCGTATTGAGTGCCAATAGCGTTACCGAATGAAATATTATTCATAGTTCAATTGACAAAAGATGGATTTGTAGAAAAAAAAATATTGCTGGGTGATTTATTCCATGTAGTTAATGAATTTCGACCGATTTTAAAGACCTGTAATTTTTTTTAGATCGTTATTAATATTTTAGAATAAATTTTAAGCGTCAAAATTTTTTTTAGAATGAAATTTGGAGGCTCCATACGTATATTACTTGCCTCATACTTTTTATAATATACGAAAATTAAAATTCATTTGAATCAATTATTTTATAATAAATTTAGTTAACTGTCTTAATTAGATAGTAAAATATTTTAAATCAAAATAATAATTTAATTTTATGAAGAATAGAAAGTATATATTCTGAAATTACATAAAAACAAAGTTTAAGTATATGGATGTACTATAAACTTTTCGAAACTCAATTAGTTATGAATTGAACAAATTAACTTGAATATAATTCATTTCGAATATTGTCAACATACATTTTTTTTCGTCTCATTCGATGTTGCATTATACATTAATAAATGATAGTATTTATTTAATTAATTTTCGACTCGACAAAACAATTTCCCAGAATTTAATTCAAATATTTTTTTTTTGTCAGTGTTTAAAATTGTAAAGAGAATGTTTTTCTTTTTTATTTTTTGTGTTTCTATTAGCTGTGTGAATAAACTTTTAGATATTCAATGATCTAGAAAGTTACAGTACACTTCGAGGACCATTCATAAAATTAATTTTCAAGTGAACCAGTTAAATTTACAAAGTTTCACAGGTCACTCGTTGAATATATCTAAACTTTTTCTTTAATTTACTCTTGAACAAAAAAAAAAAAAAAGTAAATATATTTTTCAAAACTTAAACTCAATTATTTATCTACTTTTTAAATTTTACAAATAATTTTTTTTACTTAACATTCAAGTTTTTAAAAAAAACTAAAACTGTCTCAATGAAAATTAGAGATAAAAAAATTAAAGAATTAAATTTCTTCCAGCTTTTACTGGACAATGCTTTTAAATATAATAATTTCAACTAGCATACACCCTGCTGAGTCAAATAATTTGACTAATTTTTAAAAAAAACCCATTAAAACTTTTAAATTAAAAAATAAAAAATAGTGTCTTTATTTTAAAATTATATTTAAATCTCGTGGGATAATTTTTTCAAAAGCTCAAAAATAAAGCAACAAGATGTGACTCTATTGGGAATATATCGTCTAAACTAAACTTAACAAAAAGCAAAGAAAAAAAAAAAAAAAGCTGTTATACATGGGAAACATATCCCAATGGGAATCGGCAAAAACCGGAGCAAAGTTCCGGTCGGCAAGCGACTGAATTTCATGGGACATTTTATGCATCTCTTTGGGTTTTTTTTTTTTTTTTATATCAGCGTTCATGTGCGCTTTTCAGCGCCAAGAATTGTAAAATGTCTGGGGAGGATCTATCGTCCAGAACGTATAATATATACTGAAGAAAAAAAAAAAAATAAATGAGTAGAGGATATAGGGAAAAAGTAGTTTCTTTCGATCTTACCGGGGGGAGTTTGCCACGTCGGCAAAGTACTCCCAAGGAACACCTGAAAAATAAAAATTCTTATGATTGTATGTGTGTGCATATGTATGCTACCAACAAATCCAATAAAAACGAATTTTCAATTTCACTGAACATGTGCATACAATGCTGTCAGCAAAATGAGCTGATGATGAAAAATCTTGCTCAATATTTTTTTATTTTTTTTTATCTTTTAAAAAAATTTTAATTAATTTATTTTTTCAATTAAAAACATATTGATTTTTTTTGTAATCAATTAATTCTATTATATTTTTTTTTTGTATTTTATTGAAAAACTAATTTTAGATAATTTAAAAATTTATTTATATCAACTATGATAATTTATTGAATTTTGTTTTATATTTAAAAAACTTGACTCAACTAAAATATCATTGTCAGTATGAATTTTTGGCTATTTAAATTTTTTATTTAGACAGTTCATTGACCGTATGTACTGAGATATTTAAACTAAGGTTGTTGACTTTTAACCGATATTGATTTTAATCTCAACTTCTGTCACACAATTTAAATATAATTTTTTAAAATGATAAATAATTTTATAATTTACAGCTACTATCAAATCAAAGAAACAATAAATTGCAAAAATACATAATAAATTATTAAACTTGTTTTAAGCTAGGAAAGTAAAAAAAATTTAATAATAAAAAAATTTACTGGACAAAATAATGCATAAAATATATGACCGACATATTGAATTTTTCAATAAAAGCATTGGCACGCGACAATATATGTTATATCATTGAAAATTCTTTGTTAAAAAATTTTCATTTTATCCTATAAAATATAAAATATTTTTTCATCTAGTATATATATTTTTTTTTACTTCTTTCCTTTACATAACTTAAAAAATCAATGATCTGAAAAAAAAGTATCCAACAAATTTACACATCTGTATATATTTGAAAATTTATATAATACCGAGCTGAAAGAATTTCATAAAAAATAGTAATAAAATTCAATAGAATTTTACCTCTATAATCCTGGATCATGCCAACACACACACACACACACACAGAATACTTTGTATTTTCAGATTAAAATTATTTCAATATAATAAAAATACATTAAAAAAATAAAATAAAATTCTTATCCACAAAAAAAAAACAAAAAAGAAAATAATTATAAATTTCGAATTTACAAAACATTGAATCGAAAATTATTTCGAAAAATTAATTATATTTTTTTTACCTTGTAATTATAAATTTAACTTGTAAATTTGCATTTAAAATTTTTGTATATTAAAATAATATGACATCTTGTTGTGCGAGGTCATAGAACTTTTGGTCTTCAAGTCAGCATCAATTAAACTGAAAAAAAATTAAAAAGAGGTAAAATGATGAGATAGGCGGGGTATTTTGATAAAAGCACTATTAAGTTGCACATCTCAGTGTTAAATATATTTATAAAACGACAAAATGACGACAATTTTATACAGTAAAAATGTTAAAAGGAAGCCTAACACATCAACAGACACAAGTGCAAGAGAGATTTCACTCTGACTTCATCAGTGTCTTTTCTCTTTTACTTGTCATTCTCGTTTTTCATTTTCCAGCACCATTATCCAATTTTAACTCTATTTTTTTTCCTTATTTTTAATTCTTTTATTATTATACTTTTTTTAGTTTTATTTTTCTCCATACTATATGTACAAGTAAAGTATGCATTGCATACATAAAAAAAATAATAATTTTTGCCTGAAAAAATGTGGTTAAAAAAAAAAACTATTTTTGTTTGAAGAAGTTTTTTTTTTTTTAATTTTATTTCGAGAATAGAGGATTAATTTATTTTTTCATTTTTTTTTTATTTTTCGAATATATGTTGGTGAAAATTTTTAGCCTCAAGGGTTTTATGAAAATTTTGCAACATCGACAAAAAACAATGCGGTCATCAATGCACCAATCCATTCAACTTTACTACCACAATCTTATCATTTCTTCAGCCACTATTTCCACGATTTTTATTCTACCACTTTAATACATCCCGACATTTTTCTTTTTTTGTATTATTTTTACTACTTTTTATTCTTCTTCGTCTTGAATTTTTTCATTCGACTGACTCACCTTTAATTTAAAGTTTCAAGTATTTCCTGATTTGATTCAACAATCGAATTAGAATTTTCAATATAAATTTTAAAACTCAATACACTATCTATATATTTATATTTAATGTCAATTATATTTTATTCCAAGTCGAAAGGCTAAAACAATACAGTAAAAATATCAAATAATAAAAAACAAAAATACAATTCTACATAAAATAATTTTTTTTTAGTGAAAAAATAAAATTTCTTGGATAATTTCTATCAAATCAATAACTTGATAAAATGATAAATAATAGAATAGAAAAATTTCATAATAAATATATTTTTTTTTGTATTAATAAATAAATTTTAGTTTAAACAAAAAAATTGTAGATGTATTTTAAATTAAATAAATGAATAAATTAAATATTCAAAAATTTATTAGAGAATGAATAATTCATGTCAAAATAATATTATCATTAAATGTTAAAATAATGGAATTAAAAAATTATTAAATAGAATATTATTTAACATATGAATAGTTGAATTATTATGTTGAAATTTGTAATTCACGTGTGTCACACACAACACAAGAGTACACTTGAATTGAAATTCAACGAAGCATGATAACACAGATAGAGAAATACGTGTTTTTCAAAAAGAAAAAAATATAAAATACCCCAACCCTATGGTATTTTACAACAGCCCTTTCGAACTCAGCTCACATTCGAATGTTTCACTATGTCAAATTTCGATATTGCTGTATGATTTAACAGTAAATCAAAATATCCATGCTGAATATTGTACGGATGTTCATCGTTTTTTATACATATCTATTGTTAAATTTATTTATACACAGGAAATAAAATAAAAAAAGATATTATTTATTATTTAAACAATTTTTTTTTTTTATATTTAACAAGAATAAAAATACATTAATCATTTATTAGTTGTTTTTTTTTGTTTTATAGAAAAACAAAAAGTGTAATAATAAATTTTATATTTCAAAATTTTCGCTTGAAATAATGATGGGATTATGTCAAATGAATAAATAAAGGTTAAAAAAATTTTATAAAAACTTTAAAATGATATAAAAATAAAAATCTGCGACATTCAGACAATTTTTTTTTTTCTTTTATTTTAAATATCTTTTATATTTCATTTTATTTTATTACATGGTGGAAAAAAAATGTTTTTAACAACATTTTACTCCTTTCATAGTTGGATGCTCAAAAAGTGCATAACTTTTCTGCTTGCAAAGTAAGTTGGTCATGAAAAATATAAGAAACTTGAAAAAGTTAAAGAAATGTCGTTCAGTTTCAAATGCGTATTTTCATGCTGAGATATACATAGAGGTTATTGCCAACAACTTGCTTTTAAAATAAGTCCAAAAAAATATATAAATAAAAATAATAACAAGTTGTAAATAAATTATAAACCATAAAAACAATTTGATGATTTTTTAAATAACAAAAAAAAGAAAACACATTACGTCAGTAAAATAAAACAATAAAATAAAAACTTTATTATTATTTTTTAAATATTTATATCCAAAATTTTCTATTTAATTAATTGTTCTTGTTTCAAATATTATCTCCCATAAATATAAATATAAAAAAACATTTTTTTTATATAAATTAAATTCCCTAAATACAAATGAATTGAATGCCAATAATAGTCCTATCAAAAAAAAAAAATTAAACGAGAGTCAATAGACTCATTAACCAATAAACAATTAAAAATATATTTTCTAATTTTGGCCACTGTCCAAATTACCTACAAGATATATTAAATAAAATACATAAATAAAACCATTATAATTTCATGGAACAGCAAAAGAACGAAACAGATGAATTTAAAAAAAAAATTCAGTAACAAAAAATAAAACTAATAACGCAACATCACATAAACTCATTAAAATTTTATTCATACATCTATTTCACTTGCCAATCGGATACTATTGGATCAATACACAATCAACTTACAATTATATATCAAACCCATCATAATTAAAAAATTATTTCAAATAAATAAAAATTCATTAAAATCAATAGATACATTTGTTAATTGAAATAATCAATTTAAAAATCTATCAGCAACTTTTAGCAAACAATAAATCAAATAAATTGATATGATGAAAATAAATAATCATACAATCAATTATTATTATTTATATTATTTCAATTAATAATTTCTCTCCATCAATATTTGAACATTAAATATTTGTTTGTATTTTTTTATACTGTAATATTTTTATAATAATAATGCTAATTTGTGTAAAATAAACGTTCAATTTAGCTAAAGGGGTTGATAATAGTTTCATGCCAAAAGGGGTTGTTTATCAGTGGACTAATTTAAAATTCCACTTAATTATTTAGCTAATTATAGTTTAATAATAAAATAATATAAAAATAGCTTTTTTTTTGTCTTTTTAGACAGTAAAATATTTATCTATTATTATAGTTTATTTTTATCTTTTAATAATAGTAATAGGTTTTTTTAAAAATAAATAAATAAAGATAAAATGAAGAAGGTTCCGGTTGTTATGTAAAAGACTATTTTTTAATTCATTTTATTTTTTTTAACTGCAGTAATGAAATTCAGTTCCACCGACTTAAACGCCATTTTGACAAAGACAAAAGAAATTTAAAAAAAAGAAAATTTTATGTATATAATTGCGTGTCTGAAGATGTTGGAAATGAAAAATTTGCATTTCAGTATTTAAGCATACTTTAACAACGTTTTTAACTCTTTTTTTTCTTGACAATAATGAGTTGAATTATTTATTAAATAATAAAAGTAAAAAAATGATGATTTATTATTTAAAAATTAATGATTAAATATTTTTTTTTTGTAGAACATCGAAATCCAGAACCACCGAGAATCAATGAAAGAGTTAATCCAGCACCAATAAGAACTGGTGAAACAATTGTTTTATCTTGTATATCACAGGGTAATCCACCACCAATGTATCAATGGTTTCGTGAATCAATAACTGGTACAGATGTTATTATTAATTCAGAAAGAATTCATTCACGTGCTGGTGTACTTGTTATACAATCAGCAAGAAATGAAGATTCTGGTAGATATGTTTGTCATGTTAATAACACTGCTGGATCTGAAAGAATTGAGCTTGAAGTTACAATTATAAGTTCATTGTCCATTCATCTATCACCACAACAGGTAATATTATTATAATTAAATATAATAAAAATATAAAATTTATTTATTTTGTTTATTTAATAATATATATTTTTTTAGGTGACTATTGATCTAGGAAAAGACGCCAAGTTTCAGTGTGCTGTAACTGGACAACCAACTCCACTTATTTCCTGGGCAAAAGATGGACTTCCGGTACGTGAAGGAACTGGTAGAATGAAAGTACTTGGAAATGGTGGTTCTATTTTACACATATCAACAATAACAAGAGATGACAAAGGCATGTTTCAATGCTTTGCCAAAAATGATTATGAAATGATTCAAGCAACTGCTGAACTTCGACTTGGTGGTAAGTTATTATTTATATTTTTGTTTATCCCAATATTTATTTTGACAATAAATTGCATAAATTAAAAACAACAATTAACAAGTGTTAGTTTAATCAAATATTGTAGTAATAAAAAAATCAGACTTTCATTTATAAAATTATCTTCTTTTTTTTTTAAGTAGTACAAGCATTAATTTAGTCAGACATTTTTAATAATGACAAAATATTCTGATTTATTTTTTATTATTTATTTATTTTAATATACAATAGTTTTTTAAACAACAAATACTACTAAAGGTTTAAATAATAATATAATTAAAATACAAAAAAAATTAATTAAAAGTGCAAATGGTATTGATGATAATGATGAAAATGAAAATGAAAATTCAGGTAGCCCCGAACAATTAAAATAAGTTTCCGGATCAATTGTTGAATAGCGATGAATACCCATAAAATTTCTGGTTGCATTTCATTGAAATTAAATGGCCAATGAATTGAAAAATATTTCAATCGATTTTTAAACTATGAAATAATATTTCAAGGGAAAAATTAAAAAAAATATTTAAAAAAAAAACCTCTAGGCAAATTATATATTTTTTTTATTAATTAAGAGCTTAAAATTAATAATCATAATATTTCGAATTGAAAAAAAAAAACAAATTGATTTATATTTTTTAATTAAGTTGTTTATTTTTTTGTTGTTTTCATTTATTATTTACTTGATTATTTCAATTTTTCAACTGTTTTTTTAACTTGTTAAAATTTATACTTGATTGCTTCAAGTGTCATAAGTTTTAGTACTCGTCTATTTCATCAGTTGTTGAAATAAATAGTATAGACAAAAGTTGTATATTTACTTAACAAAATAATACAAGTATACACTTTACTTTGTCACACTTTGTCAATGAAAATTTTCAGAGTTTACACGAAGCAAACATTTTCCTGTAATCTAAACGATGTTTACACTGGAAAAACTTGGTGATAAATTAAATGTATCACTTGTTATTATCATTTATTTATTTATTCATATAAAATATAAATTTTAACAATTAATAGCCATGTTTATTTTATTTATTATCATAGAACATGGCTATGTATATTTTTTATAATTTCTTCAAAAATTAAATCATAAATCTATTCGAAATTTAACAAATAATCATTTGTTTTATTCGAAACATTTTTTTTTTAATTATTAAAAATTAACTTGTCAGTTTAATTTACTAAAAAATGAAAAAATTTTCCTATTTATTTATAAAAATAATTGAACACTTCTGATGAGATTTTTTTTTTCTTTTTTTAAGTCATCCTAAAGTCATTAACTTTCAAGAGAATTTTTTACATTATTTTATTTTATTCCAACTTTTTTTTTTTCTTGTTTTGTATATAGGTATATATTTTTTTTTTTGGCAAGTTTGTATTTTTTTCTTTTGTTCTTTCAGTGACTTGTAAAAAGCGAAAAGTCTCTCGGGGTAAAAACGAATGGCGTCGACGTGACTCACTCCTTTTTACCAAAGTCTATCCATTTTTCTTCAGTTTCAACTCTGGCAGCTGTGAAAGTCCATTCTCAAGAGAACACTTGTTTCTAATTTTTTTTTTTTTTATTCATCTTATTTTTTTATTTTTTTCTCACTTCTCAATAACCGATTTCATTCTCATAAATATAATAGAATAATCCTTTTTATTTTTCCAATCATTATTCTATATATTTGATATTAAAAAAAATATTATTATATAATATTTTTCCAATTAAAATAATTGCAATTACTAAAATCATAAATTGCAGAAAAATATACAAAATTTATGTAAAATAAATAAACTAATTAAAAATAATTACAATTCGACTAATTAAAATTTATGTAAATATTTAATTTCATTTTAATTTGGGTGTGCTTTTAATGTAGTTTGATTGATATTTGCATAAAAAAAAAGACAATTGTTTTGAATTTCTATTGTTCTATTTTATTTTAATTGTTATATATTTTTTTTGTTATATCTCTTTTTAATTTTGTACACAGACCATGTCAAATTACTTCACGCTTTAGATTATTGGAGTCTCCTATAATTTGACGTTAATTCACTGGTCATTCGAGCCCACGGGCATTAAAACCACAAATCGATATATGCTATATACATCAATACATAAATACATAGTCTATTGGCAAACCGGGTTTGTCATGTTAATGTTACGCTGGGATTATGACTCTACCAAAATAACCATTGTGACCTAAAATTCAAACAATTCAAATATGACAAACGAGTCATCTCACTGACCTATTTTAAAATATACATTATGAAATTATTTTTATTATTATCATACTGAATTATTTAACAATTCCTTAAAATAATTTTTATAATAATAAAAGTATTTTGTTTAATTATTTTAAGTAAATTTATATATGATTTTTTTTTTCGTTAAAATTACAACAATCAACAGTTTAATGCGGACAATGTAAATTATTACCAAGCCATGAAGACAATGTTAATGTATACATTTATAGCACTTAGAGACAGGACTTTGGATAATGTAGATTATCCTGAACTTGAAGTTGAACCAATTTGGCTTCTAAAAGGATCGTTTAGTTGTTAAACTATATATAATGCTAAAACGCTTGGAGCAATTCAACGAGAAAGTTTGAATATTGAGAAAAGGACCAATTTTCAACAAGATGCTGCCAAAGATTTTATCGATAAACATTTGAAAAAAAAAAAAAACACAATTTACATACAATTTTATTTTAAATCTCAAGGGGCTATTGATGTAGCCATGGTGTCACTATGTGTGTAGTCATGGTGTAGTAGCATGTAGTAAAGGTGTATAGTCCTGGTAGTCATGTAGGATTTGTCTTTTCTTGACAACCCCCTGAATATTATTCGCTATATAGATTTCTAACCGAAACGTTTGTTGTCAAATAAAAAAATAAAGTAGCAGTCTCTAATAAAACAGCCAACGGGATAGACGCAAATTTTGCTTGTTTTCCATTTATTTGCCGATAATGGAACGGACGTATATTTTTCTTGTTTTTTATTTATTTATTTAACAACATCAGTATTATTTTTCACCATTTTTACACAGGTAAAATATGAAAAATACTTTTTAAAAAATCATAAATATCCTAAAGCATTTTAAAGCGTGTAAAGTTATATGGTCTTAATGGACCATGATAATGAGAAGAAAAAAAAAAATATAAAATTTACAGGAAGAATAATGAAAATGCAAGAGATAAAAAATAGGAAGCGGTAATTAAAAAGATAATTTTAAAAAAATTCAAGAGATTTAGTATGATGTTTATAAATGAAATAATAAAAACAAAAAAAAATAATAAAATTATAATATTTTTTAATTAAATATAATTATTAATTAATAATTTAAATTAAATTTTTCATTGATAAAAATAATATTTGTTGTAAAATAATTTTTAAAAAATTGATTAATTTTGTTACAGATGCTGCACCTCAACTTGTATATAAATTTATAGAACAGACTATTCAACCTGGACCATCGGTGTCCCTGAAGTGTATAGCAACGGGTAATCCAACACCCCATTTCACATGGACCCTGGATGGATTTCCACTGCCTCAAAACGACAGGTACGTGACTGACAAGCATATCAAATATAAAAGAAAAAATAAATATAAATAAATATAAAAAAAAGTATCTGTATTATAATGCACACAATGGAAAATTGAGCTTTTTTTTTTGTTTCTTATATTTTTATTACTTACTCATACTCTGATACACTATCTTTTTGTTTTTTATATTTTTTTTTTTTTGACCTAAAAATGTCAAGCTGATAAAAGCCTTTGTCATGCAGGAAATTCAATACAAAATCTATATCCTGTCAATAATTTTTGTACTATTTTTATTATTAATTTATTTTCATTGTGCTTTTTTCATTTCTCATCAGTTTTTTTTTCAGTGCAACATAGCTTTGAAATAATAATTAAATTATTTTTGTTAAATGGTGTGTTTGTTTTTTTGTTTTTAAAATTTATTTATGATTTATTTTTTAGATTTATGATTGGACAGTACGTGACTGTTCATAGTGATGTTATATCACATGTGAATATCAGTACAGTTCGTGTTGAAGATGGAGGTGAATATCGTTGCACAGCTGTTAATCGTGTTGCAAAAGCTCATCACTTGGCACGTTTAAATATTTATGGTTTACCACATGTTCGTCCAATGGGTAACTATGCAGCAGTTGCTGGTGAAACAACCATCATCAAATGTCCCGTTGCTGGATTTCCAATAGCCAGTATAACATGGGAAAAAGGTTTTAAATTAATATTTTAATTAATATATTCGCAGCAAATATTTTATTCATTTTTTTTTTTTTTTATCTTTTGTATATCAATTTATATTATTTTTAATTTATTGACAATATATACAATAACTCGCTTTTGGCGACAGATTAAAATGAAAAAAAAAACAATTTATTTGATAATTTTATTTGACAAATATATATTTGCCTCGGGTTTATTTGTTATTGGCTATATCCACAAATCAATTTGATTAAAAATATACTTTTTTATTAATTGAATTTTATTCTATAAAATTTAGCTTATGAAAAAAATATTATATTTTATTTTTTATTTTAACAATTGATGGATTTTGGAATTATTATTTCGGTATATTAATCTGTTCGAAAATGTGCATATAGAAAATATATTCAACAAAAAGAAAATAATTTCGAATATTTTTTATTATTATATTTTTTTGTTTGACAAGAGTTTTTTTGCTTCAACTGAATGAAACATAGTAAAAATTAAAGTCAAAAGTTTATTTTTGCCTATTTTATTTTCTCTTGTATATCTCTCAACTTGCGTAATGATAAACTCAAGTTTTATGGGTGTTTCGTTTATAAGAATAAGTTGAGTCTTTCGTGAAAACGACACTGCACCGCATAATGTCTACCAAGTTTTTTAACCCGTGAAACTTTAAAAAACTTGTGACATGTTTAAAAGATGGAATAAAAAGTAAAAAAAAAAAAAAAAAACAAGAATAATAAATTTATTTATCTTTTTTATATTTTCATTTTATAAATAAATAATTCAGTCATCAATAAAATAAATAGTAATATCAAATTAATCTATAATTATTTTTTTAGATGGACAAGTATTACCAACAAGTAGACGACAAGAGGTATCATCAAATGGCACACTCGTTCTCTACAATGTTGATAGTAGTACAGATCGTGGTTCTTACACATGCACTGCCAAAAATAAACAAGGCCACTATGATTCAAAAACAGTTCAAATAGAAGTAAAAGGTAAGCTGAAAAAAAAAGCAAATCTACAAATAAATAAACCAACTTTAGGTATAAAAAACAGGGTCAAAAAAAGTCACCACTGATCAACAAACAGAATAAGAAACAAAAGTAAATAGACCATTTTTTTATTAACTTAAATGTTGGTATAAAAAAAAATATTAACATTATTTAAACAATTTTATTCCTTTGAATCAATGATGACCAGTTAATCCAAAAGAAAAAAAAAAATCAACAGCACATTCAACAAAATTAACTGGAATTATTTATCAACTGATCACTATTTCAGAGTAGCTTTTTTTTTATCATCTCTTTTTCATCAAATCCATTCTTTTATTTTATATCCAATGACGTTGAAGATGAAGTACATCCTACAATATAAAAGAAAAAGTATATATATATTTTTTTGTAGAATAAAAATGTATAGAAAAAAAAAAAAAATAGAGGATGAGGAACAGGAGTTTTATGTGAGTCACCCTCGAGACCACAAGACATACTGCTTCAGTACAAAGTCCTAGTAGTATCCATCATTCATAAGGGTAGTTTCCAGTCTTTTTCATTTCATCCAAGTCCCACCTCTTGCATATTTTTTCCATCTCAATAAGCTCACTTTAAAAAATTATTATTATTATCTTTTTTTTCTTTTACATTTATATGATCAGTATTATTAAAATATCTTGAATTAATTTATCGATTAATTTTCTATTTAAATATTCATTTGAATATATATTTTTTTAAAATAGTTTACTTATTTGATTGAGTAATTTTTATGTTTAATTAAATGGTAAATTACATCGAGAAAAATGTAATTTATATTAATGATTTTTAATTAATTAATGATGATGATGATTTGAATTTAAAAACAAAAAAACAAAACAATTAAATGATAATTTCCAGTCCCACCAAGAATCGATCCATTTAGTTTTCCTACAAATATACAAGCTGGTGCTCGTGTACATGTGACATGTGTAGTCAGTGAAGGTGATGGTCCAGTTAAAATAGCATGGTTGAAGGATGGTAGACCTCTTAAACCAAGAGAAGCAACAACTCATCAAATTGATGAATATGATTTAGCATTGAGAATACAAAGTGCATCACCAATACATGATGGAAATTATACTTGTGTTGCAACAAATGATGCTGCTAAAGTTTCAAGAACATCACCATTGTTGGTTCATGGTATGATCCAAATATATTTTCAAAAAAAAATACATACATTTTGACATACTGACAACTACAAAATTTTTATTGAAAACAATTAACAAACACACATGCTCATACTTAATTTTTCAACAACAAAAAAATATCATTTTTATTTTTTTTTAAATTGAAAAAGTATTTTTTTATTTTTGTCATCATCAACTTTCTCTAATTATTTTTTTTTCCCTTAATTTTAAAAGTTGAAAATAAATAGAAAAAAAAAAATTAAAAACATGTCTCTCTATTTGGTCTAAACCCTTGTCTTTATTTTTATAATAATTTTTTTTTTTTCTAATTTTCTCACATGCCCGTGAGCATGTCTGGATTCTGCATCAATGCTCCAACCGAAAAAAAAAAATTTTTTTTTATTTTTAACTCTAGACATACGAACAAATCAGTGCAAACTAAAACTTTTTCCTTCTCTTTGCCATATATCGTAAAAACAACCATACAGCTAAAAGCTCTTTTTTTTTTTCGTAATTTCACATCACGTGTTATACTGACAACTAACTTCAAACTTCATCAGCCTTTTTTATTTTTTTTTATCATACAAATTATTCCCCTTATTCTTTAATTTCTATATTTTAAATAACAATCAAAAAATTATTTTTTTTTTCCAAGATTATTAAAGTCTCAATTACAAATTAATTATAAAATAGAACACAAAGAGAAGGAACATGTTTAACAATGTTAGATAAAAAATAAAATGTTACATTTAGAATCAAAAAGATAATATTACCTGACACAATAATAATAAACAAGTATCCTCTCATCTATTCATCAAGTCCATTGTATATACTGTTACCTGCTGTTACCTATCATGACTCAAATACAAATATAACATTTAATGCAACCACATACATTGTTGAACATTATATACACACAACATACAATTTAATGTGCATACATGTTGTACATTCACCAACAAATATATATATATACAATGAGTCAACGTGTGAGAAGAGCAGATTGCAAGATAACATATATACAAGTGCTACATGGATCAAGTGGAATAATGTCGACATTTCAAGTGAATATTCTGTTATCAAATGTATTTTAGACCTTTGTCAAGGCACAACTAATATCATCAACATGACAACTGACAATTAATTAAACAATTGAATATTCAATTGAAAAATTTATCAAACAATTTTTAAATAATTGAATTAATAAATTATCTTTGTGATTGTTTAAAGGATATTTTTCAAAGAGTTAATTATTCAATTGATGAAAATTTAATGAGTTTTTGAAATGATAATATTTATAATTCGATAAAGTTGATGTTGTTTTATCGAAATGAATAGTAACTTTAGTTACAAATGTATGTTTTGATTATACAGAACCTACAGAACATATCAGATTATATTTAAAATTGAATAAATTGAGAAATAATTTGAAACGTTATTTGATGAAATTGCTCACGGGCATCAAGCATTGAATACACCATTAATAATGCTGAATAATATTATTTACATTTGAATTTACAGTTGAGACATAGAATAGTATTCATTAAGATTTTTTACTACGTTATGTTTTCTATTCTTTTTATCTTTTTTTTCTGCATTTTAAATTTTATTTTCCATTTTTTTGTTAGACAAGTGTTTTGTATTTTTTTTTTTGCCGTCTTGAATTTTTTTTTTTTATTTTTTTACTTCAATATTTAGTTGGTGTAAATAAAAGTACTTTATTTAATTTAAAAACTTTTCTTTTTTTTTATATTTATTTTAATCTTTGTAAATAATATATTTATTTATATTTTTCTTTTATTATATTTTTATCAACTAATGGAATTTTTCAATTTTGTTCAATGAGATTATTTAAATTTTTTATATTAAGAAAATAACCTTGAGGTTTATATAAAAGTAAAAAAAAAAATGATTTTTATATATTTAAATTCATGCCGATACTTTGGCTAAAATCTTTTTATGTAAATGAAACTTTTCATGTGAAGAAAATCTTGAGATTTTATCGTAATTTTTATTGGAAAAAATAAAATGAATATTTTTTTATTTAAATTATCATCAATTTATTTAGTTTTTAATAATTTCTATAAAATTAATAAATGTTATTGATGATGATTGAAAAAATTTTAGATTAATATCATTTCAACTTGACAAGTAGAATTAAAAAAAATATAGATTAAATTTCATGATGAAACTTTTAAAATGATTTTTAAAATATCTCGAGTTTATATTGAAGCTGGTAGTGTCTTAGACACTATCCTGATAAGTAATCGTTCTCTTTATCTACTCGTCTTTTTTTTATATTTTTTTTCCTGCTGTTTCTGAACAAAAGACAGCTTTTTTTCTCTTCTTTTCTTTAGCTTCAATTAACGTACAGATAAACGATCTAATTATCAAATCAACTTTAGAACTTTATCAGCATTTTTTTTTTTTAATTTAATTATCTTCAACAAAGTTAAGCGACCTCTCAACAAAATATTTATCCAACAATCTCTTAAATGTCTCTAAATAATATTTAAAAAAAAAATAAAAATATTATTCATCAACTTTCAAGTTGACAATTCAATCACTTTGTCCCACTAACATCAAAGAATATACAAAAAAATATAAAAAAATTTAGCAAATAATCCTCTGAATTTTGCACCTAACATTTTCTTTTTTTTTAAAAAATATTATTTTTCTTTTTATTTGATATTTTTTTATTTCTTTTTCATCAAACTTTTATTTTTTTTTTTTTCACCAGTCAACGAGCTATATGATCCGAAGTAACGAGGCAAGCAGCTGCAGAAACGATGAAAGACCCTGAAAAAAAAAAAAAGTAAAATAAAATAAAAAAATGGTGAAAAATGAGAAAAAAAAAAAAGTTAATAAGAAAGCAAACATATCAAAGAAATAAAAAATAAAAAAAAATATTTAGTTTGACAAATGTATTGTTTGTCATTGTTATTGTTTATTGAATTATTTTTAAATTACAGTACCACCTAGTATAGCACCATTTAGCTTTAACAAGGATTTATCAGAAGGTGTTAGAGCACAAGTAACATGTGTCATTGAAAAAGGTGATCCACCATTTACGATAACATGGGCAAAAGATGGTGATAAATTATCTGGTTCATCAACAACAAATTATGGCAATCAATTAAATACAAATAATCATAAAAATTCATTAACAAATGGTATTATTGGATTACGTTTTACAAGTATGGATCCACATTCAAGTACAATATTAATTGATCGTGTTACTGCAAATCATGCTGGAAATTATACATGTCTTGCTAGAAATTCAGTTGCTGAAGTATCATCAACTGCACAATTGGTTGTTCGTGGTAAAGTTTATTTTTACCATGATCAAATAATATATAAAAATATAAATAATAATATAAGCACTATTATTTTTGCAATTTATCATTTATTTGCAGCACCAGTATTTTTCTAACAAATAGAAAGAAATAAAATTTTAAATTAATTTTATAATTACCACAGTAGCTATAAAATAAATAATTGCCTCATCAATTGCCTCAATGTGTTGCACCAGATAAATATATCTATATATATATTGCACTGTGCTAAAAGCACTGTATTTATTTCAACTTGTATTCAGCAATCATCAGCAACTGCAATCAACGCACAATATGCACTTTTTTAAATTAATACTTGAGCACTTGTTTTTTTTTTTTTTCATTTTTACACGCACATTTATTGCACTCTTACACAAATATATTTCAATTATTTTTGTTTAATTTTTTTATCATCTAATAATGGTAAGTTTTAATTTTAAAAAATAATAATAAATTATTATTTTGCAATTTTAGCGCAATTAATTTATCAATGTTTGCACTGCACACTTGTTTTATATCACAATCACTATATATAATATTAGCACAAAATTATTTTAAAACACTTACTCTTATTATTAATAATAATCTAAAAATTAATATAAATTTTCTTTAATTATTATTATATAAAAAATATTCAGTCGTTGATTTTTTAATTAAATTTAATTAAATATTTGACGAAATATTTGCCAGTAAAAATTCAATAAAATAAACTTGATATAAATTCCTTTGACATAGTTTTAAAACCACAGAATAAAAAAGTTTTATAGATAGTTAAAACTACTTAAAACAATAATAGAAAATTTTCAAGTTGACTGAATGTTTTGTATTTAATTTTCAAACCGACATATTTGACTTGTACTTAAATATTTTTTTCCTTTTTTTTTTTTTTTTCAACTTGGGAATGCTTTTGTCGTGGTCATTTTAAAATATAAAAAATTAGTACCACCAAGATGGATAATGGAACCACAAGATGTACATGCACCTGAGGGTATGTCAAAGCTTGTATTACATTGTCATGCTGATGGTTTTCCACCACCAGCAGTTACATGGAGACGTGGTACTGGTACAAGACCAGGAAGTTATCATGATATAACAAGTCATGAACATGCACAAGAACTTAGAATACATTCAAATGGTTCACTAATATTTGGTAGAGTACAAGAAGATCATGAGGGTTATTATCTTTGTGAAGCTGTTAATGGTATTGGTGCTGGACTTAGTAAAGTTGTTTATTTAACAGTTAATGGTAAATTTATTTAATTATTTCATTATATTGCAATATAAAAAATTATATAATTTATTTAATTTTATTATTAGCACCAGCAAGAATTATTGATAAACATCGTAATCAAACAGCAAGATTAGGCTCACGAGCATCATTAAAATGTGAAGCTAAAGGTGATCATCCATTAAATATCGTATGGCGACGTGCTGGTTCACAGCTAGATTCAGCAGTATCTGATTATCGATATATGATCAAAGAAATGAATACAACTGATGGTGCTGTTAGTATACTTGAATTAATTAGTACATCTAGAGAAGATAGTGGACGTTATTTTTGTACAGCATCAAATGCTTATGGTGGTGATGAAATGACAATGCATTTATACATACAAGGTAAAATTTTTATAAATAAATAATCATTAATAGCTCGTATTTACTTATTTAATTTATCATTTTTAGAACCACCAGATTTTCCAAGAAATATTCATGTACTGGAAAAAGAAAGTCGTTATATTAAATTAGGATGGACAAGTAGTCAAGATGGAAATAGTCCAATAACTCAATATATTATTGAATATAAAACAGATTCAGGTGAATAATTTAATGACTTTATATTTTATTTTAAACAATTGGTGTTTTTAAAATGGCTTATGATATTTTTTAAAATTGTTTTAAATGACTTGCCTACAAATTTTGTTGGTAAATTTATTTTTTAGAAGTATGGCATGATCATACATTTCATGCAACTGTACCAGGTATACAAACATATGGCCATGTCAATGGTTTACGACCAGCAATGACATATCAATTTCGTGTATTTGCTGAGAACGAATTGGGTCGTAGTCAAGCAAGTGATGTAGGTATATTGACCCAATACTGTAAATTAGTTTTTAAGCCTTTTCATAGCCACAATTTTATATATCAAAAAACTTGGTTTATTGATTTTTACTGACTGACTTAAAATAGCAATATCATTTATTAAATTTTCAACATAAAAAATAATAGTAATTAAAAACTAATTTACAAAATATAATAATAAAAATTGTATTTAAATTTTATAAATAAATATATTTTTGTAGATATTAGATGTTACAACTGAAGGTGAAAAACCAGGTGGACCACCAAGAAATCTTAAAGTTGAAGCAATAAGTTCAACTGAATTTAAAATAACTTGGGATCCACCTGATCAAGATCTTTGGAATGGTGAAATTCTTGGTTATCATGTTGGCTTTAAAGAGCACCGGTAAATTAAATTTTTTACAATTAAAATTTTGTATTTATTATTAATTATGTTTGTTTTTATAAAAAAAAAAATTAGATTATCAGCTGAACAGTATACATATAAAACTGTTGAAGGACGACCAATCACTGCCAGTGCAACACTTGGTCTTGCAAGAACAGCAATACCAGGTCGTCAATGTCAACTGACAAATTTACGTAAATTTACACGTTACAGTATTATTGTTCAAGCATACAATGCCTTAGGTCCAGGACCAATGACATCGGAAATTGTTGGAACAACACTTGAAGATGGTAGGTGTATTTTAAAATATTTTACATTTAAATTATTGTAAATAATATTTATATATAATAATTATTTTATTTACAGTACCAAGTAGTCCACCACAAGATATTAGATGTACAGCATTATCATCACAATCATTACAAATATCATGGGAAACACCACCAGAGACAAGTTTAAATGGTGTACTACGTGGTTTTAAAGTATTATGGGAAAGTATGGATTTATCAATTGAAACATCAAAATCAGATACAAAAATAACAACAGCATTAACAGCTGTTATAAATAATCTTGAAAAATATACAAATTATTCAATTCAAGTATCAGCAATGACACGTCCTGGTGATGGTATATCATCATCACCAATATATTGTATGACTAAAGAAGATTTACCAGAAATACCAGCTGGTATTAAAGCTGTTGCAAATACAAATGAATCAATTATTGTATCATGGTTACCACCATTAAAAACAAATGGTATTATAACATCATATTATGTTTATATAAAAAGTGAGGAAAATGATGGTAAATGGTATAAACAAACACTTCGTGCACATAAAACAATTTATCGAGCTGAAAATTTACATAAAAGAACACAGTATTCATTTCATGTTGCTGCTGTTACGTCTGTTGGTGAAGGACCTAAAACACATTCTGTTACAGCATCACCATCAAGTCATGGTAATTAATTATCAATTATCAATTTTATTAGTTACATGTTTTCTAAATTATTAGCTATAATTAATCATATATATTATTTAAAAAAAAAACAGTTCATGCAGCAATTTATTCATTTGGTATGAGTGCAATTGTACCATGCAAACAAGATGTTACATTGTCTTGTCAAAGTGTTGGTAAACCATCAATTTTATGGAAACAATGGGGTCAAATTGTCAAGACATCTGGTAGAATAACAATTCACAATGATGGATCATTACATATATCTGATCTTCATCGTGAAGACAGTGGCAATTATACTTGTCATGTTGAAAATTCCCATGGTTCTGATCAAATTACTCACAGGCTTACAGTTCAAGGTAAATATTTTATTTTTAATATTTATTTTTACTCATAGTTTCCATGGTCTCCACGGGTGTCTTTTCCCAGCCACCCAGGAGGTAAGACATTTGGCTCGTTTTTTTTAAAGTGGTTTCTCCAATAGACCTAGTCCACTATAAAATTACGCTTTTCGCACGTTATCTAGCTGCAGCTAGAATTATTTCGATTCGGATTTCAAATTTTTAGATTGCGCTCGTAGCAGCAAATCTTCGCTCTGCGCTCTCAGCTGCAAGTATTCGTACTGCGCTTCTAGCTGCATTAAACGCATAAAAAAAATAACACGGAAAATTTTTCGAAGTAATTATTTATTATTTGATAGGACATTTTTTTCACTTTATTCACTAATCACTATGTCACTATCGGTCACTATAATTACTTCACGCTAATTTCGCATTTAGCTGCAAGTATTCGTACTGCGCTTGTTGCTGGGATTATTTGTACTGCGCTTATAGCTGCAAGTACTAAGGATTTAAAAAAACAAAAAACAACAAAAAAATAATAATTCAACACAGTCACAGTTACCAATATTACCATTACCAATCGTCCAATGTACTACCGAGTCCCTCTGCACCTCCATCACTGACCAGCTACTTCAGAAATTGTCCAACGTCCTCCGTGCATTTTCTCCGTGAACCATCAGCTCCAGCAGTCATCTAGAAATTCTCCAACGTCCTCCCTGCATTTTCTCCGTGAACCATTAGCTTCAGCAATCTCTAGAATCAAACTTTCACGCAGTATTTAAAAACCAGACGAAATAAATTTTTTTTTTTTGGAAAAGTGCATAGAATGTCAAATAAAAAAATCTTATATACTAACATACATCGCGATTGGAAAAGGGTAATAATTTATCTATTATAAATTATCACGATAGATCATAATACATCCTCATCACCCTCGTCTACTCTGTTTGAGATAGACAAGGTTGATCCATTTTGACTTTCACACTACTGCCATTAAATCTGGCATCGAAATTAAATAAAATAGTCAAAATGAATCTAAAAAAATTAATTTGGGAACGACAAGAAGCTTCAAAAAATATACAAACAATTTTTTGAAACTTCAAGGACATTAGAGCACTTTTCCGGGATGGGTTAATAATTACAACTAGCCAGTCGTGATCCTGGCTTTTATTCACACTTTGTGGATCCTGGCTAGAGGGACTTAACTTAATACACCAAACAGCAAATATATCCAGGTAATCTCCAATAATCCAATTAAAATGTCCAGGTAAAATTCTCAGCAGTAATCCATGAAGATAATGACTCGTTCTAATCCAAAAAGGCACTTTTTACACTTATACACTTTAACACTTTTTTTGAAGTAATCAATCACTATCACACGCACTATGATTACTTCACACTTGCAATAAATTAAATTTTATAAATTTTTTTTTTTTATTTTTTTTTAACCAACACTTCACTATTTAATTTTTTAAACACTTTTTTTTTTATAATAAAAAAACCACGAGGTTGTCTGCACGTGGCAGTTTCGAAAAATTTCTAACCCAACCGAATGAACAAAAAAATTTAAAACGATTTCACTCCGAAAAAATAAGACGAACTAAACAAAACCGAAAAAATTATTTTATTAATTAAATATATATATATATATATTTTTTTTATATTGAAAAAACACTTAAACTTTTTTTTCATACCGATCCACCACGAGGTAGTTTAAAAAATTCCTAACCAAGCTAACCAAACTCGACCAAACGAAGAATATTAATGTAAAAGACGTTTACGTGGCACGAGCTGATGAAAAACTGACTGAAATCGTCTAGGACTGCCCTTTATATACCATAGACAAAGACCAGAAATTTCCATTTTCTATGTGTTTCACTACGCCCTCTGTAGATGAGTCATAAGTTGCGAAAGGCAGATAAAAATTTTCGAAACACGTTTGGCACAGGTTAACAACCAGGTGGAAAAGAAAATTTTGAAAACACATGACTTCCACGTGGAAAAAAAAATGTTCAAGACAATTTTCTTGTTCTTGAAAAATAAAATTATTTAATTCATATTTATATTTTAAATAAAACAAAAAAAACAACCCTTGCTTTTTCATTTTTTTACTTGATATACATTTAATTAAATTTTATATTTTTATGATTATTACAGTTCCACCATTAACACCATTATTATTAGCAACAAGTACAACAAGTCATTCAATAAGTGTACAATGGAAACCAGGTGATGATGGTGGTTCAATAATAAGAGGATATATATTACATTATAAAAGAAAATTTGGTGAATGGGAAGAAGTTAAAGTATCAAATAAAATAAATGGTTATTTATTATCACAATTATGGTGTGGTACTGAATACCAAATATATTTAACAGCATATAATAAAATTGGTATGGGTAAACCAAGTGAATTTGTAAAAGCAACAACAAAAGGTTCAAAACCAGCAAATACACCTGGTAATGTTGATAAATTTATAACAGTTAATATATCATGGATTGTATTACATTTAAGTTTATGGAATGATGGTGGTTGTCCAATAACATGGTTTGAACTTGAATATAAAAAAAATGAAGAAGAATTATGGACACTTGTTTCGAATAATATTGAGGTATTTTTTTTATCAATTATTATATATTTTATTTATTTATTATATTTATTTATATGCTTATTTTAATTTTAGATATTAAAATCTTATACATTGAGTGAACTTCAACCAGGTACGACTTATGATATTCGTGTACGTGCTCATAACAATGCTGGTTCATCAGTTGCTGAATATAAAATAACAACATTGAGACCTCATATAACAACGACACTGCCAACTATTGAAATTGATCAATATATACCACAACAAACATCAGCTTTAGCTGATCTTAAATTAATTATTCCTCTTGTTCTTTGCTCATTTGCAATTATTGCTAGTGCTGGTGCAATTTTTTACTGTTTTCGTAAACGTAAGACAAATTTTAATTGTATTATTTTTTAAAAGCTTATTCATTTATTATTTTATCATGTTGGATATTAGTTTTTAAATTAAAACCTACTTTTTTTTTATCACTTGAATGGATTTTAATTTATACTAGGTCATTTGTTAGGAGACATCGCCAGTCTTCATGATGCTCAAACTGCTGCTGCTCTTGATAATAAACAAAATATGGAACAACGAGAACAATATTATGCAACTGTTAGAAAACCATTGAGATCACCTTGTCATGAAATGGGTAC
The DNA here is from genome assembly GCF_014905175.1 of Aphidius gifuensis. Lineage (NCBI taxonomy): Eukaryota > Metazoa > Arthropoda > Insecta > Hymenoptera > Braconidae > Aphidius > Aphidius gifuensis. The sequence continues at coordinate 16,295,203 of NC_057792.1, forward strand.
ACTTGAAAGAATTCCAGGTAATATTTTTATTAAATGTTAAAGATTTTTGTATTTTTTTAAATTGCTTTTTTTATTCACAGAATATTCAGAAGATATTTATCCATATGCAACATTCCAGTTGAAAGAGAGTGTACCACCTGGTGGTGATAGCCGTTGTGAATCAGCTGCACCACTTCAAACTTTTGTATATCATGATCCAATGCTCTCGGCAGCCGATACACTACAATTGCGAGAGGTACATTCCAAATTTAAATGGAAAAAAAAATTATAAAGTTATTCTGTTTTAATAAATTTTCTTTATTTTTTATTAAATTGTTTTTTCAATTTCTCTTAGAAACTCTCAAGTCACATGCACATTTTTTTTTTTCTATTTTATTTTTCCTTTTTTCTTATCTACTGTTTATTATTTTAATTAGATTTTTTTTTTTTTTTTTTTGGCATGCTTCGTGTTTTGATAATAAATTAGAAAATAATAATTAAAAAATTTTTTTCTTTTTAATATAAATTTTTAAATTCATTTAAAAATAAATTTCAAGTAATTTTTTAAAAACGACTGCTGGTCCCATCTTGCTTCGTTTCAATAAAAAAAAAAAAAAAGAAAAAATTTTTTTTTTTTTTCGATTGGAATGATATGTAGCCAAAGAAATAATTAAAAAAAAAAAAAAAAAATTAATAATTTTTTTTTTAAAATTAGATAGAAAGCTTGCAATATAAAATTTTAGAATGATTTTAAAAAATTCATAATCCATTGAATTAGATGAAAAATATAATATAATATAAATTAATGAATAAAAAACAGAAAAAAAAAAAGAAAAAAAATTCCGTCTGATTGCAGCCGGATTGCAACCGGTACACAATGATACGAGGAGGTCGTTCTTCCTCTGCACCATTGCATAAATTTCACAAGGCCATTCACGGCAAGTCCGAGTCGGAGGAATACGACACCCTGGGCTCGGACAGTGACACTGAAGTCGGGACCAGCAGCCGAACCGAGTCTTCCAATCACCTCGTCGATTCGCACCACTCGGTATTTACCACCGAGACGCGTGTCCACAGTACGCCTTTTTTTTTCCTCTTTATTTTTATTATTATTCATTTAATTATTCATTTATTCACTCATTCATTCATTCATATATTTATTTATTATTTTTTTTTACTATCTCACTATGTTTTTTTTATTTACATTTTAATTTTCTTTTTATATTTTTTTTTTAACTTCATTCATTTCATTTTATATTATTTGATTTTTCATTTTACCATAGCACTATTATTTTTTTGTCAATTATTTTATAAAATAATTATCATTACAGACATCATGTACCATGGACCAGAATCTAGCACGTCTACGGAACCCTCACCAATATTTGAGAGAAAATCGTTTTCTGGAAGGGGAAGACCAAAGTAATATTTAATTAAAATAATTTATTATCTTTAAATAATAAATTATATTTCTATATTTAAAACTAATCAGTATATTTTATTTATAAAAATAAATAAATCTTCATGCATTTTGATAAGCCAAAAAAAAAAAAAAAGAGATTGAGTCTCATCAAAGTGATAAAAGAATAAAAAAATAAATTAAAATTAAATAAACATTTGATTAAATATTATGTAATAATTAAATAAATTAATAATATTTATTTTAGGATGTTACAGTTGGCGCGTTATACCGGCCAGGAGACCCGTACCAAGTTCGGGACAGTCCCAAAGCCTGGTAATACCAAGCACAAGTCGATTAATGTCATCAAGCAGCATTCGGAACGGGGTCATGCAGGATCAGGAAACTTGTTCATCCCCCAATTGGAACCACCTACAGGCTTCTCCGACACGCTTGAGCTAAGTGAAGCTGAATGTGATCTTGATCGTGGACCTGGTCAACGTAATATGCGTGATTTTGTCATTGCAGTGTAAATAAATGTGTAAAAGTTATCCTCTATTTACCCATGTCCAAAAAATTTTAAAACAAAAAAATTTCATTAATAATATCAATCACCTTATTCCATTTTTCCCCCCAACGAAAAAATAAATTAAATTATATTAATAAATAACGAAATAAATTTAACGATAAATTGTGTAACATTCAAGTGTGTCAATGTAAGCTCATGCATCAGTCTAAACTACGAAAACTATAATTAATAAAAAATAAAAACAAAAAAACGATATATTGATGTAAGACTACAAAAAAAAATGTTTTAAAAAATATTTGCTGTTGAAAAAATAAGAAAATATTAATTAAAAAAAAATATAATCGAGTGAGCGCAGGCACTAAAATTTTTTTATTTATTATTATGTCTCGAATAGACAAATTAAAATTGATTAAAATATTACATAACAATATTGTCATGATATTGAAAAGAAAAAAAAAATTAAGAGAAAATTTGTTTTTCCTGTTGATATATATAAATTATTTACTACAGAAATAAATTACTACGAAAAACATTTTTAAAAAATCAACAACATTAATAAAAATGAAAATGAAATTAACACTTTTGTGTTTTAGATAAACTGTAGATTATTTATATTCTATTTACTTTGTAAAATATACAATATTGATTCAAAAAAAAAAAATACATAAATATTTGCTGTGTCTCTTCTTTGTATTATTTGTGAGGATGTTAAATATTTTTTATCTTGTTATAAAGCCTGTCCTGAAGCTGAGTGGGATTAAGTCATTATCGACAAAAAAAATATCGAAATACAATCGAAATTTTTACAGGGATTTATTTATGTCAATCATTAAAAGTAAAACTAATTTTTAATTCACGACACTACAGTGTCCATCATATATTTATTTATTTATTTATTTTTTTTTTTTACAATTCACAATCACTGATACGATTTATAGCTTTCATAACGGCTCTTTCGAAATTTTCAGTCACTATAATGATACATCTTCTCAATTTGATGTGAGCATCAACAAGTGTTTGATTCTAAAAAAAAAAAAAAATTGATCAATTAAGTAACAAAAAATTTATAATATATATATTTTTTTAATTTAAGAATAATTATATTTACAGTTGATATGTTTGTGTTCATGAAAGTATAATTCAAATATGTATTATAACAGTTTTGAATTTCAACAGGAGCAATTTCATGTGATGGAATTAATATTTCCAAAACTTTCGTTGTACATTCATCCAAGTTTTCACCGGTCAATCCTAAATTATAAAACACTGTATCAACAAAATCACCTGCATCACTCCAAAGACGATCAATTTTAAATATGGAATTTCGTCTTGCTTTTATTAAACCAACAACCCCAGTGTCACCATTATCACCCCAAGATGTTGTGTTCTGACCATTTGCCTGTAAAAATAAATAACTATATATGTTATATTTTGATAATTATTTAAACTGGATTATATAATCAATTAAAAATAATTTACCTCCAAGAAAATTACAACAAGTAAAAAAATAAAAATCAAATAATTCATAGTTGAAAATATTTTTATTCCAATTCGTTATTCTTTTTTTTTTTTTTTTTGTAAACTCAAAATTGTTATAAATTCAACAATTAACAACTGAAAAAAAATAAATTACATATAAAAAATTCTACTAAAAATTAACAATAAAACTTCAAGGTAAAATAATAATTATATTGTTTTGTTGGAATGCGGATTTAAAAAACATTTAAAAATATTTTTTACACGTGTATTATCATACTTGAAATAAAAAAATAAAAAAATTGTAGTGATAAAAATTTATTCATCATAAAATTTAAAAGTATAATTAACTTCTAATTTTCAAAATAGATTAAAAATACATTTACAATAATTTTAAAGAGTTAGAAATATGAGTCAAGGTTTATGTAAATAAATAAGCATAAAAAAATGAATAAATAATACATTTACAACAATGACTATTATAAAAAATAATCTGAGATATTTTTTTTTTTTAAATACACATACTTCACCTCTCATTTTACAAAAAATTCCTTCTCAAAATATTAATACTAATCATCCTGTATAGTTGAAAATAGCATTGAGAAAGTGAAAAAAATTCAAACAAATAAATCAATAGAAAAATAAATAAAAAAATAATAATGCCACTATAAAATTTCTGTATATTTACCTGTAAAAATAGTCATCATTCAAACACTTTTAAATTTAATAAATTTACTAAATGATCTTGATAACAATACAGCTATCTTATAATCAACTTGAAATCATCAAAATTGTTCCGCATAACTCAGATCGATATTATCAAGCAATATCAATTCATACTAAAAAAATAAAAATAAATAAACAAATAAATAATATAATCAATACATAATTGTTATCAAAGGTCACATTGTCGTTGTCTACTGTTACCTAGGATATTTTTTTACCACAATTAATTATTTTATTATTTTTTTTTATAAATAACGAATGATATCGCTTGTTGATTAATGATAAACGAGTTATTAAATTCCATTTAAAAAAAAAAAAAATATACAATAACAGTTCTTTGTATTTTTTTTTTGTTATTTTACCTTTGTTTTAATTGTTGTTGGCTTCATTAACTTCGTCATAATGTCAATAAAATTATTGATGATATTAAAATAATTTTATAGCAAGAATGGCTAAATAATTGTAAAATAAAAAATGATATCTGATTTCGATACTCTTCAAGTAATAACAACAATAAAAAATGACAAGTCATTGACTCGATCAATTTTTATAATTCTCTTTTTCTCAAATATTTTACTTGAAAATGTTAAATTATAAATAAAACTTGTTCTCAAATTTTATGATAAAATTTCATAATAATTTTTTTACTGTTAATCAATAATATTATTTGAATGATAAACAGATTTAGTCAAAATAAAAAAACATTTCTTGTAAAAAAATAATTATATTGATAACAAAAATATTTAAATAAAATTTAATATATTAATTTTAATTAATAAATAAAATCAGCTAAATTAAAATTGATTATTATTTTTTTTTCAAAACGTTGATGATAATATGATTATTTTTACATAATCATTTTTTTTTTTTTTTTTCATCAACATATTCAAATAAGAACAAATATTCAAATAAATATAAAAAATAAAATAGTACTATTATTTTTTTTTGTTTTTCTTTCCTAAAACAATGATTAAAATTTTTTTAAAAAATCCTTGCTATTTTCATTGACAATAAATTGACAAGCTAATTTTTTAAATAATCATTGGTATCAAAAGTCTAGGAATCTCTGTATCACATTAATAAAATTTAAAAGAAAAAAAAAAACAATACTTTATTCCTTCATGGTATAAATATTTAAAACAATAAACACAAAGAAAAATTTTTTCAACTATTTGAAAATTGAAAACGATTTGTTGGCCTTGGCATTTTACATATTTCTGGATGTACACCAATTGCAGCCCAGCTTGCAAGTGTGATACCCAGTGCATCAGCAAAAGTAACAATTCCCAGTGAATCTCTAAGATCATCTGGTGTAATCTAAAATTTAAAAAATATTTATTTATCATAACCACCACTTGCCGAGCATAATAACAATTTAAATTCTGATATTATTTACCTCATCAGACATTTTACAAAATGTGTTAACATATGCTCCACCGCCAAGCAAACCCTCCCACAATGTTATTGCAAAAACAATCCAAATACTTGGTGTAACATAGTAAATAACTTCAACACCAAAATATAATACATTTACAAACTAAAACAAAAAAAATAGAAACAATCATTAACACAATAATTTATACTATTATTTTTATGTATAAAAAATTTACCTGAAATACTGTCATTGGCCAAACTCTATCAAACGTAATAAATGTTGTTGATGAACGTGATATAAATACACCAATTTGATAAACAGTATGTAGCCATCTATACTGTTCTTTACTATCAAGCCAAATTTTATCAAACTGTACAAGTTCATACTAAAAAATAAAAACATTACAATTAATTTAAAATTAAATTAAATTGAATAATGAAACTTACCAAACCCATGTTAATAAAAAATTCAAAAAAATAAACAAGACCAAGTGGTACATAGTAAATCCATAGCCTTGGTAATAATGATACTTTTTTGAGTATTGTTTTTTTAGGAGGTTGTTGTTTATCTGTATTATCAGCATTAATTATTAATTTATCATTTGGTGGTACTAATATTAATCCAAATGCAATTGCTTGTGCAAGTGGTACTATCAACATAATAAGAATTGTATGTTTAGTTGATAAAATTGTTTTCAATGCAGTATATGCCATTGCAGCAACAATACCAGATGCACCTGTACCAGAACTCCAAGATGTTATATTTTCTCTGTTAAAAATTATCAAGTTTAAAAATTAATTTTAATATTAAAAATTAATTGTAGAAATGGTGTTATTATTTAATATATTACTTGGCATATTTATGAAGAAATGGTAAAATTGATATTTCACCAAGTCCAGTTGATATTGAACCAAGTACAACACCAAAAATTGTTAAAAATTTTGTATCACCTAATGCTATTGATAGCAGACCAAGTGCTGATGTTACGACACAAACAGTTATACGAAGCCTTGAAATTAATTAATTTATAATTAGTATTAATTTATTTTTATTATCAAGAATGCTTGCTTGATTGATTTATTTTTTATATATTTAATATTGATAACATACCGAACGTAAAATGGCAAAAATGGAACTGTAAGTTTGACAATTAAACATGGTAATATATTTGCTAGTAACATTGCTCCAGTTGATAATTTATTACAGTCTCTCAAGTTTTCTCCATCATTCCAAGTTGAATTATTCTGTAAATAAAAATATATGTTTATTTCAGTCGTTTTAATTGCTAATTAATTACTGTTTTTTTTACTTACACCATCGTTAAATTGATCATGCAATATGTCCTTTGCAGCACTAACAACTATTGTAAATCCATAATTGTTACATAATCCGAGGATCCAAAATGCTATTAAATTTCTCCATCTTGTTAATGATTTGTTTTTGTTTGACTGTGATTCGACTGTTGAATTTAAAAAACATTTTCTCCGCTTATATTTTTGTTATATTTTTTTAATTTTAATTTGTGATTCATAGGTAAATACTATGAATCATCTATGATAAATAAAAATATATATTTTTGTAAATATACTGCGTAGTCAAACTATGAGATTAAAAAAATTTTTTACCAAAATTTTTCATGTTGAAAAGTTAAATAACAAAAATATATATTCTCTACATTTAATATATTAATGTTTGAAATATTTTTAGTATATATTTATGATAATTAAAAATAAATTATTATTGATAAATAGTTTGAAAAAAAAAAACATTTGATTTGAATTTAAATTTAAAATTTAAATGTCATTTTAATTTCAATAAAAAAAAAAAATATATTTAAATCTAAAATTTATGCTTTTATGATAAAACAATGACATTAATCAAATAAAAAAATATTAACATGGCAAATAAATAAATCATTTTAATGCCTGTAATTACAGACATAAATAATAATACTTCAAAAATAAAAAAAAAATAAAATATTAATTAAGTAATCAAACAAAAGCTTCCCATTTTTTCACGAGATAAAAATTTATAATATGTCACAGTGAGTCACATGATAAATTTAAAAAATTTATTTAACTTTCCTTTAATGACAAATTTAAAAAAAAAAAAATATTGTCATACAAATAAAATAATAAAAAAGTTACTAATGTTTTATAAAAAAATATATTAATTATATAATATTTATTTAAAAAAAAATAAATAATAAGAAAATTTACCTTTTGATATATCCATTGGGTTTGTTGTTAAATTTACAAATATTGATAAATATGTAAAAACCGTACAGCATGGCCAAACAGAAGTAACTTTAAAACACTTCTGAATTTCTGAATTTCAATTTTCAACTTGTTGATGCTTGCTCAAAATGCTGAGTCAAAGTGCGTGTATAGTTTTTATAAACGGGAGGTCAACTCGTGTTGTAGATATATACTACATTACTGGTAGCCAGACTTTATTGAGGTAGGGATATAAAAGAGGAAAAGAGAAGTGGAGAGAGGTAAAAATATAATAATAAAATAAATTATTAATGATAAGATTTTTGTGTGTGTGATACGTGTCAAAATGTCTAATGTATATATTATTATTAGTCATGATTTGTTATATTATTTTTTTTTTTCTTTTAAATAAGCAGAGAAATTTTATATTTATTCAGGGAATACAGTTTGATAATTGGTCTCTATCACTCTCTAATCATCAACGACAGTTTGAATAAATTAAGTCGGTTTTTGAGCACGTGAGCTCACGTGCTTTAGAACAGGTAGAAAAATTTAATTTATGATTTTGTTTTTTTTTTCATTTTAAATTTAAGTCATTTATTTAATTATAATTAATTGGTTTCTATTTATTTTGTTTTTTTATAATACATACATTCAAGTTTTACTGGTTTTTTAAATTTTTTTTTATTGAATTTTGGTTTTAAAAAAATAACAAAAATTTAATGCAAAAAATTCTGAGTAGTATTTTTTTTTTTTGCTAAGGTTTTTGTAGCTGTGTTTAGAAAATATATAAATATTATTGAATTATTATGTCTTTAGGCTTTTTTAAAATTAACAATTACTTGTTTTTTTTTTTTTAAATTAAAAATTGCGTGATGCTTAATTTTACGCGCCATTTTTAAAAATTTTATCGATCTATTGTATAAAAAAATTAACATTTTAAAATGTTTTATTAATTAATAATATAATTATTTTGTTGGTATTGTTTGATGCTTTAATTATGTTTTTTTTTTTTTATTATTGAGGTCTCTGTGGATATGAATCCATCACTGTTGTTAATGAATTAATTAATCCCTAGGTTAGTATGCCATAAAAAAATTATGTTCATTTTCTTTTTGTATTCCATTTATTAGTAAACAAACTCGGTGTAATAATTTTATTTCTTTTATAAATTAAACCACATGATATTTTAATTATTTTCTAAAATTTAAAATAGACTTTCTACATAGTGGAAAAATACAAATAAAAAAAACACAATCAAACGACGATAAGACAAAAATAAAATATTCTTCTATTACATTTCCTCCACTCATTATATTGTAATCATACGTTGCATTGATAAGATAAAAATATTATCACTAAATGAATAATTTCCATAATAATTCTGAGGAATATATATATATATTTTTTTTCGTATAACATTTTAAATTGACAATTTTTTATTACTCTTTTGTCTATAGTAAAAAAAAAAAGATATATAATAATAAATAAAAAAAACAAACTAATTAATTATATATATTAAATTTTAAATAACAATTCATCGAATTGGTCTGGAAATTTTACAAATTGCATCGTGACCAATCATAGAAATCCAGCCTGCAATTGTGATTCCCAGCGAATCGGCAATTGTTACAATTCCCAATGATTCTCTGAGATCATCAGATGGTATCTAAAATATTTAATAAAATTTAATAAACATACATCAAATATTAAAATTTATCATAAATGAAAAATAAATTATTACCTCATCAGACATTTTATGAAATGTATTTACATAAGCTCCACCACCGAGTAGACCTTCCCAAAGTGTTAAAGCAAAAATAATCCAAATATTCGGTACATAAAAAAGTATAGCTTCAGTTGTAAATAAAATAACATTTAAAAACTGTAAAACAAAAAAAAAAAGATAAACAATTAATTTTAAATATCAAAATATTATCAAATTTAGCTGATTTTTTTAAATTTTTTTTTCACCTGAAAAACAGCCATCAACCAAATGCGGTTAAATGTAATAAAACTGGCAGATGACCTTGATATAAAAACACCAATTTGATAGTCTGCTTGAAGCCATCTGTATTGTTCACCATGATTAAGCCAAATATCATCAAACTGTATCAACTCATACTGCAAATAAAAATGCCAATTAATTTAATTTATTGACGTAAATTATCAATGATTTTTAATAAATTAAAATGAATAATCTAACCATCCATCATAAATAAATAATTGATAATAAATAAATAATTGATAATAATTAATAATAAATAATTAATGTAACAAAACTTACCAACCCCATATTTATAAAATATTCAAATAAATAAACAAGACCAAGTGGAATTGCATAAACTAAAAGTCTCGGTAACAGTTCAAATTTTTGTTTTAAATTTTTCTTTGGAAATTTAATAATCTCTTCTTGGCTATCAACACCATAATCAATAATTATTTTGTCTTTTGGATGTACGAGTATTAGCCAAAATGCAATTGCTTCTGATATTGGTACAATTAACATAACGAGTATTGTCGTTTCAATATTGAATATCATTCTTAATCCAGCATATGAAATTGAGCCAATTATTCCAGCTCCACCTTAATTATATAATAATCCAAATTATTATATTATTTATCTTTAATTATTATTAATTCAAATCAAACCTGTTCCAGATGACCAGGCTGTTATGTTTGTTCTAAAAAAAATAGAAACAATTATCAATAAAAAATATAAATATTGTTTTTAAAATATAATTGTTTTTTTACTTTGAATATTTGTGAAGATAACTCATGAATGATGCCTCTCCCAAGCCTAAATAATTTTATAAAATTAATAATAATACTAGCTAATATTTATAGTTATTTTTATGATTATTTTTATTATAAAAACCAGATGCAATTGATGTTAAAACAACTCCAAATATTGTCATCCATTTCGTTGTTCCTAATGCAACAGCTATGAATCCAGTGAATGAAGATATGATACATATTGAAACTCGAACACTGTAATTAATAAAAAAATATTAATTTATAAAATATAAATTGTTTAAATGATAAATACTTACTGAATGTAGTAGGGAAAAAATGGACCAATTAATTTGACAATTAAACAAGGCAAAATATCTGCAAGTAAAATTGCACCAGTTGATAATTCATTGCAATTTCTTGAATTAATTGTTGTTGAATTATTTATTACTGGATCAATTGGTTCCTAGAAAATTTAAATTGTTTTTTTTTTGAGTTTATTTATTCTGTTATTGTTGATTAATTTTAATTACATTATTTCCAAATCTTGATTCTAGGATGTCATGAGCTGCTGACAAGACAATAACGTATCCATAATTGTTGCATAATCCAAGTACCCAAAATGCTATGAAATTTCTCCACTTTGTTCTATTATCAACACCAGAAACTTCATATTTATTATTCATCGATCGAGGTGCTAAAAAAAAATTAACAAATTAATCATTAAATATTTATTTAAACGTCTGTTAAATTAATTTTAAATGTAATAATTATTTTTGTATTAATTATTCAAATAATGAAGTTAACTTCATTGAAAGAATTGTTAATTACAAAATAAAATATGTTTCCATATTTATTAAATAATAAAAATATTAATTAACTTCTTTTTTACACTGTTCAATATCAGCTACTAGTATATTATATTATATTAAATTAAAATCACATCAATTTACTTTAATCAACTTAAACATTAAACTTAAATTAGAATATAAGCGCCATTTCTGTAACTAGTTTTAGACTGTTGAATTGGATAAATGAATAAATAAATAAATAAATAAATAAAAATATATATATTAGTTTTTTTTTTTTATTAAATTTTCTATTTTTATCAATCAATCGAAATATTTTACATTGATCAATGATTCTACGTAATAAAAATAATATAAAAAACTCGAAATAATTATTGAGATAATTATAATTACAATAAATAATGTCGATTATTTATTTTTTTTTTTTATTCAATAAATGAGATGGAAGTATTTTTTTTTTTTAAATATGTAAAGAATGTTGTTTTTTTTTTCTCTCTTTCAATCGTTGGTTGAATAATGAGACAATAAATTATTACAACATACGTCACTCACGGAAATAATTTAGTTTTCAAAGTAATTCAATTGTCCAATTTATCATATATAATAAAAATTATTTTAAAAAAGAATTATATATTCATTATAAATTGAATTTTTAATAATTATTTTTATAATTTTTTTTTCTCGCAATCAATTGAGTTATAAAAAATATTTCGAAAATACAAATTACTAAATTGAATTTTCTTTATCTACATTTTATATAAATTATTTATAATTATTTAAAATAAAATTATAGTCATTTTTTTATATACAATTTTAATTTTTTGTATAGAAAAATTAAAATTAAAAGAACATTTTAAATTTGAAATTCGGTAATTGATTTTTTCCGTAAGATTAAAAAAAAAATTGTTAATCGTATTAAATCTGTGTCAGGGTATTATTCGTATATATTGTTATCGTTAAAATTGAATAAAAATATTATCGTTTTAATATAATTATAAATAAGTAATTTTTTTTTAATCACAAATTCACAACGCGAGAACATTGAACTTTCATATTGTTATCAGTAAAAATTATCCTTGTAAATCAACCTTGATTAAAAATAATAATTTATGTTCTCAATGTCATTAAATTTATCATAAATAATTTATATAAATTTCAAAATTTTCATATAAATATTGTAACTTTTAAATACAAAGTATTCAATTTTATTTTTTTCAAATTTTATTATATAAAATTTAATGTTTAATTGTTACTTTGATATATAAAAAATTCTAATTTATTTAAAACAACCAATTTCGTTTTATTAAAATATATTTTCAAAAGAACTAATTACCAATACAATAAGACGTCTAGAAAAAAAAATGTAGTAGAAATAATAATAATTAAAAATCAAGGAGAGATATCAACCGGATAGAATCTCGGGTCTGAATATGAAATTCAAATGTTGGCCTTATCATAACAATAATTATTGTCATGTTATTCAACACGTTTTAATATTTTTATATACACCATTTAATATATTCACCTCACGTGTTCATAAAAAAAAAAAATAAAATAAACTTTAAAAAATATGTCAAAGACAATGTTTAAAGGAAAAAGAAAAAAAAAAAACAAATTACGATAACTTAGTTATCACTAAAAAAAATTATATCAATTCTGATTATTATTATTTTTTTATTACTTTGAAATATTAAAAATTAATCAGCAAGTTAATAAATTATTATCGTTAATATAAACAAATAAAATTTAATGTAAATAATATATATTTTCACAACGTCTTACTCTTTTGAAGGTCCATTTGTTTTTATATTATTTTAAAAACCATCTGTTATCACAATAAATTTATTTTTTATATTTTTTTTATATATATCATAAATTATTGTATTTATTATTAACAATCACACTTTAAAATTAATTTATTGTATTAAATTTTTCAAATGATACAGCTAATAAATGTTGAATGAAATTTTTTTTTTTTTTTTTTATCCATCCGTATCAGCTGAAACGTAGACACTGACTGAATGTTATCGCAAAAATTTTTATGCTACACTCTCTTCTATCTAGAAAAATTTATTAAATAAATAAATGTTTAATTAAAAGAAAAAAAAAAATAATAATAATAAATACATTTAATTATATTCAAGAACATAAATTGTTTTAAAAAATTTTTTAAATTGTTTATCTTATAAATTACTCGATAAATTTTTAAAAAATTATTTTTTAATTGTTTATTGTGTATACACGATAAAAAATATTATTTATTATTTTAAATATATTTTTTCGTCAATTTTCATTGGTCGAAATTTTTGACAAATCCGACTTTTTTATACAATCACGTGATTTTATTACGTCACAATTTCAAATAATCATAACAATCGTTTATATTTATTTTTTATTGTTAAACATTGTTAAAGTAAATATCACAGTTAATTTAAATGTTATCATAAATTATTGTTACATTAATATAGATAATTTGTCATCAAGTTTCAATGTTATTGCGTGTTATTTATAATTAATCGAGAAACAATTAAAAAAATTATAAATATTGTAGAAATATAACCTAAACGTTTTGTGATAACTCGTTGTGTTTTTTTTCCTTGTTTTGTTAGCTGATTGTGTATTATTATAGATAAAAAAAAAATTAATTAACTAACAATGGGAAAAACATCAAAAGATAAACGGGATATTTATTACCGCCGTGCTAAAGAGGAAGGCTGGAGAGCTAGAAGTGCTTTTAAACTTTTACAAATTGATGACGAGTTTCAAATTCTGAATGGTAATGTTATTTGTCAACAAAAAATAATTCAATTAATATAATTTAATAAATATTAAATTACAGGTGTTACTAAAGCTGTAGATCTTTGTGCAGCACCAGGAAGCTGGAGTCAAGTTTTATCTCGAAAATTAACGTAAACAAAAAATCTAAATCACAATATAATTAAAATAATATAAAATTAAAAATAACATTAACAATTGACTTTTATTCAGGGAGAACTATGAAAAGAAAATTATTGAACATAAAAAATTGAATAATACAGATGATAAAATTGATATATCATCACCAAAAATAATAGCTGTTGATTTACAAGCAATGGCACCACTTGATGGTGTCATACAAATACAAGGTGACATAACAAAGGTATCAACTGCTGAAGAAATAATTAAACACTTTGGAAATACAAAAGCTGATTTGGTTGTATGTGATGGAGCACCAGATGGTAATAATTAACAATCACATTTTATAAAAAATTAATCAACCAACAACAAGATTTTAATGCTTATGTTGTTGTTTTTATTTTGTTCTCAGTAACTGGACTTCATGATATGGATATTTATATTCAATCTCAATTGTTATTAGCAGCATTAAATATTACAACTCACATATTATCACCAGGTGGTACATTTGTTGCAAAAATATTTCGTGCAAAAGAAGGATCATTACTTTATTCTCAATTAAAAATTTTTTTTACAAATGTATCTTGTGCTAAGCCAAGTAGTTCAAGAAATTCAAGCATTGAAGCATTTGTTGTTTGTAAGAATTATTCACCACCAGATGGTTATACACCACATATGTTTAATCCATTATTGACACATGAACCAGTTAATTTTAATGAGCTCAGTGATGTCAATAAATATGTCGTACCATTTGTTGTTTGTGGAGATTTAACACAACCTGATTCTGATGCGTGTTATCCACTTGATGTAATATTATTTTACAATTTATTATTAGCATTATTTAATGGCAAATTTAGTTGTTTAATAATTAATTTAATTTCATTACAGATTGATGGTAATAAATATGAATTTACTGAACCTATCCAAATGCCAATAAATACACCATATGAAGAAGCTATTGGTTTATCATCAAAGGACAATCTGAAACGTGGTAATGCTAGTGTTGTTATTCAGCATTCAAAAAATGATAATTTAAATAATCAGAATAAAAATACGAGTCAATTTAATAACAATTGTGATATTTCAAATGACATGAAAAATTTAAATGTTTAAAAATTAATTTTTTAATTCATTTTTTTCTTTTTTCATTCAATAAATAAGTATATACTTATAAAAATATTTAAAAGAAAAAAAAAAAACTATTTAAGTTGTCTAGTTACTTATTTTAATATTTAACATTGTGTTGATTTATTTCTAGTTTTATTAAATAAATAAGCAAGGTCATCTACAACAGTAGAAAAACATTTCATTTGTCATCAAAATTTAAGCTTTTTTATATAACAGATAGATTTCACGGTTGAATATTATCCACTATTCACGTAGATCAAGTATAAAGTCCAATTAATTTATCAAGTTGTTTCTATTAATTTTTTGAATTTAGTATTTCAACGTTTATAATAATTCATTGACTTTTTTTTTTAAGTTAAACGAAAATAAAATATGGAAATTAATCCAAGTAAGATGGATATGGAGACTGCAGATTTAAATCCTACGGAATGGTTTCAGAAATTCATTGAAATTTCGAGAGAAAAAGTAAGTTTTAAATTATATATAGGTATATTGAATTTTTGTAGCTGCTGTTATTTTTTATTGGTAATTTAATTAAATAATTAACTAATTTTTTTCTTATACAGTTTGAGTTATCAAGAAAATCTTCAGATGATAGAGTAAGATCTATAGATGTTGATGAATATGATTATCAAGAATTTGAAGATAATGATGATGATAAAAAATTTTATATCAATACACGAAAAACACAGTATGGTTTGTGTATGACTCGCATGGCTCCTTTATTTGCTAGTCATCCACGACTCGAAAAAAGTAAGAAAATAACAACACTATAATTTTTAATGCTAAAAACGAAAATAATGTATTACCCTAAATATACTAATGAAAATATTTAATTAATTTTTCAGTTTGCAAAGATTGGAAGAATGAGTTTCTTCCTTCAGGCTTTACAAAATATACATGTACATTTAGCATCAATATTAATGATCATTCAGTTGATGAATTACATGGAAAAGCAAATGATCTAGAGTACCTAATAAATTTCTTTGGAAGAAATTTAACTTATCTAGATGTAACTGAATATCCTTATTCTGAAATAATGCCAATAATCAATGCTAATTGTCCAAATCTTGAGACTTTTTATATTAAATTCAGAGATATAATGAGTCAAGATTTTGAAAATTGTTTTTCTAATATGTCCCACCTTAAAACACTGAAGATTTATTGGCAATGTGAAAATTCAACTCTACCAATGACTTTAGCCAAGTCATTTGAAAAAATTGGTGAAACCTTGAAAGTTTTATATCTTTTATGTATTTTAGAAAGAACTAATTTTTTCTCACCAGATTCATTGGCTTCGGTAAGTTTAAATTTTTAATAAATATATATTACAATAAAAAATATTTAATTTTTAATAAATTATTTATTTATTTATTTTTCAGGTATTTCCTCGTCTAATTGCTTTGAATTTTTTAAGTATACGTAATTTTGAATTAAGTCAACTTTTTCTCCAGTCGATAGGTGAAATAAAAAATTTGGCTGATTTAAGATTACACTCTTTTTGGCCGGAAAAACATTCAATGTTTGATACAAGAATCAATATGTATCCAATTGGGAATTTAAAAAATCTCGAGAAGTTAGAGATTGATTTTGATTATGGTGTTAGAGATGAACTTTTGATTAATCTTGGTAAAAATGCTAAAAAACTAAAGAATTTACAAATAGTTGGCACACATATAACTGATACTGGTATGAGAGCAATTGATAATTTACAAGAATTAGTATATTTTTATCTTGGTTCGCGAACAGCAACGAATGAATTTATCACTGATGAATCAATTCGATGTTTATTCAATAAAAATTTAAAGTTCATGAAGTTAATACATTGCATTAAAATCACTGATAAAGGGGTATCTGAACTTCTTGAAAATTTACCAAATTTATTTAGTTTATATATTACAAATACGAAGGTAACTGATAGAACTGTCATTAGAATATATAAATTAAAAGATCCTGGTGAAAAACCACGAATTGTATATGATGATGAGCCATGTGACTATTATTAAATAATCAGTGGAATCAAATAATATTTTTATTTTTTCACAGTCTATAGAGTTGAATAAATGAAGAAACTATTATATTAAATTAATAAATAACAATAAAAATTTATTTTTATTCATTTCTCATTTTTTCAATAAATATATATAAAAATATTAAAAAAAAAAAAAAAAACTATTTAAATTGTCTAGTTACTTATTTTAATATTTAACATTAGGTTGATTTATTTCTAGTTTTATTAAATAAATAAGCAAGGTCATCATACAACAGTAGAAAAACATTGGTGAGTTTGTCAACAAACAGTTTTGATGAAAAGAAAAAAAAAAAAAAACAATTTAGCAAGATGGCAACACAACATGAAGAGGTACAAAAATTTTTATAAAGTTTTTATTCAAATATTTTATATTTTCTAAATTGTTCTAAATTAATTTGAGTATTTTGTTTTTTATATTTTTTTTCAGTCAAGACACTGTCTAATTTGTGATAAAATTTTTTGCTGTGAAGATTGTTGTACAAATCATATTAAAAAAAAACATCCAAATATTGATGTTAATTGTTCACTGTGTCGTTCTGGTTTATTGACAATTAAAAATTTTAGTGATGATAAATTTTTTTGTCACGTTATCTTTCATCATTTACCACTTCATTGTAATAAATGTGGCAAGTTATTTAACAACAGCAGTGATTTAAAGAATTTAGGTTGTTGTAAATACAATTTATCACATGAAAAATCAATTTTGATGTCAAATAAATCAAATCAATCATTGGAAACAACATCATCAAGCATAAAAACACCAACCAATTTGATTAAATTTAAATCACAATTATTTGATAATAATCAAAAAAATTTTACATCACCACCACAGTTTTCAAGACAAACAAGTACACCAATGCAAACTCCAGTTGTTAAAAAAAATGATTCATCAACAACATCATCGTCATCATCACCAGCGTCATTTGACACAAACAAAAATAATAAATTAATCATTCAGGTAACATCACCATCAATTATTGATGATACAAAATCTGAATCAATTGATACATCAAATAAATTAAAAATAAATGATAAAACACCATTGAAATCCATATTGATACGTGATGATGATTCAAAGTATTCATCTAAATATAAAACTGGAAGAAAATTATCATCAATGGAAGAATTAGATGAAACAAGTGATATGGATTTGACTGATCCTCGTGAAAGTGTATTGCCATTGGCAAATAAATCTGATGAAACAAGTGAAAGTGATATGGATTTAACAGATCCATTTAATGGAGTTTTAATATCAGAATCAAAAAATATTACATCACCAATTAATACTGTTAATCAAAGTGGAATCAAAGATTTAGAAAAAAAAGTTAGATTTATAGATCAATGCAATGAATCAATTGATGAGGTAGATGATAAAAATAAAAGTTTAATGAATAATACTAATGATGATGATGAAGATGAAGATGATTATTTTGATGCTTGTCAAAGTATGTCTGAACACTCATCTTATGTTGATAAAATAAAACCAACAGATGCAAATAATTCAAATATTGAATATGAAAGAAAAGTTGAAACAACAATATCTGTACGTAATTATAATGATAATAAAAATTCAAAAGTCAAAATGATAATGATGATTATTGAAAAAAATATTGATACAAGTGTAAGTGATTTAACACCATTTATAGAATCAGGTTTAAGAAAATTAGATAAATTATCATCAAATGTTGTTGATAAAAAATCATCTTGTAATTTTGTTGATAATTCAAAAAATAATTTATACGTTGATACATGGCAAAGTACATCAAAAATTGAAACTTTAACATCAAGGCCATCAGCAACATTATCACCAATAAAAAATGATGAAAAAATTGCAACAGATACAATGAAAAATGATGGGATATTTTCAACAGTTGCAAATGTTATTAAAAATACAATTCGTGGTTTAACAAATATAAATACTGATAAAAAATTAGATACTAAATGTGATGATGGTGATGAACCAGCAGCATCAAGTACAATATGTATTAATCCATATGTTTCACCATCAACATCAAATTACCATGAACAACAACAACAAGTTGATTATATAAATAATAATAAAAAATTGCCATCATTAGCATCAAATTTATTATCAAAATTAAAATCACCTGGTTCACCTCTTTTAGCTGGTAAATCAGTGGGTATTGTATCTTCAACTGGAAAACGTAGAAGAGATGATTTAAATGATTGTAATTTATCATCAGATTATGATGATGATGGTGATCATGATGGTAATGGCTGTCCAGATGGACAAGTTAATAGTCCACTTCATAAACGTAAAAAAATTTGGAATTTTCGTTCAAGAGAACCATTGTCTAGAATGAAACCTGATCCAGTATCTTCTTTCGATTAAATTTATAATTAATTATCATTGATGCTTAATATTATCTATATATATTTAGTTTGTAAAGCTTATCAATCATATCGTAATTATTTTTATTCAAATTAGAAATTTAGATAATATATTCAAAAAAAAAAAAACAACTACTTTATTTATTGTAAATTTAATTTATAGATTTTTCAAATTTAAAAAATAATTATTATAAATATATTATTTTTTATTCAAATTGAAAATTTAGATAATATATTTAAAAAAAAAAAAAAACTACTTTATTTATTGTAAATTTAATTTATAGATTTTTCAAATTTAAAAAAATGATTGTTATAAATATATTATGATTTTTTTAAATAAATGGGAAATAAAAATGTTTAATTAAATAATTATTTGATTGCTTTAAAAAAATAATATAAATATTTATTTTACAGTAATATTAAAAATCGAAATTAACACAAAATGTCTTGATTATAAAATTGAATATTAAATTTCAGGTTGATCATTCATTAGTTTTTTTAAATTATCATCATTAATTAAATCCTTATGAGACCATAAATAATCAACATATTCTGGATCAAGATTTTGACAATCAGCAGCAATGAAATTCGTAATCAATTTTTTCATTAAATTAATTTTACGTACAAGCTTTTGAACTTTTTCTTTGTTTCTAAAAAAAAATTAAAATACCATATTAGTTAATTAATAATTATAAATAATCAATTTATAAATACCTAACACCAGTTGGATCCAGCTCTTTTAGCTTTTCATTTCTAATATTATTTTGGGTTTTTAAAAAATCAGCAAATTTATTTGTCATGTTGTCACATTCATGTTTCATCACCATTTGTTTCTCACGTAGTTCAGTTAATGTTGGATTGCTTGATCCATCAACTGAAGGAATTTTTTCATGATTTGTTATTAATTTATCATTTAATATATACAATTTTGTCATTAATTCTTTGATTTTTCTGTAATAAAAAAAAGCAGTAAGTTAGTTAATATAGATTTGAGTATATAAATGTTGATAATTACTTTTTTTGATCAGGATTAGATTTTTTATTCCACAATAAATACTGTACTGCTTGTGATTGATGACATATTGATAATGCTTGATTTGTAATTATTGTTTCAGATACTTTATTTTTGTATATACTATCAAGCTCATCTAGACTCAGCTCAGGTGGATCTGTCATTAGCTCTGTTCAAAAATTAACATTTATTTATTATTTAATTCACAATTTTTTCCTTTATTTAAACAACATACTTACGCAATGCTTTTTTAACTTTTAATGCTTGAATTCGTGTTTTTAAATTTATCAATAATTTTCGTAAATCAACAATTTTTTCACTTGTTGTCTTAAAATCAGCTGGTGATATAGCACCAAGTGGAAATGTTGTTACACTTTTTTGTAATAAACCACCTGCTTTATCCAAAGCATCCCAGACATCCGGATTATCCAAGTGTAATGACATTATTTATTGAAACCTTTTTTCTATTATAAAAACAAGACTTTTATTAGTTTATATTGTTACATTTGATTAAAATCATTTCATTAATAATATCAAAATAATTAATAATAAATTATCCTCGTATTTATATTATTATTATTATTAATTTAAACAAAATAAATTACCAGTTTATATTTTAATTGACTAACAATCACTGGACAATTTGTTATTGACAATTGAGCATTTGTTTATTGTTGTTAATTTTTTTTGTGTTTACAATTTTAGATAGACAACAAAAACACTAGCGCTATTTTTTTTACATGTACTAAATTAAACGGCCATTTTTTATACGGCGATAAAGTGGAAAACTGTTTCGATTGAGACCTAAACTCAACTGAAATCTCAATTCGCCGTTAAAAAACGCGGCCTTTTCTGCTGTTCTCTCTCTGAGTGAGTGAGAAATAAAAAAAAACAATACAACAAGCGTCTTAAAAAATAATTGTAAACAAAAAATTAAATTGTTATAAAATTTATTGATTATAGTTAAAAAAAATAATGCAATAATGTATGTAAAGTCAATGGTTTTGGATGGATTTAAATCCTATGGTAAACGAATTGAAATAAATGGTTTTGATAAAGAGTTTAATGCAATAACTGGTTTAAATGGTAGTGGAAAATCAAATGTACTTGATGCAATATGTTTTGTACTTGGTATTACAACCCTTGGTCAGGTAAATAATTATAAAAATATATATTTATTAAATGATAGATCAATTATTATGATAATGGAAAAATAAATTGTGTTTATAACCTCACTTAAAGAACCAAAAGATTAATATTTGATATGAATGTTGATGATATTATTGTTGTTGTTGTTGATCTAATAAATAATAATTAATTAATAATATTTCAGGTACGTGCAACGTCTCTTCAAGAGCTCGTTTACAAATCAGGTCATGCTGGTATAAAAAAAGCAACAGTCAGCATTACATTTGACAATTCCAACAAAGATGGATCACCAATTGGTTATGAACATTACAACGAAATAACAGTAACACGTCAAATTGTTATTGATGGAAAAAATAAATACTTGATCAATGGTACAAATGTACCAAATAAACGTGTACATGATATGTTTTGTTCAGTTCAATTGAATGTTAATAATCCTCATTTTTTAATAATGCAAGGACGTATAACAAAAGTACTCAATATGAAACCACTTGAAATATTATCAATGATTGAAGAAGCTGCTGGTACACGTTTGTATCAAGAAAAAAAAGATGAAGCAATGAAAACAATAGCAAAAAAAAATAATCGTTTAAAAGAAATTGAAGCAATATTAAATGAAGAAATTGGACCAAAATTAGTTAAACTCAAAGATGAAAGAGCACAATTTGTTGAATTTCAACGTGTTGAACGTGAACTTGAACATTGTCGTAAAATTGTTGTTGCATATCGTTATGTAACAGCTTTACAATCAAGTGAAGATGCTAAAAATTCAGTTAAACTTGCATCTGATAATGTTGATTCAAAAAAAAAATTAATAACTGATGGACAAGAAGAAATTAAATTAATTGAAGTTAAAATAAGTGATTTATCAAAATTACTTGATAAAGAAAAAGGTGATGTACTTGATGAACTTGAACGTAAATTAAAAGAATTAGAAAAAAATCATAGTAAACTTGTTGCTGAATCAAATTCAAATATGGAAAATATTAAAACAGAAGAAAAAAATATAATACAATTAAAAAAAAATTTAACAGATGATAAAACTGCATATGATGATAAAAAAAATGAATTAAATAATGTTGGTGGTTTATTTGAAAAATTAAGAAAAAAAAATGAAGAAGATGCTGCATCTGTTATAGCTGCACAAGAACGTTTACAAAAAATAACTGCTGGTTTATTAGAAACAGATACTGGTGAAAATGCAACACTTGAACAACAATTAATGAATGCAAAACGTAATGCAACAACAGCTGATACTGAAGTTAAACAATGTGAAATGGGATTAAAATTTTCAAAAGAACAATTATCATTAAAACAAAAAGAAACTAAAACAAATGATACTGATTATCAACGTGACAATAAAGATCTTGAATTGAAAGAAAAACAATTAAAAACATTGACAAATGAATTGAAGAAGCTAAATTACGAAGATGGTAGTTTAGAAATTTTAAAAGATGAAAAACGTAATTTAATAAATGAAATTGATAATTTAAAAGAAAATATTGATCAATTTACATCACGTTATCCACAATTGAGATTTAATTATCAAGATCCAAGTCCTAATTTTAATAGAGATTCAGTGAAGGGTCTTGTATGTACATTGCTACGTTTAAAAGATAAAAAAACAGCATATGCACTTGATGTTGCTGCTGGTAATCGTTTGTATAATGTTATTGTTGATACTGAAAAAACATCTAAAGCATTATTACAAAATGGACAATTACAACAACGTGTTACAATAATACCACTTAATAAAATATCTGGCTCATCAATTGATGAAAGAACAATTCAATATGCTGAAAAATTAGTTGGTAAAGATAATGTACAATCAGCATTATCACTTATTGATTATCCAGCAAATTTAAAACCAGCAATGTCATGGATATTTGGACAGGTATTTGTTTGTAAAGATATGAATGTTGCTAAAAAAATTGCATTCAATGATAAAATAATGAAAAAATGTGTTACTCTTGAGGGTGATAGTTGTGATCCATCTGGTACATTATCTGGTGGTGCACCATCAAAAACAGGCTCAATATTATTAAAAATGGATGATTATAATTCAATGATTGAAGAGCTTAAAATTAAAGAAAAACAATTACAACAAATTAATGATAAAATTAAAAATTTAAATAATATTGCTGATCATTATGGTGGGCTAAAACAACAACTTGGTTTACGTACACATGAAGTTAATTTATTACGTCAAAGACTTGAACAAACATCATATCATAAATTACGTGAAGAAGTTGAACAACATAAACAAAAAATAATACAATTAACTGAACAAATGGCAGCAGCAAAATTACTTGCTATTGAAAGTAACAAAAAAGCTAATCAAATTGAAGAACAATTGAAAGATTCAACAAATATACGTGAAAAACAATTAAAAGATGCTGAAAATCAACTTAAATTATGTCAAAAAAAATCTGAAAAATCACGTGAAGCATGGCAAAAACATGAACAAGATTCTGAAACATTAAATCTTGAAATAAAAGATTTAGAAAATTCAATTAAAATTGGACAAGAACAATTACAAAAAGCTGAAGAAAAATTGAATAATCTCAATGAAAAATCAGTAAATTTTAATGAATTATTAGAACAATCAAAGCTAAATGTCACTGAATATACTGATAAAATAAAAAATCAAAAAACCACAATACAACAACAAAATAAAGAAATTCATAAATTAACAAATAAAATTGATGATATTACAAAACAAACACGTGAATTTGAGCTTGAAATAAAAAAATTAAATCATGAAATAAATATGATTAAAACAAATGCTGCTGAATGTAAACAAAAAGTAACTGATTTATTAAATAAATATGATTGGATTGAACAAGATAAACAATATTTTGGTGAACCTGGTGGAGTATATGATTTTACTGTTAATGAACCAGCAAAAATAGCACAAAAAATGACTCAACTTGAGACAAAACGTGATAAATTAAGTCGTAATGTTAACACAAGAGCTATGAATTTATTGAGTAAAGAAGAAGAACGTTATCAAGAAACAATTAAAAAACGTGCTATTGTTGAAAATGATAAAAAAAAAATAATAGAAACAGTATCACGTTTAGAGGAGCAAAAAAAAGAAACATTATTAAAAGCTTGGGAACAAGTTAATCGTGATTTTGGCTCAATATTTAGTAGCTTATTACCTGGTGCATCAGCAAAGCTACAACCAACTGAAAGTCAAAATGTACTTGATGGATTAGAAGTTAAAGTTGGATTTTCTGGTGTTTGGAAAGAATCACTTGGTGAACTATCTGGTGGACAGAGATCACTTGTGGCTTTGTCATTAGTTCTAGCAATGTTATTATTCAAACCAGCACCATTATATATTCTTGATGAAGTTGATGCTGCATTGGATCTTTCACATACACAAAATATTGGAACAATGCTCAAACGTCATTTTAAACGTTCACAATTTATTATTGTATCATTAAAAGATGGCATGTTTAATAATGCTAATGTTCTATTTACAACTAAATTTGTTGATGGTATGTCAACAATAACACGTGGTGAAAAAAAAAAAACAACTGCTGATAAATAATTTTCATGTTTTTTTTTTTTTTTTTTTCATTTTGAATAATAATAGCATCATATTTTATAATTATAATAAATACACATTTGATTAAGCAAAATGTTTAATTTTTTATTCCCTGCAAAAAATTAATCCTTACTAATTTTAAATCTAGAAATAGAAATATAAGAAACATAAAATTTCATTATGAAAGTTTTTTAATATAATTTATTGTATATCGAGGTTTCAACATGGAAAAGTACAAATATTGCAATATAGGGCCCGCGAACTCACCTTGGGAGGGAGGGAGGGAGGGATAATATGTTTTTTTTTTTTTTATTATTAATTTTTTTTAAGCAGTGTACAATTGTACAAAAGAATTTAATAAATATGGTAATAAAGGGGCGCATACATTTTTGACTCTCTCAAATCTCATTTGTCATTAATATTATTATTTTACGTTTTTCATAATATTATAATTATATTTGACTCAATAAAATGAGTCATCACACGCTTGTTGAATTGTTATTGTGTGTTTTTTTTTTTTTTTTTTTTTTATAAATAATTATTCAATCTGCATTTGCGGAAGGATGAAAAGGAAGTTTAAGGAAAAGTAAATAATCATCAACCCTCGATAACATCGGTACATCGATGCTGCGGCCAACAATATTTTTACAACTGACTTGAATAATAATATACCTATATAATATAATATTTATAATTTTTTTTTTTTTTTTAAGAGAAAGAATCAAAGCTTTGTGTCTGTCCGATCGTCGATTTTTGATGTTGGACGTTATCGTTGATATATAATGTATTTATTTTTATTTATTTTTTTTTTTTTTGTACAACATATATATTATTTTTAAAAATTGCTTGCTTTTCATTATCATATTTTTTTTGTTTTTTTTTGTTTTTAAGGAAGAGGTTCCCTCCTCTCCACGGCCCCCGCATTAATTTTCATTTTTTAATTTAATACTCTACTCGGTACTTTTGCCCTTTGCGCGCTCTCGTTTCTTTCTTTTAATTATTTTTTTTTTCTTTTTATAATTTTTATTTTTTTTTCCTTTTTTTTTTGTTTTTTGATTTTTTTTTTTTATTATCAATTATTTTATAGCTCTCTGTTTTTCTTACAAAATATTCTCTCTTCTTTACACATTGAGCCGTCTCAAAAGAGTCGAGCTTGATTTTGAATGAAAAACAAAAAGAAACAAAATTGAATATTACAATTTTATTAATTTATTTAATTTTTAAAAAAATCATTATTCTTTATTTCATTTTTAATGAACTCGAGCGCGCTCGGGTGATATACTATAAATAATATTAAAATATTATAAAATATTAATCACCCGAGAATCGCAGCCAGCTTAATTTTCATTTTAAATTTTCATTTCAATTTATCATAGTTATTAATTAATAATTAAATTTTATCAAATTTTTTTCTTCTAATTTGGACCAATTTTGTCTAGCAGGCTGCGTCATCGAGTACGAAATATTTAAATTCATTCTTTCCTTCTCTCACTCTCTAAAAAAATTGTTAGAATTATTTTCTCCCTGTTTTTTTTTTATATCAAATTTATCCTTTTTTATTTTTGTTATTGTTTATCTCTTTTTTCCCTCAATTATTTATTTATTATTATTTTCATCGCTCTTGGAATTTTCCTTACAGTTTTTTTTTTAATCAAAAAATTTTATATTTAAATTTTTATAATGCAACACATAATGCGACTAGGTATTACAGGTTAATAATTAATAATTAATATCGTTAGTTATACAATAATAACGTATATGACTAGACAATGTAAGATAATAATTATATCGTAAATAGTTTATAATCATGGATTGCAATTTATATCAACAATATGATGGTTTTTATTTATTTTTTTTTTACTTTTTAATTTATTCATTATTCTTTTTTTTTTTTTATATTTTTCATTCTTTTCACCTCTCGTTAATTTGTCTTTTGTTAATTTGTGTAAATGCAGGTGTATGTATTTTTTTTTTTTATATACTTGTGTGCGTTTTCAGACTTTTGCATGTTAATTAAGTGTGCGCGTGATAAATTAGTATTGTGTATCATTTTTTTTTTTTGTGTTTATGAAAAATTAAATACGTTGCTATCTTTTTTTTACAGAAACAATTAATGATTTTATTATATTAAAAAAAATTATAAATAAAATTTTAATCATCACTGAAGGAAGCCTCGTGCGTTATTGATATTTTTAAATATTATTTTCAGTTGTTAATTATTTATTTCTGTTCATATATATTTATTCAATAACAATTTTTATTTATTTCATTGTAATTTTTTGTGATCGACATAATTATATTCGGACTTTTCTCGACTCTTTTAACTATTTTATAAATTAATAATCTCGAGCTGCGGTTGTTATTTTATTTTCCATTATTTTTTTAGGCCATATATCGACCGAATTTTGTCGAATAATTATTGTATATCAATTAATTATATAAAAAGAATTGAATTGAATTTTCAAGTTGTTTAATTTAATTTTTTTTTCTCCTAAATTTTTGCCAATTTTATTAATTCATCATACTCTCGATGAAATAATTATTAAACATTTAAATTTACTTATTGGAGTTTTTTTATTTATAAAAATTATTTAAGTATATTTTGTGCATTTTTAAATTACGAATAATCCTGTAATCGCTTTATTTTTTATTTTATTTTTTATCAATTGGAAGCATTTATGCGACATGGATTTATTGATTATTATTTTACGTTATATAAATTGATTATATTTTTAACTCCAATAATTTTCATCGAGAGAATGATATATTATTTTTTTTTTAATTTTATATATATGACATATACCTATATAAATTATTCGGAGGTTTTTTTATCACATGGATCAGGGACTTGTCAATGTATTCATCCCTCGAGGTTTTTCCTTATTTAAAAAAAAAAAAAGCAGGCGCGTTTACTCGATATTAAAAATTTCTAATCAAGATTAGATGAAAAAAAAATTAATATTAAATTAAAATAAACAATAAGAATTATTGTAAAATCGATTTAAACTTACCAATTAAATTGTTAAAAAGATTTTTGTTAAAATAAACTACTTGGAAATGAAAAAAAAAAATTACTGAACGAGTTATTCAGTCTTGCGCGCTTTTTTTTTTTTTACTTTGTTTATGGAATGTTTAAGAATATAAAAAAAAAAACCAATGAAATAATTAGAAAAAAAATGTGTTATAATAACTTTTTTTTTCATTCGAAAGATAATTGATGAATAAGGTGTTTTTTTGGAAGAAGGAATGGGTATGCAACTGAAAGACATAAATGAAAATAAAAAAATAAACAAAACGACCATTGAACCAAACACAAATCAGTTTAATTATATCAAATAAAACATAATTTTTTTTTGTTATATAATAATTAAATAATAAATAAATAAATAATCGGTGGTGGTAGTAATAGCGTAGTGGTAAGTAATTGAGTAATGTTTTTGTGATTCAACTAAAAAAGAAAAAAAAAAATAGAAAAAAAAAAAAAAATTAGAGAAAGAGAGAGAGAGTAAATTGATAGTAATTAATATCTCTGCTTTTTTTTTTTTTTTTCTAATGCGTTTCAGATCTTATCCAATTGTTATTTATTATTTATTTATTTTTTTTTTTATACCAATTGTTAATTTATTTTTAGTAAATGAATTTATAAAAAATTTTCTGTTAGTTAAAATTTTTCAATTCATTTGTTCTTTTTTTTTTTCATTGTTTTGATGATTTTATTTATTTATTTTGTTATTATTATTTGTTGAAAACCATTTTATTTTTTTAAAAATTCAAGACTTCTGGATAAGTTAAGCAACATTAAATTAAACTAATGTGTGGTTATAAACTAAAACTACGACAAATAATAGACACAAAAATAATATAAATGATTGCGACGATTAATTATAATAAGAGTAATAATAATAAGTATGAAGTGAAATTGTGAATAGGACTAAATGACATAATTATAATAATAAATGTTTAATAATAATTATTAAAATAATCATAGTAGAATAATTAAAATAAACAAAAAAAAATATATTATCTAAAAAGGACGATAAATAAAACTAAAAAAAAAAAAACCAAACAAAGCAAATTTTATCTTAAATAAAATCATTTTAATTTCTAATGATCTTATCATCAGACGTGTCCTTTTTTTTAAATTTCTTTTTCTTTCTTTTCTTGCATCACTTGACAGTGTGCAGATGAGAAAAAAAAATATCCTTCGATTTTGTAGATGGAAAGATAATAAATCAAAATTAGCAAAAAAAAATTATTTCGAAAATAGACAAAAAAAAAACTAAATCTACGCTAGTCACGCGACAACACCGATACGTGAGAAATATTATAAGAACGTTAAATAAATTTAAATAATATTAACTAGAAAAAAAAAAAAACCTTGTTAAGGTTTTTCCCCCGATTTTTCCTTTTTTTTTTTTTTTTTCTTAACTTGATTTTCGTCGGCTCCTGCCTTGTATTTTAAATTTAAATTTCTAATTAATTATTTGTTTAAATATTCTCTATCTTTAGTAGAAAAAAATAAAAAAAAAAACGTTTGAAAGACAGAAATACTATTGCCTCTCATTGCTTTTATTTTTTTTCTTAATAATAATTTTTCGTTAACTTTTTTTTTTTTGTTTTTTTTTTTTCATTTTTAAATTATCATTATGCTTGATTTGTTTATCGAGGCGGAATAAAATAACCGACCTACGAGGACTAGACACATAGAGGTACACATAAATAGGACACGATATACAATTTTTTATCTCACGTTATTATGAAATATACAATTAATCACTGGGAAATAAAAAAACAAAGAAAAAAAAAAAAGTATATCTATACTTTTTTTCTTTTTTCAATTAAATCTTTTTTTTTTGTTTTTTTTTTCTAAATGATTTTAATATTTGTTTCTTCCCTTTTATTTATTTTATTCTGGTTTATTTAATCATTTATTTTATTTTTTTTTTATATTTTTTTGAGTTTTTCTATGACAAACTAGCTTATACCCCTCTTTGCTCACTAATCCTAGGCTAATTCATTGTATAAAGTTGAGTGACGAGATGTCACGTTGCACGTAGACTAGACGTAACTTTCTCGTTAATCAACGATAATCGATACTGTGATTCTTTGAATATTTAAAAAAAAAAAAAAAGAAACATCTCCCTTTCCCCCCCGGCCCTCCCTTTTAATAATAAACAACTCTTGTAAATATCGTTGATTTGATTTTACATTTCGAGCGTTACACAACGATCGAGTCAACTCGATGGAATTTTTTTTTTTTTTTTTAAATTACAACATTTTTCTACTACCACCACCCACACTAATCAACTAATTATTTTTTTTAAATTAATTAATTGATTTCTCAGAGTATATATATATATATATTTGATCATATAATTTTGCTTTTTTTTTATTCAATTGATTTATTTATTTTATTTTGTTTATTTAATCTGAGATATACAAATTGCATGAATCAATCACGAGTACAAAAACAATTTTAAAAAAAATTATTTTTGTTAATTGATTAATAATAAACTCGTGGGAAAAATTTATCAAGAAAATATATATGATTGATTGAGTTTATACATATTAAATATCAAAGTTAATTAAGTTATACATATAATACATTTATATGTTATTAAATTGATTGAATAATTGTTCTTATAAATAAAAAATTTTCATATGCTCAGCTACGAAAATTAACAATGGGCGTATTTATTTTATTCCTCGATATTTTTTGCTTCATTATCGAAATAAGTTGACTCGATCAAAGTGCCACGAATACTGCGAATTATTAATTCTGATTTTAACACGTTTTCACAATTTTTTTTTTTTTTTTTCATCTGTTTTATACGAGACAGCTTTTCATGTTTTTTTTTTTTTTATCAAATTGTTTTTTTGTTTATTTAAAAGAAAAAAAAAAGGAAAAAAAAAAAAAAAAATAACAACAAAATTATGACTAGCACTGTGACACTCAAGATTTTTTTAAAAAAAAACTCGGTGAATTTTTTTTTTTTCTATTCGAAATGAATCAAGTGCTGTGGTATTTTTGTATTTTTTTTTTTTCATTTTTTTTTTTTTTAAATAAATATTTGTTTTGTGTTCTTTTTGATTTATTTTTAAATCTTTCCTAATTGATTATTTTAATTTTATAAATGCAGTTTAATATTTCAATTAACAATTTGCATTTTTTTTTTTCATTTTTAATTAGACTTGTAAGCCCATCGATCACGGGCCGCATTAATATCAACTAGAATTAAGTACAAATCGGCCGCGTGGCTGCCTTAACTTTTATTCTCACTTTAAAAATTTTATTTTTCTTTTTTTTTCTAATTTAAATTCCTCATTGTTATTAAATTATCGATTTTTATTTCTTTCATCTATTCATATTTGCTTTCTTTCTTTCATTATCATTTTATTTATTCACTTTTTGTTTATGTGCGAGCCCCGACCCAAAATATTTTTAATTTATTAAACATTTCTATTTTTTTTTTTTTTAATCCAGGGCATACTTTTTCATTTATACTTGTGTTAATATTTATTTCAAATCAATTAATCGTTTAACTTAACACTGCAACTGACGAAAAAAAATTTTTTTCAATCAAAATAAATATTGTAATTTTATCAAATTTTATTTTAATAAATTTATAAATATTCATTTGATTTAAAGAATTTTTTTTGGTCCGCGCATTTTGGATTGATTTCAATTTTTTTTTAAATTAATTTGTCTCGTCATTTACTCATTATCATGTGAATTACGTGTTTTTTTTTATTTTTTTGTTTTTCTTATTATTACTTCAATAATAAATGTATTTTACTTTGAACTCTTAATTACAATAATCTAAAAATTATACACAAATTAATTAATGTGTATCAGTTTAATCAGGCGCCAGCTGAGGGATTATGGAGGACTTTAATTTATTTATAATTATATTTAAAAAACAAAGATTAAAAAAAGATTTATAATTATCATCGAATCAATCAAAAATGTCACAGCATTAAATTCATCATATTTTACTTTTTAAATTTCATTTAATTGAATACCTCATCCACAGGCCCTCAGTTGTCGAATTATATAAATTCTAGAATATTTTACAAGAGGAGCATATTTTTTTTTTTTTTTCCATTATTTTCTTTAAACAGATTAATTTTATCAGCCCTTTTTAAATTGATATTAAACATACAATTACATAAATCATAAATGTATGTACAAAATACTCAGGCGATAATATTAATCTCAGTATAAGAAATTTTATTTTTTATTATTAATTTAATTATTATTTTTTTCGTCATAATTTATTTTATTTCTCTCTCGTAATCATTTTTCGTTTTTTTTCTATGTCGCTTTTTCACATAATTAATTACTTAAACAAAGCTATCATTTTGTCAAGTCAACTCGTTATTTAAATTTATATTTTCGTCAATATTTTAAAAAAATGTCACAACGATATGCTTTTTTTTTTTTTTTTTATTTTGGCAATCGTTGACAAGTTGCTCATGTAAAAGACAGACAAACTTTTTCAACAAATAGACAAACTTTTTTTTCATATACACTCTCTCTCTCTTACATACAATCATATTTCATTTACACTAACAGGAAAAAATTACATTCGTTCCTAATACTCGTTATTATTTATTTCATCGTAATTTAATATTTTTTTTTTTTTTCTTATCTCGTTTTTGTTCTTTATCTTAATATTGTTTTTTTTTTTTTTTAATCATTTATTTGGTTGCTCTGTGTTGTTGTATTTAATCAATAGAATTTTATTCTTTTTTTATTTTATATAAATTGTCGATTAATATTACTACTTATCCGGTTATTATTTTTTTATTATTTCACATCAAACTGGCATTGTTGTGCTGTCGTTATTTTTGTCGTTTTAAATTAATTATTTGGGGGGCTCGCTGAATAAAATTAGCCAAAACCACGATACTGATGCTGCTGATTATGATGATAATGATGATTATTATGATTATTATTATTATTATTGTGATGATGATGATGATGATGTTGATGATAGTGTGTTTGTTGCTGCTGTTGTATTAATTGATTAATATAAAATTGTTGCAATTGTTGTTGACGTTGTCTTATTATTGGATCATTATGTCTATTTGTTCTATCATTTAATAATGATGTTATATCATTGCAATAATTTTTTAAATCAGCAGTACGTAACCATGTATCATTAATCATATTAGTAGGTGATTTATTAATATAAATATCCTTGTCCTACGCAGCCTTGCTTTTGTTTGTTTTAAAACTAACTTGTAGTACACGTGTACCAAGATTATAACCATTGAGACTTTGTATTGCAACAACAGCTTCTTCATAATTGGTCATTGTTACAAAACCAAAACCTTTACATTTATTTGTTTGTAAATCACGTATAACTTTAACTGATTGTACAGCACCAAATGGTCCAAATAATTGCCAAAGTACATTTTCTTCAGTTTCTGGTGCTAAATTGTAAACAAAAATGCACCAACCACTTCCATTCATTGCGTTTCCTGGTAGCATTGAATTTGCTAGTAGATCACCTGCCAAGGGACTGTACCTGTAATCATTTCGCAATTGACTTTTTTCAATTAATTTATCAATTATTTTTTATATTATTATTTATTGTTATATGTATATGTATATTTTTTAAAAGGCACTCTCTATAGTCTACTTGGAATATTTTTATTTTTATTAAATATATTTGATGTGAAATTTTCAAGTCAAGTTTTCATATATATTTATAATATAATTTAAGTCTCTCTTTTGCTGTTGGGTTGTTAGTGATGATTTTATTTTTAGGTACATAGTTTAATGTTGAAATTTTATTACACACTCTGCCAAAATGACAAATTTGAAAATAAAAAAAACACCAAATGCGTTTTGTAAATTTTTTACTGAATATCATTTTTTTTTTTGGATTGAGATTTAATGCAAATTTATTAATGCAAAAGCAAACACAAATGTGCCATGTTTTGTCTATTGTGTATTATATGATTTCTTTTTTAAATTTATTAAATTAATTTATTAAATTTCATGCAAATTGAAATGAGAATGAATCATGTCGAATTGACAAAACGAAAAATTCAAATAATATTTTAAAAAACTATAAAATAAAATAAAATAATAATCTAATTAAATTTATTATCAAATAAAACGTCGGTCAAGTGACAAAAGTAATGTTTTTTTTTTAATTTTTAATACTCTCTGTTTTTGGTACATACCTACTTGACGTCACAAGCCGCGTTAAAAAAAAAAGGCACATAATTTATCAATATACATTGTATTATTTAATTAAAAAAAAATTATTATAATATTATTTTTTGTTCAATTAATATTTGATAAATCAATTACTATTCGAATTATTCATTTATCAAAAATATTCGACACTTGATTTGGTGGTAAATAAATGTATCGTGTTGTGTTTTATATTTAGCTTATTAATTTAAAAAAATTAAAAAATTAATATTAAAAATGATACGAGCTGCGCATTATCAAAGCAACAAACTAATATTATTATTAATAATAATTTTTACTTTTTTTTAAATGTATCAAGTACTTAAATTTATTAAAATGGGAAAGGGAAATGAGCAACTACAAAATAAAATAATAAAAAAAATCAATTTAAAAATAAAATATATAAATAAATAAATTAACGATAATAAATTTAAGAAACGGGAAGCAAAAGAAGCCATAACAAAGAGTTCAGTAAGTGAGATCACACCAGAATTAAAAAAAAAAAAAAATAACATAAATAATAATGGAAAAAAAAAAATGAGAAAAAAATAATTTTTTTTTTGTGAAAATGAAGCCAATGAAAAAAAATTTTATGAAAAAATAGTAACGAAAAAAAATACTGACCTCTGTAAGCCTTTGTTAATGGCAAGCATGGCCTTGCCAGTGCTAAAACAAAAAAGAAAAAAAGAACAACATAAGAAAATAAATCATATGATTGAAAGCCGGGCCGAAAAGGAAAGAATAGGTGAACATAACATTTCTTTTCGACTACGGTGTGCCTCATTGTTTTTAAAAATTTAAATATAATTTTTTTTTTTAAATATATAAGTACTCTTACTCGCATATAGAAGGATTAACAAACAAGCGGATAAATGTATATGAAGGAAAAGGATTAAGGAAAGAAAAAAAAAAATTGCGCAGAAAATAATTTTAGCACTAAATTGAATACTATTTTATTTGTTATTTAAAAATTTTCTTTTTTAAATTAATTAAAAGATATTAAATCACTTGGAGTGATGTTTCATCTTGTCATTAATTTGTGCAGTGTATAGAAAAAACTGTTAATCCTAATAAAAATTATAAAATCAAGCGTGTAAAATTTTGGATAATCGCTCATACGCAAAAATATCCAATATAAAATTTTATATAAACTCAATTTTTTTTTTTTAGCATTTTAAATTTTTTCTCAGCTTGAAAAACTAGTTCACTCTGTTTGCGTGTTTTCAAAGGAGGGAAAAAAAATATATTACTACAAATACCTGTATAAATAAAGAGAAAAATTGCCTCAGTTCTCTTAGGGTCTTTAGAAAAAAAGAAAAAAAAAAAAATACAAGTTTTTCTGGATCGATGAAAAAAGCTTTCAAGCAAATAGAAAAAAAAAAAAAAAAGTAATGAGGTCATGTGAAATTAGTAGTGAACTCGTTTTCAAGTGTTAAAAAAACTGAGCTTAATTTTTTTTTAATTATTAACAAATGATTTGACCAATAATAACTGAAAATGAAAAAATAAAAATAAAAAAAAAAAGTTAACTATTTGAAATAATTATTTCATCATCAAATATATATATAGAATTGTTAAATAATTTGAAAATTTTTTTTTCTTGGGTAGAGCGAGTAGAGGCGAGTAGGTACCTGGATAGTGGCGACAGTGGAATGTACCTGAAGCGGCCAGTTGGATGATGAATTGGACCGCCAAATCGACGACTAGCTTGTGGTGCCAAATATGCTGCAATTGGTGGTATCGCTTTGTTGTTGTTGCTCGGATTATTTGCAAATTTAACAGTAATTGGCTCTGATGATCCCTTTGGTATTGTTCCATTGAGTTCCTGGATTGCTCGTTCGGCCTCAACGCGTTGATCGAATCGAATGAATCCAACACCTTTTGACAGTCCTGCCAAGTTCATCCCGCGGAAAACAATCGAGATGGACATATTTAAGATAAGGGCTAAGCGAGGATTTTTTTTTTATTGAATAGGATTTTTTTTATCCTCAGGATAGGTTCAAAGAACTGCCACACATCTTGCTTTTTATATTGATTTTTTTTTTTCAAACTAATAATATTAAATTGTTGTTGATTTTATTACAAATTAATTGGAAAATTTTTTATTCTTTTTTAAGATAACTGTTAGTTATATTAATTTAAAATTGATATAAATATTTTTTTCTTTTTTTAAATATAATTAAATTAATTGTAAATTATTTAATTTTGATATTATTTATCAGCAAGATAAACCCAAACGACTTTCAATTGTTGCTTAATCTGACGCCCTAGTGAGACAATCCTGTTGGATGATAAATTAAAATTAACTGAATAATAATTATTATTATTCAGTTTGTTGATATTTTTTTTGAATATCAAAATTTATTATTTCATTGTAAGTTCAACCAACAGAATAGTTTATATCTATTTACATATGTCCATTTTCAACTGATGGTCATCAAAAAGAGGTACAATGAAAGCAAAAAATATAAACTAAAAAAAATAAAGCCCAAAATTCATGGGCTTCTTGTTACTTTGAATTTTTATGGTTTCATATAATCCCACTGGTTTCCTTCTTTTTATATATATTTTATTCTTTATTATTATTTAAATTAAATTGCTTTCATGTATGACTCTTGTGTGAGATGTCCTTCAACTATAGGTAGTTTTTCCTCGTTTTCAGATTTACCAACTTGAAAGCTATTTTTCGTTTGGGGCAGCAGTTCTCGGGGAGGAATGGATTTATTTTTTTTTTTTTTATTTAATTTTCTTATGTGCATAATCTCAACGTTTTAATTATAAATTTATAATTCATGTATTTTTATACAGAAAATTTATCTTGACAAATGAAAATTTAATTCAATTAAAAATACAAATTTGGCTAAAATTATTTAGTAATATTTAAAAAGTTTTAATAATTTGCATAGACTTTGAAATACTAAAAATTAAATATATATTTTTATTAATTAAATTTAAAATAAATAATTGGATTTCTAATTAATATTTTTAGTTTCTTTATTTTTTGATTTGAATACTGATTACTGAAAATAATAATTTATTTGAAATTGAAATCAATAAACGTGAGAGCACATAATTAAATATTTTTTTTGAGGATCACCGAGTGAGCGACTCGGCTTGCGCAATTGCATTCTCCAACGAGAAATGTATGATGACGTTTTTTTTTTATTTTTTACATTACATTATCGATTTTCATATTATTAATTTTATGATAAAAATAATTTATTATTATTTTTTTTTCTCTTTTCTTTTTAGATTAGCAGATGCAATTAAATAAACTGCTGCTAATAATAATAAAATAAAAAAATATATTCAAAAATATAAAATAAGAAAAAAAAAAAAAAGAAAAAAAAATAATAATAAATTAATAGCAAACATATGAAAAATCAATTATAAAAAAAGAAACGCAACGTAAATTTTTCGTTGTTAAAATTGCGCAATAATTAAAAACTAATAGCTAATTGAAAAATAATTTAATTTTTGGGTTCGATTGATGACTCAATAAGGATTGGATATTGTAAGGACTGTTTTTTTTTATTCTTTTTGAACTAAAAAAAAAAATGATAAATAAATAAATGAACAAGTGTAGTGTGTATTGTGTGTAAACGAATGTAACGCGATTAAAATTAAAACGAACCCAAATGACGATAAATTTATTGAAAGATAATTTGAAGAAATAAAAACATATTGATTTACGTACCGGGTAAATTGTCTCCACCGCCAGTCACAAATTGTCGTACTAAACAGAAACGAAAAAAAAAATAATAATAAAAATCATAAGCTCGTTAAAATTAGTTAAAACAATATTGAGGATTAATTTAAAATCACCTCTGATTTATTTTTATATATAAAAAATGTGAATTTAGAAGAAAAATATGCAAAGAAAAATTCAAAAAAAAATTATAAATCAAAGGTGAAATTAATTTACTCTTTATATTCCTCTTAACATAAATAAATTAAATTATAATTATAAATATAAATTTTTCTTAATAATAATAGTAATGTTTTTTTCATTTATAAATTTCTATTTTTTTGCAATTTAATTTTTTTTTAACTTTATCATTCTAGACATGACATCGTGCAATATATTTTTTATTTAAACTAAAAATAATATCTAAACTGTGTACGTCCAACTAAGTATAAATAATTATATAATAATAATTAATAATTGTTTAATTAAAAATAAATGAAAAAAATAACGCGATGGGTTTTTTAGAGTTTTGTCGAGGTGGAGTAGAAAAGCAGTGGTTTTGCAATAAACAAAAAAAAAATTAAGATAGCAAATTAAACAAAAAAAAATAAACGTAATAATATAATTAATTAAAAAATAAATAAGTTTAATATATTTTTTTTTTCAAAATCAACAGGCAAATATTTAAAATAAATTTACAAAGCAAAAATTAATATTGTTATCAGTTGAATTGATAATTAACATGATGAAAAATTCTATTTGTTTTTTTTTTTTTTTTTTGTATGAATTGTTTCCTTCGGCATGGAAATATGAGCTGGAAATTCGATAGAATAGGAAACCCGCATCCTTTTGATTTTAAAATATATCGGAAGCTTCATGCTTTACTTATTTTACAATTATATTTTTTTTTTCTCTACCATTTCGATAAGTATAAAAAAACATTTTTTAAAATTATTTTCGTTTAGTATTTTTGGAAGGAGGTCATTGAACTCCATTATAAATTTCTGATTGTGATTTTAGGCTGCTAATATCTAAACTTTGGCTTCCGACAAATGTAGACTACTAAAAAAAAAATACATTATATTTTATTTCACTTTTGGAGCTTCGAAAAATTATTTGTATGACAACGGAAGTACAAATTCGAAAAAGTTTAAATTGATTGACCTGTCGAGGGTTTCATCAATTTGTCAATTATTTTTTTTTATTTATATTTCAATTATTGGATTTTCGTCTCAGTTGATATTCACTGTTTTGACCTTGACCTTTTGACTCAATTTTTAAGCTTTAGATATAAATTTTTTTCTCATAAATCAAGTAAAAGTAATTTAAAAAATAAAAACAATTTCAGTTGTCAATATAGAAACAATTTGCACAAGTTTAAATTGAAAAAAATAAATTTACTTTGCTTGATAAGATATAAATAGAATTTTTCATGTATTTTATTTTGATTTTCTTTGACTATATATAGTGAGGTTTTTTTTTAATGCGGAAAATAACTTACCAGTGATGTTATCACATAGAATTCGTGAAGTGATAATTCTACCGTACGGACTGAATAGATTTTCAAGATCCTGTTGTGCCATATTTTTTGGCAATCCACTGACATAAAGATTTGCTCCTTTTATTGCTTCACTGCTCGGTCTTGCATACGATACCTAATTTATAAAATTAAAATAAACAAATTATTAATAAAAAATGTTTTGTATTTTAATTAAAAATGATTTTTAAAATGTAAAATTTACCTTGATCGTTTTATTTTGCAATCGAAGACCATTAAGAGTGTTGATTGCTTTTTCAGCATCCTCAGGTCGATGATAATTGACAAATCCATAACCAAGACTTTGTCCTGAAACACCAGTGGAGTCATCTCACGTTACACATGAGCATTTATTTATAAATCAAACTGTCCAATTTTTTTTTTTTTTTTTTTATGTGTAATTATAGAATTTATTATTATTATTATCAATATTTAATGATAATGAAATTTATGATTGTATTTTTTATTATTTTTTAAATATTTTTATAACACTATTAAACAATCACATATTGTTATTTTATTTTTTAATTAATTTATAAAACGAGTGAGCTTGACGAATTCAAATAATATCGCGCTTTTCAGCAAATTAAATAACAAGATTTATAGATAAATTAAAATAAGCTGTTAATAAAAAATATGAAAAATAAAAAATTAATGATTTTACTATTAAAATAGAAATATATTAACTTTTTTATTTATTATAAAAATTATAACCACGTGCTTAAAAGCTCAATGTTTTTTTTTAAAACTATATTTAATTATTTATTATTTTTCATATTTTTTATAAACGCGTTTTCGGGCGTAATGCCACATAATTTGACGTGGAAAAAATTTAAAAATCCCAGCTTTGCGGAAATGCCGAAATTCGTTTGAAAATCATTAAAACAAAAGTCTTGGATATATTATTGGACATGAAAATATTAAGCTTTAAAAACGAGAAAAATAATAAAATAGAAATATAAAAATAAAATAAAAATATGTGTATATATATACATAGAAAAAGAGAGCGAGAGAAATAGAGAGAAATAAAAACGTGCCAAAAAAAAAAAATATATATATATTTATGTGACAACAGATATTATTATAAACAAATTATTAATATTTTAAATTTTTTCCAGTGATTAATTTTAAATGCACATGAATTGATGAATGTAAACATTGAATGAAATGGATTTTTTAAATTTTAATTAACCGGTGATTAACGTTTAATATAAATAATTAATAAAAAATAAATAAAAAAAAAAAAAAAACAAATTTTTTTTTATCCTTACCAAAAGAAAATTGTCCCGGGGATAACGAATCGCCGGCAACCGACAAAGCTGCGGTGACGTCTATATTGATTGAGAAAAAAAAAAAAAAAGGAAAACAGAGATATAAAAAATGTAAGGAACTTTTTTTTGTTTAAGTTTTACTTATTTAACAAAAATTTTATCCTAATATTGCCAAGGGGGTGATGTGATAATTAGAAAAAAAAAATGAAAAAAAAAAATTTAAGCAAACCACCTGGATTAATTTAATTATTTTTAAATTTCCGATTGTAAATATTAGATAATTATAAATAAAAATATTACCCCGATAATATTTAATGAAATAAACAAATAGTAAAAATATTTATAAAATAAAAATAATAATTAAAAGAGCAACTGTGTGTCCGAAAAAAATAAAAAAATAAAGAAAATTAGAAAATTTAATCCAGCTATTGTCGTAATTCTTGGAGTAATTACTACAAGGTCATATTTAAATTTTCCATTTAAAAATAAAAATACAACGTTTCTTTGTTGAAAAAAAAAAAAAAAAAAGTAAATAAAAATAATATTTTTTGGAGATGGATATTTGATAGTAATAGGACTGAAAGATAAGGTGAAAAATGTAATTTAATTTGCAGTTTATGCACAAGAGGATGTGAATCGTCTAGCTCGCTCGTTTACACTCGTGTTGGTATTATTAACTGCATCTGACAGGTGGTGTTACTTGCCAACTAATTTAATCTCCAAAAATTGCCAATTTTTTTTTACACATTGTTTTTAAAAATAAATAAAAAAAATTCAGGTAAATATAAATTTACAGTTTTTTTTTTCTATCAAAAGCTATAACATAACTTTAATAAATTTCTTTAAAAAAAAATTTACCTGAATTTTTTGTTTATTTTTAAATTCATATTATTGATTATAATTTTCATATTTTAATTTGGATAATTGGATTATAAATATAAATAATATAAAAAAAGAAAAAAAAAAAAAAAAGGTAAAAACCCACCAGTGACTTTATCACGAATAAGTTTGCAACTCTCAACTTCACCAATACTGGAAAATAGTGATCGTATTTCTTCTTGGGTCATTGTTTGTGGTAGATAATTAACGATAAGATTCGTCTTTGACTCCTCTTGAGATGTTTGTCCAAGGGTTGAACCCCCATTTTGTTGCACAACTGTATCCATTCCGTTTGCCATCATTGCACTCGTTCTTAAAACACTTGACCTTTTCTAACTACTCGTATATGAAATTCTGAAAACAAATAAAAAATAAACACAAAAAAATTAATATATTTATATCACCAAAAAATATATATAATATTGATTTATAATTAATTTATAATATTTAAAATAATACATTTTTTTTATCATTTATAAAATGTAAAAAAATAAAAAAAAATTAAGGAATGTATGATGGCTGATATATAGTTTGACTTTAACAGAGTACATTTGATGTATAGCCACGAAAACTAACTATGTACATACACATCTAATTCTAATACTTCTAATAATAGAATAAATTCTATTTCTGCGTAAAGTCACGGTGAGGACTCTCTGAACTCGTGTGTATATAAATCCATTGAATAAAAATCATAAAAAAATGAAACACAAAACATACACCTGACATACAACAAGAAAAAAAAATCAATTAAACTATATTGAAAAAAAAAAGAAATATAAAAGACAAAAATACAATTACAAATATTGCATCAAACAAAATAATATATAATATTTTAATTCACAAACAAACGCTGCATGTTTGATCAATTGTTAAACAAGTTTAATATATTTATTTATGTTATTACATAAATCATTGTGTGTATATATCATTGTTGAATATAAAAAAGAAGCTTGGTGAGAGATAAAAGAGCCAATCGGATCAACCAGCTTTTGCAAACATGGCCGAAGCTTGAAAATTATTGCGCAAGCCAAAACCACCCCATACATGATGACGACGACGACGACGAGTTTCATGGATCGAAGTTACCAAAGGGGAAATTATTCGATGCTATATATACCAAGGCAATAGAAATACCACCCCTCTTATACATATATATATTCTCTCTTGTTTCTTTATTCATCCTATAACACCCCCTAAAGCAATGTTCATTTACCCTTGTTCAAAGGGCGGGTCAGTGACTGGCCAAAAAAAAAAAAATTATTCGGCCAAGTTTACACTGTCCTTGAAAATACAAAAATAATAATTTAAAAATAAAAATATTATTTTTAAATAAAATACATTTTATAATATTTAATCAAAAAAAAAAAAACTCCAAAAATTATTAATTAATTAATTAACAATAATATAACAAAATTTGAGTAAAAAAAAAATCGGTTTTTTTTTTTAAATTTTTAAACTAAAAAATAAAATTATTAATTAATAATTATTTATAAATAAAATTAATAATAAATTTATTGTTAAAAATGTATATTGAGAATCCCTGGAAATTTATATATATATAGAAAATTGTTTAAAGGGGCGGTGAGTCTTGTTGCAGGGTAGTCATTTAAAAGGCTCCCATGGTAATATAACGGAGTCATGGGATTTGCCACCCCTGGTGCGTTTATATAATTTCCCAAAAAATACACATACACACAGACAGACATATACTAAACTAAAATGCATATATATGCATGTCAAGTTGGATGAGGTGCGTGTGCTTATATTGCAAGAATGAAATAGGGCGAAGGGGGGTTTAATTTTCAAGCTAAAATTATTAAAGGTATGGGGGAAAATATCGAGAGTCTGACTAGGGTGGTTTTTATATATATGTATTTTCCCCCCTTTTTACCCCATCTAAATAGAGAGAGATGTCCTTGCCGCGAATATACACAGCTGTCACATACATCATCAACTGGCACGAGCCACTGACGTATAAAATACAATTTTCTTTTTTTTTTTTTTTAAATAAATTTTTTTAAATAATATAAATAATTTAAAAAATAGATTTTTTTTATTGATGAAAAATTTATTAATTTATTTTTCAATTTGATATTTATGTTTTTTAATTTATTTTATTCTATTTTCTATTAATTTGTGGTAACAGATGACGACATATACTTGCATCAGCTGTCGAGACACCTTTTCACCCTCGAGGCCTGAGGTAACACCGGTCGTTGCACGCTAGTCAATTTTTTTTTTTTTTTTTTATATATTTCAACTTAAAACGTGTGCTACCTCACGTTCTCATTTGTTACACTGTATTTTTTTATACATCCTTTCAAAAAAAAAAAAAAAAACGACAGATTTCGAATTTTTTTTTTTCCAAATATATTTGATCTATTTATTTTTTTGACTTAAATTCATCACGTTTATTATTTTATTTCTATTAAAAAATTTGATAAATGTTATAATTTCATATAAAAAAAAAAAAAAAATTAAAAATTAATATATTATCTTGTTACATAAATGTTTATAACTATTTTTATTTATTTTTATTTTTCGAAACAAGAAACCTTTTTTATTTATGTTTATTTATTTCTAGTAAATTTATATTGTATAAATGGATCAATGTTTATAAATA
The DNA here is from genome assembly GCF_014905175.1 of Aphidius gifuensis. NCBI lineage: Eukaryota > Metazoa > Arthropoda > Insecta > Hymenoptera > Braconidae > Aphidius > Aphidius gifuensis. Next base: position 16,339,781 of record NC_057792.1, read on the forward strand.
TATATAGTAGCTGTGACATAAATATACGAGTAATAAAAAAAAATAAAATAAAGAGCAAACAATATAATATTTATATATGTAAAATAATAAAACGCCCGACAATCGCGGCATCGGATCTTTCAACTTGTATTCGCGGGATAATTCTAGCTGGCTTATCGATCCAACACAGCCACATACATCTACGATAAAATACAAACACACACATATACATTTACAATATATAATATATTTTAGGACCTCGACAATGCAGCCCTGGAAATCCTATTGTTGTCCCTCGCGATGAGTACCCAAGCTGCTATCATCTACCCTCTACGCATAACCCACCCCAACTATACAACTTCTCCTTTTCTCTTCCGCCCCCCCTAAAATTTTTTAAACCATCACAAATTCACATTAAAACTTCCCTCTAGCATTTTAATCCATCAGACTCTTTAATCTTTTTAAATAAGGCTATTTAAACATCAAAAAAATGTAAAAAAAAAAATTTCAAACATAATTTAAAAGAAAAAAATTAATTAATCATTAATTACGATGAATATTTTAATATTAAATTAATTTTTATTTATTTAATAATATACGAGATATGATCTCTGACATCGACCAGGTGGTGGTCATGACGACGAGTCATAAAAATCGCGTGGCCACATTGAGTTTAGTTAGTTGTAAGTTTGTTGCGATCAATACGACCATATACCCCTTCATTCTCTTTCACCCCCCGTTATATATATATTATTTTTTTTCATATATATAAAGAAGCAATACACATATTATTCTATTTAATTTTTAATACATACTTTTATATAGAATAAAAAATAAATTAATTTGCAATTGATTGATTGATTTAAATATATATATCGTCTCAAATGAAATGTCGAAAGGAAGACCTTATAGTTAAACAACAATATGACAAAACATGATTATTTTATTTTTATATATTTTTTTTTTATTCTTATTTTTACCACACAACCGGCATGTTACTTTTTAAATGTGTGTGACACATTCATGCTGAGTTACTGTACCAACATAATGAAAATAAAAACGCGTCATCATTGAAAAAGATGCGAACATTTTTTTTATTTTTTCAACAGCACATGTCTTAATATATATATTTTACAAACACTCATATTATGATCACGCATCACATAACATCCCTCTCAACTAAAAACTACCCTTATTTAAAATTTTACTCCAATTTTTTTTACTCAAAAAAACAATGCACGTGATTAACAAGCGTAAAATGATATTTACTCATTTTTTTAGATGAAATAAAATTTAAATAAAAGGCTTACCTTAATCACAGCTATTGGCTTACTCACTCGAGTAAACTTTATTATTGTTGACTTTGGTTATTAATAATAATTATTATTATTATTAAAAATATATATTTATTAAATTTTTATAAATATAAATATATAAAAAATGATTTGAGATTTTTATTTTCAATAAAACACCTCTATTTGTCAGGTAATTAATTATTCAATTAATTTTTTATAAATTTTTTTTATTTATTATTTAAATAAATCAAGCTGTATATTATTTAATTATTATTATTTTTTTCTCTTTCACACCGCCGCCCGAAACGTAACGTAATAAAAATCAATAAAATGTGAAGTAAGGTAAGAATAACGGCGCTTTAGCGAAATAATATATATATAAAAAAAAGAAAATTTTTTTTTACACTTGCACCAATTAAACACTTTAAAATATTTTTCTATTATTTTCACGATATCTTATTTATCGACACCCAATTTAATTATAAAAAAATATAATAAAAAAAAAAAAAACGAAAAAAAAATTTAATACATCCGTCATCCGGCTATGTAATCCATTTTTAATTATTTTTTTTTTTCTTTTTTAGTTAAAATAATTAACTAGCACGCTTTATTCCAAAAAATAAAAAAAAAAAATTATATAAACTCTTTTTATTTATATTTTTTTTGGAGTTATTTTTTTAAAAATGATTGTTAGCGTTGGTCAAATTTTGTGTGTTTATAGTTGCGTCCTTTTGTTGTGTTATTATAAATAATATATAATAATAATATCCAGCGTTGTTTCACGACGCGTGACAGTCAATGATATATATATTTTTTTAAATATTGAATTAATATTTGAAATAAAGAACGGTTAACTAATACTAAACAAAGAAACAATGTTACGGGCGGAGGCTGCCTAGAGACTGAACCGGCTTCTTATTGTGGAGCGTTTAATGTCTGCCTTGGTATATCCTAAATATGTTTTTTATTTTTTTATATACCCCTCTCATCACCAAACTAGACGACGCCATTTGACGCCATTTGCCGGTGCGCGTGGTTTTTTTCCCCCTTGTATTATACCGGCTTGTAAAATTCACTTCGGCATGAATCGGTTTAATTCGGCAATAATTTTCTCCTACTTGAAGTCTTGAAACACGCAATATACATATATATTTCTCCTACTTCTCCCTCCATTTCATTTAGTTTCTGTCTAACGCGACTTTTTTATCTTTTTTTATTTTATATCTTTCTCTTTCTTACACTCTCATCCGCTGACTGGAGCCGAATAAAATGAGATATATAAAAAATATATATATATTCAAGACGAATACCCTTTTTATTTTGTCTCAAACCAAAAAAATATAATTTTTTTTTCTTTTCTTTGTTCGAAATCTCTCTACGTCTCTCTTTGAGTATTATCTATTTTTTTTTATTTTTTTATAATGCTCATTTCTCTTTTCTCCACATTATCTCTACGAAATTTGCTTTTTTTTTTTATTTTATCCGATTTTGGGATGAAATTATTTTTTTATTTTTTTTTATTCGAGACGATGAGGGGGAATTGTGGGAGGAAGAGACATGGGGGATTTAAATTTTGGGCACGGTACTGCCAACAAACTCAATAAACGTGATCTTAAAATTTTTATATTTTTTTAACTATAATAACAAAATTTTATCAATTAAATAATGTTGTTAAAGAAAAATCTAATTTATATATTTGATAAATTATCATACCTGTCTAAATAGAATCAATAATTAATGGAAAATTTAATTGAAAAAAAAAATTAAATGTAGAATAATTTGTGGCTGTAAATTTTTAATCGTTGATGAGCAAGAGGTGAGATAATCGAGAGGAAATCCTCAAAAGGTCAACGAGACAGTCATTTATATAGAAAAAAAAAAAAAATTGATCGATACAGTATAAACAGCCACAAGAATTTTAATTAAATAAAAAAATTAATGAGTTAATATTAATTGTAAATTTAAATAATTTTCAACTATTTTTTTTTACTCCAAAAAAATAATTTATTTAGTTTTTTTTTTGCCTTGTTGCATAAGTGTGTACATGAATTCATTTAATATTTTTTTTTTGATTGAATAAAATTACACGTCATGTCTGCTATGAAGCTAAAACTTTATACTGTCTACTCCATCAACTTCCTATTTTATTGCCAAGAAATTTGTGATTCTCAAAGTGACTTCAAACTAACTTGCTATTTCCTGAAAATGTATAACACACAAAACTACCTAGGTGGTAGAAAAAATAAAATAGTCTAAATATCACATGTTACTTGTATGATATAGAAAAATAAATAAATTTTAAATATAAATTATAATTTTAAACTTTTATATAATTTTTTATTATTATATTGATTTATCTGTTTTCAGGGTTGAAAAAATTTACTCAACCCTGACCTTATCGTAATGTGAATAAGAAAAGTAAAAAAAAAAATTATTTCGACATGATGAAAGTAGAAAATTATGCGAATCTGACGAAACGACGCGAGTAAGACTTGGCTACAGTGCCAATAATCATTTCAACCAAAAGGTGCCAATATCATTTCCAAGAATCACACTTGTACTTTCTTCTCATTATCATTATTTAAATAAAAAAATATATTGTTTGACAAACAAAGAAAAATTGTTGTAGAAAAAAAGAATTTAATAAATTTACCAGTGTTTTGTAATTAGACTCTAAAGAAACAAAAGGGAAATTTTTTCGATTTTTTTTTTTGAATTTACTGCTTCCGGGTCTAATGTCTATCTGTGAAGTTTTTTTTAAAAAAATAAAAAATATATATATGAACATTCTCATTATGCCATTTGACTATTTTTCAAGTTTATTATTTTTTAGTTTTAAATATTTTTTAAATTTAGAAACATGTTGGTTGGTTGTTTTTTTTTTGTCACAATTTTCAATGAGATATTTTTGATAATTTAATTTTAAAAAAATAACGATTGTATTTTGTCTTTGAAATTACGTTGATATACAAACGTTTAAATGTGCCTCACATGCAAAACTATCCCCTGCAAAAATTATAAATACGTACGCGTATAAACACTATAAATATATTTAGAGTTCTAACTTAGATGAAGGATATATGCCACGTTTTTGTGCGAAAATCATTTACACCCACTGTGCTATTATCAAATTGACAATATTAAAAAAGAAATAGCATTAAAATTAATATAAAATTATAAATTTAAAAAACAATAAATAATAAACTTTCCATATTTTTTTGTTATAAAATAATTTAACAATAATCAATAATTAAATTTAATAATATTTTAAAGCTCAATTTTGATTTTCGTTATTTAAAATTTATATTTTCATTTTATTTAAATAATTAGATAATTAATTTATATAATTATTGATAAATAAATTAAATATATATCAAATGCTATTTAAAATAAAAATATTTTTGATATTTTGTCAATTGAATGTAGTATTGAGATGAATGGATAAATAATTGAGGAAAAATAATTTATATTTTTTTTTTTTTGTGTATAAGCCAGTTATAAATCCAAGGATAATACGAATCACTGTATCCACAGTTGGATATGCCAACTGGGGGTTTGACAAATGAGCAACCCTCCGAGTGCATATTGTATATTTTATATTTCTCAACACCAGCTGCCAATTCTTGTGTCTACTTTTTGCCAAAGAACATTTGTGAAACTGCATTTATTATATTGTACACCACAGAGTACTCTAAATTTTCTTTTTTTTTTTTGACACTCAATTTGACAAACATAGATAATAATATCATCTAGTTGATGTCGAAATTTTACTCAGAAAAATGAATTTATTCAACAAATATCAATGAAATTAAATAATTAAAAAATAAGAAAATTTATTCGAAAATACAAAATAAAAATAAGCTAAATAAATTAGATATAATTCTTTATTTATTTTTTATCATTTCTATAATTATTATTTTCTTTTTTTTTATTTAACTCATAAGAGGGCTAATATAGAAAAATATATGACTTATTACCACATGATGAGAATAAAAATATTGTGAAAAAATAAAAAAAATAAATAACCACCTACAGAGTAAAATTAATCGATAATATATATTTTCCTACGATCAATAGATTATCTAAAAATATCCTAGTCATTTTTTCTTCAATGATTTTTCTATATTTATTAATAGCTGTAGAAAAAAAAAAAAACAACCGGAACAGATAACGATGTATAGACAATTTATTTTATTTTTTTTTTTTGCATTGAATATTGTCACACAATCCGTCTACTCGACAAAATAAATATTAAACAAAATCAATAGTTTTTAAATGGAAAAAAAAAAAAATTCAATAATATTGGAAAAATGGAGTAGAAAAAAAAAACGGAGTAAAAAAAAATCCAAAACTCCAGACAATATTGATTAAAAACCGATTAATTTAGTTTTTTTTTCACTTTTTATGCTTCAATTTTATTCTCATAATATTAATAAGATATATAGAAAATAAATTTGTTAATATAACTAATGATATGTTTTTTTATTTAATGAAAAAAAAAATGTAAAAAAGTGTTTGAATGTATTTATAAAACAGCAGGATATCAAACAACAATAATTGACTTTATAAAAATTTTCATAAATTTATGAAAAAAGAGATAATAACAATGATAAATAAAAAAATATATTAAAAAATAATAACAAGTAAAGGAAGGCTATAAAAATATATACATGAATATAAATAAAAAATTTTTATATTGTAAATGTGTAAAGCAGAAAGTCGTCCACCCGTCTGGCGTCATATGCCACCACGTAACCGCCCACTGTATCATATACAACCCTGCCAGTTGGTATGATGCCTAACGTTGAATTCAATTTTCAAATAAAATTTTCAATATATCTATCAAAAATATATGTATTCTTATTTTCTATATAGGAATACTTTATAAACTATTAAAAACATTTATAAATTATCAAAAAAAAAATGTAAAATTAATTCATTAATTTGTTTTCGCATTTATAATTTCTAATAACAATAAAAAAAAATATATTTATTTATAAATTAACAATATTAATTAATTAATTAATATAAATTATAAATAATTAATAATTTAACAATAAAAATAAAAAGTGCATGCATGCATTAAAATTGCATTAGGACAACCATGAAAAAATATACAAAATTAATAATAAAAAAAATTTTTAAATAAGGGTAGAAGCATTGTACATTGATAATAAAAAATGTCTGTGCGTTAAACTGGACTTCATTGATTGGTTAAAATAGTACCAAAAAATTAAAAATCCATTGGCATTAGATAGAGAAAAAAAATTCGGGGGTACATGAACCCCAAGCAAGTTGCTTCGTATTCTAATTTTTTTTTTTTTTTAATTTATACCCCACTTCCCCCTACTACATACCACTTCTCAGTCACCCTCGCAGGTTCACCCCATGTATATCAACATACAGTATCATACACACATACATATGAAAGAAAAAAAAAATGTAGTCTATTGATAAACGCAGGCGCGACACATGGACCCAAGCAAACGATCAATACGCGACGAAGCGAGTCTACTGTTCCCCAACTATCTTTCCCTCTTAACAACTTCATCCCCTCTTTACTATACACCCCCTTGATGCTATTTCTACTCTTCATGAAGCCCCCTCTTGTATTTTTTTTTTTTTTTTATTTTTTTATTTCCCAAAACAATGCAACTTTTGCACATAGAACCCCAATAAATCGTTACGCTTTGCAAAAAAAAAATTCAAGCATTTTGTTCTCTATATAATGAAAGCATGTTTTTTATTTTTTTTTTTATTTTTCAATATTTATAGGGTTAGTTTTAATCAACTGAGTTTTATAATGTTTATCAATTTGATATTATGATCTAAAAAAAAAATATATTTATAACAATAAGACATTTAAAATTAGCAAATTTATTTTTTTTCATTTGAGTTTTTTTTTGTTTTTCTTTTGAATTTTCATGCAATTAATACTAGACAACAATTAATTTGTATTTATATATTATTAATTATTATTGTAGGTATATATATGTATATTAATATATAGAGTAGGTTTTAATTCATTTTAAAGATTTCTTTTTTTGTATTTTCATATATATATCTTCTTGTCTTCGATGGTGGAATATCCACGTTCATCCCTTGAGATAATGGAAAAAGGAATAAAGGGGAAGATGAGGGATTGGAAATTTTTTTTTTCTTTTTGGGGATGTCTGCCGACCCCGTCATGAAAACTAGTTTTATATATTTTTTAAAAATTTTTATTTTATATATTTTTTTTTGAATTTTGATATATTTTTTTTTATTTTTCATTCGCGTCTTTGGAGTTTTCTGGGTGGCCATTTCGCCAACAAAGTTGACGCTGTTGACGATTTTGTGTAACGCCATCTGCAACTCTGATGAACTCTCTTTATAAATTTTCAATTTTCCTTTTTGTTTAAATAAAATTAAAATATATAATAAGGAAAGAAAGAAACTATATAAATTCCATTGGATTAAAGGAATCATTATTTTTATTTGAGCTTTCATTGATTTTTTTTTTTTTCATTTCATTTGATATCGTTGGTTGTTGAGGGGGTGTATGGAAAAAAATATATATATAAATTTAAAAGGAAAAAGTAAAATTCACAAATTGTCGGAGTCGGCGTAGTCGGTTTCGCTCGAGGTCGAGGCCGAAGCCACACCCAGCCAAGATTTCGCATAACGATTCTCAAAGAAACACGTAGAAATTTTCATACAAAAAAAAACCGAAAACCTTAACAAATTATTATTTGTAAATGAAAAATAAAAATTTTAACGTTTTTATATATATATTTATTTTTCAGATTCAAAAGTCTCGGTGGGGTGAAACTTTGACTTTTAATATAAAGCCACATCCAGGTGCCAGTTATGTTTGAATTTACGGATCGTTGAACCGTATGTTCCCTCTCGATATCGAAACAGCCCTTATTATTATTTATATATTTTATATTTTTTTTTTTTTTCAACATTACATAAATTACATAAATTATAAAAATAAATTTTTTTTTCTTTGAATTTATTGGCTGTTGACACATCGAGCGGTACCGGCTACCGAAATTAATTAAAAATATAAAAATCAAAAAAAATGTTAAAAAAAACTGTCCGCTAATAAAAGGATATAGATAACAAAAAATTGGAAGGAAAATTTAACCGGAAACCCAAATATAAACTCATATATAATCATGTGGTTGTATTTAAAAAAAAAATACAATTTTTTTTCTTTTTTTTTTTTAAATAATCAATAATAATAATAATAATAATCAATAATAATTAATAATATAATTAATAATAATAATAAATAATAATTATAATTAATCAATCAATAAATATAAAATTTTATCAGGCAGATACAAAACATAAAGTAAAGAAACAAATGAACATACCGGTTAACGATGAAAATCAGTGGTTGGAGGATGCTGAACTACAGCGCAGAACGGAACGCAGTGTTGGGTTTTTTTTTTTTTTTCTAAATTTATATATAATATATATATTTTCTAATTAATTTTGACTAATAATATTTAAATTGTGCATTGACAAATAATTAGTTTCAATTAATAAAGATTTTTTTCTTGTCTCACGCCGAAGACTTTTTATTTTTTTTTGTATTTTTAATTGAAAAAATATTTGATGAAATAATTATAAAATTGATCAAGATTATTAATCACCACTAATTAATTAATTTAATAAGATATATAATCTTCAAGTTGCGTGATCACTTTATTTATTATTTAGAAAAATTAATAATTGATTTTGTTAAACAGAAAAAAAAAGCTTTTTTTTTTTATCTATTTTTTATCACCGTATTAACATTTGTGCGCAATTAAATGTACTTTATATAATTATTTAAAAAATTGGAAGAAGTTTCAGATGGAGAATATAATTTTAACATGAAAATTAATTAAGTTTCTTTGTTTGTAAATTTTAGAAAATTCGCAAACGATTTGAATTTGAACTGTTTTTTTTTGTACCGAATTTATAAATATTTTTTTCAAGTTTTTCAGGAATAAAGAGTATAATCAAAAATTAAAATACATATAATACCGTATATATTATATAAAAAAAAAAAAAACAATATTAAAGGTTCGAGGATTATATTCGCAGACAAATTAACCCCTAAGGAACAATTTGGATGTTTGAAAAAAAAACTTGATAAATTATTTGAACTAAAACTCGCACGAATAATTAAAAGAAACACAGATTAATAATATTATAAAAAAATGAAACTTTTGTTAATTATTCAAATGAAAGAAAAGAAAATTTAACGTTTGGAATGAAAAATTGTGGATGTATCGGGTTTAGCAAAAGTATGTATAGATATTTGAAAAAAAAAAAAATAAATAAACAAACGTATAATATAATTATTATAAAACTCAGAATAATAATATTAATAAAAGGTATATAATAATAATAAATATTGCGGAATAACGGTGTCTAAAACGCAATGTCTTTTATGTGGTGCGATAACTAAACTGAAATTTTGTACAAAAATTGGGCAATGCTGCACCTAAGTAGAAAGTTGTCTATCGCGCCGGTTCGAGGCGTGGGCATATTTCAACCCTCCATTGGAAGTATTAAATTGTCTACACATATATATATGTGTGTATAAGGGAAAAAGGGTGGTGTAGCCAGGGGGTGGTAAGGTATTAGAAGACTCGCTCGATCTCACTTTGCAATATAAAGTCCAACAAGGATAATATCTGCGCGCAAGTCGTTTTATGATTATGGTATATATCAAAGGGGTGGTTGAGGGTTAAAATGAAAACCCTCCTTGCAATGCTTTCAACAGATACGCAGGCGCTTGTTGTTAACAGAGACGTTGAAAAAAATAAATGAAGAAAAAAAAAATATAGGTATATACACGAGATGTGGAAGCAGATCAAACACGATGTGGGCGAACTTTCACAACGCAGACGCGATATTTACGAGGGTTCAAAAAGGCTTAAGGGAGTGGAAATTATAAATAAAATAAAAAACATATATTTATATTGTTAAGAATGCGTAAAGCTATATTATATATTAAATATTGTAGTGTGAAAATTCACGAGATCATTGCAATACAAATAATAATTCAAAAGAATTTTTTTTTTTTTATTTTTGTTAATTTTATTTTTCACCGTTTTTTTAAATTAAAAATTATTTTATAATTTATTATCAAATATTTAATAGAAAAAATAATTTAAAATATTTATAAATTATTATATTTTATTTAAAAAAAAAAATTATAAATAAATTTTTTTTTTTATATACTAATTAAAATACCCCTATTGATGTAGTGTTGGTATAAAGAAAAATTATTTTCTAATGATTATAATCTTGATTTAAAAACTGTCAAAAATAAAATAAAAAAAAATAATATATACACATTAAGGCCCGGTGCAAGGTTGTGTGTATAAAACACCCCTTGTATTTTTATTTTATTTTCAAAGATTTTTCAAAGATAGTAAAAAAGGTGGATACAAAAAAAAAAAAAAATATATAAACGACAAAAGAAATTTTATTTGCGTTATATTATTATTGTTGACAAACCAAAAATCGTCTAAAGTCAAAAAGTAACAATATATAATCTGCAGTTTAGATAATAATATAAATTCAGTAACAAAAATTATTTATTTTTTTGTTATTATATAGCTTTGTATTAACGCCCATCATCATTGCTCGACACACAAGGGAGTGTACAAAATAATGAAATACAATTTTTTATATATATATTTTTTATCCTGTTCATCGTAGCCACACACTCACACAAATAGATGTTTATGATAGCTGACAGTACATATAATATTAAGTCGATGATGTTGAGGCCCTTTTTTTTTTTTTTCATATCACAGAGAGCAACAAACTCAACTGAGTAAGGTCAGGTTTTCATATGGCCAGATTATCATGTTCCATAAGTATTATCTTGGTCCCTTAATTTTTCAACCCTTTTTTTTTGTTATTTATATTTTTATACTGGTATGTATATTTTAGACTGATAAATGATCGTTTTATGTTGTATTATAATTTTATATGTGTTGTTACCAGCTGTCATATTTTAAAACCCTTTTACTACCCCTTTTTTTTTCTTTGAAATTAATTGAAAAATCGTATTAAAAGTTTCTTTTTACACTGTTTATTTAGCTCATGTATCAATTGATTATTATTTTATATATTAATAATTAATTGTTGATATTTAAATTTTTAAGTTTAGAAATATAAAATTTATAATTAGTCTGTACAAGTTTATTTTGTCTTGAATGTAAAACAGGGTGGGGTCCTGCGTAATGGAGGGTTGTGTTTTCGATTATCGATTCTTGTATTCTATCTCACTCAGTTTTCATCCTGTTTTTACCACCCCTCAACCACCCCCTGTATTTATTCTATATACGAGATGATCAAAAATATATCTGTATGATAAAAAAAAAAAAAAAATGATAATATATATCTCATTGTCTTTTGACTCTTTGACTTTGTTACCCCTAACACATCTATGTATTATTTTGTTTTTTTTTTTAACATTTTTATTTATAGTTGACCAGATATATTTTTTTGCAACCCTCTCAATCGCATGCGCATGTTATTTGAATTTTCTGCGCGTTTGTACAACTCCATAAAAAAAAAATTTGAAATAAAAAATTGTATATGAAATTATTGCGTCGGTAAAATTGTAATCTTTGTTATAAATTATTTTTAAAAATTAAAATATTTAAATGGTTTTCTTTTTAGTTTATTTACTTGTAATTTTAGATGGTTTGTTTTTTAAATATTTTAGTTTTTTTTATAAATGTTAATTAGTTGGAAAATATAAATCAGAAATCTGGTTTATCAGTTATGGAATTTAGGGGTTGATATTTTGGGGTGTGTCGTGTATGGTAACAAGAGAGATCCTTGAAAATATAAACTCAATGAAATATGCAGCAATGAATCTATGATATAATGCATATATTATATGCATCGTATCAAAATGTTATTTCAATATTTATTGTTCATATATAAATAATAAAAAAATATTATCTATGCCTTAATCCAACTCAGGAACGAACTCGGTACCAGCCAATTCGGGTGCGTCCAAAATGAACAGGGTATCTAAAATGGGCACTTGGTTTTCGAATGATTTTTTTTTTTCTAATTAATAAAAGATATAGTTTGAATTATATGTAAATAATAGCTGGAACTTTTTTTCGAGTCAAAAAAAACAAAATTTTACAACAAAAAAAACCAAGTGCCCATTTTAGATACATTTTATAAATAGTAATAATTTTTGTTGTTTTTTGAAATTATTAAAAGAGTTTTATTAAATATATTAAATGGGTTTTATAAAGTTTAGCTTTATTCTTTTGTAATACTTTAATAAAACTAAAAACTTCTTAAAATTTTTTTAAATTTATTTCCACAATATTTTAAAACACATTCTATATAATTTTCCCATTTTTCATATTCAGATGGCTCCAATTTTTCCGTACTAATTTAAGCCATATAGAATGTGTTTTAAAATATTGTAAAAATAAATTAAAAGCTATTCCAATAAGCGGATTGAAAATTGGATTAAAAAGTATACTATTTAAATAATTTAAAAAACTAAAATCAGTAAGAATTAAGTAGTAATATTGGTCATGCTGATGTTTTATTTTTGAATCATTTGGCCAAGCTAAGTTATTATTTTAATTGTAAATTTAAATTAATTAATTAAATTTATATTTTAGTTATCGACAATTGAATCATTCTCATTGACATTGTATGGTTGTTTTATCCACAATGATCACCCTGGTAGAAATAATTTCTCCGGATTTCTCCGGATTGTCTCTGGGTTCCTCCGGATTTTCTATGCAATTGAGACTTTCGGAGATATTATTCCAGAGTTTTTTGGGGTTTTCTCTGGATTTTTTTGGAAAAAAAATTCCTCTTTTATTTAAGAATTGGAATTTCAATTATGACACCATCAAAAAAAAAAATGGAAAAATCAATTTTTTTTAATTCGTTTTATTTAAAAGAAAAAAAAAAAATTATAATGAAAATGAGAAGACGTGTTTACCAACTACGTCAAACACAATTTTATTTTAAATTTAACAAAAGCAATGTTTTTTTTTTTCCCTCATTTTTCTAAAGTGAATGGTAAATTATTATTTTTTCAAGTTAATGCGGTCTGAATTTTTCTTGTCATTTAATATTATCATTATTTTGTTTAAATGTAGGGTAAAAAAAAAATTGAAAAAAAAATAAAATAGAGAGTTTTCCGAAGGTGGCTTTAAATAGAGCATCATTTGAAAGACCACGAGGAAGAATAGAACGAAGGGGTTAAAAAATGAGGAAAAAAAAATGATAAAAAAAACTTGAGGGAGTGAAAAATAACGACAGGTAGATATGTAAAAAAAAAAAATAATAATTTATCCAACTTGTAAAGGAATAAAAAAGAAAAACAGTGGCAAAAATTTATAAAAGCGAAAAAATTGTATATAAATAAATTCAGATAAAAATATAAAATCTTTAAAAAAATATATTTTGATAACCCTTAAAATTTATTGAAGCAAAAATTTGATATTCTATTAGCATCATTTGTATATTTTTTCATGGCTCTTTATATTATTTTTTTGCATTACATATTTTTTGTCTAATAATTCTGCGACAAATAAAAAGGGTGGCATAAATGGACACACATATTTTATCGATTCAACAAACCCGGGGTAACGAAAGACACAAGAAAATATGAAAAAAAAATAATAGCTTTGGTTAAAATAGTCGAGTTAAAGTGTCGCCAAGATTCAATACACATTCAATTATTTATTATTACAAGTGAAAATATTTTATCATGTCTAATGAAGGTGATTCTGGTACGTGTAAAAATTAAAAAAAAAAAATACATTCAACTATAAAAATGCAATTCTCACCTGACACGTATGCACGAATAATTTAAAAATATTTTCAAACAAAATATTTCAATTTAAAATATATAAATAATTTTTTTTTTCTATTTTTTAATCTTTATTTTTCATCAATTTTGACAGATAAAATTTATTTTGTTATTACATTAGCAGTCACGAAATAAACATTTTTATTTTTTTTTCTATTTTATCGTATGTGTGAAATATGTTGGGTAATATTTATGTATTATCTGTATTCTGCACGTGTTTATTTCGACACACATATATCTAACAGTATATTTTTTATATTTTTTCGGAGCTTTGTTATGTTTAGATTCACAATGGATACAAGACATTTATATATATGAAAAAACTTGAGAACAATATACAAATGTTTTTGCCTAGGTAAATTTTAAATGTATAGGTGTTTTTTTTGTATGTGTGTATGACTGATCAGAGGGTGATTGTAACTAGGATTATCATATATATAAGCAACACTACTTGCTGGCATGAAACACGCAATACTTCCGGATATTTTGCCAAGAAAATTAGCTGTATAATATTTTTAAATCTTGAATAATTTTACACATGTAATCGATATTTTTAATTATTATATATTTTTCATTTTTTTAATCAGAAGGATATTCAATTATTTTTATAAATAAAATTATTAAATTTCTAACTTTTAAAAATGCAAATTTTATATTTACAAAAAAGCTTTTTTGATATTTCAATTATTTTTGATTTTTTCTTTCTGCTGATTGATGATATATATTTTTATTTTCATTTTTAAAAAATGGTCAACGTTTATTAGACCTTGCTGCAATTATTTGTTATATTTTTTTTTTATTCTCGGATATTGTGGAGCTTGGTTTATACAAGTTGGTTCGTTAGAGAAAAAAAAATCAACGATGCGTATTATTATTCTCCCTTTACTTGCAACCCCAACAAATATTCATATAAATATTTTTTATTTTATTTTTGAAATATTATTATTATCTTTTATTTTCTACTTGAAATGATCCCCTTGAGTTTTTTTTAATTGCACACCTGATAGTAGTCCAGCATTAGTCAGTAGAAAAAATTTAAATATGATTTTTTTTTTTTAATAAATTATTATTGTATTTTTAGGGTTTTTTAAAGTTATTTAAAATTTTTTATTGACCTATAAATTAGATATTCAGTTATTTGACAAAATAAAACAATGAATTTCCTTTAAATTGTGCTAATAAAAATAAAATAAAAATCAATTTGATTTGATAAGTTTTTTTTTTATTATCCTCGTTAAATTAAATTGCGATTTTATCAAAAAAAAAAAAAAACGTGAAAAACTTTCTTTAATTTGATTTTGTTTTTTCTTTTTTTCACTTGGATTTTTAAACTTTAATTTACATTTCAATTGCAACTACCTGAAAATAAAACACATGAGTAAATTTACGTGTAATTTTATTTTCCATATATACATTTGACTGTCGAAAAAATGTCTTTTTGTTTTTTCTTTTTCCAACGAAAAATATTATCAAGTGGAAACAAGAGTCATGCAAGGTGTTATGCAACAATAATTCAATGAGAGCTTTTTTTCTTTTGAATAAAAAATCTCACCAGTTTACTCAAAAATCATAAAAATATTTTTAAATTAATTTAAAACATAACGAAAAAAAATTATCAACCTTGCAAATTGCAATGAATTTTATTTTTTTTATAACAAAATTACTATTGATTAAATTCTTATTAAAAAAAATTAATTCAAGCTCTATGTTAATTTGTAAAAAAATCGATTTAAAAATAAAAAAAAAATTACTCAACATTGATTAAGTATCATGACATCACAAGATCCGTTATCAATTCAATTCAACATTTCGATATAAATCTAAAAAAAAATTTTTTATCAAACAGTCCATCAAGTACTTTGAAAGTCGGTAAAATTCAATTTATTATCTCGAATCACTCCCACATATTCATTTATGATAAAATTGAATCAACAGGTAAATCAATCTAAAACTAATACTCTATAAAATTAAAAATTGCATAAACAATTTTCAACTTTTTCAATTGTATTTTTATATCTATATCATTGAATAATAAAAATGTTGAATTAAAATTAAATTAATTAAATCAACTTGTGTGAAAATCATAGTTGTGTTTTTAATAAAACTTATAATTACAATACTATCAAGTTGTCATGTACATTAAACAGACAAGTTGATGTAAAAATATTTAAACACGAACAACAAAGTTTAAATATATATTTAATACAAAAACGCGATTGTTGAAGGTGTTTTTAGATATAAAATTTAACGTGCAAAGTTGTTTATTCACAGTGCATATATATAGGTATCTAGGTAAAATAATGTTCTATCAATAAAAGGTCTATTTAAGGCATACATGAAGCTAACACCTTCAACACTGTACAATCAGTCTTGTTCGGTGTCTTCAACAGTTCAGTCTAGGGCTCTTGAAAATATATTTTAAATATATTTTATAATAATTTTTCTCTCATCTCGATAAAACACCTCAAGCAGGAAGGAAGTGATATGACAATGGAGGGTCGTGATCCACTTCAACAAACCAGCCTCTATCAAAGAGCCGGTCTGAGCATTTTTTACTTTTTTTTTAAAACACTCACTTTATATTAATTATTTTAAAAGTGCATCATTCATTTAACCACAGAAAATAGAGGGAAATAATTTTTTTTTAGTATCATGAAAATTACATTTTATTTTAGTTGATAATTGCATTTAAATTTTAGAGATCAGTTGAAGTTTTTCACCCTCATTGACACATTAAATTTATTGGCCGTTAATAAAATGATTATTCTAGTCGTTTGTTTAATCAAATAATTTTTTTTTATTCTTTTTTTTTCTAAGCTGGGATAAATTAATTACAATTCTGCTGTTTTAATTTTTATATAAATTTTTCTTGATTAAAAAAAAACGGTAACGTTATTGGCACCGAGTACGGAGAAATTTACGAGCTACGAAAAAACTTACGGTAAACGCATATCCACAATTGTGTGCGAAGCCCGTAAATGTCTCCGTATTTCTCGTAAATTTCTCCGTATCGGTGCCAATAACGATTTCGTAAAAAAAATATATAGAAACTGTTTGAATAATATTTAAAAAAAAAAAAAAAACAAACAACATAATTAATTATTATTGATTTAAATATAAAAAATAATATTTTTTAATTTTTTTTTTCCATAAATAAATGATAATTTAGAAAGTGAAGATAGTGATGCAGAAGGTGGTCTTGGAAATGTAAGCCGTTTAATAATACGTCCACCAGGTCACAGTGGTAAAGCTAAAAAAGGACATTTATGTTTTGATGCATCATTTGAAACTGGTAATTTAGGACGTGTTGATTTAATATCAGAATATGAATATGATTTATTTATACGACCTGATACATGTAGTCCACGTTTACGTTTATGGTTTAATTTTACTGTTGATAATGTACGAAATGATCAACGTGTTATATTTAATATTGTTAATATATCAAAAATTAAAAATTTATTTAACAATGGAATGACACCAATTGTTAAAAGTACAAGTAAACAAAAATGGCAAAGAATACCACGTAAACAAGTTTATTATTATAAATCACCACAACATCAAAATCATTATGTACTTGGTTTTTCATTTAATTTTGATCGTGAAGATGATGTTTATCAATTTTCATTAACATATCCATATTCATACACAAGATATCTAGGACATTTAGATAATTTATGTACAAAATTAACGACAATTAAACGTGAAACACTTGTATTATCATTATTAAAAAAAAATGTTGAACTAATAACAATTGGATCATCATCATCATCATCAACTAATCCAACTGACCAACAACAACAACAGCAACAAAAAAAAGTTGTTGTTATATTAAGTAGAGTTCATCCAGGTGAATCACCATCATCATATGTTTGTCAAGGACTCATGGATTTTTTAGTCAGTGGACATCCAATTGCACTTGTTCTAAGAAATTATGTTGTATTTAAAATAATACCAATGTTAAATCCTGACGGTGTGTTTCTTGGTAATTACAGGTAATCAAAAATAATGTATATTAATTATTATTAGAATGAAAAATACACGTTAGTTTAATGAATTTATCGAATGAATATTGATAGATCAACATTAATGGGAATGGACTTGAACAGAGCATGGAATAGAATATCAGAGTGGATACATCCAACCCTATTTGCAACGAGAAATTTACTTGAATCACTTGATAAAAATTCAAATACACCCCTTGATTGTGTACTTGATTTACATGCACATACAAATTCAACTGGACTATTTGTTTATGGAAATACTTATGATGATGTTTACAGGTTTAAATTATAAATTTTCATGTATAAATAATTCTCAAATGTTTATAATAATTTATGGAATAAATATTTTAGATATGAACGACATATTGTGCTACCAAAATTATTAGCTCAACATGCTGAAGATTATGATGCTGGTAATACAATGTATAATCAGGATCCTCATAAATCTGGTACAGCAAGACGTTACCTATGTTCAATTTTAAATGAACAAGTTAATTGTTATACAATACAAGTATCAATGTATGGATATTATAAAAAATCAACACCTGGTATATTATTTCCTTATACCGAAGAGAGTTGTATCCTTTTTTTTTTTTTTTCATTATTATTTCAATTTGATTTGATATATTTAAATTAATAAAACAATCAAATGAAGATTATCGAGTTGGTAGAAATCTTGCCCGGGTACTTATGGAGTACTATAAATTGACGGGTTTGATACCCTCAGGACTACCAGACCAGCCATCAAACAAGCGTGGACGACAGTCCAGACA
The DNA here is from genome assembly GCF_014905175.1 of Aphidius gifuensis. Classification (NCBI taxonomy): domain Eukaryota; kingdom Metazoa; phylum Arthropoda; class Insecta; order Hymenoptera; family Braconidae; genus Aphidius; species Aphidius gifuensis. The sequence goes on from NC_057792.1 coordinate 16,358,697, forward strand.
GAGACATCGACAAAACCGGGATCCACGACCCCGGACAGCCAGAACGCCTGCGCCTCTACATCTTGCCAGTATTCACGAGTAATATCATGATTTTGGCCGGGATCCGATCTTTTTTTTTCCTCTCCTCTCTTCATCCCCTTCTCTTATTTTAACATTATATACTGTCTATAGATATGTTGTACATTCAACCCTCTCTTTAACGCCCTTTCATCTTTTTAATATTAATAATAATCCATTTGTTTAATAATAATTTAATTAATTTTTTGTATTATGCTTTTTCTTGTTAAATTTTAATTAATTTATCAATATTTATTTGTTAATAATAGTTCTATTATCATTATATATTTTTAATTAATTAATTGAACGTTTATTTTGTTTGTTTTTTTAGATATTTTGCTGATGATATTGGTGATGTTTCATTAGAGTCACGTTATCGTTCAATGAGCGGTACAAGAATGAACAATATTTGTGATAATTTATTTGGCATGATAAATGATAAAAATACAAGCCACAGGTATCGTAGCCCTGGGGCAATTGTTGATACAACAAAAAAAAATTTAAATGGAACAATTGATGTAAGACATGAACCAAGACTTGCAATTATTGATTTTAATCAATTGACACGTGGTGGTATTGATATTGCAACTAGTAAAAATCGTGCTAAAATACCAAAAAAATCATCAGATTGTTTTGCAAAATTTAAGAGATAAACATCATATATTTTTTTATAATAAAAATAAAAGAATTTTTCATTAATTAATATATAAAAATTATTCAAAGTAAATATTGATACTTTTTTTGTTTTTTTGTATATATAAAATTATTGATAAAAAAAAAATTCATTATATTTATTAATTAATGAATTTATATAGAAAAAAAAAAATAAAAAAAAGCGCCACGCCTTAAAGCCGGATGCTAATACCGTGGATGAACCTGTCCCGGCAAAATATACCCCACTAATTCAACCCACCCCTCTAACAAACAATTTGCAATGCACTTTACAATTAATTATTTCTCAACAAAAAAAATCTACTATTAAATTTTATATAAACTTTTATTTATACCTTTAAACTTTTATAACATAAAAATAAAAAAATAAATAAATATATAAAATATAACAACAATGCAAATTATTAAAAATTAAATATAAAAGAAAAAATAATTTATGTAATAATTGTAAAGAAAAAAAAATAATAAAAACTCATACCTGATATTTGAAATATATGAACTCCACGTGGGTGTGTAAATCAGCCAAATAATTTACACCTGTTCCAAGAGGGTCTCTTATCAGTCAATCAATCCCTCGTCGAAAATTTTATACAAATGTTGACGTTGGTCGCGGGTTAATACAATATATCAACACCCACGAATATAAATAAATTCAACCCTTTTAATAACAAGGCTTTTTAAACGAAAAAAAAAATGAAAAAACAAAATTCTCCCTTCTTCCCAATCTTTGTGTTTATAAAATATACACAACTCTAAATAATTTTAATATACAAAATAAAATTAATTAATCAAAAAAAAAACCAAAAATAATAATTAAGCATTACTCTCGTTAATTTTTATTCAAGAAATAAAATATATCAGCTACAATAAATAGCTTGAAAAAAAACCCCTACAATTCATTCAAGTATTTTTTTTTATTTATTCAATCTTATATTCTCTCCTTGAAAATTATTATCAAACCCAAATAGAGTAACAACAAAAACTAATTGAAATAAAAAATAAATAAAAGTAAAATATTTACTATAATATTGGATTATAAATTAATAATTAAAAATTATTATTTTTTTAAATAACCAACACGAATTTATATAAAAAATTTGAATGTAATCAAAAATTGAACTAAACGTAAATAAATGAAACTAGCGAAAGAAGGGAGCAGACAAACGGCCAGTAGCTTCTACCCCTGTACTCGACGGAACTGAGGTGGTTTGTCTGGGCACAGAGTTGCTGCTGCTGCTGCTGATATTTCTCACCCCGTTTACAGTGGGTGGTTGACTTTTTTTTTTTTTTCCCCACACCCTTACAACCCTATAACGTCAAACCAATTCCCCTCATACTCCTAGAATAAAAAAATAGTAAAAAAAACTATTTTGATTTTGTTCATTGCATTGAGAGAAAGAGGCGAGGCGAGGAGGTGGTGGATGAGGATGAGGATGATGTTGGGAAAATCGTTGAACGTGGTGCCCTCTGTATCATTCAAGAGATGCACACAAGTATTGCTTCATGTGCTTTTCCTCTTTGCTCTGTTTTTACTCTTCCCTCTTGATATACTAAATCGTCGTTCTCTTCATTTTACCCCTTTCCATGTACTATGTGCATTTCTACTACAACTACAACTACTACTAGTACTATTACTACTAGTGTGCCCTTGTTAACTATAGGAATATCACCACCACCAACATCAGCCAACGACCACGACGACGACGAGGATGATCATCATCATAATGACGATGATGATGATGACGATGGGGATGAAGAGGGTGCTGGAGAATTGCGTGCGACGGGGTTGGACAAAAACAGGGCGGTGGTCGTTGAACCAACTGATCTATCTGCGTGAATATGTTGCGCTAGAAATTTCAACTTCACTCACACCCTCAATTGTTAACTATATATAATTTTTCTATACACTACCTCAATTTCGTATTTTCTTTTTTTTTTTTTTTTTGGATGGTTTTTTTTTCATTTTATTTTCTTGTAGAGCTCTTTCTTACACTCTTTTGCTCTCTTGATTTTTGTTTTTATTTTTTAACCATTTTTTATCACCCTTGTGTGGTACTTAAACTTCAAATTCAAGTTTTTTTTCTTTTTCTTTTATAGTCAGGAGAAAAAAAAAATTTCAATGAATTTTTAAAGCTTTGAAATTATTTATTTTGTTATCGTTTTAATACTTTACGTTTTGGGGATGTTTTTTATTTTTTTTTTTATTTGAAAATATGTAATTAGAAAAGCAGTTTGAAATGGTAATGTGGAAAATGTATGATTTTAAATTCATGGGAAATTTTTTAAAGGAAAAATTTGAAAATTGGATGGAAAATAAATTTTGTTTGAAATTATTTATGGCAATTTATGATAAATCATGGAATTTTATTGATAAATGTAAATTTTCTTTGCGGAAAAATTTGTAAAAAAATAGAGACACCTGCATGTGATAAGAGCGTATAAATTTTTTATACGCTAAAAGAAGAAAATACTTTTTATATATATTTAAGTTTATTAAGTTTATAGTTTTTTAAATTGCCAACTGAAATTAATTTTCCATCATGATACTTTGAATGTTTAATTGTAATTTACATTTTCCCATTGTTTTTTTTTTTTTTCGAGAGATTTATCTCGTCAATAGAGGTCTAGCCGACGCCTTTTTAAAATCAACATGGCTAACCGATCATTGTCGAATAGACCCGAAATAACTCGAAAATATACGAGAAATTTACGGAGAAAAAAAAAAAATAACTCACATGTTACGTATACACTGAATAAATTTATAAAAATCAGTCTGAAAAATATAGAATGTTTGAAACCAAAGTATCAAAAATTTTAACTGGCTGGTAGGTACGTAATTATACAATTAACATTGTGAAATAAAATTTATATCAACCATAAATATAAACATATTTTAATTCATCAAATAAAACTTAATAATAATTAACATAACCTCAATTACTGTCCTCATCAAGTTTAGTAATTTTCAATTAAAAAAAAACAACATAATTAAATTAATATAAATCAAGTTAAAACTTAAATATTAATGACTGGTAATTAATTATTTCTAGGGCAATAATATCAGTTGCTGGAATATCATTTTTTATCTGGTCAAAAAGCCAAGTGGATCGTCAACGTTACCAAGAAATGGTAAAACGTCGTGAAGAATCGAGAAGAAAATCATTGGAATAAAATTAAATAAATATACTAAAAATAATAAATAAAAAAAAACAACAATAAACATTCTATTTAAATTGAAAATATCAACAAATAAATAATCATGGCTGGTCTTCAACTGGATGAATCAAAGATGAAAATGATGCAAGATTTAGAGATAGAAATGATGTCTGATATGTATAACAAAATGACTCAAGCATGTCATAAAAAATGTATCCTTCCAAAATACTCAGAGCCAGATTTAGGAAAAGGTGAATCTGTTTGTTTGGATCGTTGTGTTTCAAAATATCTTGATATTCATGAAAGGATTGGTAAAAAATTAACCCAAATATCAATGAATGAACAGCAAAAAGCTGAAAATCCAGCATCTTAACAACATTTTCATTTAAATTATTTAGATTAATTAAAATTTTTCCATATGCATTTAATTAATTTCTAAAAATTTAAACAAATAATTTGCGTTGAAAATTTAAAATAAATAGTTGATGTATAATTATTCTGAATTATTATTAATAAAATGATGTAAAAAAAATAATAAATATCTGGGATTCAAAATAATCTTTTAACCTTGTTATTATTTAATTAATTTATTAATGAAACAGGCTGATTGATTTATATAACAACTGATGCAATTACAACAAAAACTAACAGAAATTTAATTTAATTATCTAGGCACTTATTGTAAAAATTAAGCAAATAAATATAAAACAATTCACTCATGAAAAAAAAAAAAAACTATAATGATTATTAATTATAATTAATTACTTTGAGTAAAAAAAATTGAATAATTTTCCACAAGACTACATAATAATCACAAACTAGGCCAAAAATTTTATACAATTTTTTTTTTTTTCTTATAAAAATTACCATAAATTTTGTAGTATTTTGAAAAAATAATTTTCATCATTCAATTTCACAATTACTATTCTTTTTGTATTACGTTAAAATTATAGAGACAAATTTTAATATTCGTTTAAAATGATTTAATTTATATCAAATCATCTAATAAATTGTTATTTATTTATTTTTTTTTGTTTAAACAAGTCATGATATTGTTCTTAATTTTTTTTTTTACTTCAAAACAAAATTGTTTGATGAGAAAAAAAAAAGAAAATGATATTGTACAGATAATAATTATCTTCAATCAAAATTATTAATTGTGGCACTTGCTGATTTAGCTAAATCTACTAATAATTACGATAATTATTTTTTATCATCTTTTTTTGTTTTAGTTGTTGGAGTTGTTGCTGCTGTTGTTGTTTGTGCAAGAATAATTGTATGTTGTCCACCACCAACAACTCTTACAACTGTTTTGCCCTCAAGTTGCTTACCTTTTATTAAAACTGGTGTATCAACATCATCCTCTTCACCAGTTCCCAATGAACCACTGCTACCCATTCCCCAGGCAAATAATTGACCTTGAAAAAATAGTTAAACAAGTTAATTAATATTAATTTTAAATCAATCATTAATATACTGATCAAGTATATAATTTAAACAAACCTGATTCAGTAACAGCAAATGATTGAGCACTACCAGCAGCAACATCATTAATTTTTTGTTTATCAATTTCAACCCTTGTTAATTCAGTAACATCTGAACAATCTTTACCAAGACCAAGTCTACCATATTCTTTACGTCCTAATACAAATACTTGTCCATCATTATCAAGTGCAATTGTATGATGTTGTCCACTACTAATGACATTCCAATCTTTACCATTAAATGTCTTTGATATTTTTGGATGATAATAAGCAATTGGATCTGATAAACCTAAATGAAATAATTAATAAATAATTACATAACCATCAACATAATAATAATATAGTAATAAATAATAATAAATATGTAAAATATATTTACCAATTTGATGATAATTGTTTAATCCAAATACATAAATATCACCTTTATTATATTCTCTTGCAAATGTACAATATTGTCCAGCCCAAATATTACTAAATTGTAATTTTTTATTAATTTTAAATTCAACTAAATTTGGATTTAATAAGTGATCAATTCCATGACGATTATGTCGATCAGCAGTACGTGATGCAACACGTCCTAATTGTCCTTGTTCACCACAACCACATGTATAAACATGTCCATTTTCAGATAACATAACTAAATGATCAGCACCAGATGATATTTTAATTATTTTAATTGTTGATAATAATTCAATTGGTAAACGTTCATTTCCTTTTGGTGTTAATCCCATTGTACCATGTGAATCTCTAAATGAACCCCATGCAAATACTCTTCCATCTTCTAATAATGCAGCACTATGTGAATCACCAGCAGTAATTTGTATTGCTTTACCATCAAGTTTAACTGGTCCTGGTATTGTTTCTGATCCTTCTTCTTTTGATGTATCTCTACCAAGTGCACCCTCATCATTACAGCCAAATGTTATAACATTGCCTGTTTTAGTTAAACAAACATTGTGCATACCACCAGCAGCAATTGCAACGATATCAGTGTAATTTGGTATCACTGCAAAACGTGTTTTTTCAAGTACATCCTCACCAAGACCAAGTTGACCAACGTCACTTTGGCCAACAGCAAGTACAACACCTCCAGTTAATACATTTCGTAAATCTGGTTTTTCAATTAATCCTGTTAATGTAAAAAATGTATTTAAGTTTGATTTAATTGATGATTCAACAACTGGAATTCATTTATACCTATAAAATCATCAGTATCATTGTTGATTTGTTGGATATTTATTGAGGAATTTGAACCAGCTATTTGGATAACATTGGGAATTAATTATTGAACATTTGGATTATTTATTTGCTTGGTAAAATATTATTATTTGAACAACCATTTGTTACTTGTTGTTGTGGTGGTGTTGGTGGTGATGGTGGTGGTGGTTGGGAATTTTCAATAATATTTGAGGAATTGAGAGGAGTGTCTGGAAGTAATCTTTGATATATGATGATGATAAATTTGAGTAAATTAATTTTAAATGTCAATTATTACCTGTCTTTTTCTTTGATGCAGCAGGAGCAGCAACAACAACAACTTTTTCTTCAACATTTTCTTTAACTTTCTTAGACTGTTTTGCTGGTTTGGATTTTTCTACAACAATTTCTTCCTCTTTTGGAGCTGGACGTTTTACACCTTTTTTTGGTGGCACTGAAATATAAAATTATTATTTTTTTAGGTTAATAATTTATAAATATTGTTTTATTTATGTTTTAATTAATATCTAATTTTATGTTTTATTAAAATTTAAATATTCAAGATGATTGAGATTTTATTTATTACAACAACTACGTACTTTTTATGTTTTTTATTTATAAATAATTTAACAAAAATAATTAGACACAACAATAATTCCTTGGCGCCAAAAGTTCCGGCTGTTGCTTTCACACACAGGTACACACACACACAGCTTTATTTTTTTTTTTATATTTTTTTTTTTCAGTTATGACGGTTTGAGAAAAAAAAAATTAAAAACACATGTTTCCGGTATTGTAATTAAACAATTAATTCCCAAAAAAATAATAAATTACATATTGAGTAAATACAAAATAAAAATAGCAGCTTGAATTAATTTTTTATTATTATTTATGTCAATAAACAATAAATAAATAAATGAATTTAAAAAAAAAATAAACTTGACGGATCAAATTTAATTTATCAACAGTTGGTACTATTTTTTGTTTACACCAACAAGATCAATATTTTTATTATTATTTTGTTGTATTGTTATTAAAAAATTAATTTCCCTTCAAAAGTTAATAATTATTTATAAATAAACAATATATGTATATTTTTTTTACGTTTCAATTAAATGTTGTTTTTTAAAAAGTGAGTAAAAAAATAAAAAAATAATATTAAAAAACACAAACAAATAATAATACAAGGTTATAAATTTAAATGTTATTATTTTGTTGTTTTAGATAATATTAATTAAACAATAATTAAAATTCAAAAATGAGCGAAGATTCAAGTCAAGTTATTAAAAAATGGATTCATGCTGTAACACAAAAAAAATTGGATGGCATAAATGAAGAAATAAATGTAAATATTTACCAACAATAATTATAAAAATTACATTTATAAATTGTCTAATTAATTAATTGTATTTTTAGGATTATATAATTGATTATACACTGGAAAATCATAAAAAACTATTATTAAATTTACTAGTTAATATCTGTCAAATAAGTGGAAATATAAACAACGATGAAAGCCATAAGTACCTACAAATATATAACTTGACAAAATCAATTTGTTCTAAATTAACAATAATCCATAACACTGATAAATATTTTTCTTCAATATATTATATTGTTAAGAAATTATTAGAAAGAAAATTATTTAATGAAGCCAAAGTATTGTCAAGAAAATTCATATCAGAAGGTACGTATTTTCATGCACAATCACCGGAACCATCATCAGCATACGTACAGTTTGATTCCATATGGAAAAAGGAATTAAAAAGCTATTTGTTATCATTGTCAGAGAGACAAATTGAAGATGATATTGATGAGCTAATATCATACATTTCCCTGCAAATAAATTATAAAAGTTTGATGAATTTTGATAGCTCAAATTATTTGCTAAGTGATGTAAATGAATACATACGTTTATTGAGTGATAAACAATTGAATAAAAAATTTATAGATAGTATAAAAAAAAAACTAATTATTGATGAATTAAAAAAGTATAAATTAACACTTGGAGTTAAGTATAAATATCATACATTTGATTTAATACTTCACATGATACATAAAGTATTATTTCCAATTTGTCATGATGAGTTACCATCATCATCATTGATTGACAAATTATTTGATAACTTTGAAGCTTGTATTATAATTGACAATAGCTTATATGAACTTTATAAATTATTTCGTTCAATATGTGAAATATTTATCAAAAAAATTGATGAATTAACAGAAAATGTTGTGTTAAAAATAAATAATTTAACTAAAAGCATAAAAAAAATGATAATGAGCTTTAAAAAAAATAATCAAACTGATTTAGCTGATAATACACTTAAAGTATTAACATCAAATATTAATTACATGATGGCTGATATGGTGTCATATTGGTCACGTTATCGTACAATATTAATGTCATCAAATATTTATTTATCAATATCAAAATTTGAATTACAATTATCAGATATAAATAAAATGATAAAAATAAATCATTGTACCTGTAAAAAGGATGCTTGTCGTGTTGAAAAAAATATTGAATGTAGTATTAAAGAATCATCAAGAATGTTGGTAATGTTAATGCATTTATGGTCACATGAAAATATGAAAAATATAACTCGTGAAATGGTTGATATATGTTATTTAATGGCAAATAATTCAATTGAATTAATTAAATATTTACAAGATATGAATTGCCAAAATTGGATTGTACTATGGAAAAATTGTGGCTTGGGTATTTATAATTTTTCAACGTATTTAGAAAAAAGTTACTATGATGATTGCTGTAATTTTTATTCTTTACTATGTACATCATTAATTAAATTCAATGCATTAACACGTGATTTATCATTTTTTACAATTATCAATGAGCTACCATTGTCATTGATTATTGATCGTTTAACACGTGCACATTATAAGAATGAAAAATATCGTGAAGCCATGATTACATCAGCAGTCAATATATTTTTGTATCATGATGATATTAATTTCCAAGGCTATCGTATATGGCTTAATATAAAATATAAATATGCAAATGTTAAAAATACATCTGTCATTGATTGTCTTAAAACATATAAATCAAGTATTGAAGAATTCATTGATTTACCAATAACACTTGATGAAGAAAAAATTAATAGTATTAATTATTATGAAATTAAAATACTGCAAGATGGTATTATTAATTTTTCACCATTAATTATTAAAATACTTGATGATATGGAGACAATTGATCAATTTAAATATGTCAATTGTGTTAATTATCTTGGTGGACATTTAATGAAATTTCCAGTTCATACAAAAATGAAAAAACACATTGATAAATCATTGAAATATTTTAATAATAAATTAGCATTATCTAATGAAGATAAATTATTAAAATGTAATATTAAATTTTATCAATTTAATGAAGAACTTGCTGCAATACAAAATAATATTAATAATGAAATTAAAAGTTTGAATCTTCAAAGTATTAAAATTTACTCAACAAAATATGATGATGAAAATGGTGGTAATGATAATAGTACTGATGCTATATTAAATAATCTTGATATTGATACATCAAGTACATTATTTGACAAGTTAAAAAAAATATGGAAATATTGGTATGATTACTTTCATGATAGTGAAAATGATATATCAAAAGTTGATAAAACAATATTAAATATAACATTAAAAAACATAATAACAGCTGGTGAATTTTGTCGTTTTCATCATTATCAAAATTTAGAAATTGATTTTTGGAAATTAGCATATAATTTAGCAACAAAATTAAACAACAATATTGATATTATTTATATTGTTGGTAGAAGTATATCATCAAATAATATTCAAACAAAATGGATAGACAAGTGTGAAAATATAATAAAAATTAATTATAATAGCTTAAATAGTATTATTGAGTGTAATGCTATTGAAACAATTGCAATATTTAAATTGAGTTTAGCTGAGTATTATTATAAAACAGAACGTTATAATATTGCTGATAAATTATTTAATGAAGCAGCTGAATTACCAGGTGTTGATTTTAATAAATATCTTGGTGTTTATTTGTATAGTTTAGATATATCAATGTCATATCGTTTATTTGATATTGAAAAAAATAATGATACACAAAATAATTATCTACGTTTAATTATTAAAAGTATTTATGCTGGTGCAACAATATGGATTGATAATTTCGATAACAAAAATTGGACACGTAGACAATTGTATTTTGAATTTGATTGTTTATTCACGTATCTATCACATGTTACAATGAGAATGTTAAATTTAACAACTGAATATGAAATTAAAACAAATTTAGTATTACGATTATCAACACCACAAAAATTAGCAACGTCATTACGTACTGTTGAACTAATTAAAAATTTATGTTTCATTGATTTGGAAGTTGAAAATATTGATGATTGCCAAATCAAATTACAACTGATTGAACGTATATTGAAAATTGAAAATTTTCATGATAATATTAGCAGCAATAATAACAACAATTATAATAATTATTGGTATGATGAAAAAATTAATAATAATTGTAAAAATAATTATTTTATTGAGCCATCACGTGATTTACCAAAAAATGATACATCACCAATTTTGAGAAAAAAATTATTTACACTACCAGAATTTATAAAACATGATAAGCATTGTCAATGTTTTAAATGTACAAATGTGTATTATAAATTTTTAGTATTTTCAACGACTTATATTCATGCAAAATTATATGCACTACAAAATGAATATAATTATTCGTTAATATTTTATACTGGTGGTTTAAATTTGATTCGTAAGTTAATAGATTTTACAAACAAAAATACAAGCTATGAATATTTCAATGTAATTGAAGTTGTATATTTTTTATTGGATTATTCAAAGTTACTTGAAAAAATTAATCCGGGTAATGATAACTCGTATGACATTGCTCGACAAGGATATTTACTTTGTGAGAAATATAAATTTCAATGTCATCCAGTTTGGATTGCTATTAATAATTGGCTGTATGAATTAAAATATGTTAAAGTATTATCATTGAATGATGATAATAGCATGATAAATATTGTTGATATTGAAAGTTCGAAATTAACACTTGATGTTGTTGATGAAACTAATGATAAAGAATATTATATGACACCACAAAAAAATATTGGTAATTTATTAGCAGCTGGAAGAACAATTAATTTACGTGGTAAAAGACCAGTTCCAATATTGACATTGTCTAAAGTTAATTCAATTGAAATATCATCTGATGATGATGATGATATTATTGATAAAATAGATAATCTTAAATTGGAAAAGAAAAAAATTAATAGACCAATACGTAGAAAATTTTCCGAATCCGAATTTATTGATGATAAAATTTCGAAAGAAAAAAATACAGTTACCAAGTCAATAAATAAAAATAAAAAAACAAGTAATATTCAAACAAATAAAATATTCAATGATGATAGTAGTGAAAATGATTTCGATTTTCCAATAAATGAACAATTGGAAAAAGAAAAAAATAAAATTATTCCACCATTACCATCAAGAGTTTTAAAGTCAAATACATTACAAGTTTTATCATCATCATCGTCATCAAGTACATCAGATAAAGTACAAAATATATCATCAAATTATGATACATCACTTGAAGGTTTAATTGATGAAGCAACGGGTATTTTAATAAAAATTAAATTCCCTGATGATGATTCGAAAGAATTAGTTAGTAATAAATTAATTAATTTACGTGCTAGAGATTCAACAAAGAAACCAGCTAAACTTCGACATGTTGAGGCATTACTAATGATTTTGCAAAATGATATAAATAATGTAACAAATAATAATCGTAGTTCAAGAAAAAGTAAAGCTCCTGAAGTTGAATCATTGATTCATAAATTAAAAGAAATTATTGAAAATAGTAAATCAATTGGATCCAGCATTGTTACTGAAAAGCCAACACAATTAAATGACAAAATTGAATCAATTACAGTTAGAAGAGATAAAAAAACAAGTGAATCATCAGTCAGCATTGAATCACTTACAGATAATATTGAAAAAATGTCAATTAAATCAAATAAAAATTCAAAAATATTAGCTGATTCACGTGAGTCTGTTGGTACCATGGCTAGTGATGATGAAGTTGTTGAATCTTCTATCATTGAACCAAGACGTTCAAGAAGGCTTTTAAAAAAATCAAATAAATAATATATATATACAATAAAGTTCCACTTGATAATATTAATAAATTAAAGGAAAACATTGTACATATGTCATTTAAAATTATTTTTATTTTTTGTATTCCAAGTAAATAAATATTTTTTGTATTAATAATATTGTCAATATTTGAAAGTATAATTTATTTATTTAAATACCTAAATTCTTGAGAAATTAATTTTGATGTTGCTATAAAAAAAAATGGCTAAGGAATGAATGAAGCTCACCAGTTAATTTTTAAACGATTAATTTAGCCAAAGAAATTAACTGGTAAGTCTCATCCTTTCCTTAGCCATTCGTCAATAGCTTTTTATTTATTTATAAGAATTTACATACGAAAAATAAAAGAGGAATTTTTTTCCAAAAAAATCCGGAGAAAATCCCAGAAAACTTCAAAATAATATCTCCGAAAGTCTCAATTGCATAGAAAATCCGGAGGAATCCGGAGACGATCCAGAGAAATCCGGAGAAATTATTTCTACCAAGGTGATCATTGTGGATGAAACAACCATACAATGTCAATAAGAATGATTCAATTGTCGATAACTAAAATATATAAATTAAATTAATTACTTTAAATTTTTATTAAAAATAATAACTTTGCTTGGCCAAAAATAAATAATTGCGCAATACTAAAAGTATTAACATCAAATATTAATTACATGATGGCTGATATGGTATCATATTGGTCACGTTATCGTACAATATTAATGTCTTCAAATATTTACTTATCAATATCAAAATTTGAATTGCAATTATCAGATATAAATAAAATGATAAAAATAAATCATTGTACCTGTAAAAAGGATGCTTGTCGTGTTGAAAAAAATATTGAATGTAATATAACACGTGAAATGATTTAAAAATATATTAGCTGATTCACGTGAGTCTTTTGATGATATGGCTAGTGATGACTGATGATTGATTTTTTTAAAAGTCTAATTCTTAAACGTCGTGGTTCAATAACAGATGATTCCACAATTATTCATCATAACTAGCCATGTCATCAAAAGACTCACGTGAATCATTGATTAATAAATTAAAAGAAATTATCCAATATTTTTTAGTAATTGATCTTGTCTTCGAGTACTAGATGTACACAAAGACAAGATTAATTATTAAAAAATATTTTTATATTATATTATATTGTTAAAAAACTATTGGAAAAAAAATTATTCAATGAAGCTGAAGTATTGTCAACAAAATTCATATCAAAAGGTACTTATTTTCATGAACAATCACCAAAACCATCATCAGCATACGCACAATTTGATTCAATCCAATTTTATCCAATATTTTTTAATAATTGATCTTGTCTTCGAGTTAAATTACGACAACCACGACAATATAATAATTTTTATATTTTAATAATTTAATAATTTTAAAAAACAACAAAAATTTTTACCAGTTATGTTTTGTACCTATATAATTAATTCTTAATATTTCTAAATTTTTTAATTTTGAAAGTTTAAATAGTCTAGTGTCAGTGGCGTTTTTACAATTACTGATATCAATAATCTGGAGCAATCTCGGAGAAATCCGGAGTAATCCGGAGCAATCTCGGAGAAATCAGGAATAATACGGGCAAAAAATAATAGACGGTGCTTCGAAGTGTGACTCAAAAAATACCTCTTTTTCTGTTCTATACTCCTGATAAAAAATGATTTTTTTTTTTTTTTCAAAAAGGACCACCCAGCAAACAATTACGTCGAATACTTCTTCGGTCATCCTATGTTCCTGATACAAATCGGTAAAATATAACAATATCAGGCTATCAGAAAATTGTAGAAGTTAGTTTGAAGATTTTACTTATTATTTATCAGGAATATAGAATGCTAAAGGAGGTATTATTGAATTTTTCAAATACTAATTTAACATTAAAATAAGTTCACGTAATAATGAAAATAATAATATTAATAATCAATTTATTTGAAAATATTTCAACGGGGTTTTAATTGTAATTATATGAAGAAAAAAAAAAAGAAAACAAATCCAATGTGAATATTAATCCTGTCCATTTTTATTCTTCTCTTTTTTGCTGTCTATTTATTAAATAAGTCAACAATTGATAAATAAAATAATTTTAGAAAACAAAAAATAAAAAATTATTTTTTTATTTTTGTAGTATCAATTTTTATATACATTTATTGTTGATGAAAATATTACTTATTTTTGAACGCAATTATTTACATGTTAATTTTATTTTGAAATTCTCTTTTTTTTTCCTTTTGTACCTAAGCACATGTTATAAAATTAATCACTTAGTTAAAGTATTTGTATTTTTTTTTTATATTTAATACAAAGTCTCATAGTTTTAAATTGATACTTATTATCACACGTTTATTTGTTTATTTTTATTAATTTGTGCTTATCAAAAATTAGAAAAATAATTATTCTAAATTAATATATCTTGGCAACACTTGTGATGGCTGATTTATCTCGTTTTTTTTCTTTCAAAAATAAAAAACAAAAGTACATTTTATAGTATAGTTATACTAAAATTCTCAATTAATTTTAACATAAAATTGAAATCAATGGCATTTATAATACCATAATTAATTTCTTTTTTTTTTTTTTTTTATCTCCAAACAATTAGGAAGACAATTCGAGCAAGAGTAAAAAAAAAAAAAAAACCATCGAACTATCCAAACAGCCATTTTTTGGAATTTATTATTTAAATAACAACTTAATTTATTAATTAATAATAAAAACAATATAATGATAACTTGTTTTGTTTTTTAACTGAAATAACAAAACGAATTTTAAATTGAAACTTTTGTAATTAGATGATGATTAATTTATATTTAATACAAACTTAATCATGAAAAAAAGATAAGTTACTTTACCCTGTAATTTATCAAAAAACAATATAAAAAAAAAAAGCAACAAATGGAAATGGAAAGAAAAAAAAATAAATAAAAAGAAACAACTTATAGTATAATATAATCAAATTAATAATAATAATAATAAATAATAATCACAGTCTCTAAAGATTAGCATAATCAAAATTTTCCGTATTTGATGGATCAACAAAATTATCAATAACTTCTAGTCCAGGTGTTGTTAATCCAATTAAATTATTTTCTTCTTGTGTAGTAGCAAGTTCCATGAGTGCAAGTGCACCCATCCAAGTTTGATTATCTTTTGATTTTTTAACAAATGGCATTTTTTCTTGTTCATTTTTATTGACATTTGTCTTAATTTTTTTATTATCATCTTTATTTATTAAATTACTACTACTACCAGCTAACATTAAAACCGTTGGTCTTGTTTCATTATCACGTATTACTGTATTTCTAGATAATTTCTCTATTTTATTATTATTATTATTTATATTAATATCAATATTATTTGTAGAGTTAAAATTTGTTGTAATATTTGTCGGTGGATTCCAGTCTTTATCATCAATAATTGGTTCAAGTGGAATACGATGATCATTGTAATCATTATTTTGATAATAATTATCCCAAGTTAATTTATTTGTTGATGAATCATTTATTTTTGATGATGATTGTTGTTGTTGTTGTTGTAATTGAGATTGATATGGTATTTGTATTGGCAATGATGACGAAGACGATAATGAAGATGTTGATGATGATGATGGTAGTGGTAAAGGTGGTGGTGGAGGTGGTGGTGAATTTTCAATATTAACATCATCATCATTATTAACAATACCATATGCATCATTTAAATTTCTCATTGGCGAATTCCATCTTTGCATATAATTAATATGTAATTGTTGTTCATCAGTTTGTTTATCAGAACCAAAATTATTATTATGACTATTATTTTTAGTACAATCCCAACGTAATGGTTTAGCAAGTTGTTGTTCAAGACATGCTTCTCTTAGCCATCTTTTTTTTGGTTGTAATCTATCAAGTGGTCTACGTACTGGTGTTACTGGTAATTTAATATTAACTGATGCTGTTGGCTCTTCATCTTCTGAATGATTTATTATTCTACATGTATCTGTTGGATCTTCATCATCTTGTGATTCTTCTTGTGAATCTTCTTGACTATCCTCTTGGCTATCTTCTTGACTATCTTGACTTTCACAATAATGCTGTTCATTTGATGTTTCATGAGTATTTACTTGGCCATTTGTTCCATCCATCATTAAACCTTTTCGTGATTTAGCACGTTTATGATCATTTGTTTTCCATGGCTTTTTTTTTTTATCTTTACCAGTTGGTGTACGTTCTTCACGTTCACGTGCTAATTTATAACGTTCAAGCCAACGTAATACTTCATTTGGTATTTCTGCATTACCAGGTAATGGCTTAAGTACAAAATTATCTGAGCGTGCTAAATTTGCATATGGATGATCTGGACAATGTCGATTTGCATGAGTGAAACGTATATCACAACCTTCAGCTGTACATACAAATGGTTTTTCACCAGTATGTAAACGTTGATGAGTTTTTAATTGTCCTGATTGGGTAAATGCTTTTATGCAACCTGGATAATCACATGGATATGGCCGTTCACCTAAAACAACATTTAAAATCAAGTGCATTAGTCAATCAATCATTTTTAAAAACAATACATTTAATTTAAACAATCTGATAAAAAATTTTATCAACAACAATTATCTATAATAAAAATAACAATGAGTGTCAATGTTATTTAATAACTCAATGACATTTATCTCATAATATTTTGATGAATAATAACATTATTTTAATCTATTTTTATCAATTTATATATTTAATAATAAATATTTATTTAGAACAATTGAGAATGTTTTTATATATTTAGTATTCTTGAAATAATTAATTTAATTTTACTTGAATAATAATGATTATTTAAAAATAAGTTCAAAATTTTTAATAGATTATTTATCTTTTTTATATTTGACATTGATATTTTTCTATTTTTACAAGAAATTTACTAATTTTGAGCTATTAATTTAATTCAACAAATTAATGATTAATTTTTATAAATAGGCAAATAAAAATAGACATTAACTAATAGTCATTATTTTTTTCAACATAAAAAAATTAAAAAACAAATTAATAATTTGTATATTTTATTTTTTCTAAATTATCAATTTGTTATTTAATAATTTAAATATATATTTCTCAGTTTTTTAAGAGAGACGCTTGTTAATAATTATTATCATCATGACTATCAAAATTCAACAAGTTATCTTTATTGCTTCCTCAAAAATTAACTGCTTTTTTTATATGAAAAAAAAATATATTCTTTAAATTTATTTTTATTCTGTCTACCATTAGTAACTGTTAGCATCCATATCCTTGAAAGGTAAAGGTCCAGATGCAACAGGGTAAAATAACCAAAACCCAAACACACCCTCTCTCTCTCTCTTTCTCTCTCTATCTCTCATTCTTTTTTTTTTTTATATCCATCCCTTGTCTAACAAACACAAAATTTATTTATTCCCAACAAAGAAAATAGAGAGTCTAAAAAACATTACATCTCTTCTATTTTCTCTGGGTTAAAAAAAAATTATTATTTATAATAAATAAATAAATAAATAATTATATTTAAATTAATAAATAATTGACTATTATTATCTTCTATAATATTAATAATAATAATAATGAATTATTTTTTAAAACTGGTTAATTTTTCTTGGTAATTTACTTGTCTCTCTCTTTCTGTGTTTAAATGCCAGTACTTTAAATTTTTAAATGTCTTAAAAAATAATAATAATAATAAATATAATTACCAGTATGTGTGCGTAAATGTGCTTGTAAACTTTTTTCTCTAGGAAATACTCTATTACAAAATGTGCATTTAATGCTACTTGGTGATGTACTACCCTGTTCCATAAGATTTGTTAATGCATCAGCACGAGGTCTGCCTCTTCTATGTGATTCAGATCCACCAGATCTATTATTACATTTATCAATGTCCATTCTGGCATTATTATTATCCTCACGATTTTCTGGACTTGAACAAGAACTCTCTGGACTCAAATTAATATTTCTAGCTTCTTCACCCCAATTCCAAGGATATATTTTTGTATCAGACATTGGTGGACTCCTGGAGCATCTTTCATCATGTCTATTGTCTCCTCTATTTGGTGTTCTCACTTCCATTTTAAATGTCAATTGTTATTTAATTTTTATCAAACAACAATACCATTCTATTCTATTTTTTTTTTGGTCAAACACTTAATTATTTATTTATTTAACTAAACACCACAATTGTTGTTATTATTATTATTATTATTTGTTTTTTATTTTTTTTTTTGCTTTGTTTTTGTTTATGATTATTATTTTTTAACACAGCACTTATGTTTGTTTATTTATTTAAATTATAATCAATATTTTATGAGATAAATTGTTAATAATTATTATGACTTTATTGATGAGTAATTAGTTTATATATAAATATATGTTTTAAATGGACAACTGACGTGTGTGTAACTGAATTGTAAGTTGTAACTGATTCAACCGCCAAAAAATAACGACGCCGACAAGCTGCCGATTATTATAATGGTCATATATATAATATACAATAATATATATACACACACGTCACACTATTAAACAATTCACGCATGGAGAATATGCCGGTTCGATTATGTATAGTCATTCACTAAATTTTTAATTTGATATCACACACAGACACAATAAAAAAATAATAAATATTATTCAATTATGATTTTTTTTTTTTAAATAGTAGGTAATATAAAAAAAAAATAAACAAATATGTATTTATTTTATCTAATGAATATTGTTGATAATATTATTTAGATATATTATTTTTTTACTTGATAAATCATCAATCATTGTCATATTATTTAATCTTAAAAAAAATAATACATATACATTTTAATAACAATAATAATAATGATAATGTATATTGATAAATTTTTAAGAATGACAATAGTGGAAAAAATATATGGAAAATTAGAAAAAAAAATAAAAAAAAAAAAAACAATTCAATGGAATATTTTTCTTTTGTGTATATTATGTTGCGCAGGTGATTTTAGCCTACACACATACTACTAAAGAAAAAGAGAAAGAGAGACAAGAGAGTGACTACTAATGCTTTTGAGAGAGAAAAAGAGTTTTTTAGTTGTTATTTCTTGCGGGAGAGTGCACTTGGTGTATATCCGGAAGTCGGATGGTGAAAGATTGCCTTAATAAGCGGCAATGGAAAGACACCTTAACACAATTTAAATTTTACAAAATCTATATATATCTTTTTTTTTTCTTCAATAATAATTTTAACAGGTGTTTACCTACCAGTCCCAAACAAGCATTGTCATATTTCTAGTCACAGTTCAGTTGAATAGCAAAATACGATTTTATAAAATTAAGGTTACCCACCACGTGACAATTAACTTTTTTAAAACATTATTTACACAATAGCTTCATTGAACATTCTATATATTGTTGAATACTATTTTATTCACGTGGATCAGAAAAGAGGTAAAAAGTCCAATTAAGTTATCAAGTTGTTACCATTAATTTTTTGAATTTAGTATTTCGCCGTAAATAATAAATAAAATATTGTTGTTAATAAATAAAACAATATATAAACATAAAATATGGAGATTAATCCAAGTAAGATGAATATGGAGACATCTGCGGATTTAAGTCCTACCGAATGGCATGAAAAATTCATTGAAATTTCGACAAAAGAAGTAAGTTTTAAATTATATATATTGTAGTTTTGTAGCTATACTGTTAATGTTGATTATTGATTCAATTAAATAATAAACTAATTTTTTTCTTATACAGCTTGAGTTATCAAAAAATAGTAATGATGATAATTATGAAAATATACATGATAAAAAAAAAGCGCAGTATGATTTGCGTATGATTTGCATGGCTCCTCTATTTGCTAGTCAGCCACGACTCGAAAAAAGTAAGAAAATAACAACACTATAATTTTTAATAATAAAAACGAAATTTTGTATTACCCTAAATATACTAATGAAAATATTTAATTAATTTTTCAGTATGCAAAGATTGGAAGAACGAGTTTCTTCCTTCAAGCTTTACAAGATATACATTTATGATTAATGCAAAAGATTCAGTTAATGACTTACATGAAAAAGCAAATAATCTAGAGTACCTAATTAAACTCGGTGGAATTAAATTAACTTATCTGAATGTAATGCAATATCCTACTTCTCAAATAATGCCAATAATCAATGCTAATTGTCCGAATCTTGAGACCCTTTATTTAGGATTCAAGGAAATAATGAGTCAAGATTTTGAAAATGTTTTTTCTAACATGTCTCACCTTACAACACTGTTTATTGAATGGCAGTGTAAAAATTCAACTCTACCAATGACTTTAGCCAAGTCATTAGAAAAAATTAGTGGGACCTTGAAAATTTTAGTACTTTCATGTACCTTACAAGGAAATGATGTTTTCTCACCAGATTCATTGGCTTCAGTAAGTTTAAATTTTTTATAAATATTATATATTACAATAAAAATGTTATTTAATTTTTAATGAATTATTTATATATTTTTCAGGTATTTCCTCGACTGATTGCTTTGGATATTTTAGAAATAAGTAATTTTGGACTAAGTCAACTATTACTCCAGTCGATAGGTGAAATAAAAAATTTAACTTATCTAAGATTAGTGTCTTTTTGGCCGAAAAATCATCCAATGTTTGATACAAGAATCACTATGTATCCAATTGGGAATTTGAAAAATCTCGAGAAGTTATTTATTTTTTTTGATTATGGTGTTACAGATGAATTTTTGATTAATCTTTGTAATAATGCTAAAAAATTAAAAGAAGTACGTATAGTTGGCACACATATTACGGATATTGGTATGAGTGCAATTAATAATTTACCAGAATTAAAAGATTTCAATCTTGGTTTAGACGGTCGTTGTTCGCAATCAGAAGCAAATGAATTTATCACTGATGAATCAATTCAATGTTTATTCAATAAAGAATTGTGCTTCTTGAATATATCAAATTGCATTAAAATCACTGATAAAGCGATATTTAAACTTGTTCACAATTTACCAAATTTATTACAATTATATATTACAAAAAATGCCAATGTAACTAATGAAGCAGTCAGTGACATATATAAATTCATAAAATATCGTAGAATAGTACCAGTTATTGTATATGATGGTTTAGAAAATGTTGATTGATTATCTTCAAATAATTAGTGGAATCAAATAATGTTTTTTTTTGCTTATAGTCTAGAATTGGATTAACAAAGGCACTATTATATTAATTTAATAAATAATAATAAATAATGTATCCATTCAAATATTTACTTGCAATTAATTTGTTTTCATTTGTTTGTTATTTCTTGTCCCAAAAATAAATGATTAAAAAAAAAAAAAATTAACCCACAAATTTAATTTAATTTTTTAATGATGTTTATATTATATATTTTTTTTATAATTATAAAAATAGTTTATATTTAAATACTCGAAATTAATCAGAATGTCTGATTTTAATTGTTATAATTTTTGAAGAAAAATTTATAAATTTTTGAAGGCATAAAGTGTGAATTTTTTAATAAACACTCGTGACTATATTGTTTAATGCATAAATAAATAATAATTGTAAATAACAAATTATTTAATTTATATTATAATTTATAAATTTATGAATATTATGATATTATTAGTAGTTGTAATTTTTTTTGTTTAAATTTTTACTAGTATACCTATATACTTGATGGAACATTTTTAAATATTCAAATATTGACGTTATTATTTATGTGAATGAAAATAAATAAAAAATATATTTAAATAAATACAAACCAAAAATTTTATAATATTAATATTTATGTGCCAAACATTATAGTATTTATGTATTATTATTCATTTAAATTCAATTGCTTTTAACGTAAAGAGCATTTATGGTTTATTTTCGATTCAATTTTAATTTTTTTTTAAAAAAAAAAACATAAACAAACAAATTATCTATATTTTTTTTTTATTTTTGGGAAAAATAATTTCTATTTTTAAAATTTAGAAAGCAAAAAAAAACAGCAGAAAAGAGTATGTTATAAGCGGTGTTACTGATTCCATACATGCGTATATATATTATTATACTATAGTTACATTCCAATTTAAATACTGCAGTTCGGTTAAGTTCAGTTGGTTCAGTTATCATATTCAGAACAGCACAGAACTGCAGTTGAACTGGTTGGACACAGTTAAACAGCAACATATACGGTTTTATATAAAAATAAGGTTACACACCACGTGGCAATCGATTTCACTCCTAAACTAACTTTTTAAACAATCAATTATTTACACTTTAGCTTCATTAGACAATTGTTGTTTCCAGCAAATTTTTCGAATTTATTATTTGACGGTATATATAATATTTTTTTTTAAGTTAACCCAAAATAAAATATGGAGTCTAATCCAATAAGTGAGAGAAACATGGAGACTGCAAATTTAAGTCCTACCGAATGGCAAGAAAAATTCATAATAATTTCAAAAGAAGAAGTAAGTTTTAAATTATATTTTATTAATATTATATTTTATTTTTGAAGCTATACTGTTAATGTTTATTATTGATTCAATAAATTAATAAACCAATTTTTTTCTTATACAGCTTGAGTTATCAAGAAAATCCTCACATGATGAAGGATATGTATCTATAGTTAAGGATGATGATGATGATGATGATGATGATGATGATAATGATGATAATGATTCTAATTCTAATTCTGATTCTGATTCTGATTCTGATAATGTTGACTATACCGGTGGTTATAATAAAATTGGATATAGCAAAATACAAAAAGCAGAGTATGGTTTGCGTATGATTCGTATGGCTCCTCTATTTGCTAGTCAACCACGACTCGAAAAAAGTAAGGAAATAACAACACTATAATTGTTAATGCTAAAAACGAAAATAATGTATTACCCTAAATATACTAATGAAAATATTTAATTAATTTTTCAGTATGCAAAGATTGGGATAACCTGTTTCTTCGTTCATGCTTTACAGAATATTTTTTTAAAAGCAATAAAAAGGATTCAGTTATCGAATTACATGAAAAAGCAAATGATCTAGAATACTTAATTAAGCTCTGTGGAACTAATTTAACGTATCTAGATGTAAAAGATTATCCTATTTCTCAAATAATGCCAATAATCAATGCAAATTGTAAAAATCTTGAGATCCTTGATTCAAGATTCAAAGAAATAATGAGTCAAGATTTTGAAAGTGTTTTTTCGAATATGACTCACCTTACAACATTAATGATTGAATGGGAATGTGAAAACTCAATTCTACCATTGACTTTAGCCGAGTCATTGAAACAAATTGGTGGAACCTTGGCAAGTTTAGAACTTTCATCTTCCTTAGAACGTAATGATATATTTGTACTAGATTCAATGGCTTCGGTAAGTTTAAATTTCTAATAAATATTATATATTACAATAAGAATCATTTAATTTTTAACAAACTATTTATTTATTTTTCAGGTATTTCCTCGACTAATTGCTTTGGAATATTTAACTATATGTATTCTTGGACTAAGTCAACTATTACTCCAGTCTATAGGTGAAATTGAGAATTTGGTTAGCCTGACAATCATGTTTTATTGGCCAGAAAAACATCCAATGATTAACAAAAGAATCAACATGTATCCAATTGGGAATTTGAAAAACCTCGAAAAGTTATGGATTGATTGTGATTATGGTGTTAGAGATGAATTTTTGATTAATCTTTGTAATAATGCTAAAAAATTAAAGGACTTACATATAATTGGCACAAATATAACTGATATTGGTATAAGTGCAATTGATAATTTACAAGAATTAGAAGATTTCGATCTTGGTTTAGCTGATTATGGTTCGCGATCAAGAAAAAATGAATTTATTACTGATGAGTCAATTCAATGTTTATTCAATAAAAAATTGTACTTTTTGAATATATCAAATTGCATTAAAATTACTGATGAATCAGTACTTAAACTTGTTAAAAATTTACCAAGTTTAGCAGCTTTATACACTAGAAATACAAAGGTAACTAGTGAAGCTGTCGAAAAAATATATCAATTAACAAAACATCGTGAAAAACTATTACGCGTATATAATATGTAAATGAAAATATTGAAAATGTCGATTGATTATTTTCAAATCATCGGTGGAATCAAACGATGTTTTTTTTTAGTCTAAAAAAACTGAATATTCTTCAACATATATAATCAATATATTTTTTATTAATATATATGACAATTAGCATTTAGAATATGTATTAGTTATCCAACTGGCAGGACCAAATGATAGGGTCAATCATTATAAAATCATAAAAGCATTAATGTCACTGATAATTAAACTTGTTAAAAATTTACCTAATTTAAATAATTTATTCAATAGAAATACAAAAGTAACTAGTAAAGCTGTCAGAAAAATATATAAATCAAATGAACATCGTAAAAAACGACTACGTGTACTTGAAAATATTAAAACTGCTGATTGATTTTTTTCAAGTCATCGGTGGAATCAAATAATGTTTTTTTTTTTTTAGTCTAGAGCTGGAGAAATAAAGAAACTATTATATTAATTTAATAAATAACATTAAAAAATGTATTTACTTGCAATTAGTTTATTTTCATTCATTTGTCATTATTCTTGTCCTAAAAATAATCTAAAAGAAAAAAAATAATTATATATGGATTGCGACCAGCATCACCGACTATTCAAAAATAACTATCATATACATATATATATAGTGGCATTGTCATGAGGTGCGTTCCAAATGTCATTGACATTTTTAAAAATTTACCAAGTTTAGAATGCTTATATATTACGAATGCCAAGGTAACTAATGAAGCTGTCAGTAAAATATATGAATTAAAAAAACATTGTAAAATCCCACTAATTGTAAATGATCGTATAGAAAATGTTGATTGATTATTATCAAATAATGTTTTTTTTTTGCTTATAATCTAGAGTTAGATAAATAAAGGCAATATTATATTAATTTAATAGATAATAATAAAAACGTCTCAATTTAAATAATTACTTGCAATTAATTTGGTTCTATTTATTTGTTATTTCTTGTCCTAAAAATAAATAAATAAAAAAAATATTAACCCACAAATTTTATTACATAAAATTTACAGGTTATTGAATTTTTTTTGTTTCAATTTAAAAAAACAAAAGATTATTCAATGATAATTATACTATATAATTTTTTATAATTTCAAAATACTTGATACTTAAAAGTGAAATTCACCAAAGTTAGTTTGGGAGAAGACGACACGGCATCAAATGTTTTTAGGAAAGAGTATAGGGGAAGTCTTATTTCTTTGGCTAAAAACTAACTTTGGTAAATTTCACTTTAAATACTCGAAATTAATCAGAATGCCTTATTTTAATCGTCATAATTTCTTTTTAAAAATATTTTAAATCTCTAGTCTTATTTTGAAAGCACATAGTGTGAATTTTTTAAGAAACACTCTTGATCATATTATTGTTTGAATCACGAATAAATTATAATTGTCAATAATAAATTATTGAATTTATATTATAAATCATTATATTAATATTATAGTAAGTATATACATTTTCGAATATTAAAATATTGATATTATCATTTACATAGGGATGAAAATAAAAAAAAAAAAAAATTAAATTCAAACAAACAAACAAATTATCTATATTTTTTTATTTTTAGAAAAAATAATTTTTATTTGAAAAATTTAAAAAGCAAAAAAGAGTAGATTGCAGTCGCAAGCAGTGTTACTAATTCCATCAACACGTCATATTACTATATAGTTATTAAAATCTAAATATTGCAGCTCGGTTCAGTTCAGTTGGTTCAGTTATTCAGTACAGAACAGCACAACACAGTTGGACACAGTTATAGACAGTAACATACCATTTTATAAAAATAAAGTTACACACCACGTGGCAATAGATTCCACTCCTAAACTAACTTTTTAAACAATCAATTATTTACACGATAACTTCATTAGACAATTGTTGTTTCCTGCAAATTTCTCGAATTTATTATTTGACGGTATATAATATTTTTTTTTTTGAAGTTAACCCAAAATAAAATATGGAGTCTAATCCAATAAGTGAGAGAAACATGGAGACTGCAAATTTAAGTCCTACCGAATGGCAAGAAAAATTCATAATAATTTCAAAAGAAGAAGTAAGTTTTAAATTATATTTTATAAATATTATATATTTTATTTTTGAAGCTATACTGTTAATGTTTATGTTTATAAATAATTAAACCAATTTTTTTTGCTTGCAATTTATACAGCTTGAGTTATCAATAAAACCCTCACATGATAAAGGTATTGCACGTATTGCATGTCGTATAGTTAATGACGATGACGATGACGATAATGATTATGAAGATTTTGAAGATAATGATGATAGTTATGATGATGAGGATGATTCTGATTCTGATAATGCTGATGATGATGATGACGATGACTATGATTATACTGATAGTGATGATGATGATGATGATTATAAAAATAGGTTATATAGCAAAATACGAAAAACACAGTATGATTCGCGTATGATTCGCATGGCTCCTCTATTTGCTAGTCAACCACGACTCGAAAAAAGTAAGAAAATAACAACACTATAATTTCTAATGATAAAAACAAAATTTCGTATTTCTCCGAATATATATTAATGAAAATATTTAATTAATTTTTTAGTATGCCAAAATTGGAAGAACGGGTTTCTTCGTTCATGCTTTACAACATACACAATCCAAAGCAATGACAATGATTCAGTTAATGAATTACATGAAGAAGCAAATGATCTAGAGTACCTAATTAAACTTTGTGGAAGTAATTTAACTTATCTAAATGTAATGAAATATCCTATTTCTCAAATAATGCCAATAATCAATGCTAATTGTCCGAATCTTGAGACCCTTTATTCAGGATTCAAAGAAATAATGAGTCAAGATTTCGAAAATGTTTTTTCTAATATGTCTCACCTTAGAAGACTGTGGATTGATTGGCAATGCGAAAACTCAACTCTACCAATGACTTTAGTCAAGTCAATAAAACAAATTGGTGGAACCTTGGAATCTTTAGAACTTTCATGTCCTTTGGACAGATATGATATTTTCTTACCAGATTCATTGGCTTCAGTAAGATTAAATTTTTAATATTTATTATATAATTACAAGAAAAAATATTTAATTTGAATAAATTATTTATTTATTTTTCAGGTATTTCCTCGACTAATTGCTTTGAAATTTTTAAGTATAAGTAATCTTGGACTGAGTCAACTACTACTCCAGTCGATAGGTGAAATAAAAAATTTGGCTGATCTCAGATTTTTGTTTGCTCGGCAGAAAAATCATCCAATGATTGATAAAAAAGTAAATATGTATCCAATTGGGAATTTGAAAAATCTCGAAAAGTTATTGCTTTCTTGTGATTATGGTGTTAGAGATGAATTTTTGATTAATCTTTGTGATAATGCTAAAAAATTAAGGATTTTACGTATAATTGGCACAAATATAACTGATATTGGTATGAGTGCAATTGATAATTTACAAGAATTAGAAATGTTCTGTCTTGGTTTAAATAATTTTGGTCCGCAATCAGAAAAAAATGAATTTATCACTGATGAATCAATTCAATGTTTATTTAATCAAAAATTGATCTCCTTGGATATATCAAATTGCATTAATGTCACTGATAAAGGGGTAATTAAACTTGTTAAAAATTTACCAATTTTAGATGATTTATTCATTAGAAATACAAAGGTAACTAGTGAAGGGGTCAGAAAAATATATCAATTAACAAAACATCGTAAAGAAGTACTATGTGTATATGAAAATATTGAAACTGGTAAATGATTATTTTCAAATCATCGGTGGAATCAAGTAATGATTTTTTTTGCTTATAGTCTAGATCTGGAGTAATAAAGAAACTATTATATGATTTCAATAAATAACAATAAAAAATGTATTAATTTAAATATTTACTTGCAATTAATTTATTTTTATTCATTTATTATTTCTCGTCCTAAAAATAGATGAATAAAAAAATCATTACATGTAATTTGCTGGTTTTTAAACTTACTTTTTCAATAATTAAAAAAACAAAAGATTATCTGATGATAATTATACTACATATTTTTTTATAATTTTAAAATAGTTAATACTTAAATACTCGAAATTAATGAAAACACCTTATTTTAATTATGTCTTAATTTCTTTTTTAAAATTCATAAATATCTAATCTTATTTGAAAAGCACATAGTGTGAATTTTTCAATAAACACTCTTGACCATATTTTTTAATGCATGAATAAATAATCATAATTGTTAATAATTAATTATTAAATTTATATTGTAAATCATTATATTAATAGTAATTGTAATTTTTTTTTTTTGTTTGTCTATATTTTTAATAGTATATATTTAATATAATAAGTACTTAATGGAACATTATTGAAAATGAAAATAAAATAAAAATATTTAAATGAACATAAACATGTAAACAAACAAATAATCTATATTTTTTTTTTATTTTTGGAAAAAATAATTTTTATTTTAAAAATTTATAAAGCAAAAAACAGCAAAAAAAAAAGAGTACATTGTAGTTGCAAGCAGTGTATTATTATAATTCCATATACACATGTCATATTACTATATAGTTATTTAAATGTAAATACTGCAGTTCAGTTCAGTTGGTTCAGTTACTCAGTACAGAACACCACAGCATAGAACTGCAGTTGAACTGGTTTCAGCCACAGTTGGACAGCAACACATACGGCTTTATATAAAATAAGGTTACACACCACGTGGCAATCGATTTCACTCCTAAACTAACTTTTTAAACAATCAATTATTTACACATTAACTTCATTAGACAATTGTTGTTTCTAGTAAATTTTTCGAATTTATTATTTGACGGTATATAATATTTTTTTTTTGAAGTTAACCCAAAATAAAATATGGAGACTCATTCAATAAGTGAAATAAATATGGAGACTGCAAATTTAAGTCCTACCGAATGGCAAGAAAAATTCATAATAATTTCAAAAGAAGAAGTAAGTTTTAAATTATATTTTATAAATATTATATTTTATTTTTGAAGCTATACTGTTAATGTTTATTTTTGATTGATTCAATAAATAAATAAACCAATTTTTTTTGCTTGCAATTTATACAGCTTGAGTTATCAATAAAACCCTCACATGATAAAGGTATTGCATGTCGTTTAGTTAATGACGATGATGATGATGATGATGATGATGATGATGATGATGATTCTTCTTCTAATTATAATTCTAATTCTGATTCTGATTCTGATTCTGA